>NC_089271.1:147371289-147971289 GCF_963930625.1 Muntiacus reevesi | reverse complement strand
GCTGGCCTCAGGCCCCTCGTGTGTCTGCTCTGTGACCAGAGCACAGCGAGCAGATGTCACCGTCTATCCTCTCAGCAGAGCTCTTTCCCCTCCCCACCTCCACGGTGAACTCCTGCTTGACTCGGGCGGTGTGCCAGGTCCCATCAGCAGAAGTAGGGGCTGCTTCCAGGACCTTGCACTGTTTTTTAGAATCTAAGAGCCTAAAGGCATGAAAGCCCTCATGCGGGAAGTGAAAGTGAGAACCACAAGACAAGAGATGCAGCTCAACAGCCTTGGGGATCAGCAAGCAGGGGTCAGGGCAGGCCAGTTCCCCAAGCCTGACTGGGGTGAATCATTTTCTCTCTCATTCTGATGTTGGGACCCTACAGTCATGAAGCTGTGGAAAAGTTGCCTGTGTCTGGTGCTCTCATAAGTGCTTTGGGACAAGACTTGAAAGCCACTAGGAAATGAAGAGGCTGTACTTGAAGCCAGTTGTTCTCAAACTTTAGAGGCACCAGAAGGCGGGTGCCTTCCTCCCATCACCCAAGATCAGGATGGTTGGACTTCTTGTCCATAGATGGTGAGCTGAGTGGAGATTGACACACTCAGCTTTGCTTCTTCCTCTCACACCTGCCCTCTGATCAGCTATAGAGGGAACCGACTGGCTAGTTGTCACTCATTCTTCCTGTTGCAGCTGTGGTGGCACTTCTTTCCTGAGCTGAACTGGACCTTCTGGTAAGACCTTGAACCTCCCCACAATGTACTATGTGCTACTTAATAATTGTCTTTTTTTCTTTTTTGTTCCTCCCATCAGATTGTGAACCCCTTAAGGACAGGGACTGTGTCCAGAGGTTGCCAGGAGTGAGTCTTGGTATGAGGCTCTAAAAACATGAGAGTAGAGAAGGAGGGATGGATATGACACAGATGGTAAAGGAATGTTCTCTCCAGGGTCTGCTCCACAGTAGGTGTCTCTAGTGCTAATTCAGTGAGATGGACACATTAACAGAGCTTATTGACTGATGGGTGATGGAGGGAGAAGTGGAGAAGGGATCTGGCCTCTGCTGAGCCCCTAATATGTGCTAGACCCTGAGACAGCAGAGTTGAAATGACATTGACTTAGGCGTGGGTAGAGCAGACAAATGAGTTTGATATCGATCAAAAGGGATGTAAGGTGACAGCAAATATGCAAACGGAGATGCATATCTGGAGATTTGCAAAATATAAATGACAGCACTGGAGTTAGGAGCTTGGTCAAAAGCACAAATGTAGGCGTCAGACGCACGCCGCTGGCCACACTGAGACCTCATATCTCATCATTCCAGTGTAAGGGAGGCCAGATGGAAACCGACTGTCTCGTCATTTAGGGCAGAAGGATGATGGTATGGTGGCACAGGAAAAGGCCCTTAGGACAATTCTGTTTTCCTCACTCAAGCCCACCATGCAATTGGTATCCACCATTGGTCAGGCCTCCTGTGGTGTGAAGAGGTGGCTCACGAGAGGCTTCTTGACTGGAAGGCGTGGTGAGTACTCTGCTGTCTTCCTGAAAACTTGTATCCACACAGGTCCAGTGTTCCTGATCCCTTTTGCTAGGTGGCTTAGAGGCTGGAAACTTCCAAGACGAGATTGCATCCAGGGCTGTTGTGCTTTAATCAACCCAATGGGATAACCAATGTGTGTCTTTTTGACGAAAAGCTGACTCCTTTACTTTCTCTCCCACTGTAGCTGAGCATAGAGGAAATGAATTACCAGGAAATTGGAAACCACATCAGAGTGACTGAATTCATTCTTGTGGGACTGTCTGAGCACCCCACGTCCCAGACTGTTCTCTTCTGGGTGCTGATGTTTCTCTATGTAGGAACCTTGGCAGGAAACAGTATGATCATTCTCCTGGTAGGAGTCAGTTCTCAGCTCCACACTCCGATGTATTTCTTCCTCAGCAACCTGTCTCTCCTGGATCTTCTGTTTTCCAGTAGTGCTGTACCCCTGATTATGGCCAACTCTCTGCAGAACCTCCCCACCATCTCCTACAGCTCCTATTTTGCACAGCTCGCCATCTGAGCCTTCTTGGCACTGACCGAGTGTTTCCTTCTTGCCATTATGGCTTATGACCAATTCGTGGCTATCTCAGACCCACTCAGGTATAACCTGGTGATGTCTTCTTGAGTCTGCGTTTTAATAGCTCTGCTTGCTTTGTTGACATTTTTCCTGCTCACGATTATGCCTGGTCTGCTCTTTCCCGTCAGTTTCTGTGGGCTTAATTCAGCCAATCACTTATCCTGTGAAGTCTAAGTCATGTTTAAACTGCTCTGTTCCAATACCATTTTTCTAGAGGTTTTGATGATGATTTGTGCTATCATTTCAATGCCGCTTCCTTTAATTTTCATCCTTATCTCTTACCTTTGTGTCCTTACGGCTGTCTTAAGAATCCAATCACCTGACACCAGGCTTAAAACCTTTTTCACATGTGGTTCTCACCTGCTTCTGGTCATCATCTACTTTGAAAGTGAAGTCACTCAGTCATGTCCGACTCTGCGAAGCCATGGACTGTAGTCCACCAGGCTCCTCCATCCGTGGGATTCTCCAGGCAAGAGTACTGGAATGGGTTGCCGTTTCCTTCTCCAGGAGTTCTTCCCAACCCAGGGATCAAACCCAGGTTGCCCGCATTGCAAGCAGACACTTTACCACATGCTCATCTACTTTGGGACCCTAATATATATTTATGTGAAACCTCAGACCAAAAGGTCTCAAGATGGGGATAAAATTGTCTCTGTATTTTATGCAGCAGTGACTCCCATGCTGAATCCACTCATCTACACCCTGAGAAATAAGGATGTGAAAGCTGCTCTCAAGAGAGTTACCTGTGGGGCAAAGTCCTGATGCCTCAATCAGGAGACAGACCTGATAAGTTCGCATCTGCAAATGACACTTTTCAAATGGGAAAGGACTTGCAAAGCATCTGGTTAATGGAAGAAATGACCTAAGAGCAGAGGTCTGATTTTGTAAAAATAGAAAACTGCTGGATGTCACATGCATCCTAAATAAAAACAAAATGCAAGTTACACACAAGGAGCACTAAAATAGTAAATAGCCTTTATACATAAAACATCTTGAGAATCATTAAGACATAAAATAAGTCCTCCAGTAACAGAATGGCCAAATGACACAAACATGACTCAGTAAAGAAAATATAAGCATTCACACATAAGCGACAATAAAAATATCACTTTTCATTTATTATGTTAACAAAAATGAAAAACATTTATAGTATATATATATATATCATTGGGGAGAGTTGGGGGAAATGCCACTAGTGCCAAGTAAATTGGCACTGACTTTTGGAGGGCAATTTTGGTAGCTATAAAAGGCCAACATCTGGGTGACCCACTTGGTGGGGGAGATGGCCCTCAGCTGGGACAGCCTTGACCCCTGCATGCACAGCTCTGGGGGCCCCATGGCAGTTCCGAAAACAACCACAGTCTCTGCCTTCTGAAGACTCTTGCAGTCCGTACATGTGCGGTGCTCGCCCTGCACCCTCCCCAACATTCAGAGAACCTCAGGGAAGAAGAAGGTGGTTTCTCCTCAAAGGCAACTCTTCTACCTTTGAAATGGCGCCTTTCAGCAATCTTTACAGGGAACTGATTGGTCCTGAATAGCTGGTCGGCTTTTTAAAGCTATTCTAAAGGTATTTTCAAAACCTTTCTTTCCCTGGCTATAGACTTTCATCACCAATTTCAGGAAAATATAAAACACCCCTGTGATGAATGAAATGTTTTTGCCTCCCCTACACACACTAGTGTTGAAACCTGAACCCCCAGTGTGATGTATTTGGAGATGCACCCAGGTCTGATGGTGTTAATGACCTTGTAAGAAGAGGAGACACCAGAGTGCCCTCACGTCCTCTCTCTCTGCCCACCATGAATCATATGAGGATATCATATGGCTGTGAGATGTCAGCCATTCACAAGCCAGGATGAGACCTTTCTCCAGAAATTGAACCAGCTGGCTTTGATCTTGGGCTTCCAGTTTCCAGAATTGGGAGAAATAAATGTCTGTTGTTTAAGCCAAATACTCCATGATCTTTTGTGATAGCAGCCCAAACAGACTAAGACACTTGCCTCGGTATCTTATGTCATTATGTCACCTAGGTGCATCTATGTCACAGAAATATGATGTATGTATGTAACATGTTTGTACAAGAGTGCTTGTTAAAGCACTGTTTGGACTTGTGAGGATTTTGAATAAAAATCTTAAGTGCTCATCAATAAAGTAATACTTAAATAAGTTACACTTCCCTAGTGGCTCAGAGGGTAAATAGTCTGCCTGCAATGTGGGAGACCCAGGTTCTATCCCTGGGTTGGGAAGATCCCCTGGAGAAGGAAATGGCAACCCACTCCAGTATTCTTTCCTGAAGAATCCCATGAACAGCGGAGCCTGGTGGGCTACAGTCAGTCCATGTTGTCGCAAAGAGTTGGACACGACTGAGCAAATTTACTTTCAATTTCACTTTAAATAAATTACAGTACATCCGTACAATAGGGCTTTGTACTGCTAAGGATGACCCTACTCTTATAAGTCTCTCATTTTTCTTGGACTGGAAGGTTCCCAGGCTATTAGGAACCTTCTGTTCGTGATGATGTCAGAAATGCAGGAGGGATGACCATGATATTTCATAAGGCAAAGGATCAAATCAACACATTGTTACTTCTACCTAGAAGATAACATGAGTAAGACAACACATTTTGACCATGGTAGAGAAATAACCTAAGATAAATACAAAAAAAGATAATCATAATTTCTGTGAAGGCTGAGTTTCAATGCAGAGAAAAAAAAATCATTTTGGCTCATTTACAGAGAAAGATTGATTACATAATCATTAAAGAAGGTTTTATGATTGTCAAGAATCCTGAAGAAATGAACTCCAAGCTGATTTTCCAGAAACATATTACCAATCAGAGTGGCGCTATCAAGGTGAGATGCCGTCTGCAACCAGACAGCTGTCAGCTCTGCAACCAGCTCGTCTGTTGTGATCCTCACCAGCGAGAGGGCTCACACCCTGAGTCTCTCCCAGTTAACTCAGTCTCAAAATGCAATTGCTTTTCTTTTGTTTGGAACCCTCTGGCCCCAGACCTTAATTTGGTTTCCTCCCTTCATTGCTTCTTTCCTACTTTCCTTAATTTTTCTGTGTAAAATATGTCAAACATACAAAAAAGTTTTAGAGAATAGTGAAACACACACATGCCCACCACACTAATTTAATAACTTAACATTTTACAACATTTTGCTTTAGAATTTTCTGATAACATTACTACTTTAATATGACCAGTAGCTGTAGATGCTAAGTCACTTTAGACATGTCTGACTCTTTATGAGTCAAGACACTTCAGTCAAGTCTGACTCTGTATGACACTTTCGATTGTAGCCCACCAAGCTCCTCTGTCCATGGGATTCTCCAGGCAAGAATACTGGAATGAGTTGCTGTGCCCTCCTCCAGGGGCTCTTCCCAGCCCAGGGATTGAATCCACATCTCTTACATGTCCTGCATTGACAGGTGGGTTCTTTACCACTAGTGCCACCTGGGAAGCCCAGATAGTCACCCTACCTCCCCCTCCCCACAAAAAAAGGGATACTGCAAACAAATGCAAAGATAAGATACAAACTCAGATAATATATTTAGTGTACATCATACTGGCCAGACATTAATAGCTATAGTCAGAAAATAAAGAATTCCTATCTTCCAAAAGGCTCCCTCCTAACAGGCTATGGATCAGAATATAATCACATGGCTGCTCCTAGTGACAAGAGCGATCAGGAAATCTTGTCTTTTTCCAGCCTGCTATGCACCAGATATGGAAGGAAAAGAGGACAGAAGTTGAATGATGGCTGGTGGTCTCTGCCACAATTTTGCTAAATGTTTCTAAAACATTTGTCAAAAAACATTTTTTAAACCCTTCCACTTGTTTCTCTGCTTTTTGCTTCATTAATCTATGCTCCTATCTTTATATTTCCTTTTTAAAATTTTTTTTTAATATTTCCTTTTTAATGAACATGGATCTGAGCAAACTTTGGAAGATAGTGAAGTACAGAGGAGCCTGGCGGGCTACAGGCCATGGTATCACGAAGAGTCGGACACAACTTGACAAGCCAACAATAACGTTTTCTTTAGGTTTATTGTGTAGATGTTTTACTAGCTCCTTGAGTTGGATACAATTTACTTTGTCTTTTATGATTTTTAGCCTCTTACGTTTTTTCTAACTTTTCACTTTGAGATAATTTTAGACTTGTAGAATAGCTGCAAAGATATGACAGAGAATTCCTTTATAGCTTTCAACCAGCTTCCCCTAAGGTTAGCATCTTACATAATTACAGTACACTTATCAAAATTAATAAATTAGCATTGGGTCAATACTATTAACTAAGCTATAGATTTTATTTGGAGTTCCCTAGCTTTTCAGTAATGTCCCCTTTCTATTTCAGGATCTAACCCAGGAGAACACACTGCATGTAGTCATCATGTGTCCTTAGTCTGATCTGTGGTGGTTCCTTTGTCTTTCCTCATATTTCAAGATCTTGATACCTTTGAAGAGCACCAGCCAGGCATTTTGTAGAATGTCCCTATATTTGGATTTGTGTGACAATTTTGTCATGATGAGACCGATTTGTGGAGTCTGGGGAAGAATGCCACAAGGGAAGTACTTTTCTCATTGCCTTCTATGGGGAGAATGTAACATCACTGTCATGCCTTATCACTGGCAGAGTTAACTGTGGCTTAGGTGCTATGTGGCAAGTTTTCCCCACCGTAAAGTTAATATTTTCCCTTTTAACAAGTCCTTGCTTGTGTTTGCTTAGTTGCTCAGTCATGTCCGACTCTTTGTGACCCCATGGACTGTAGCCTGCCAGGCTCCTCTGTCCAGGGGAATTCTCCAGGCAAGAACACTGGAGTGGGTTGCCATGCCCTCCTCCAGGGGATCTTCTCAACCCAGAGATGTAACCCATGCAGGTCTCCCACAACAAATCCTTAGAAGGGAGTAAATAAGTCCAGACTACTTCAAGGGGAGGAAAACTAAGTTTCATCTTCTAGAGGGAAGACTAACAAAGAATTTGTGGACATATGATAAAGCAGTACAGTAATTACCAAACATTTTAGAGGAGGCAGGCTATGCCAATTGTCCACCTCTCCTCAAAGTTTCACTCACTACTGTTAGCGCACACTAGTGCCTTTTACTGGTAGCTATGATCACTCTGGGACTCCCTAGGTGATTTTCTGTTTCTCCTATTCCATGTTTTTAAACACATGTATTTAAAGCTACAGTTTTCTCTCTGAGAACCACTCTCTCCTTATACGTCTGATATGTAGTACTTTCATTGCAATTCAGCTTCAAATATTTCACAGTGTCTCCTCTATTACTGGCATTTTACCAGTGAGTTATTCAGGAGTGCATTTTAAGGTTCCAAGCATGTTTGTTTGACTTTATCATTTTAACGTTGCTTCAAATTTAACTGAATAATGGTGAGAGAACATAGTCTGCATGGTGTTGATTCTTTGAAATTTGTTCAAATATCTTTCATCAAGTAGTATGTGGTCTATTTTTGTAATTTCCCCCTGTGCACTTGGGAAAAATCTCTATCTCTAGTGGATACAGAGTTTTTACATGACTTTCAGATTGTTGTTTAAATCTCCTCTGTCCTTACCAATATTTTGTGCTTGGTCCATTTCTGGTAGAAGTGGGTTAAATGTACTATGATTTGCATTCTTTTTGTGAGTAGAACTGCTTATTTACTTGCCTTTTGAATAAAAAATATACAAATGTGGTCACATTAAACATTCTGCGGATTTTTTTGTAGTTAGTAAAAGTTTACTGTGCACACACCAGAAAGACAGCTTGCAAACCGGAAGCACTCAAAACAGGGAACAAGGCTCAGGGGTATATTGTTATAAGGCAACTTATGTAGTGAGGAAATTCTTCACAGTGGCTGGTTATATTAGGATTTTTAGTTCAGTTCAGTTGCTCAGTCACATCCAGTTCCGCGACCCATGGACTGCAGTATGCCAGGCTTCCCTGTCCATCACCAACATCCACAGCTTGCTCAAATTCTTCTCCATCGAGTCAGTGATGCCATCCAACCATCACATCCTCTGTCATCCCCTTCTCCTCCCGCCTTCAATCTTTCCCTGCATCAGGGTCTTTTCTAATTATCCAGTTCTTCACATCAAGTGGCCAAAGTATTAGAGTTTCAGCTTCAGCATCAATCCTTCCAATGAATATTCAGGACTGATTTCCTTTAGGATTGACTGGTTGGATCTCCTTGCAGTCTAAGGGACTCTCAAGAGTCTTCTCCAACACCACAATTCAAAAGCATCAACTCTTTGGTGCTCAACTTTCTTTATGGTTCAACTCTCATATCCATACATGACTGCTGGAAAAACCATAGCTTTGACTGGGCAGACATTTGTCGGAAAAGTAATATCTCTGCTTTTTAATATGCTGTCTAGGTTAGTCATAGCTTTTCTACCAAGGAGCAAGCATCTTTTAATTTCATGGCTGCAGTCACCATCTGCAGTGTTTTTGAAGCCCAAGAAAATAAAGTCTGTCACTATTTCTATTGTTTCCCCATCTATTTGTCATGAAGTGATGAGAATGGATGCCATGATCTTAGTTTTCTGAATGCTGAGTTTTTTTTTTTTAATTTTTATTTATTTATTTATTTTTATTTTTCAGTGGGTTTTGTCATACATTGATATGAATCAGCCATACAGTTACATGTATTCCCCATCCCGATCTCCCTCTCCACCCGATTCCTCTGGGTCTTCCCAGCCCACCAGGCCTGAGCACTTGACTCATGCATCCCACCTGGGCTGGTGATCTGTTTCACCATAGATAATATACATGCTGTTCTTTTGAAACATCCCACCCTCACCTTCTCCCACAGAGGTCAAAAGTCTGTTCTGTACTTCTGTGTCTCTTTTTCTGTTTTGCATATAGGGTTATTGTTACCCTCTTTTTAAATTCCATATATATGTGTTAGTATGCTGTAATGTTCTTTATCTTTCTGGCTTACTTCACTCTGTATAATGGGCTCCAGTTTCATCCATCTCATTAGAACTGATTCAAATGAATTCTTTTTAACGGCTGAGTAATATTCCATGGTGTATATGAACCACAGCTTCCTTATCCATTCATCTGCTGATGGGCATCTAGGTTGCTTCCATGTCCTGGCTATTATAAACAGTGCTGCGATGAACATTGGGGTGCACGTGTCTCTTTCAGATCTGGATTCCTCAGTGTGTATGCCCAGAAGTGGTATTGCTGGGTCACATGGCAGTTCTATTTCCAGTTTTTTAAGAAATCTCCACACTGTTTTCCATAGTGGCTGTACTAGTTTGCATTCCCACCAACAGTGTAAGAGGGTTCCCTTTTCTCCACACCCTCTCCATGAATGCTGAGTTTTAAGCCACCTTTTCCACTCTCTTCTTTCACTTTCAGCAAGAGACTCTTTAGTTCTTCTTCACTTTCTGCCTTTAGGGTGGTGTCATCTGCATATCTGAGGTATCTCTTGACTTCCTACTTTTGCATTCCAGTCCCCTATGATGAAAAGAACATCTTTTTGGGGGATGATACTTCTAGAAGGTCTTGCATGTCTTTATAGGACCTTTCAACTTCAGCTTCTTCAGCATTAATGTTTGGGGCATAGAGTAAGATTACTGTGATATTGAATGGTTTGCTTTGTAAATGAACAGAGGTCATTCTGTTATTTTTGAGATTGAACCCAAGTACTGCATTTTTAACTCTTTTGTTGACTATGAGGGCTACACCATTTCTTCTAAGGAATTCTTTCCCACAGTAGTAGTATACAATGGTCATCTGAATTAAATTTGCCAGTTCCAGTACACTTTAGTTCACTGATTGCTAAAGTGTCAATGTTCACTCTTGCCAGAATTTTCAGTAGTTATAGCATATTACCCATAGGAAAGGGTTTAGGTTTTGCTCATTATCTCCAGAGCTTTAAGTAAGAAATGATCCAAGTCAGAGTAGACTCCCCCAAATGACCTATATTAAACTTTACTTCTATGACTAAACTGGTTTTGTTTGTTCGAGGATTTTTAAGGCTGGTGTCCTTTTGTGGTTGTTGTTTTTTAATTGAAATAGAGTTAATTTACAATGCTGAGTTCATTTCAAGAGTATAACACAGTGATTCAGATAGATAGATAGATTCTTTTTCAGATTCTTTTCCAATATAGGTTTTTACAAGATATAGAGTTCCCTATGCTATACAGTAGGTCCTTGTCTATTTTACATATGGTAGTGTGTATATATCCCAAACTCCTAATTTATAACGCTCATCCCCTTTGGTAACTCTAGGTTTGTTTTCTATGTCTAGGAGTCTGTTTCTGTCTTGTAAATAAGTTCATTTGCACCATATTTTAGCTTCTACATGTAAGTGATATCATATCATATTTGTCTTTCTTACGGTGCAGATTTTTTAGCTTCTTTTTTTCCTTTGGCTGCTCTGCCACACCGCCCCACCAACTTCCTTTCCCCCTCCTCATTACCCTTCCCACTCCACCCACAGGTGACGTATGTCAACAACTCAGTTCATATCCTTTAATTATATAACCAAATATAGATATCTATGACCCAGCAATACCACTTCTGGGCATACACACTGAGGAATCCAGATCTGAAAGAGACACGTGCACCCCAATGTTCATCGCAGCACTGTTTATAATAGCCAGGACATGGAAGCAACCTAGATGCCCATCAGCAGATGAATGGATAAGGAAGCTGTGGTTCATATACACCATGGAATATTACTCAGCCGTTAAAAAGAATTCATTTGAATCAGTTCTAATGAGATGGATGAAACTGGAGCCCATTATACAGAGTGAAGTAAGCCAGAAAGATAAAGAACATTACAGCATACTAACACATATATATGGAATTTAAAAAGAGGGTAACAATAACCCTATATGCAAAACAGAAAAAGAGACACAGAAGTACAGAACAGGGAATGTACACTTATATATATATATATATATATATATATATATATATATATATATAGTATTTTTTCCCATTTGTGTTTCACAAAATTGGGCTCACATTATACACATTTTAGGCAGGCTTTTATTCCTCACTTAGTAACCAACATCCATCTCTCCCAATTAATTGTCGTAACTCTGGATCATTCTTTTTAATACCCACATAATAATTGCGGGTGTTGATTGAACTGTTTCCCTCTGTTGGTTACTCACCTTATTTCCAGGTTTTTTCACCACCATGAGAAAAGTAGCAATAAACATTCTTTTCACATATATCTGTCCACCCCATATAGACCAGATGTGCAGATTCATTGCCAACAGTTAAAAGACCAGCAACTCTTAATGCTGACTGGTGCATATTCTGGGAAACATATTCTGGTCTATTTCAGGTCGAAATGGAAGGAACACAGCCTTTTTGGAAACCAGTTGGGCAATATTTTTTCTTTGTGGGAATCATTCCCAGAGAATAAGAATAGCCTCTCTGCTAAGTCAGCACTGATGCACATCAGAGGGATAGAGAGAGACAAAGAGCTGTGAACATACAGCTAATGGCAGTTAAAAGCCAGAGAAGGACATAGAAAGAAGCCTGTCATGGTGCAGTCCATGGGGTTGTGAAGAGTCAGACACAACTTGGCGACTGAATAAGAGCCAGAGAGCCTGGTGGGAGAGGGCAGTGGAGGAGAGGGGACTTTCCTACGAAGCTCAGGTTAGGGACTTGGTGGGAAAATCTCACACTCTGAAATATGAGATTGTTCTACGTGGGGGATGTCCTTGAGGATGTTGCCTCTGCAGAACCCCCTGGGCTGTCTGAATGGTAGGGGTCCTTCATTTACCCAGCAGAGCTAGTGAAGACACAGAGGAAAAGCCGTGTGAAGATGCAGAGATTGGAGTCATGAAGCCACAAGCCAGGGAACACCTTGGCTGGAAGGTGGAAAACAAGGAAGGATCCTCCCCTACAGTCCCTGGAGGGAGCCCAACCCTGCCAACACTCTGATTTTGGACTTCTGGCTTCCAGAATCCTGAGAGGATAAATTTTTGTTGTTTTAAACCACTCAGCTTGTGGTAATATGTTGTGCTTAGTTGCTCAGTTGTGTCCAACTCTTTGTGACCCCATGGACTGTAGCCCGCCAGGCTCCTCTGTCCATGAGGATTCTCCAGGCAAGAATACTGGAGTGGGTTGCTATGCCCTCCTCCCAACCCAGGGATTGTACCCAGGTCTCCCGAATTGCAGGTGGATTCTTTACCATCTGATTCTTCCCCCACCAGGGAAGCCCAATCTTGTGGCAATTCTATAACATATATTGTGCTTGTGTGCTGAGTCATGTCTGGCTCTTTGCGACCCCATGAACTGTAGCCGGCCAGGCTCCTCTGTCCATGGGATTTCCCAGGCAAGAATACTGGAGTGGATTGCCATGCCCTTCACCAGGGAATCTTCCCAACCCAGGGATCAAAACGACATCTCCTTATCTCCTACACTGGCAGGCAGATTCTTTTACCACTGCGCCACCTGGGAAGCCCTATAACATATATTACCAATACATATATAAATAGAACACAGACATATATGCATGTAATATATGATACACACACACACACACACACATATGTATATATAATGTACTATAGGACTTCCCTGGTGGTTCAGTGGTTAAGAATCCTCCGGCCAATGCAGGGGACACAAGTTTGATGCCTGGTCCAGGAAGTAAAATCTAAGATGCCAGAGAGCAACTAAGCCCAAATGCCACAATGCCACAACTACTGAACCTGTGCGCCTAGAGCCTGTGCTCCACAACAAGAGAAACCACCATAAAGAGAAGCCTGCACACTGCAATAAAGAGTAGCCTCACTTGCCACAGCTAGGGAAAACACACACACAGCAGCAAAGACCCAGTGCAGCCAAAAATAAATAGTTTTTAAATAAATATTTTTAAAAATTAAAAAATAGGTATTATTTATAAATTATATATAATTTTATATCATATTTATTAATAGATATTGGAGGTGCCTAATGTCTTGGTCACTTGCTCAGAAGCCTGAAGGGAAAGGACTAGAAGATTTGTGACAATGAAGAAGTCTATAGTGGAGGCTTGTGGGTGGACAGCTGGTAGTGGGTATAAAGTATGAAGATTCGAGGATTGGGAGCAAATACCCAGCAGAAAACATCCAGGCACAGAAGAGGGACTGAACAAACAAGTAGACAAATTAATTTGGCCAGCTGATGTTAGCCATCTTTTGTCATGGGTTACCTGAAACTATCCTGAGGGGTCTGTGCACAGATAGTTCCCATAGGCCCAGATGGAGGCCCAAGAATAAAGGCTCCTCCCCCTTACAAAGGCTGATCCATCTACTGTTACCTCTGAATGTTCAACTTGCCAGTGACAGGAACCAACTGGTGCTGAACCCCTGATGAGTGTTAAAAGAGAGACTTATTTTCATTGTGTGCCGCCGTGCACTATTTGGGCTTCCCTGGTGGCTCAGAGGGTAAAGCGTCTGTCTATAATGCGGGAGACCTGGGTTTGATCCCTGGGTCGGGAAGATCCCCTGGAGAAGGAAATGGCAACCCACTCCATACTCATGCCTGGAAAATCCCATGGACGGAGAAGCCTGGTAGGCTACAGTCCATGGGGTCGCAAAGAGTCAGACACGACTGAGCAAGTTCACTCACTCACTCACTTTGTGCACTATTTGAATTTTACCATGTGCACATGTCACTTCTATAGTAAAAATTATGAAACCACTCTTGCTTTGAATGAGAGGGAAAAGATGAGAAAGACCTAGTTGAGCAGGAGAGGGAAATGTAGTCAGTTCTGAAGGCAGCAGCAGATGGAGCCAAAGGCAAAGTGAAAGGATGAGCCTCAGGTAGAAACACACAGGCTTGTGGGTGATGGGAAGAGGGCAGAGAGGTGGGGGAGCACAGCAGGGGCAAGTGTTGGGTACAAGATGGTCAAGAAAGTGAAGAGCAAGGTCTTCTGCTAAAGGTGAGGGAGGAAGCAGGCAGCAGAGTCCCAGGGATGGAGAGAACACAGAAGGTATGAAAACAGCCCTGAGGATTCTCTCCATGGGGGAAGGAAGGAGGGAATGAGAATAGTGATCATTAATGTTTTTAAGATGAGTGCTGGTGTTACATGAGTCTTTGCTCTGTTCTTCCTTAACCCTTTCAATGTGTTTGACATCAGTGTCATTGTGGGGCTCCTAGAGGACTTAAGCAGAGATGGGCAGGCCCTGTCAGGGTCTGCCTGACTTAGGATGGTGTGAATTTCTGGTGCACCCAATCTGCTCTGCTCTGTAACCTTCTTCTGTAGGATAAGCTTCTAGATGTAGGCTCAGGGGAATCAGATAATGGTGGGTAAGAGGTGTTCAAACAGTCCAGGCTTCTATTCTAAGAAACCATCCAGAATAGGGTGTGTTGGGGAGAGGCCATGTTACACAGAGGAGTCTTAATGCTAACGAAAGGAAGGGAGGTGAGGAAGAGGAAAGGCCTTTAGGGGATGGGAAATTGTTGACAGTCAAAGGTCTTACAGAATCCCAGGAAGAAGCCACTCCTCTGATGTCAGGGCACTCAGCTCTGGAAAGCTTGGAACCAGAAAGTGCAGAGAAAATTATGATAAACCATTGACATTTTCACCCCATTTCATCCTCTTCTGTCCCCCGCCAGTGTTAGATGTTTGCTGTGTGTCCTTGCAGCCTTTTACAAAATATGTTTTGTTATACACACATACACAAACACACACACACACACACACACATGCACAAACAACATGCAGGACTTGTATGCAGAGAGGGGAGTTTACAAATTGCAGCTTACTCTATGTCCTGTTCTGCATTTTGCTTATAGGCATTAGGATGCTTTTTGAAATCAACTTAACAGTGTCATTCTTTCCTTTTCCCTGCTGCATTTTAACCTACTAGATGATTATGACCCACTGCATTTATCCATTTACTTACTGATGGGAATTTAGATTATTCCTAGTTTTTCCTATCACTAACATCCTTGGGCATGTGTCCTAATACACATCAGATACCAGTGTTTCTCTAGATGTGCCAGGCAGTGAGTTATAGAGAGAATGGCCATTTTCAGTTGTAATACTTTTAGTTTGAGGCCAAACTTGTCGCTTATATGACCCCACAAGCTGAATGACCCTGGGAAGTTGCAGACACTCTCAATTTCCTGCCTGTTTACTCACCTGTAGAAGGAGATAATAGTACATAGTTCAATCATAGGATCGTTTCATGGCTTAGTTAATACTTATGTATGGCTTTTTTTTGTGTGTGTGTGTACACATTTAACTTTATTGTAACAAAGCAACTTGTATACTTTTGATGCTTAAAACTGAGCATCATCTTTCCAGTGAAACAAAAAGAAAATTTTTTAAATAAACAGGAACAAAATTACAATAGAGAATGTCAATTGCAAATAAGATCCAATAGGTTCTTCTGATTCTCCCATTGAGCGGCAGGGCTCAGGTCATGGTTAGGAGTTAATTTTATTTTTAAAGTGTCATCTTGAACTGCAAGGATGTCCATTAAATATCACAAGTAAACATGCCAAAGGAGAAGCCATGTTGTCAAAATGCCCACTTAATCCACCCAAACATCTCAAACCCACCCTTTGCTGACCTTCTATAACCCAATTTTTAAAGTTTTTTTTCTCTTTTTAAACAAAAGAAAGTAGACAGATACATGTTGGTAAATGCTAACTGTCCATATTCACATAGAGACACAGTGTAACCTCTGAGCCCAATATACAGAGAAAGGAGGAAAAAGCTAGAATTCTATGCACCACTACACAGGGGCCCAGCACCCTCCCACTTCCAGCAGAGCTAAGGGAGAAGAAGGTTTTTCTTTTTTTTTTTCTCCCACCACAGAACATGGTGGTGCTGATTCTATAAAGTTTTTCTTAAGACAGGAAGGGATAAAAATGAATTTGGAACAGGAAGGGGTAGAGATTATTTTCCCACTGAATTCTACTCAAGGTATTCCCCCCCCCAAATAAGTTGTGAACCATGGTATAAAGGAGAAAAGAGACCTCAAAAACAGGACAACTGAGCCCAAGAGGAGGAAAAATAAAAGACCGCAACTTGCTCCTAGGGACTGGAGAAAATTTTATTTATTTATTTTTATTAGTTGGAGGCTAATTACTTTACAATATCGTAGTGGTTTTTGCCATACATTGACATGACACAGGCATGAATTTACATGTGTTCCCCACCCCTATCCCCCCTCCCGCCTCCCTCCCCATCCCATCCCTCTGGGTCTTCCCAGTGCACCAGCCCTGAGCACTTGTCAAAAGGTTGGAATCCATCAGTGTTCCATTAGTCATCTTCCTCTCCTTCCCCCCCTTCATCATCATCTTCATCTATTTCACCTTCATCCTCATCCTCTTCTTCATCAGTACCTTCCAATCCTTCTTTCTCTTCATCATCATCCTCATCTTCTTCTCCTTCCCCTTCCTCATCATCCATGTCAGGAACCAAGTAGTACTGTAATGAATTTGGCCAAATATCATCTTTGATGACCTCTCCTAACTCATCTGCACCTGCATCGGAATGATCAGTAAACCAGGTGAAGAAGCTTTCTGGTTCCTCATGCTGTCTCTTCCTGCTGGCTTTATTCTGTTTGACTTGATCTTTTCATCAAATCCTTTCCAGATTTCCAGTTGATTTCAGTGGACTTTGAAGATGGATCACCACTCTTATTCAGATGAAATTCTTTGGAGAGAATTTTATTTTCCAAGTAAGGGTTTTCATCAAAATAAAAAATCTATTCTGTAACCTGATGTAATGTCTTCAAATTCTGTCACTTCAACTCTTGTCAAATAACACAGCGCCTCTTCATACTCCTCCCCAAGCAGAGAAGACACTTGCGGATGGTTAACAAATGTCACCCCAAAATTTGGGATTTGGGCAATCAATTCCAACCTCTTCTGAAAAAGAAAAAAAAAGGTTGGCAGAGTTGGTAATATTTTTGTCCTACTTTCAAAAGTATTAAGTTCATTATGTTTCTATTTCATTTTGTACTTCATCAATGTGTTCAATTGCTTCTTGCTGTTCTTTTTCTGAAGCCTTGGGGCCTCATCGCGGTTGGATTTGAGCTTCTTGGTACTGACTTTGGCTGCAGGCGCCAACCTGGTGCTGGTGCTCGGGGTTGGGGGCGGAGCAGGGAGGTGAGAGAGAGGGGAAGGCACAGGGGACGGCCAGCGGCTTCCCCTTATGCCACATACGCGGGCTCTGGCGCTCTGTCTCTCGCTCGCTGTCCCTCCCCCTGACTTGCGCGCCGCTGCCCTTGTGGCCTGACGACGAGGGAGGGGCTGGGGCTGCGTTCAGGGCCGCGGCCCGGTTCGTGCTTACAGAGGGGAGGCGGCGGCGGGTGGGCAAGCGGCTAGGCTCCCTCACTCGCTCTCCAGCTCGCTGCTCAGTCTCCTGAGCCACCTCCTCCTCCACATTCTCCTCAGGGCGAAAGGGAATGTATGGCTTTAAGAGTGCTACCAGAACCAGAAGTGAATGAATGTTGCCCACTTTGCTAGCACAGATTCTGCCAGATAACCGCACCAAGTGTCCCTCCAAAGTTTAATATATGCCCCCCTCCAGCAGTGCACACAGCCACTGGTTTATTCATGACCTTTGTAAATTTAGCAAATCTGATGAGAAAAAAATGATTTGTGGTTTGAGTATGCAGCTCCCAATTATTGATGGTGTGCATTACAATTCCCTCCCATTTGGATTAAGACAGGGATCAGGAAACTATGGCCTATGACCCGAATGCAGTCAGCCAGTAAACTGTATCAGAGCAGATTAGTTTACACATTGGTTAGGGCAGCTGTCCTGCCAAAAGTCTGGAGGCCAGGCAAGTTGCAATGGATCACTTAGCCTGCAGAGTAGAAACTATTTCGTGTCTGCCCTGTCACACAAGGGCTTTCCAACGCTGCTTTTTGCCTATTTGAGTCCTCTGCTCCTTCACCGAGCGGGAGGTTAGCTACATTTGGGAATGTGGGCTTACGACTATTCTCTGCCCCAGCAGGCTTCACAGTCATCAGTGCATTTCGTCCCCACAACCCCAAAAGAGACAGAGTGCCCCTTACCAGTTTTAAGAACCCAGAACTAAGGCTTGAGACTGAGGAACCGGAAGAGGCGGGGCCAGAGCCCCGGAACCTATAATTCGGCTCCCCTCCCCCACAATCACCTCTTCAACGACTGATCCTGCAGGAACCACGTGCCCTCTGTCATCATTGGTGGGAGCCCACAAAAAACGGGCATGCGGCACACGCTGTTTGGTGGGCTGTGGCACGCATGCACCCTGCTGTTAAGGGGTAGGATCTTGGCCCCCATTCTGAGGGCTTCTAGCACCTAGGGCTGTGAGGGTTGTGGAGTCTGCTCTGTTGAGAAATGAGCTCGTCTGACGACGATGAGGTATGTCTGACTGGGATCAGGTCTTGCCCCAGGGCACAGGGAGGGCAGCGGTGGGGACAGAACCCACTTAGTGGGGTCCCCGGGGTGGTGTAGGCGACCATGGCCTGGGTAGAGTGGCCCGGATGAGGGCACTCCAAGGTGGTGAGGGCACAGCCGTCTGGAGGTTTGGGGAGGAGGCCTGGTAACCGGGGAGGTCTAGGAGAGCAATTGCTGGAACATGTCTCTGGGTCTCCAGGGGCTAACTTCACTGAATCAGCCGCCCTCAGACCTGAAGCCCTTCGACCTGTCCTCGGACGAGTTACAGGAGACACCGCACATGAAGGTGGGCATCTTCCGCAAAGAAGGAGGCCAGCTCAAGGTGGGGGGCTTGGATGCTTCTGGAGGCAGGCTCCGACAGGCTGCCCTCAGCGGGCCTGGCGCTTACCTGTACTCCATCCAACATGCGCTAGCTGCCACCATGCAGAGTCAGTTCACAAGAGAGTTCGACATCTGTTCTCCCAACAAGCCATCTGAGAAAGCGCAGAGCGTGGGCAGCGGGAAGCGAGGGGGAGGCCCGGCCAGCTGCCCCTGGTCACCCCATGGAAGAAGGGCCCTCAGGAGAAATCGCCAGGTGGCGCTGTCTCCAAAGTCATCCTGGGGAGAAAGCCCCAGGCCTGCCTCTCGGGGGGTCCCCTGGCACTAGACAGCTTTCCTCCCATCTCAGGCCTGCCAGTCCTTGGCAGAACTGAGAAGTATTCCTTGGTCTCTCCGGGGGCCAGACAACCCCAGCAAAACACCGGGAAGCCACCAGGGGCCAGCAGGACCAAGGACTCCGACCTGGTGGCCCAAGGAGATGGCAACCGAGGCAAAGAGCCGGCCCCAAAGTGAGTAGGCGACCCTCCCTTCCCCTCTCCTCCTCTCCCCTCCCTTTCCCCTCCAGGCACTCCACCCTGAAACTTGCAAGGGATCTTTTTCTCTTTGAGGTTGTCATTAGGACGCCCAGTGGGGCTGGTGGAGGAGGGCACTGGCAGCCAGTGAGCACTGACTAATCCCTCAGTTATTGGGCGGCTCCTGATTCCTGCTGCCTTCTTTGCAGTGGCCCTGAGCTTTCTCAGAGCCCCACTACTCTCCCTGGCTGACTTCTGGAGAGCATTTTCAAGAGTTTAGATTTTTACTTTTTATCTGTTCCCTACCTTGCCCTGCCCACCACCCCCCCCCACACACACACACACAAGATCTCAAGAGTTTAGCTTTTTACTTCTTTTTACTTCTTATCTGCTCCCTATCTCACCCTGCCCCTACACACACACACACACACACACACACACACACACACACACACACACACACACACACACCCTAATGAGTCAGGAATGTGTGTGTGTTTTAGCTATCTTGCCCATCCAAGCATCATGGAGGATACAACATCTGGGACCTGGATACCAAGACCTCTCACATTCCAGGAAATTCACCTCTTTTGCCCATGGCCCAAGGGAGTGTCAAACCCAGAGCATCTCCACCTTCAGGTGAGTCTCCAAAGTTTGGTTTCTAGGACAGAAGAGAACTCTTCTCAGACACTCCCAGGACCCCAGCCTTGTTCTCAGACCTCTCTGCCTACCCCAACAGTTCTCCCATAGGAGACAGTGAAGACAGGGCTGGATTGAAGCTAGGGCTCCCTGGAAGGCAGGCCCAGAGCTGCTGAGCAGAGTAGGGATAGCTTGACCACGGATGGGGGTGCTGCCTTGCTGTATACAGTGCTAAGCCCTTCCCGCTTGTCTTCTGGACTTGGGAGTTGGATTTTATGTACTCTTTTAGGTTTCCAGAGGCCACTTTGTCTGCCCCGAGAGGAAATGAAGCAGCCACTAACTGGAGCACACAACTGCCCTCAAGTAATACTCTCTTGTCTAGGCATCAGGGTTGGTGTCTGGGTTAAATATACTTATCTTGTCCCCGCCTCACCCCCGAGGTGGGAGACTATTTCCATTCCACTGGAAGACTCATTCTAGTGTAACCACGGGCTTTGCGATGTGGGGTCAGTACCAGGGAGGGAGCTGGGGATGAAGGGCAAAAGGGTGAGACCATACTAACAATTTCTTTATTCCCTGTCAGCTGGGCTAGTGTCCTGTGCTACAGAGAGAAATTGACAACCTTAAAGATCAACTTGGTATGAGTGGCTTCTGCCTGGACAGAGGGAGACCAGGGCATCCTACTGTAGAATGTAGTTGGGGTAGGGGGCTGAGGGTATAGGCTGCTATGCAAGGATCAACATTCTTGTGGAAGGAGACTCTGCCAGACCTGACCCTGGAGCCTTCTGTGCATTTTTACCTCTCTCTGCCTACCTATCTACCTATCTCTCCATTAAAAAAATATATTGTTTGAACCACATGTGCACTTTGCCTACAAGTCCTAGAGATCTTATTTTAGTTCATTTAGAGATACCACATTTATTTTCTCTAACTGCTGGTAGGCAGAGAGGAGACGTGTTTTCACAGGATCTGAATGATTCCGATACATTTTGGAGTTTGAGAACTACTTGTGCATCTTGTTCTCATTTGGAGAAACATGTCTATTTTTAACCTGAGTGATGGGTGGATGGGTTAGTCGCAGGGCTGGATATCACTAGGTTTGGGGAGTTCCAGTTTCAGGGTTAGGCCTGTCCCATGAGAAAGAGGGGATTTCTGAATCCCTGTGCCTGGAATGCCTAGATATGCCTTTCTCTGTTTCAGTGGCCTTGCAGTGCTTCATTGACAAGTTCCAGACCCTTTGAAGTGAGTGGGACATGTTCTTCCCTTGCCCAGTCTTGGTGTGAGTGGGCTGGGAGCTCCACCCTGACTCTGCTCCCTTTCACAGGCTGAACACAGCATCCCCCACATGGAAGCAGCTGGTGCCTCTTGAATCCAGAAGTTCTACACTGGGCCCCTTGTTGTCCTTGCCTGCTTCTCATCAGATGGCCCTGCCCTGCTGCCCTACCAGGGTGTCCCTCTTTCCTGAGGGTTAGCACAGCTTTTGCCCCTTTCATGCTGCAGTTTTGAATTAAAGTACTTGTCAGATTTGGTGGTCTGCCTCCTTTCTGTGGGGAAGCCTGGGTGGGCCCTAGTGACCTGTGTCTGATTGGTGTGTGGCTCTTCTCCTATGTGTACCACACTGTTCTTCTCCCTCTTTTCTGAGCCTTGTGGTGTCCCCACCTCCTTCTCAGCAGGAACAAACTGCCTTTTCCCAGAGCCCAGCCACACTCCTCTCTCTGCACTTGGATCTACCTTCCTGTTCTCCCCTCTCTTCTGTGGTCATTTGAGAAGCTGCTACACAACACAGTTGACTTTTCCTCCTTCCCAAGGAAGTTGCTCAGTCGTGTCCAACTCTGCAAACCCATGGACTGTAGCCTACCAGGCTCCTCCATCCATGGAATTTTCCAGGCAAGAGTACTGGAGTGGATTGCCATTTCCTTCTCCAGGAGATCTTCCCATCCCAGGGATCGAACCCTGGTCTCCCACATTGCAGGTAGACACTTTACTGTCTGAGCCACCAGGGAAGCACAGTCTTTTTTCTGGATTCATTGTCTGCCACTGGTACTCCAACAGCTTGGCCAGCACCACTGTGTCATCCTTGTTTTCCTCTTTGATCCTTACCAGTCACTTCTTGTTCCTTAGTTTCAGTAGAGGGTGGAGGCAGAAGTCACAGCACAGCAAGATGCAGAGCAAAAATTGGGACAGGAATCCATTCTGCTGACTCTGAGTCAACTTTAGGGAAATGCCTCCAGTTCAGTTCAGTCACTCAGTAGTGCCTAACTCTTTGCGACCCTGTGGACTACAGCATGCCAGGCTTCCCTGTCCTTCACCATCTCCTAGAGCTCACTCAAACTCATGTCCAGTGAGTCAGTGATTGCCCACAGGTGGTTAGAAATGGATGGTCAGAGGGTCCATATCTTCCATGCCCCAGCCACTGCCAACACCACCAGTCTGGGTCCAGGTCCCATCCTGTCCCCCTTCAGGACCCATATCACCCCAGACTGCCCAATGTTCCCATGCCTGTGGGCCTGAGCCCCTGCACCTGTGTGTCAACCCCAGTTCATCTTTGGTCAGACAGACTCCACTGTCCCATCATACTTCACTTACACAACACAAGCTGAAATATGAAGTGATTATTTTAAACAGCAATGGTGAGCACTGTACCAAGCATGGTGGCGGAGTGGGGGGGGGGGGGGGCGGCGGCAGCGGGGGCATGTCCTGACAACAGGGCCTTGGGAAAAGGTCGCACACCCAGGAAGCCAGTCATACCTAATGACATCTAGGGACAAGGGAATCTGGATCTATCTCTAGCTGAAAGGTAATATGCACAGGTAAAACTTGAAAGACATTTATTTCCAAAGGAAAGAAGGGGAGACTCCATACAGAAAGGTGATCTGAAGTCAACTAGTTGGTGAGAATGGAGGACACACAGTCTCTGGTTCACAGCATCAGACGAAGCCCCCTGGTTAGGAAGAACACAAGAAGTCTCCCCCAGCAATGGGGCAAGGTCCTTGGTTGGCCCATCAGACAGCCACTGATGTCTGATCATCAGACAGATGATCAGACCTCTGGGGAAGGCTCACTTGTCCTTACATTGTCCTCTGTAGCCACTGGCTGTGTTATCTAGAGGTCTCTCCTTACCCATCTTTCCCCTGGAGCCACTCTATAAGTGAGTCTCGGAGGGTTCACCCTTCTGGGAGGCCACCCAATGCTGGTGCAGCAGGGTGGGTGCTTTAGGGTCTGATCAGTCACTGGCTTTGTAGGCCCAGCTTGTAGTTTTTTTGGCAATATACTTTCATTTACCAATGGTTTGGCTTTCAGCCAGTTCACACATACAATTAAACAGCTAATCTAGACAGGTCTCAAGTCTGAAGCATTTTATTTATTGGTCTCCGTGCTGGCCTGTGCCCCTCTCTGACAAAGACCATCAACTGTCTTGAGTGAAAGTCCCTCAGTTATGTCCAACTCTTTGCAACCTTATGGATTATAGAGTCCATGCAATTCTCCAGGCCAGAATACTGGAGTGGGTAGCCATTCCCTTCTCCACGGGATCTTCCCAACCCAGGAATCGAACCCAGGTCTCCCACACTGCACTCAGATTCTTTACCTGCTGAGCCACTAGGGAAGGCCAAGGATACTGGAGTGGGTAGCCTATCCCTTCTCCAGCAGATCTTCCTGACCCAGGAATCGAACAATGGTCTCCTGCATTGCAGGTGGATTCTTTACCAACTGAGTTATCAGGGAATCTAGAGAGTTCTTAAGCCTGAAGCCTTTTGTTTACTGGTCTCTGTTCTGGCCTGTGCCCCTCTCTGACAATGACTGGCGGCTGTCTTGAGGCCATCTGAAAAAGTGTGCTTAGATGCAGATGAAACACGTTTAAGTTGGCCTCCATTGCTTGGCTGGCTTACATAGTCTCATCTCCTCAGGAGGCTGATTCCAAGCCACCTTTTCAAATTGCTGGCATTCAACCTTCAGAAGCATTTAGCTTTCTCCACCTGTAGTGTTCTGATTTTTTGGGTTCTTAATCACCAAAGGTTTCAGGTCTCAGGCATAATGGTTGAGAAGAGCATCACTGTTAGAAGAACTGCATTCCTTCCCAGCTCTGCTTGGAGACCACCCACTATAGCCTGAGTTCCCCTTTCTTTTCATAAGGGATCTCTGAAAGTAGAAAGACCATCAACACATCCCAAATATGTTTATTCTTTCTATCACTTCCTCCAACACTTCAGCCTTGGACAGCATGTCGTCCACCACCCAAAGTCCTGTGGGGAAGCAGCTGCTTTACCAACCATGCTAGGAATACTGAACATACAACAAACTGCATCCATTTAAAGTGCATCCCTTGGTGATTTCAGAAAAGCACATCTTCCCATGAAACCAGCACCAGAGTAACATACAGAATGTCCTCATCATCCCTGTGGTTGTCCTTTCCCATCACATCTGTAGCAACCTAGATGTGTTTCACTCTAGCTGTGTTTGCATTTTATATAAATGGATCATCCAATATATAGCCTTGTGTGTCTGAATATGTACTTTGAATTAAAAGCACTATGAACATTTGTGTCTAAGTTTTTGTGGAGACATATGGTTTTCCCTCACAGCTCAGTTGGTAAAGAATCCACCTGCATGCAGGAGACTCCAGTTCGATTCCTGGGTTGGGAAGATCTGCTGGAAAAGGGAAAGGCTACCCACTCCAGTATTCTGGCCTGGAGATGTCCATGGACTATACAGTCCATGGGGTTGCAAAGAGTCGGACACGACTGAGCAACTCCACTTTCACTTTCACCACCTACAAAAGAAAGGCTGTTTTCACTGGACAAGGGATGTTTTCTCTCTTTGTTGGATGGTAAAGGATGGGCCTACCCCAAGGGATCTCTCAGTGACTTTTCAAACCAGTGCTTACAATGGGAAACACCTTTTCTAAATATAGTTCATTTTAAATCCCTGCCTTCCCTGTGGGTTGGGAGGAACACACTGGAAACAGGAAAACATTTCTCCTTCCGAAGGGCAATTACACCATTTGTCTCTAACAAGTACTTCTGAGAATTGCCCTCCCAAGATCCTAGAAGTCCCTGAAGGTCCTTGGTTTTCATTCTTCCAACAACACTCCCGACCTCTCCTTGCTACCTTCACCTGCCTCATGCCCACAGATTTTGCTCTCTGCTTCAGTGGATCAAGGCTCCAGTGTGCTCCTGGGTTCGTTCTCAGAATCTTCCTGATGAGAGGTGGGTGAAAAGGACAGCTGGTTTCCACTGGCAGCCCTGAGACCAGGTAGAGAGGCTGGATGCACATCTGGCTATGAGAACGTGAGTCTTGGCAGTTTTTTTCCAGCCCTGGAATCAAGATAACCTTTATCCTTCTTTTCCTGGTGGGTTGATGAAATGGAAAAGCCTTGGGGTAGGACAGAAGCCACTTCCCGGCACTCTACAGGAGACAGACTGATGGATGTTGTAGGGGCTCCAAGAACAGAAGACTCTTGGCACGGTGATGAGGAGCTTGGAAGGAAAGCAAAGAAGGCTCCTGGGCAGGGGCTTTAACTGGCATCGGGAGTGCCAGCCAATATTTCCTCAGGGACTGGGGACTGAGCAAACCCCTTCCCTGACAGAGGAGCTGGTTGGGGCTGGCACTGAGAACACAAGCCCATATATATGCCAGGGCTGCTGAGCTAGCCCTGATCACCCTGTGGCATGTTGGGGGGCTTTGGGTTCTCTTTTGGAGGGTCAGGGCTGTGAGCAGGAGCAGTCTTGTGCTCCCTGAACAGCCAGGCAAACTGGGCATTCCAGATGACCTTGACCAGGTTTCCCAAGGCTGAACCTCCGAGTCTCCATCTCAGCAATAAGGCCCTGAAGGCAGCCATGTGAAAAGCACAGGGTGGAATCGAGAAAGTCTGAAGCAAAGCTGGCTATGCATCCAAGAGGAGCCTCATCAGGGTGTCTGGGGCACCTGGTTTTCTCCTGTGCCAGGTCCCAAGTGCAGCTGTGTCTGTGACACCCAACAGGGTTAGTCAGGCTCTAAGTAGCTGACTCCTGTGACCAGGCTTATGGACCCCATCATGCCAAGCCCAGGTGACACAAGAAGACTTGTGGTTGAGTAGACTCGGCACTGGGGACTCAACAGGTAGGTGCCAGGACAGACACCTGAGGGGTAGAGGCAGGTTCTGGCAAACCTTTCATCCTCTTATTGTAGGATTCTGATACCTTTCAAACCTATGATGCGGGAGACATAGAGTGTACACCAGACCCCAGGAGTCAGGGGGCCACTGGCTCAGCTGACTTTCGTGCTCCAGAGACCTCCCCTATCTGCATCGTCCATGGAGGGAGCAGGCCTATTCGCGGCTGCTTTTAGCTCTACTGCAACTACTCCTTGCAGCCTTCTCTCCTTCGTGGAGGAACTTTATTATGATGGCTTGCTACACTTGTTTGTGCTTCTAAAGCTTCTCTATACAAACACACAGGAGGCAGGGTATGCACAACAGGCTGTATGAAAATCCACAAATTTAAATGACAGCCTTCATGCTGTTTCTCATTTTTTAGTATTATGAACAATACCAAAATGAATATCCTACTATAGTTGTTTTTTGGCACTAGATTTTCTAGGATAGGAATTGTTGGGATAAAGAGTAAACTGCTTTAAATAGTTTGATACATATTAACAAATTGACCCTCAAAAAAGTTGCATCCATTCACATGCTAACCAATTGTGTATGAAAGTGATCATTTTCATGCATCCCACTGCAAACACAATAAATTCAGTCTTTTACATCTTTGCCCATCTAGTCACTCAAGGAACACCTCAATAAAAAGTCCACTTTCCTTTTGATTTTAATATAATTGAACAGTATGTAGGGCCTTTGACCAATGGTATCTCTTCATTGAGAAGTGTCCATTCATATTGTTTATCAGTGTTTTATTTGGGACAGTAATATTTTTCAGATGGGTAAGTGCTCTTTACAGGTTTGAAATATCACATGTTGGTCATAATTGGAAAACATACCCTCCACATTCTTTCATTTTATCTTTGTACATTGTCTTTTTCTGTGTACAAGTTAAAGCAATTTAAATGTGTTTAAGTGATCTTGTTTTCATTATGCTTTCTGAAATTTGTTTCCAATGAAAAGCCCTGCCCATTATAAAACTATGAAAACCTTCATTCAAAACAACTTTTGGACTTCACATTTTTTAATCTATTGGGAATGTATTTGGTGAGAAACGACATAGAAATCTAGCATTATTTTCTCTCCAAAGTGTTGATCAGGTGTCTCAATACCATTTACTAAATAATCCATATCTCCCCACTGAAATGAATTGTCATCTTTACCAAATTCTAAATTCCCATCTGGGCTTATTCTTGAAAATTTGTTCAACCAGTTAATATATGTGGCATGATTGCAGGATGACCTCTCTGAGGAAACTACCTGAAGAAAACTGTAGGTAAGGTAGGGGGCAGAATTAAGAGACAGAAAGACAGAAAAACAGAGACAGACAGACAGACTCTTAGAAAAGAAACCTTTTTGCAATGCTGAAAGGAAAGCTTACAGAACTATTAGGTGGGTGACATTTTGCATGGATCTCTGGTTCTCTGAATCTTCTAAATTATCTCAGATATCCCCATGGCAACTGTGAGGAAACCACTCTATTAACTTGTGCTCTTATATTCATGACAGAGACACAGCTGGATTGGAATCCAACTTCAAAATTGTAATTTAGTAACTTTAAGAATCCTTTTCCAAACTGGGTTTTCTTGGCACCCCACACTTTGGCTACATGCACTAAGGGACCTATCAGTAAGGTCAGAGAGAAACTGGAAGGTTCTCTCTAGGTGGGGAGGAGATAAAGTCAAGATTGGAGTTGTGGCTCCCAGGCTCTAGGTTACCTAAGACCATGACAAGTGACTGTCGGTCCTGCAGTCACACTTAAAGTTGGCTTCATGGCAGCCTCTACTCAAACCCTAGAGTTTGCCCTCAGAGAACACACAGCCCCATTTGCCCAGTGGTAGCAGCTGGGTTCTCTGCTCCCTTCCCCTGCAATGTGAAGGGAGTCACTTGGCCTTCTCACAACTTAACCGAGTAAGTAATTGCAAATCACCCCCAAACAGCTTGGATTTTTTGAGTCTATTGCTTGAAACTCACCTGTGCTGGTCTGCATGATTGGAAGCTCTTCGTTTGTAAGTGGAAAAACATAACTGTGAGTAAATGAGGTAGGCTCCCTAGAGGGACATGGAGGACCTCATAGTATTGAAGTTAGGGGCAGAGTAACAAAGCACCAGGAAGTTACAGACCTGTGTAGTTCCCTATGAATTTTTGGATCAACTTTTCCATTTAGGAAAAAAAAATGCTGTTGAGATTTTTTTTTTTCCAGTGGGTTTTGATGAGGACTGCATTGTCTGTAGACTACTTTGTGAGTACTGTCATCTTAACAATATTGTCTTCCAATCCATGTACGTGGAAAATCTTTCCATTTAATTTCAGTTCACTTCAATCGCTGAGTCATGTCCAACTCACTGTGACACCATGGACCACAGCATACCAGTACTCCCTGTCCATCACCAAATCACAGGGTTTACCCAAAACTTACGCCGATTGAGTCGGCGATGCCATCCAACCATCTCCTCCTCTCTTGTCACCTTCTCCTTCTGCCCTCAATCTTTCCCAGGACATGGTCTTTTCAAATGAGTCAGCTGTTCACATCAGGTGGCCAAAGTAAGTATGGGAGTTTCAGCTTCAACATCAATCATTCCAATGAACACTCGGAGCTGATCTCCTTTAGGAAGGACTAGTTGGACCTCCTTGCAGTCCAAGGGACTCTCAAAAGTATGCAACACCACCACAATTCAAAATCTTCAATTCTTCAGAACTCAGCTTTCTTTATAGTCCAACTCTCACATCCATACATCACTACTGGAAAAATCATAGACTTCACCAGACAGACCTTTGTTGTCAAAGTAATGTCTCTGCTTTTTAATATGCTGTCTAGGTTGGTCATAACTTTCCTTCCAAGGAAAGGAGTAAGCAACTTTTAATTTAATGGCTGCAGTCGCCATCTGCAGTGATTGTGTAGCCCCCAAAAATAAAGTCTGCCACTGTTTCCCCATCTATCTGCCATGAAGTGATGGGACTGGATGCCATGATCTTAGTTTTATGAATGTTGAGCTTTAAGCCAACTTTTTCACTCTCCTCTTTCACTTTCACAAGAGGGTCTTCAGTTCTTCACTTTCTGCCATAAGGGTAGTGTCATGTGCATATCTGAGGTTATTGATATTTCTCCCATCAATCTTGATTCCAGCGTGTGCTTCTTCCAGCCCGGGGTTTCTCATGATTTAATCCCCATATAAGTTAAGCAGAGTGACAATCAGCCTTGATATACTCCTTTTTTTATTTGGAAACAGTCTGTTGTTCCATGTCCAGTTCTAACTGTTACTTCCTGACCTGCGTACAGATGCCTCAGGAGGCAGGTGAGGTTGTCTGGTATTCCCACCCCTTTCAGAATTTTTCACAGTTTATTGCTACCCACACAGTCAAAGTCTTTGGCATAGTCAATAAAGCAGAACAAGATGTTTTTCTGCATTTCTCTTGCTTTTTCGATTATCCAGCAGATGTTGGCAATGTGATATCTGGTACCTCTGCCTTTTCTAAAACCAGCTTGAACATCTGGAAGTTCACGGTTCATGTATTCCTGAAGCCTGACTTGGAGAATTTTGAGAACTTTTAGAACTAGCACCCAAAAAAAGATGTCCTTTTCATTATAGGTGACTGGAATGTAAAAATAGGAAGTCAAGAAAAACCTGGAGTAGCAGGCAAATTTGGCCTTGGAGTACAGAATGAAGTAGGACAAAGGCTAATAGAGTTTTGCAAAGAGAACACACTGGTCATAGCAAACACCCACTTCCAAGAACACAAGAGAAGGCTCTAAATGTGCACATCACCAGAAAGCCAACACCAAAATCAGATCGATTATATGCTTTACAGTCAAAGATGGAGAAGCTCTATACAGTCAGCAAAAACAAGACTGGGAACTGACTGTAGCTTGCATCATGAAATCCTTATTGCCAAATTCAGACTGATATTGAAGAAAGTGGGGAAAACCACGAGACCATTCAGGTATGACCTAAATCAAATCCCTTATGATTGTACAGTGGATGTGAGAAATAGATTTAAGGGACTATATCAGATAGAGTGCCTGATGAACTATGGACGAAGGTTCATGACATTGTACAGGAGACAGGGATCAAGACTATCCCCAAGAAAAAGAAATGCAAAAAAGCAAAATGGCTGTCTGAGGAGGCCTTAAAAACAGCTGTGAAAAGAATAGAAGAGCAAAGAAGAAAAGGAAATATATATCTACTCGAATGCGGGGTTGCAAAACATAGCAAGGAGAGATAATAAAGACTTCCTTAGTGATCAATGCAAAGAAATACGGGAAAATAATAGAATGGGAAAGAACAGAGATCTCTTCAAGAAAATTAGAGATACCAGGGGAACAGTTCATGCAAAGATGATCTCGATAAAGTATAGAAATGTTATGGACTTAAGAGAAGAAGACGATATTAAGAAGAGGTGGGAGGAATGCACAGAAGAATTGTACAAAAACGATCTTCACTACCCACATAATCATGATGGTGTGATCACTCACCTAGAGCCAGACATCCTGGAATGTGAAGTCAAGTGGGCCTTAGGAAACATCAGTATGAACCCAGAAAGTGGAAGTGATGGCATTCCAGTTGAGCTATTTCAAATGCTAAAAGATGATGCTGTGGAAGTGCTGCACTGAATTTGCCAGCAAATTTGGAAAACTCAGCAGTGGCCACAAGACTGGAAAAGGTCAGTTTTCATTCCAATACCAAAGAAAGGCAATGTCAAAGAATGCTCAAACTACTGCACATTTGCACTCATCTCTTACACTAGCAAAGTAATGCTCAAAATTCTCCAAGCCAGGCTTCAGAAATACATGAACCGTGAACTTCCAGATGTTCAGACTAGATTTAGAAAAGGCAAAGTAACCAGAGACCACATTGCCAACATCCACTGGATCATAGAAAAAGCAAGAGAGTTCCAGAAAAACATTTACTTCTGCTTTATTGACTATGCTGAAGAATTTGACTGTGTGCATCATAGGAAACTGTAAAAATTCTGAAAGAGATAGGAATACCAGACCACCTAACCTGCCTCTTGAGAATTCTGTATGCATGTCAGGAAGCACCAGTTAGAACTGGACATGGAAGAACAGACTGGTTCCAAATAGGAAAAGCAGTACATCAAGGCTGTATATTGTCACCCTGCTTATTTAACTTATATGCAGAGTACATCATGAGAAATGCTGGGCTGGATGAACCACAAGTTGGAATCAAGATTGCTGGCAGAAATATCAATAACATCATATGTGCAGATGACATCACCCTTATGGAAGAGCGTGAAGAACTAAAGAGCCTCTTGATGAAAGAAAAAGAGGAGAGTGAAAATGTTGGCTTAAAGCTCAACATTCAGAAAACTAAGATCATGGCATCAGGCCCCATCTCTTCATGTCAAATAGATGGGGAAAGAGTGGAAACAGTGGTTGACTTTATTTTTCTGGGCTCCAAAATCACTGCAGCCATGAAATTAAAAGACGCTTACTCTTTGGAAAGAAAGTTATGACCAACCTAGACAGCATATTAAAAAGCAGAGAGATTACTTTGCCAACAAAGGTCCGTTTAGTCAACACTGTGGTTTTTCCAGTAGTCAAGTTTGGATGTGAGAGTCAGACCATAAAGAAAGCGGAGAGCTGAAGAATTGATGCTTTTGAACTGTAGTGTTGGAGAAGACTCTTGAGAGTTCCTTGGACTGCAAGGAGACCCAACCAGTCCATCCTAAAGGAGATCAGTCCTGACTGTTTATTTGAAGGACTGATATTGAAGTTGTAACTCTAATACATTGGCCACCTGATATGAAGAGCTGACTCATTTATAAAGATGCTGATGCTAGGAATGATTGAGGGCAAGAGGAGAAGCGTACAACAGAGCATGAGATGGTTGGATGGCATCACCGACTCAATGGACATGAGGTTGGGTAAACTCTAGGGGTTGGTGATGGACTGGGAGGAATGGCGTGCTGCAGTCCATGGGATCACAAAGAGTCGGAAATGACTGAGCAACTGAACTGACACTGAAAGGTGCTCTGTTCACACAGCAAGTCTTCAAAGCAAATATGAAACACTTCTAACTGTTTCCAAGTCACTTCACAGCATCCCAGAACAAAGCTTATGCATGTTTCAGAATACAAAGAATAACCAGAACCCAGGGCAAAATCATAATGCCTGATAGCAAATCTAAATTAACCAGGCATGAAGAAAAGTAGGACAGTCCAATCCATAGTGAGAGAAATGGAGCAATAACATGCATGCAGATTGGAAAGAAAGAAGAAAAACTGCCTTTATTTGTAGACATGATCACCCATACAGAAGAATCTGATGGAGTCTCCAAAAGAATAAGTAGTCTAATGATGGAGTTTAGCAAGTTTTCAGGATGCGCCACATTGTAGAAAGAGCTACTGTAAGAATGCACACAAATTAAAACTAAGGCTCAGTATTCCCTGTTGAATATAAGGGAAGAGATGTCCCCTCCTTTCCTTAAATCATTTACTTTAGAAAACGTGTAAGTTCTTTCTCTCTCTCTCTTCGAAATTATGCATACAGTTTTATTTTCATTTTTTAATGTTTTGTCTGCACCATGAAGGAGGAAATGGCAACCCACTCCAGTAATTTTGCCTGGAGAATCCCATGGACAGAGGAGCCTGGTGGGCTACAGTCCACAGGGTCACAGAGAGTCAGACACAACTGAGTGACTGAGCACGCATGCACGCACTGCACCATGATCTTCATGCACAATCTTGCTTCCTTGACCAGGAGTCGAACCATTACCCCCTGCAGTTGAAGCACAGAAGCCTAACCATGGGACTGTCAGGAAATTCCCTGAAAGTAAGAGTATTCTTTTAAAGGCCATAAAAGCCTCCCGTTCAGATTTACAACCCAGAAATGTCTTTTTCAAGGACTTTTCGAATGTAAACATTAATCAAGAGAGCACTCTCTTTCTCCCAGTTTCCATGGGAGGGGAGACAACTAACTTAAGTGGGCACCTGGCTCCCAATTGTGAAACTGGCTCCTGTCATAAAGATGAGAGACTTATTTTTCACTAGTATTAACCAATTGAATTAGTATGCTTCAGATGCTGTAACCAAGTACTGATTCACTCTGCTGATCGACACTGGGAGGACTAAAGAAGAGAAACTTGTTTCCTCACAGTTTTGGAGGCTACACGTCCATAACCAAGGAACCAGTAAATTTGGCTTCCAGTAAGAACTTTTTTTCTGGGCTGCAGACGGCCACAATCTATATTGTCTTGTGGCCTTTCCTCAGTGCACATGTGGAGACAGAGAAATAATAAAGAATGGGGAGGGGCAAGAGGGAGAGAGAGAGTGCATGTGTTCTCATGTGTCCTCTTCTAAGGACATGGAAGTGTGTGTATATATGTGCGTGCACAAGGGTGCACAGTCACATGAACGGCTGTGAGACCAGGGCCACATTCTTTTGATATAAATTTGAACTACATTGATTTACAATGTTGTGCTATTTTCTGGTGTACAGCATAGTAATTCAGTTGTATATATTTTTTCATATTATTTTCCATTATACTTAATTATAAAATACTGAATATAGCTTTATGCACCATACAGCAGAACCTTGTTGTTTTTCTATTTCATATACAGCAGTCTGTATCTGCTAATCCAAAACTCCTAATGTATGACTACCCAGCCTTTCCCCTTTGGTAATCATGAGTTTGTTTTCTATTCCTGCACGCTATTGTTTCTGCTTTGTGAATAAATTCTTTTGTATCACATTTCAGATTCCACACATTAGTAATATCATATGATACTCATCTTTCTTTCTCACTTTCCTTCATATGATCATCTCTAGGGCAGGGCTCCATTATTAGACCTCCTGTAAAATCAATCATGTTCTTGAGAGTCCTCTATGCAAATAGAGCGGTGTGTGTGCATGCGTGTGCGTGTGTGCACAGTCAGTCATGTCTGACTCTATGCAACCTCATAGACTGTAGCCCACCAGTCTCCTCTATCCATGGGATTCTCCAGGCAAGAATATTGGAATGGGTTGCCATGCCCTTCTCCAGAGGGTCTTCCCGACCCAGGGATTGTACCCACGTCTCTTGCATCCTGTGCGTCAGCAGGTGGCTGCTTTACCACTGCTCCGTGTGGGAGGCCCAAATAGAGCCATACTGGGGCTAAAGTCTTCAAATATGGATTTGGAAGGGGCAGCGGATGGGGTGGGGCACAAATCTAAGTCCCAAACATCAATTAACTAATACATAAGAGTCACCGCACTTGCTGGGCATACTTCGGATGAAGCAAAAGTGAGACCTGGTGGTGTGAAGTCCTCTTACTTGAGGACATGGAGGTAAGGAGTCAGATCTTCTGGCTATACAGAAGGCTGAGAGTTCTTTCTGTCTCTGGAATCTCTCATTAGATTTCCTGTGACGTGCATCACATTCTGGTGTAATGCCAGCTCAGTAAGACACCTGATTTTCTTCTGACTTTGTGGAGATGTCCTCTGGGGTGGCACAAGACTGTGTTCTACTTTTTATTTCTTAGCTACTAAAGTTCCTGAAACAGAGAGAGGAGAGAGGGCAGGGTGGCTGGGAACCAGGTATCACTATGGTATGGCCACCTCAAAGAGGGTCAAACAAAGGTTTCAAGATACAAAAGGACTTGGAAGGACAGGGAAGCCACTGGAAAGCCAGGACTGGGCTTCTCATCACGCTCTCTTCTCAATTGCCAGCATCTATTGTTCCCGCACTTGCCCAGTGCCATGTTTGCATTATTCACACAGATGTTCCTTGGAGCCTCCATCTGGTAAAATACTATCACAGTCACCTGCCACAGCGGTGAGGCTGGTATGGTCCCATGGCCAAGAAAAGTGGAATCATCAGTGGTATTTTTCAGAGAATTAGAACAAATAATCTCAAAATTTGTATGGAAATAGAAAAAACCTCAAATAGCCAAAACAATCTTGAGAAAGAAGAATGGAAATGGAGGAATCAACCTGCCTGACTTCAGACTGTACTACAAAGCTACATTCATCAAGACAGTATGGACCTGGCACAAAGACAGAAATATAGATCAATGGAAGAAAAGAGAAAGCCCAGAGATAAATCCACACACCTATGGACACCTTATCTTTGACAAAGGAGGCAAAAATGTACAATGGAGAAAAGACAATCACTTTACCAAATGGTGCTGGGAAACTTTGATAACCACCTCTAAAAGAATGAAACTAGAAGACTTTCTAACACCATATACAAAAATAAACACAAAATGGATTAAAGATCTAAATGTAAGACCAGAAACTATAAATCTCATAAAGGAAAACACAGGCAAAACACTCTCTGACATAAATCACAGCAGGATCCTCTATGACCACCTCCCAGAGCAATGGAAATGAAAGCAAAAATAAATAAATGGGACCTAATTAAACTTAAAAGCTTTTGCACAGAGAAGGAAATATAAGCAAGGTGAAAAGACAGCCTTCAGAATGGGAAAAATGAAATTGAAGCAACTGATAAAGAATTAATCTCAAAAATACACAAGCAGCACATGCAGCTCAGTGCCCGAAAAATAAACGACCCAATCAAAAAATGGGTCAAAGAACTAAATAGAAATTTCTCCAAAGAAGACATATGGATGGCTAACAAACACATGAAAAGATACTCAACATCACTCATTATTAGAGAAATGTAAATGAAACACACAAAGAGGAACTATCTCATGCCATTAGAGTGGCTGCTATTAAAAAGTCTACAAACAATAAATGCTGGAGAGGGTGTGGAGAAAAAGGAACCCTCCTACACTATTTGCGGGAATGCAAACTACTACAGCCACTATGGAGAACCATGTGGAGATTCCTTAAAAACCTGAAAATAGAACTGCCATATGACCCAGCAATCCCACTGCTGAGCATACACACTGAGGAAACAAGAATTGAAAGAGACATGTGTAACCCAATGTTCATCCCAGCACTGTTTACAATAGCTAGGACATGGAAGCAGCGTAGATGTCCATCAGAAGACGAATGGATAAGAAAGCTGTGTTACATATACATAGTGGAAGATTACTCAGCTGTTAAAAAGAATTCATTTGAATCAGTTCTAGTGAGGTGGATGAAACTGGAGCCTATCTTACAGTGAAGTAAGTCAGAAAGAAAAACACCAATACAGTATATTAATACATATATGTGGAATTGAGAAAGGTGGTAGTGATTACCCTATATGCGAGACAGCAAAAGAGACACAGATGTAAAGAACAGACTTTTGGACTCTGTGGGAGAAGGCGAAGGTGGGATGATTTGAAAGAATAGCATTGAAACATGTATATTACCATATGTGCAACAGATCACCAGTCCAGTTTTGGTGCATGAGACAGGGTGCTCAGGGCCAGTGCAACTGGGATGACCCTGAGGAATGGGATGGGGAGGGAGGTGGGAGGGGAATTCAGGATGGGGAACACATGTATACCCATGGCTAATTCATGTCAATGTATGGCAAAAACCACTACAATATTGTAAATAATTAGCCTCCAATTAAAATAAATTAATTACATTTTTTAAAAAGTAGACACTTGAATCAAAAGGACATAGATTAAAATCCAGCCTCTCTCTGGATTTGAGATCCTAGCTGAGAGAACTGAAGAAAGTTACCGAGCCTCTCAGCTTCAATTCCTCAACTCCAAAAGGTATCATGACCATTAGACATGATAATGCAGGCAAAATGCATTAGCATAGTGCCTGCAAAAGATTTTTTATTTAATTATATTTTCTCAAGCTTGCACTAACTGCCTCCCCCCTCATTCTGAGAACACTTAACCCATCGTTTCAGCACTTTTCTTTTCTTGACGTGAAACAAGACCAGTAAAGCACAAAGTTTTTATTCTAGTGTTACTGGATTCTTTGCTCATGAAAACTGAGGTGTTTTGTTTGTTTGATTAGGGCAGGAAACAGATCTAGTAGTAAAAAGGGGTGTGAGGAAATAAGCATTCTGGTGGGGGCGGCACATTTCCTGAAGAGCAATTCTTTATTGTAAATATACCTCCCGGAATCTATATTAAAAACAGAACCATTCATACAAAGACTACAAGAATCCCACTGAGACATTATGTATAATGGGGTAAAACGAGGAGAATTAAAGTCTTGAGCATTATATTAAATTAAAGAATTAAAGTCTTGAGCATTAAATTACATTATAATGCACCTTTTATGCATCAGTTCAATGCGATGTTTGAAGAAGTTTTAGACAGGGGTAAAGCTCAGATGTTAGATGAGAAAACCCTAGAAAACAGTTAATCCCAAACCTTAAAAACCTTACTCATTCATAGGACTGTTGTATATATTTAATGTACACCTAAACTCAGAATACCAAAGTATTCCAAGAGGTAGACAGTGGCCAGTGCTGAACAACAGGACCCAAATACTTTTTATTTTCTTCCATTTCCCAAATTGCCTTCAGTTGCTTTGTGATGCTTGACTATCTGGATCCAGAACCTCCCCTCCCACTCAAGGACAAAGGCAAGAAAATCTGGCTGCTGAAGAGAAACTCAAACACAGAACATACCTCAGTTTTCCTATCTGTGGTAACCAGTATTTAAGCACCAATCAACACAAGAGGTCAGAGGGAGTTCAATAGCCAGTAGGGGCCAACAACCAGGCGCCCAATCAAGTGGCAAATAGTTCAAAAATCCTGGCCTAGGGAAGGGCACATCACATAGGACAGGACATTTTTGTGGCCTCAACCTCCCTATCCCAGCTGAGAATTCAAAAAGAAGGGGGCACAAAGTGCTACACTCCCCACTTTGCACTCCCCAGTGTGTCCATCAAAGTGGACATACAGCGTGACAACTGCAGTGGCCCAGCCCTGCTTCACCCAAGCCTGCGGCCTCTCCCACCCAAGGCGGGACTTGGCAGAGGCAGAGATGAGCACGCCACCCCTTCCCCAGTCCTTTTGTCCACTCACATCATCAGGTCACTGCCAGTCACCACCAGCTCCCTCTCAATAGCTTTGGGGTCGAGGTCAGCATCCTGGGTCAGGTACCTGCCGACCATGTCCACCACATCCAGGCAGGACAGGGAGGACATCGAGAGAGTGCTGGCACATTTGGTTAAGGGCCAGTTCATGGGGACATCTTGGTTTTGGCCCCCAGGTCTTGCTGAGGCCTGCTTAACCCCAGAACACCTTGGGGGAACTGGGCACCACAGACATCAGGCCACCCCCAAGTCCTCCTGGCGATCTCGTGGCAGCTCACGGACTGGTAGTTTTGAACACCTTGGTCCCCGACGTCCCTTCGGTACCCCAGTGGCACCCCCTAACCCGCAGCCTCTGAAGCCTCTAGGGCTCATCTTCCGGTGCTCCTCCACCAACCACTCCCCTACAACCCTGGTGAACCTGCAGGCTCCTTAGAAAGGATACAACTCCAGCACCGGGCCTCATGGGGCTCAACCCAAGACCAAAGCCTCTGCACTTTGCACTTGGATAGTTGATGCCCCCAGGGCCTGGGGGGCTGCCCCAGCCATAGCGCCCTTCTCTGCAGCCTGCTTTCAGCCTCCAATGGCTCTGTGTGCTCCAGGACAATGTGGCATTGTTTCAATACCCTCTCCACTGCCCAGAAAACCCGCGCCACAGTCAAAGGACTGCATGGCTGCCACGCATCCCTCCCAGAGGTCAACAGGAGCTGAAGAGAGACTGAGCCCCTCACGAAGCCCCTCCCCTTCTGTGAAAGGATGCCCAGTTCGCCTGCACAGACTCCCCTGAGGGCGCCTCTTCGCTCCAGATTGGTTACCGCCTAGAGAGCGCGGCTACCCGTGTGCCACTAGGGAGACCCTGTGAGGCCAGAGGGACTCAGCTCCCTCATGAAACCAAGCTCCCTTCAGGTCGCCCTGATGCGCCTGTGCATATGGGCTCCTCCTGTACTGGCTCAGATGGCGGGGAATGGACGCAGTCAAGTGTCCACAGACATGCCACCGAGAGAAGGATAGTGGCTTTCTACTCCCAAAGCCTTGACCAAGTCTCCTAAACAACTCCTCAAGGTCATAAGGGTTAATGTCCCTCCCCCACACCCTCCAACACCTCTCCAAAATAAAACTCAAAGTAAAACACACACAGCAAGGCAAGAGTAGGACCTCCAAGAAGAGGGGTCTTCCCCACGTTGGGGGGTCAGGACTGATCGGCATCCTCACTGAGCCCACCATGGAGGCACCAGTCTCAGGACCTCATCTAGACCCTAGTACATCCCAGAGACCTGTCTCCAAACTCCAGCCCCTGGGGCCTACAGCTTCAATATGGGAACTGAGGGTGGAAGCAGGACCTGGACACTCAGTCCACAGGCCAGTGTTACTGGCTTCCCCATCTATGCTCACATAAGCCTTTTCGGTAGGGAGACAGTGATTGACCCAACCAAGCATAGAAACCAAGTCTCTTCTGCCTGTTAATCCACCTTAGCTATACGGACAGGTGTGACACTCAAGGACTCACAGACCTGAGTTGAGGGACAGATGGAAACAGGAAAGTAAGACTTCCTGACTTAACAGTGTTAAAGCAAGACAAAGCCATGCGCCCTAAGGAAGTTCCTGGAATCAGAGGAGCTGTGGAGGTGATACCAGCTGTGGTGACCTACGGTCACTCTACTGTCTCCCCAATTCCACTCAGGGGTGCCCTTCCCTCCTTGTGCTCCCTGGTGGGTGGGCGGGCCCAGGCTTCCCCTGCTGTCCTGGCTAGTTATGCGGACCCTCCTTCTCCTGGACCAACACCGCCCCTCACATCTCAAGGCCAGGAGATGACAGAGGTGCTCCTCTCACCTATTTCCAGGCCACTCCTCCACCTGAGGGGCTGGTTCCCATGTGTCCCCAGCCCTGCCCTCCTGCAGAGGCTGCGCAGACGTGCAGGTGTCACTCAAGAGGCTCCCACCCTCGGGCTTCCAGTGGGATCTCCACAGGCAGGAGGGGCCCTGCCTTTGCTGATCTGTGTGCTGCACACTCCCAGGACAGTTGACTATAGGCCCCGCCGACAAAAAGCCACCACCACCGAGTGCCTGGCTGCAAAAAAAATCCTCCCAGTCGGCTGCCATAAGCAGCAACCCCCAGGGCTGCAACCTAACTCTCACCACACACAGACATTCTGCTCTGAGTCTCTGTGCCTCCCAGGAGGGGCAAACAGAATCCCAACTCATTTGCCTCCCGAACCACGCACAAGGGTAACTAGCTGGCCCAACCTGGATCCATCTAAAACGTGCATTCCACAATGCAGCTTTGACCTCTCCAACGTGTGCCACAGAAGGGTCACACTAGACAAAGGTAGCAGATGGTGAGGGGCCGAAACAAACAACTCACCAGCATCTTCCCCATGCCTGTTGCTGTTCATTCAGTCATGTTGGACCCTTTACAAACCCAAGGCCTGCAGCACTCTAGGCTTCCCTGTCCTTCACCATCTCCTGGAACTTGCTCAAATTCATGTCCATCATGTCAGTGATGCCACCCAACCATCTCATCCTCTGTCGTCCCCTTCTCTTCCTGTCTTCAAACTTTCCCAGCATCAGGGTCTTTGCCACTGAGTCAGCTCTTCAAATCAGGTGGCCAAAGTGTTGGAGCTTTCCTTTTAACAGAAATCAGTTAAAATGCATCAAATGGAAAGAAAGAAAGAAATGTGTATTTATTTACAGACAAAATGATAGTCTATGTACGAAGTCCAATGGGATGTATAAAAGAGCTATTACAATTAATTATTCAGTTTAGCAAGGTTTCAGGATATAAGGATACTCTTGAGAGGACGTGGACTGCAAGGAGAACAGACAAGTCAATCCTAAAGGAAATCAACCCTGAATATTCATTGGACGGACTGATGCTGAACCTGAAGCTCCTATACTTTGGCTACCTGATGTGAAGGGCCAACTAACTGGAAGAGATCCTGATGCTGGGAAAGACTGAAGGCAACAGGAGAAGGGGGAAACAGAGGATGAGATGGTGAGATAGCATAACCCACTCAACGGACATGAATTTGAGCAAATTGCCGGAGACAGTGGAGGACAGACGAGTCTGGTATGCTACAGTCCATGGGGGCACAAATAGCTGGACATGAATTATAGACTGAAAAACATCATTCAGGTGTTACATGAAAAGTGAAAAGTGCACTTGCTCTGTGGAGTCCGACTCCTTACAACCCCATGAATTGTAGCCTGCAAGCTCCACTGTTCAGGATTTCTCCAGGCAAAAATACTGGAGTGGATTGCCATTACCTTCTTCAGAGGATATTCCCAACCCAGAGATTGAACCCAGTCTACCACACTGCAGGCAGATTCTTTACCATCTGAGCCACCAGGGAAGGCCTCTGGTAATTTATCTTAATATTTAATATAACTATAAAATGAGAAAATATTCCAAAATTAATACTGAATGACAGTATACAACTTTCTTACTCTCCCACTTCTTACATTGCCTTCAATTATGTTGTACTCCTTGAATATATGGATCTCAGAACCTCCCCTCCAACTGAATGACAAGTGCACTATGAGGAAGTGCAGAAGCTAAAACTAAAGCCAGAGACAGCACAGTAGCTCAGTTTTATTTCCTGCAGTTAACAATCATCAAACAAAGTATTTTCTGTAGTTAACAATCACCAAACAAACTATGTAGACACTGAGCCCCTAGGAGCAGCACAGGCAGAAGATGAAGCCCAATCAAACTACTGCAGAAAGCAATGCCCTGGGGAAGGACACTTGAGGCTAGGGCACATAGGCTAGGTTTAAACCCCTCTTCCGTGCCGAGGCTTAGCAGAAACGGGGGCCACAAAGTGCTGCAAGGACCGCATCACCAGGGAAAGCTGCTCCAGACAGAAGGCGATGGACCTCTGGAGCAGGCCAGGTTCTTCAGCAGTCAATCGGCTAAAAGGAAGGGAAGATGAAATTCAAGGTCCCGCCAAGATGGAGGAAGAGCCAGCATGCCCTCCCTCTGTTCCCGCCCACCGACAAGCCCAGAGCACCACACTTTTCCTTTAGGCTTAACCCTCCATTATGACTCCTCCTGAGCCCAGACTGGCTCTGGCCACCGCCCACCACCTACAATCCCCTCCCCGGCCCTGGTCCCCTTTAGAACTGACAGAACCAGCATGTGGCCATTAACATTGAGCTCCTTCCGAATTGGCCCTTGCAGTTGAGTACGTGGAATCAGGAAGTGGCGGGCGATGTCTGCCTCCGCGTGCGATGAGAAAGGCACAGTGAGGCTGCTGGTGGAGATATGGTTAAGGCACCATCCGCATTTCTCATTTTGCTTATACCTCAGGCTCCCTGCTCACTGAGACCCGCCTTCTCCCACAAGGAGGCCGCCTAGAAAGTCCAGACATCTCAGCCTATACCCTGAGGACATCCTGGATATCACCGCCGACCCTCTGGATCCCTTCAGGTTGCTTTTCCTCTCCACCATCCACGCTTCTCACTTTGCCTGTATGACAGGTTGCCTGCTCATGGAACCACACCTTCTCCCACAAGGCCACTGCCAGACACCCTGGATATCACCGCCTGACTCTCTGGTTCCCTTCAGGTTGCTTTTCCTCACTATTCTTCCCCTGGCAGTCAGACCACCCCTGACCCATATCCTCTAGCCCCCCAGAGTACCCTCCTCCTAAACTTTAGCACCACTTGCAACCCCCCAAACCCTAGCCCACACCTGGACTCCCAAGGCCGCCTGGTCCACCGGGGTTCCTGGAATAGGATACAACTGGAGGGCTCGGTTACTCAGAACTCTGGCTCCGGGTGCAGCATCTCCACCAGGCCCTGGGGCACGAGGTGGCCCCGGGATGTGCGGAATGGCACCGGCTGCGCCACCTGACTCTCCTGCAGTGCGGGGGCCTCTGGGATTAGCCAGGTCACCAGCGCCTCCATGAACTCCATGACTGATGGCGTCAGCAGGGCAAGCTGGGTTGCCAGGGTCATCCTGGCCACCAGCACCACCCGGCACACTGTGGCTGCCACGTGCTGTGCCCGTTGCAAAGGCCACGGCACCTGGATCTTCATCGGCTGCCCTGGTGGCTCCTCCACCGTGTGCCTCGGACTCCATCTTGAACCCTCTTCCCCTCCCTCCACGGTGGAAAGACTGAACTTCCCTACAGAACCCAGGCCTCTACTGCCACCTGCAGCTCACCATAGGCAGAGCGCCTGCGCACACACACAGCCTGGTCCTGCCTCTCGATTGGTTCCCACCGACCATCCGTTCCCGCGAGGCCTGCAGACTCTCGGGTAATGGGCGGCCCCTGCTAAAATTTCATGCGTTAGTGTGCCCGGTCGCCCCCATCCACCAGTGCGGACACACCCCCATGTGGTCGGGGTGATCTAAGTCAGCCCTGCCTTGGCCCGGAAACCTGGTAAACGGCTTACCAGTGAGGCCTCTGGGTGTTGGGGGGCAGCTCCTCAGTGTGCATGTTCAAACAGACACCGCCACACTCCTCAGTGCACGCAACTGTTTCCGGTCCAAGGCGGCAAACCCCAAGTGAGTCCTGGTCCCTGTGCACCTCCAAACCTGTGCTGATGCAAACCCGGCCACGCTCATAGGTGACCATCCTGCTAAGTGCAGGTCCTTATCTTCAACTTCCGGAAGGGAGTCAGGAAACCCTGTGTCACGTTCAGTCGGTCCCTCTGGTGTCCCATACGTAACTCACGTGTGCGTTCGTGTGTCTGTAGGCAGGTGCATGCACGTGGGCATCTGCCTGTCCGTGTCTGTATGTGTGTGTGCCCAAGAGAGAGAGAGAGTGCCTGTGAACAGGTGCTAGCGCATATGTGTGTACCTGTGTGTGAGAGAGCCTGTGGTCAGGTGCATGCATATGGGAGTGTAAGTGTGCTTGTGCACAGGGTCATGCACATGGGCATCTGTGTGTGTGTGTGTGTGTGTGTGTGTGATCTGTGTGTGTGTGTGTGTGTGTGTGTGTGTGTGTGTGAAAAAGAGCACGTGTCAGAGGCATACACATTGGCATCTCTGTGTGCTTTGTTCATGTGCAGGTGCCTTTGCATGGCGGTGGATGGGAACCTGTCCTGGAGTCCTAAGACTAGAGATGTGGAGGGGGCTGCGCTTGTTCACCTGGGGAGGGAAGCGAGGACTGCAGTTGGACTCACTGGGGATGGCATGGAGCTGGGCCTTTTGGGGCTGCAGGCACACAGATGGCAGGGATCCAGGCTAGGGGCTTACCTAGCACTTCAGTCAGTCTGCTTGATCCTCGCCCCCTGGCTGGATAGGCCTCTCAAGGGCCATCCAAATCCAAGGCCAGCAACCTTCCCCACCCCCAGTGGAGGGATTAGATTTTCCTCCATTATCGCATTAGTTGTAGGATTTTGTCATTGACCTTGATCAGATTAAGAAAATCTGTTTGTAGTCCTAGTTTTGGAAGAGTGGTTCTCGAATACTGTCAAATGCTTTTACAGCATCTATCCAAATGATCATATGGTTTTTCTCCTGTGTTTTCTTCATATGATGAATAACACTTGTTGAAGATTTTTTAATGCATAACCAATTTTTCATTCTTGGGATAGATCTCATTTGGTCATAATGCTTTATGTATTGCTGGATTAAATTTGCTAACATTTCATTTTTTGTGCATAATGAAGAATATTGGTCTATGGTTTCCTTTTCTTGCAATGTCCTCATCCAGTTTTGGTATTTTGGAATGCTGGCCTCATAAGATGATTTGAGAAGTGTTTCCCCTCCTCTCCTTTCTGAAAGAATTTGTATGGGCTTGGTGATATTTCTCCTTTATGAATTTTATAGCATTCACTAGTTAAGTCACATGGGCCTGGAGTTTTCTGTTCCAAATCTTTGATAGACTTAGGGATATTTAGGGTTTTCACTTTCTTCTTGAGTTAGTTTTGGGAATTTGTGTCATTCAAGGAATTGCTTAATTTCTTCTATTTTTGCAAGTTTTTTGGCTTTTCTTTTTTTTAATTTATTTATTTAAATTGGAGGCTCATTACTTTACAATATTGTAGTGGTTTTTGACATACATTGACATGAATCAGCCATGGGTGTACATGTGTCCCACAGCCTGAATCCCCTTCCAACTTCCGTCCCCATCCAATCTCTCAGGGTCATCCCAGTGCACCGGCCCTGAGCACCCTGTCTCATGCATCGAACGTGAACTGATGATCTGTTTCTCATATGGTAATATACAGGTTTCAATGCTATTCTCTCAAATCATTCCACCCTCACCTTCTCCCAAAGAGTCCAAAAGTCTGTTCTTTATTTCTGTGTCTCTTTTACTTTCTTGCATATAGGGCCATCATTACCATCTTTCTAAATTTGATATATATGCATTATTATACTGTATTGGTGTTTTTCTTTCTGACTAACTTCACTCTGTATAAAAGGCTCCAGTTTCATCCACCTCATTAGAACTGATTCAAATGTCTTCTTTTTAAAAGTTGGGTAATATTCCATTGTGTATATGTACCACAACTTTCTTATCCATTCGTCTAAGGATTGGCATCTAGGTTGCTTGCATGTCCTAGCTATTGTAAACAGTACTGTGATGAGCACTGGGGTACATGTGTCTCTTTCAATTCTGGTTACATTGATGTGTACACCCAGCAGTGGGATTGCTGGGTCGTATGACAGTTCTTTTTCCAGTTTTTTTTTTTTTTCTTTTTCCAGTTTTTTTTAAGGAATCTCCTCACTGTTCTCCATAGTGGCTATACTAGTTTGCATTCCCACAAACAGTGTAGGAGGGTTCCTTTTTCTCTGCACCCTCTCCAGCATTTATTGTCTGAAGACTTTTTGATAGCAGCCATTCTGACTGGCATGAGATGGTACCTCATTGTGGTTTTGATTTGCAATTCTCTGATAATGAGTGTTGTTGGGCATCTTTTCATGTGTTTGCTAGGCATCTGTATATCTTCTTTGGAGAAATGTCTGTTTACTTCTTTGGCTCATTTTTTGAGTGGGTCATTAATTTTTTTGGAATTGAGCTGCATGAGCTTCTTGTATATTTTTTAGATTAATTCTTTGTCAGTTTCTTCATTTTCTTTTTTTTTTTTTTTCATTCAGAAGGCTATCTTTCACCTTGCTTAAGATTTCCTTCGTAGTGTAAAAGCTTTTCAGTTTAATTAGGTCCCATTTGTTTATTTTTGCTTTCATTTCCATTGGTCTTGGGATGGGTCATAGTGTATCCTGCTGTGATTTATTTCAGAGATTGTTTTGCCTATGCTTTCCTTTAGGAGTTTTATAGTTTCTGGTCTTACATTTAGATCTTTAATCCATTTTGGGTTTACTTCTGTGTGTAGTGTTAAAAAGTGTTCTAGTTTCATTCTTTTCCAAGTGGTTGACCAGTTTTCCCAGCACCATTTTGTAAAGAGATGGTCTTTTCTTCCGTGTGTATTCTTGCCTCCTTTGTCAAAATAAGGTGTCCATAGGTGTGCGGATTTATCTCTGGGCTTTCTATTCTGTTCCATTGGGTTAGGATTATAGGTTTATAACTTCTCTGTTTTCATATATGATTAAATACAAAAACATAAAACAATGATTATAAAGCAGTGCCAATGTGCACACAATGTAGAAAGATGGTAACTGTGGCAATAACAGTATAAAGGGGTTTAGAATAACCGAGTTTGAATTAATGTCAACTTTGCTTCAATAATTGAGTTAGTTCAAACTAGATTGTTCTAAATATTGATAAAAGATATTCATTGTACTCTCCAGGGAAACCACTAAGAACATATAGACTGAAATAAATGAAAAGGGACTCAAGATGGTAGGTATCTAGAAAATATCAATCTAGCCCATGTTTGTCAGTAATGGTGGAACTGAGAGATAAAAGATATAATACATATCCAAGGAAAACAAAAATTGGTGAAAGGAAGCTCTTATCAATAACTAGTTTAAATGTAAGTGGATTATCTGCTCCAAATAAAATTAGAGATGCAAAAAAGTGGATCTAAAAAACATGACCCAACTACATGCCATGTACAAGAAACTCACTTTAGAACCAAAAGCACAAGTAGGTTAAAAGTTAAGAGTTGAAAAAGCTTTCTGTACAAATAATACTCAAAAGAGATCTAGGATGGCTGTAGTAATATCAGATAAATATAGACTTCAAGTCAAAATTTATCATAAAAGACAAAGATCATACAATGACTAAAAAGATAAATTCATAAACCAGATATAATTACTGTAAACACAGTTTACACTGAACAGCAAAATCCCAAATTGTTTGAAGCAAACTGACAGAATGGAAGGGAGACACACCCATTCTACAATGGTAGTTGGAGACTTGAATACTCTACCTTTAATAATGGGTAGAACAAACAGAATCCAACAGCATGTTAAAAAAAATCATACACCATGACCAAGTGGGCTTTATCCCAGGAATGCAAGGATTCTTTAATATCTGCAAATCAATCAATGTAATACACCACATTAACAAGTTGAAAGATAAAAACCATAAGAATTTCTCAATAGATGCAGAAAAAGCCTTTGACAAAATTCAACATCCATTTATGATAAAAACTCTCCAGAAAGCAGGAATAGAAGGAACATACCTCAACATAATTAAAGCTATATGTGACAAACCCACAGTAAGCATTACCCTCAATGGTGAAAAATTGAAAGCATTTCCCCTAAAATCAGGAACAAGACAAGGGTTCCCACTCTCATCACTACTATTCAACATAGTTTTGGAAGTTTTGGCCACAGCAATCAGAGCAGAAAAAGAAGTAAAAGGAATCCAGATAGGAAAAGAAGAAGTGAAACTCCCACTGTTTGCAGATGACATGATCCTCTACATATGAAACTCTAAAGACTCTTCCAGAAAATTACTAGAGCTAATCAACAAATAGAGTAAAGTTGCAGGATATAAAATTAACACACAGAAATCCCTTGTATTCTTATACATTAACAATGAGAAAACAGAAAGAAATTAAGGAAAGAATACCATTCACCATTGCAACAAAAAGAATAAAATACTTAGGAGTATATCTGCCTAAAGAAACAAAATACCTATACATAGAAAACTATAAAACACTGATGAAAGAAATCAAAGAGGACACAAACAGATGGAGAAATATACCATATTCATGGATTGGAAGAATCAGTATTGTCAAAATGGCTATTCTACCCAAAGCAATCTATAGATTCAATGCAATCCCTATTAAGTTACCAACTGTATTTTTCACAGAACTAGAAGAAATAATTTCACAATTTGTATGGAAATACAAAAAACCTCGAATAGCCAAAGTAATCTTGAGAAAGAAGAATGGAACTGGAGGAATCAAACCTGCCTGACTTCAGACTATACTACAAAGCCTCAATCATCAAGACAGTATGGTACTGGCACAAAGACAGAAATATAGATCAATGGAACAGAATAGAAAGCCTAGAGATAAATCCACGAACCTATGGACACCTTATCTTCGACAAAGGAGGCAAGGATATACAATGGAAAAAAGACAAACTCTTTAACAAGTGGTGCTGGGAAAACTGGTCAAGAATGTAACTGTAAAAGAATGAAACTAGAACACTTTCTAACACCATACACAAAAATAAACTCAAAATGGATTAAAGATCTAAATGTAAGACCAGAAACTATAAAACTCCTAGAGGAGAACATAGGCAAAACACTCTCCGACATAAATCACAGCAGGATCCTCTATGACCCACCTCCCAGAATATTGGAAATAAAAGCAAGAATAAACAAATGGGACCTAATGAAACTTAAAAGCTTTTGCACAACAAAGGAAACTATAAGCAAGGTGAAAAGACAGCCCTCAGATTGGGAGAAAATAATAGCAAGCGAAGCAACAGACAAAGGATTAATCTCAAAAATATACAAGCAGCTCCTGCAGCTCAATTCCAGAAAAATAAATGACCCAATCAAAAAATGGGCTAAAGAACTAAACAGACATTTCTCCAAAGAATACATACAGATGGCTAACAAACACATGAAAAGATGCTCAACATCACTCATTATCAGAGAAATGCAAATCAAAACCACAATGAGGTGCCATTACACGTCAGTCAGCATGGCTGCTATCCAAAAGTCTACAAGCAATAAATGCTGGAGAGGGTGTGGAGAAAAGGGAACCCTCTTACACTGTTGGTGGGAATGCAAACTAGTATAACCACTATGGAGAACAGTGTGGAGATTTCTTAAAAAACTGGAAATAGAACTGCCATATGACCCAGCAATCCCACTTCTGGGCATAGACACCGAGGAAGCCAGATCTGAAAGAGACACATGCACCACAATGTTCATCACAGCACTGCTTATAATTGCCAGGACATGGAAGCCACCTAGATGCCCATCAGCAGACGAATGGATAAGGAAGCTGTGGTACATATACACTATGGAATATTACTCAGCCATTAAAAAGAATTCATTTGAATCAGTTCTAATGAGATGGATGAAACTGGAGCCCATTATACAGAGTGAAGTAAGCCAGAAAGATAAAGACCATTACAGTATACTAGCACATATATATGGAATTTAGAAAGATGGTAATGATAACCCTATATGCAAAGCAGAAAAAGAGACACAGATGTATAGAACAGACTTTTGGACTCTGTGGGAGAAGGCGAGGGTGGGATGTTTCGAGAGAACAGCATCAAAACATGTATATTATCTAGAGTGAAACAGATCACCAGCCCAGGTGAGATGCATGAGACAAGTGCTAGGGCCTGGTGCACTGGGAAGACCCAGAGGGATCGGGTGGAGAGGGAGGTGGGAGTGGGGATCGGGATGGGGAATACATGTAACTCTATGGCTGATTCATGTCAATGTATGACAAAACCCACTACAATATTGTAATTAGCCTCCAACTAATAAAAATAAATGAAAAAAATGGGTAGAACAACCAAACAGAAGATCAATAAAGAAAAAGAGGACTTGAATAACATAAAAAGCCAACTAGACCTAGCATATGTATACAGTATCCACCACCCAACAGCAGCAGAATACATGGAATATTCTCCAGAAGAGACATTGTGTTGGGCCACAAAAGTCTTGGGAATGTTTAAAAGATTGAAATCACCCATAGTATGATCTGCACCCACAAGTAAGACAGAGAAAAATGGAAAATTCACAAATATGTGGAAATTAAGTAGCATAGTCTTGAATCAAAGAACAAATTAGAGGTAAATTAGAAAATACATTGAGATGAATGAAACTGAAAAAACAACACACAAAAACTTATGGTATGCTTTGAAAGAAGTGCTCAGAGGGAAATTTATGACTGTAAACACCTGCCTTAAAAAAGATCAGGAAGAAGGCAAGGATGCTGATTTTAATCATTTCTGCTCAACATTGGACTGGAATTTGTAATCATTGCAATTAAGTAAGAAAAAGGAAAAAAAGAGCACCTAAATTGGAATGTAAGAATCATGAGTAACTCTATTCACAGATGATTTGATCCTATATATAAAATCCGGAAGAATCCTAGGACAGCAAGGAGATCCAACCGGTTCATCACAAAGGACAATCCACCCTGAATATTCATTGGCAGGAGGGATGCTGAAGCTAAAACTCCAATACTTTGGCCACCTGATGGGAAGAACTGATTCATTTGAAAAGACCCTGGTGTTGCGAATGATTGAAGGAAGGAGGAGAAGGGGACAACAGAGAATGAGATGGTTGGATGGCATCATCAGCTCTTGGACATGAGTTTGAGCAAGCTCTGGGAGTTGGTCATGGACAGGGAAGCCTGGCGTTCTTCTGTCCATGGGGGCACAAAGAGTTGGACACCACTGTGCAGCTGAACTGAACTGACAGAAAGAATCTACATAAAGAACATAGTAGACATATTTATTTAATTGAGCAGAGTTGTGTATACGAGATCAACACACGGACATCATTCGATTAAGTAATTCTACATAATCAGTTCAGTCGCTTAGTTGTGTCTGACTCTTTGGGACCCCATGGACCGCAGCACGCCAGGCCTCCCTGTCCATCACCAACTCCCAGAATTTACCCAAACTCATGTCCATTGAGTCGGTGATGCCATCCAACCATCTCATCCTCTGTCGTCCCCTTCTCCTCCAGCCCTCAATAATTACCAGCATCAGAGTCTTTTCAAATGAGTCATCTCTTCACTTCAGGTGGCCAAAGTATTTCAGTTCCAGCTTCAACATCAGTCCTTCCAATAAACACTCAGGACTGATCTCCTTTAGGATGGACTGGTTGGATCTTCTTGCAGTCCAAGGGACTCTCAAGGGTCTTCTCCAACACTACAGTTCAAAAGCATCAATTCTTTGGTGCTCAGCTTTCTTTATAGTCCCACTCTCACATCCAAACTTGACTACCAGAAAAACCACAGCATTGACTAAACGGACCTTTGTTGGCAAAGTAATGTCTGTGCTTTTTAATATGCTGTCTAGGTTGGTCATAACTTTCTTTCCAAAGAGTAAGCGTCTTTTAATTTCATGGCTGCAGTCGCCATCTGCAGTGATTTTGGAGCCCAGAAAAATAAAGTCAGCCACTGTTTCCATATCTATTTGCCATGAAGTGGCGGGACCGATACCATGATCTTAGTTTTCTGAATGTTGAGCTTTAAGCCAACTTTTTCACTCTCCTCTTTCACTTTCATCACGAGGCTCTTTAGTTCTTCTTCACGTTCTGCCATATGGGTGGTGAAATCTGCATATCTGAAATTATTGCTATTTCTCCTGGCAATCTTGATTCCAGCTTGTGCTTCATCCAGCCCAGGGTTTCTCATGTTTGTCTCTGCTTATAAGTTCAATAAACAGGGTGACAATAAACAGCCTTGATGTACTCCTTTTCCTATTGGGAAGCAGTCTTCTGTTCCATGTTTAGCTCTAACTGTTGCTTCCTGACATGCATACAGATTTCTTAAGAGGCCAGTCAGGTGGTCTGGTACTCCCATCTCTTTCAGAATTTTTCGCAGCTTATTGTGATCCACACAGTCAAAGGCTTTGGCATAGTCAATAAAGCAGAAATACATTCTTTTTTGTTTTGAACTCTCTTGCTTTTTTGATGATCCAGTGGATGTTGGCAATGTGATCTCTGGTTCCTCTGCATTTTCTAAAACTAACTTGAACATCTGGAAGTTTTCAGTTCACATACTGTGGAAGCCTGGCTTGGAGAATTTTGAGCATTACTTTACTAGCATGTGAGATGAGTGCAATTGTGCGGTAGCTCGAGCATTCTTTGGAATTGAAATGAAAACTGACCTTTTCCAGTCCTGTGGCCACTGCTGAGTTTTCCAAATTTGCTGGCATATTGAGTGCAGCACTTTCACAGCATCATCTTTTAGGATTTGAAATAGCTTGACTGGAAAGCCATCATGTCCACTAGCTTTGTTCATAGTGATGCTTCCTAAGGCCCACTTGACTTCACATTCCAGGATGTCTGGCTCTAGGTGAATGATCACACCATCAGAATTATCTGGGTCGTGAAGACCTTTTTTGTACAGTTCTTCTGTGTATTCTTGCCACCTCTTCTTAATATCTTCTGCTTCTGTTAGGTCCACACCATATCTGTCCTTTATTGTGCCCATCTTTGCATGAAATATTCCCTGGGTATCTCTAATTTTCTTGAAGAGATCTCTAGTCTTTCCCATCCTACTGTTTTCCTCTATTTCTTTGCACTGGTCCCTGAGGAAGGCTTCTTATCTCTCTGTGCTATTTTTTGGAACTCTGCATTCAAATGGGAATATCTTTCCTTTTCTCATTTGCCTTTCCTGTCTCTTCTTTTCACAGCTATTTGGAAGGCCTCCTTAGACAGCCATTTTGCTTTTTTGCATTTCTTTTTCTTGGGGATGGTCTTGAATCCTGTCTTACGTACAATGTCTCGAAACTCCATCCAGAGTTCATCAGGCACTCTCTCTATTAGCTCTAAGCCTATTTGTCACTTCTTCTGTATGATCATTAGGGATTTGATTTAGGTCATACCTGAATGGTCTGGTGGTTTTCCCCACTTTCTTCAATTTAAGTCTGAATTTGGTAATAAGGGGTTCATGATCTGAGCCACAGTCTTGTTTTTGCTGACTGTATACAGTTCTCCATCTTTGGCTGTAAAGAATATAATTGATCTGATTTAGGTGTTGGCCATCTGGTGATGTCCACGTGTAGAGTCTTCTCTTGTATAGTTGGAAGAGGGTGTTTGTTATGACCAGTGTGTTCTCTTGCCAAAACTCTATTAGCCTTTGCCCTGCTTCATTCTGTATTCCAAGGCTAAATTTGCCTATTATTCCAGGTGATTCTTCACTTCCTACTTATATATTCCAGCCCCCCATAATCTTTTTTGGGTGTTATTTCTAAAATGTCTCAAAATTCTCCACGCTAGGCTTCAGCAATACATGAACTGTGAACTTCCAGATATTCAAGCTGGTTTTAGAAAAGGCAGATGAACCAGAGATTAAATTGCCAACATCCACTGAATCATTGAAAAAGAGTTTAAAAGAGAATTACAGAGAAACATTTATTTCTGCTTTATTGACTATGCCAAAGATTTTGACTGTGTGGATCACAATAAACTGTGGGAAATTCTGAAAGAGGTGAGGATACCAGACAACCTGACCTGCCTCTTGAGAAATCTGTATGCAGGTCAGGAAGCAACAGTTAGAACTGGACATGGAACCAGAGATTGAAACCAAATCAGGAAAGGAGTATGTCAAGGCTGTATATTGTAACCCTGCTAATTTAACTTATATGCAGAGTACATCATGAGAAACGCTGTGCTGGATGAAGCACAAGCTGGAATCAATACTGATTCCACTTAATGGCATATAGATGGGGAAACAGTGGCAGACTTTGTTTTGTGGTCTCCAAAATCACTGCAGAAGGTGACTGAGTCATGAAATTACAAGATGCTTACTCCTTGGAAGGAAAGTTATGACTAACCTAGACAGCATATAAAAAAGCAGAGACATTACTTTGCCAACAAACGTCCGTCTATTCAAGGCTATGGCTTTTCCAGTAGTCACATATGGATGTGAGAGTTGGACTACAAAGAAAGCTGAACGCTGAGGAATTGATCGTTTTGAACTGTGGTGTTGGAGAAGACTCTTGAGAGTCCCTTGAACTGCAAGGAGATCCAACCAGTCCATCCTAAAGGAGATCACCCCTAGTGTTCATTGGAAGGACTGATGTTGAAGGTGAAACTCCAATATTTGGCCACCTGATGTGAAGAACTGACTTATTTGAAAAGACCCTGATCCTGGGAAAGATTGAAGGCCAAAGGAAAAGTGGATGACAGAAGATGAGATGGTTGCATGGCATCACTGGCTTAAGGGACATGAGTTTGAGGTTGGTGGGTTGGTGATGGACACTCTGGGGGTTGGTGATGGACAGGGAGGTCTAGGCGTACTGCACTCCATGGAGTCACAAAGAGTGAGAAAAGACTGAGCAACTGAACTGAAATGAACTGAACTCACTCCCCCACAGCACAACTTAACAAGTGAGCCTATAACAAACACATGAAAAGATGCTCAACATCACTCATTATCAGAGAAATGCAAATCAAAACCACAATGAGGTACCATTACACACCAGTCAGGATGGCTGCTATCCAAAAGTCTACAAGCAATAAATGCTGGAGAGGGTGTGGAGAAAAGGGAACCCTCTTACACTGTTGGTGGGAATGCAAACTAGTACAGCCACTATGGAAAACAGTGTGGAGATTTCTTAAAAAACTGGAAATAGAACTGCCATATGACCCAGCAATACCACTTCTGGGCATACACACCGAGGAAACCAGATCTGAAAGAGACACGTGCACCCCAATGTTCATCTCAGCACTGTTTATAATAGCCAGGACATGGAAGCAGCCTAGATGTCCATCAGCAGATGAATGGATAAGGAAGCTGTGGTACATATACACCATGGAATATTACTCAGCCATTAAAAAGAATTCATTTGAGTCAGTTCTAATGAGATGGACGAAACTGGAGCCCATTATACAGAGTGAAGTAAGCCAGAAAGATAAAGAACATTACAGCATACTAACACATATATATGGAATTTAGAAAGATGGTAATGATAACCCTATATGCAAAGCAGAAAAAGAGACACAGAAGTACAGAACAGACTTTTGAACTCTCTGGGAGAAGGTGAGGGTGGGATGTTTCAAAAGAACAGCATGTATATTATCTATGGTGAAACAGATCACTAGCCCAGGTGAGATGCATGAGACAAGTGCTCGGGCCTGGTGCACTGGGAGGACCCAGAGGGATCGGGTGGAGAGGGAGGTGGGAGGGGGGATCGGAATGGGGAATACGTGTAACTCTATGGCTGATTCATATCAATGTATGACAAAACCCACTGAAAAAAAAAAAAAAAAACAAGTGAGCCTACATAAGTGACCACCTTCGTCCCCTAATGTCAGGGCCTAAATTAGACAATGAAGGGACTTGCAAAGAGAGGAAGCCAAAATAAAGAAGAGGGAACCGCTCTGGAAGTGACAGGTGCAACAGATTAAAACCCTGTGGTTAGCACTAACTAAACACTGAAAGGGGCTTAAAGTCCTTGAGAAGAAGTATAAACTGGAATAAGGAACTACATGAAACTGAACTGGCCCCACACTGCATTCAGCAGCTCCAGACCAATTCCTAGATATATTTTTACTATTTTCATTTTTTAATTTTTCTCTTTTTAAGTTCTTTATTGCTCCTTTAGTTTTCATGTTTATAACCTATTATTACCTTGCAACAAAAGAGCCTATTATTAAAGCAAATTGTATATATATATATATATATACACACACACACATATGTACACACACACACACACATATATATATATAATTTTGTGCTTGAATTTTTTGTTTATATTATTGTATTTTTGAAGGTCTAACCTCTACTCGAGAGTTTTAATTTTTGGCTTTAGGTATTTGTTGTCAGTTTTTTACCTTTAATAATATAATCATCAGTACCCATTTTTCCTTAGGGGTGTGATTACTGGCTTCATTGCTTTCTCCCCTTTTGACTCTCCCTTTTCTCCCCAGGTCACCTCAATCTCTTCATCTTCTCTTCTCTATGTAACTCTGTGAACCTCTCTGGGTGGTCCAGACTGTGGAGAACACTTAGGGAATTGATTATTGGCTAGAGTGCTCTCTCCCCTTTTGACTCCCCCTCATCTCATCCTGGTCACCACTTTTACTCTCCTCCATCCTCTAGTCTCCATGTAACTCTGTGAACCTCCTTGGATGCTGCTCACTATGGAGAATCTTTTCACCACTAAGCAAGATGTTTTATCATCTGTGCTATACGGATGGAGAAGTCTTGAGTCTACTGTAAGAGTAAGACTGAAAGCCAGAGGCAAGAGGCTTAAATCCAAAACTTGAGAACACCAGAAAACTCCTGACTCCAATGAACATTAATTGATAAGCGTTCATCCAAAAGGCTCCAGACCTGCACTGAAACCAAGCTTCACCCAAGAGCGAACAAATTCCAGAGCAAGACAAACCATGCTGATTCTCCAGCAATGCAGGACTATAGCCCTGAGCATTTAAATACAGGCTGCCCAACGCCACGCCAAACCCATAGACACCCCAAAACACACTACTGGACACTTCACTGCACTCCAGAGAGAAGAGATCCAGACCCACCCACCAGAACACAGAGGCAGGCTTCGCTATCCAGGAAATCTTGACAAGCCACTAGTCCAACCCCACCCACAGGGAACAACCTCCACAATAAAGAGGAACCACAAACTTCCAGCCTACAGAAAGGCCAGCCCAAATACAACAATCTAACCAAAATGTAAAGGCATAGAAATATGCAACAGGTAAAGGAGCATCATAAATGCCCACCAAATCAAACAAGAGAGGAGTAGATAGTGAGTCTACCTGAAAAATAATTCAGAATAAGGATAGGAAAGATTGTCCAAAATCTTAAAAAAAAAAAAATGGAGTTACAGATAAACAGACGAGAGACAAGGATTGAGAAGATGCAATAAATGTTTAACAAGGACCTAGGAGAAGTTAAAAAGTTAATCAATAATTAATAATGCAATAACTGGGATCTAAAGGATTCTAGCAGAGACATTACTTTGCCAACAAAGGTCTGTCTAGTCAAGGCTATGGTTTTTCCCATGGTCATGTATGGATGTGAGAGTTGGACTGTGAAGAAAACTGAGCACTGAAAAATTGATGCTTTTGAACTGTGGTGTTGGAGAAGACTCTTGAGAGTCCCTTGGACTGCAAGGAGATCCAACCAGTCCATCCTAAAGGAGATCAGTCCTGGGTGTTCATTGGAAGGACTGATGCTGAAGCTGAAACTCCAATACTTTGGCCACCTCATGTGAAGAGTTGACTCATTGGAAAAGACCCTGATGCTGGGAGGGATTGGGGGCAGAAGGAGGAGGGGACGACAGTGGATGAGATGGCTGGATGGAATCACCGACTCGATAAGCATGAGTTTGAGTCAACTCCGGGAGTTGGTGATGGACAGGGAGGCCTGGCGTGCTGCAATTCATGGGGTCGCAAAGAGTCAGACATGACTGAGCTACTGAACTAAACTGAAAGGATTCTGGAGGGAACCAATTGTGGAATAACTGAGGCAGAGGCTAGGATAAATGATGTGGAAGATAGAATGGTGGAAATGAATGAAGCATAAAGGAAAAAAAGGAAAAAAAAGAATTAAAAGAAATGAGGACAACCTCAGACACCTCTAGGACAATGGTAAATGCCCCAGCATGCAAATCATAGGAGTCCCAGAAGAAGAAGACAAGAAGAAAGGGCATGAAAAAATAATTGAGGAGATAATAGTTGAACACTTCCCTAAAATGGGGAGGAAATAACCACCCAAGTCCAAGAAACCCAGAGTCCCAAACAGGATAAACCCAAGGCGAAACACCCCAAGACACATATTAATCAAATTAACAAAGATCAGTCACAAAGAACAAATATTAAAAGCACCAAGAGAAAAACAACAAATAACACACAAGGGGATTCCCATAAGGATAACAGTTGATCTTTCAATGGAAACTCTTCAGGCCAGAAGTCAATGTCAGGACATGCTTAACGAGATGAAAGAGAAAAACTTACAACCCAGATTACTCTACTCAGCAAGGATCTCATTCAAATATGAAGGAGAAATCAAAAGTTTTACAGACAAGCAAAAGCTGAGAGAATTCAGCACCACCAAACCAGTTCTTCAACAAATGCTAAAAGATCTTCTCTAGACAGGAAACACAGAAAAGATTTATAAACCTGAACCCAAAAGAACAAAGTTAATGGCAATGGGATCATACTCATCAATAACTACCTTAAATGTATATGGGTTGAATGTCCCAACCAAAAGACAAAGACTGGCTGAATGGATACAAAAACAAGCCCCCTATATATGCTGTCTACAAGAGACCCATCTCAAAACAAGGGACACATACAGACTGAAAGTGTAAGGCTGGAGAAAGATATTTCATGCAAATGGAAACCAAAAGAAAGCAGGAGTAGCAGTACTTATATCAGATAAAATAGACTTTAAAATAAAGGCTGTGAGAAGAGACAAAGAAAGACACTACAGAATGATCAAAGAATCTATCCAAGAAGAAGATATAACAATTCTCAATATATATGCACCCAGCATAGGAGCATCACAGTATGTAAGGCAAATGCTAACAAGCATAAAAGGGGAAATTAACAATAACACAATTATAGTGGGAGACTTTAAGACTCCACTCACACCTATAGATAGATCAACTAATCAGAAAATTAACAAGGAAACACAAACTTTAAATGATACAATGGACCAGTTAGACTTAATTTATATCTATATGACATTTCACCCCAAAACAATGAATTTCCCCTTTTTCTCAAGTGCACACGGAAACTTCTCCAGGATAGATCACATCCTGGGCCATAAATCTAGCCTTGGTAAATTAAAAAAAATATTGAAATCATTCCAAACATCTTTTCTGACAACAAAGCAGTAAGAATAGATGTCAATTAGAGGAAAAAAACTATTAAAAATTCCAATATATGGAAGCTACACAACATGCTTCAGAATAACCAACAAATCACAGAAGAAATCAAAATATGCATAGAAACGAATGCAAATGAAAACACCACAACCTAAAACCTATGGGACACTGTAAAAGCAGTGCTAAGGGGAAGGTTCATAGCAATACAGGCTTACCTCAAGAAAAAATAAAAAAGTCAAATAAATAACCTAACTCTACACCTAAAGCAACTAGAAAAGGAAGAAATGAAGAACCCCAAGGTTAGAAGAAGGAAAGAAATCTTAAAAATCAGGGCATAAATAAATGCAAAATAAACAAGAGAGATCCTAACAAAAATCAACAAAGCTAAAAGTTGGTTCTTTGAGAAAATAAATAAAATTGATAAACCATTAGCTAGACTCATTAAGAAATGAAGGGAGAAGAATCTAATAATCAAAATTAGAAATGAAAATGGAAAAATCACAACAGACAACACAGAAATACAAGGGATCATAAAAGACTACTATCAGCAACTGTATATTAATAAAATGGACAACTTGGAAGAAATGGCCAAATTTTTAGAAAAATACAACTTTCCAAAACTGAACCAGGAAGAAATAGAAAATTTTAACAGACCAATCACAAGCATGGGAATCGAAACTGTAATCAGAAATCTTCCAGCAAACAAAAGCCCAGGACCAGACGACTTCACAGCTGAATTCTACCAAAAATTTGGAAAAGAAGTAACATCAATCCTACTCAAACTCTTCCAGAAAATTACAGAGGAAGGTAAACTTTCAAATTTGTTCTATGAGGCCACCATCAACCTAATTCCAAAAGCAGACAAAGATGCCACAAGAAAACAGCAGGCCAATAGCACTGAGAAACATAGATGCAAAAATCTATAAAAAAAAAAAACTCTAGCCAACAGCATCCAAAAAGATATTAAAAAGATCATACATCATGACCAAGTGGGCTTTAACCCAGGGATGAAAGGATTCTTTAATATCTGCAAATCAATCATTGTAATACACAACATTATCAAACTGAAACATAAAAACCATGGATTATCACAACAGATGCAGAGAAAGCCCTTGACAAAATTCAATATCCATTTATGATTTAAAAAAAAAAAACCCACCAGAAAGCAGGAATAGAATGAACATACCTCAACATAATAAAACCTATCTATGACAAACTCACAGAAAACTTATCCTCAAGGGTGAAAAATTGAAAGCATTTCCCATAAAGTCAGGAACAAGACAAGGGTGCTCACTCTCACCACTACTATTCAACATAGTTTTGGTAGTTTTAGCCACAGTGATCAGAGAAGAAAAAGAAATAAAAGAAATCCAGACTGGAATAGAAGATGTAAAATTTTCACTGTTTACAGATGACATGATCCTCTACATAGAAAACCCTAAAGACTCCACCAGAAAATTACTAGAGCTAATCAATGAATGTAGTAAATATGCAGGATATAAAATTAACACACAGAAATCCCCTGCATTCCTATACACTAGAAAAACATCTACTTATGCTTTATTGACTATACCAAAGCCTTTGACTGTGTGGATCACAATAAACTGTGGAAAATTTTGAAAGAGATGGGAATACCAGACCACTTGACCTGCCTCTTGAGAAACCTGTACACAAGTCAGGAAGCAACAGTTAGAATTAGACTTGGAACAACAAACTGGTTCCAAATAGGAAAAGGGGTATGTCGAGGCTGTATATTCTCACCCTGCTTGTTTAACTTATATGCAGAGTACATCATGAGAAAGGCTGGGCTGGAAGAAACAAAAGCTGGAATCAAGATTGCTGGGAGAAATATCAATAACCTCATATATGCAGATGACACCACCCTTATGGCAGAAAGTGAAGAGGAACTAAAAAGCCTCTTGATGAAAGTGAAAGAGGAGAGTGAAGAAGTTGGCTTAAAGCTCAACATTCAGAAAACTAAGATCATGGCATCTGGTCCCATCACTTTATGGCAAATAGATGGGGAAAGAGTGGAAAGAGTGGCAGACTTTGTTTTGGGGGGCTCCAAAATCATTGCAGATGGTGATTGCAGGCATGAAATTAAAAGACACTTACCCCTTGGAAGGAAAGTTATGACCAACCTTGATAGCATATTAAAAATCAGAGACATTAAATTGCCAACAAATGTCCATCTAGTCAAAGCTACGGTTTTTCCAGTGGTCATGGATGGATGTGAGAGTTGGACTGTGAAGAAAGCTGAGTGCCAAAAAATTGATGCTTTTGAACTGTGGTGTTGGAGAAGACTCTTGAGAGTCCCTTGGACTGCAAGGAGATCCAACCAGTCCATCCTAAAGGAGATCAGTCCTGGGTGTTCATTGGAAGGACTGATGCTGAAGCTGAAACTCCAATACTTAGACCACCTCATGTGAAGAGTTGACTCATTAGAAAAGACTCTGATGCTGGGTTGGATTGGGGGCAGGAGGAGAAGGGGATGACAGAGGATGAGATGGCTGGATGGCATCACCAACTCGATGGCCATGAGTTTGAGTCAACTCCAGGAGTTGGTGATGGACAGGGAGGTTTGGCATGCTGCGATTCATGGGGTCACAGAGTCGGATTCGACAGCGACTGAACTGAACTGAACAATGAGAAAACAGAAAGAGAAATTAAGGAAACAATTCCATTCAAAAATTCCATGAAAAGAATAAAATACCTAGGAATAAATCTACCTAAAGAAGCAAAAGACCTATATATAGAAAACTATAAAACACTGGTGAAAGAAATCAAAGAGGACACAAATAGATGGAGAAATATACCATGTTCATAGATCAGAACAATCAATACAGTGAAACGAGTATACTACTCAAAGCAATTTAAAGATTCAATGCAATCCCTATCAGGCTACCAACAGTATTTTTCACAGAACTAGAACAAATAATTTCACAATTTGTGTGGAAATACAAGAAACCTCGAATAGTAAAAGCAACCTTGAGAAAGAAGATTGGAACTGGAGAAATCAACCTGCCTGATTTCAGGCTATATTACAAAGCTACAGTCATCAAGACAGTATTGTACTGGCACAAACACAGAAATTTAGATCAATGAAACAAAACAAAACCCAGAGATAAATTCACGCACCAATGAACCCCTTATCTTTGACAAAGGAGGCAAGAATGTATAATGGAGAAAAGACAATCTCTTTAACAAGTGGTGCTGGGAAAACTGGTCAACCACTTGTAAAAGAAGGAAACTAGAACACTTTCTAACACCATAGAATAATAAACTCAAAATGGATTCAAGATCTAAATGTAAGACCAGAAACTGTAAAACTCCTAGAGGAAAATATAGGCAAAAACTCTCCAACATAAATCACAGCAGGATCCTCAATGACCCACCTCCCAGAGTAATGGAAATAAAAGCAAAAATAAGCAAATGGGACCTAATTATACTTAAAAACTGTTTCACAACGATGGAAACTATAAGCAAGGTGAAAATACAGCCTTCAGAATGGGAGAAAATAATAGCAAATGAAGCAACTGACAAATAATTAATCTCAAAAATATACAAGAAACTCCTACAGCTCAACTCCAGAAAAATAAATGACCCAATCAAAAAAGGAGCCAAAGAACTAAACAGACATTTCTCCAAAGAATACATACAGATGGCTAACAAACACATGAAAAGATGCTCAATATCACTCATTATCAGAGAAATGCAAATCAAAACCACAGTGAGTTATCATCTCACGCCAATCAGAATGGCTGCTATCCAAAAGTCTACAAACAATAAATGCTGGAAAGGGTGTGGAGAAAAGGGAACCCTCATACTGTTGGGGACAATGCAAACTAGTACAATCACTATGGAGAACCGTGTGGAGATTCCTTAAAAAACTGGAAATAGAACTGCCATATGACCCAGGAATCCCACTGATGGACATACACACCAAGGAACCCAGAACTGAAAGAGACACATGTACCCCAATGTTTATTGCAGCACTGTTGATAATGGCCAGGACATTGAAGCAACCTAGATGTCCATCAGCAGACAAATGGATAAGAAAGCTGTGGTACATATACACAATGGAATATTACTCAGCCATTAAAAAGAATTAATTTGAATCAGTCCTAATGAGGTGGATGAAACTGGAGCCTATTATACAGAGTGAAGTAAGTCAGAAAGAAAAACACCAATACAGTTTACTAATGCATATATGTGGAATTTAGAAAGATGGCGGTGAGAACACTAAATGCAAGACAACAAAAGAGACACAGAGATACAAAAAAGATCAACAGAAAGCCAGGCATCTTTAAAAAATTATGGAAGGGAGGGGGGGTTCAGGATGGGGAACACATGTAAATCCATGGCTGATTCATATCAATGTATGGCAAAAACCACTACAATATGGTAAAGTAATTAGCCTCCAACTAATAAAAATAAATGAGAAAAATTATGGAAAAACAAATTATACTTTTGTACAAAAAAAAAGAGACACAGAGATAAAGCACATACATTTGGACTCTATGGGAAGAGGTGAGGGCGGAATGATTGAGAGAATAGAATTGAAACATGTATATTACCATATGTGAAATACATCACCAGTCCAGGTTTGATGCATGAGACATAGTGCTCAGGTCCAGTGCACTGGGATGACCCTGAGGGATGGGATGGGGAAGGAGGAGGAGTGGGATTCAGGATGTGGGACACATGTACACCAATGGCTGATTCATGTCAATGTATGGCAAAAACCACTACAATATTGTAAAGTAATTAGCCTCCAGTTAAAATAAATAAATATTTCAAACAGCCAAAAAAAAATTGCCAAATTAGATGAAATTAAGAAATTCCTTGAATGACACGAATTCCCAAAACCAACTCAAGAAGAAAGTGAAAACCCTAAATATCCGTAAAACTTTAAAAGATATGGAACAGAAAACTCCAGGCCCATGTGACTTAGCTAGTGAATGCTATGAAATACATGAAGGAGAAATATCACCAAGCCATACAAATTATTTCATAAAGTAGAGGAGAGGAAACAATTCTCAAATCATTTTATGAGACCACTGTTACAAAAATACCAAAATGAAATATTAGCAAATTTAATCCAGCAATATATAAAGCATTATGACCAAATGAGATCTATCCCAAGAATGAAAGATTGGTTATACATTAAAAAATCTTCAACCAGTGTTATTCATCATATGAAGAAAACACAGGAGAAAAACCATATGACCATTTTGATAGATGCCATAAAAGCATTTGACAATATTCAAGAACCACTATGATAAAGAACTCTCCAAAACCTAGGACTACAAACAGACTTTCTTAATCTGATCAAGGTCACCTACAAAACTCCTACAACTAACGTGATAATGGAGGAAAATCTAATCCCTCCACTGGGGGTGGGGAAGGCTGCTGGCCTTGGATTTGCAGGGCCACTGAGAGGTCTATCCAGCCAGGGGGTGAGGATCAAGTGGGCTGATTGAAATACCTGCACCCTCCTCGGGCAGTGGCCCTGATCCAGTCACCTTCCATGGTACCAGTGGTTCCCTGGGAGACACACAGCACCTCCCAGGCAGTGGTGCCCCAGCCCCATCATCACCACCGACTGCACTGTGTCTGTTGCCTTGACCCCTTCCAGACACAGAAATAGACTTGCACCCATCAGGCCAGCAGACACTGGGTCACCTTCCAGTTGAGAGCAACTGGCACCTCCAGCCCTCTGGAGAGCTGCAAGACTTTGTTCCTGGAGAGGGAAAGCCCGTGAGAATTGTGCCAGCAGAGGCCAAGTGTCTAGTGTTATCCTGGGTGGCACTGCCTTTTCAGCAGCCCTTGTGTGCCACTGGTCCGACTGGTGCTTCTGGCAGGCCTGGGGTAAGCCCCCAGCCTGAAGTCCCTGTATTCTGTGTGCCTGCAGCCCCAAGAGGCCCGGCCCCATGCCATCCCCAGTGAGTCCAACAGCAGTCCTTGCTTCCCTCCCCAGGTGAACAAGCACAGCCCACTCCCCATCCCTAGTCTCAGGACTCCAGGACAAGGTCCCTGTCCACTGCCATGCAAAGGCACCTACGCATGAACCCAAGCACACACAGATGCCAATGTGCATGCCTCTGACCCGTGCTCTCTTTCATAAAGACACACATGCCCAGGTGCATAACCCTGTGCACAAGCACACGTACACTCCCATATGCATGCATCTGACCACACACTCTCTCACACACATGTAAACGCACATGTGCTAGCACCTGTGCACAGGCACTCCTCTCTCTCTCTCGGGCACACGCACACACAGACATGGACAGGCAGATGGCCATGTGCATACACCTGCCTACAGACACACGAACGCACACGCCAGCTACGTGTGGGACACCAGACGGACAGACCAGGCTATCTTCCGGAAGTCGATGACAAGGACCTGCACTCAGCAGGATGGTCACCTGTGAGCATGGCCAGGTTAGCAGCGGCGCAGACTTGGAGGTGCACAGGGACCGGGGCTCACTTGAGATTTGCAGGCTTGGACCAGAAACAATCGCACACATTGAGGAGTGGGGGAGGGTCTGTTGGAGCATGCGCACTGAGGAGCTGCTGCCCCACACCCAGAGGCGTCATCGCTAAGCCGTTTACCAGGTTTCTGGCCCGAGTCAGTACTGACTCAGAGTGCCCAGACCACGTAGGTGTGAATCTGCACAGGCACATGGGAGTGACATGGCACACTAACGCATGAAGCTTCAGCAGGGGGCGCCCATTTCCCGAGAGCCTGCAGTCATCGCGGGAACCAATGGTCGGGGGGGAACCAATCAGGAGGCAGGACCAGGGTGTGTGTGCACAGGTGCTCTTCCTATGCTGAGCTGCAGGTGGCACTACAGGGCTGGTGTCTGTAGGGACAGATCAGTCTTTCCCGCTGTGGAGGGAGGGGAAGGGGGTTCAAGATGGAGCCTGAGGCACACGGTGGAGGAAACATGAGGGCAGCCAATGAAGACGCAGGTGCTGTGGCCTTTGCAGCGGACACAGCACGTGGCAGCCACAGTGTGCCGGGTGGTGCTGGTGACCAGGATGACCCTGGAGACCCAGCTGGCCCTGGTGATGCCGTCATTCATGGAGTTCCTGGTGGCGTCGGTGACCTAAATAATCCCAGAGGCCCCGGCGCTGCAGGAGAGTCAGATGGCACAGTCGGTGTCATTCCACAGTTCCCGGGGGCACCCCAAGTTCCAGGGCCTGGTGGAGATGCTGCACCTGGAGCCGGAATTCTGAGTAACCGTCCCCTCCAGTTGTATCCTATTCCAGGAGCCTCAGTGGGCCGGGCGGCTGTGGTGTTCGGGGTGTGGGCTAGGGGTGGTTTGGGGGGTTGCAGGTGGTGGGGCCTAAAGTGTAGGAGGAGGGTACTCTGGAGAGCTGGAGGGTATGTGTCAGGAGTGGTCTGGCTGCCAAGGGAAGGTAGTGAGGAAAAGCAACCTGAAGGGATCCAGAGGGCCGTGTGGTGATATCCAGGGTGTCCGGCGGCGTCCTTGTGGGAGAAAGAGGTTCTCTGTGAGCAGGGAGACTGACTAACATACAGGCAAAATGATTAGTATGGATGGTGCCTTAACCGTATCTCCACCAGCAGCCTCACTGTGCCTTTCTCATCACACGAGGAGGCAGACAATGCCCGTCACTTCCTGACTCGACGTACTCAACTGCGAGGGCCGATTCGGAAGGAGCTCGGTGTTAATGGCCGCATGCTGGTTCTGTCAGTTCTAAAGGGGGACGGGGAGGGGGAGGGGGTGGTGGGTGGTGGCCAGGGCCAATCTCGGCCAAGGAGGAGCCATAATGTTGGGTTAAGCCTAAAGGAGTGTGGTGCCCTGGGCTTGTCGGTGTGCGGGAACAGAGGGAGGGCATGCTCCTCTTCCTCCTTCCCGGTGGGAAATTGAATTTCATTTTGTCTCCCTTTTAGCCGATTGACTGCTGAAGACCATGCCCTTCTCCGGAGGTCCATCGCCTTCTGCCTGGACCAGCTTTCCCTGGTGATGTGGTCCTTGCAGCACTTTGTGCCCCCCGTTTTTGCTAAGCCTCAGCAGGGAAGAGGGGGTTAAACCTAGCCTGTGTGCCCTAGCCTCAAGTGTCCCTCCCCAGGGCATTGCTTTCCGCAGTAATTTGATCCGGTTTCATCTTGTGTCTGTGCTGCTGCTTGAGGGCTCAGTGGCGTCATAGTTTGGTGATTGTTAACTACATAAAATTGTTTGGTTGGTGATTGTTAACTGCAGAAAATAAAACCGAGCTACTGTGCTGTCTCTGACTTTATTTTTAGCTTCTACACTTCCTCATTCTGCATTTGGCTTTCAGTTGGAAGGGAGGTTCTGAGATCCATATATTCAAGGAGTACAACATAATTGAAGGCAATGTAAGAAGTGGGAGAGTAAGAAAGTTGTATACTGTCATTCAGTATTAATTTTGGAATATTTTCTCATTTTATAGTTATATTAAATATTAAGATAAATTACCAGAGGCCTTCCCTGGTGGCTCAGATGGTAAAGAATCTGCCTGCAGTGTGGTAGACTGGGTTCAATCTCTGGGTTGGGAATATCCTCTGAAGAAGGTAATGGCAATCCACTCCAGTATTTTTGCCTGGAGAAATCCTGAACAGTGGAGCTTGCAGGCTACAATTCATGGGGTTGTAAGGAGTCGGACTCCACAGAGCAAGTGCACTTTTCACTTTTCATGTAACACCTGAATGATGTTTTTCAGTCTATAATTCATGTCCAGCTATTTGTGCCCCCATGGACTGTAGCATACCAGACTCGTCTGTCCTCCACTGTCTCCGGCAATTTGCTCAAATTCATGTCCGTTGAGTGGGTTATGCTATCTCACCATCTCATCCTCTGTTTCCCCCTTCTCCTGTTGCCTTCAGTCTTTCCCAGCATCAGGATCTCTTCCAGTTAGTTGGCCCTTCACATCAGGTAGCCAAAGTATAGGAGCTTCAGGTTCAGCATCAGTCCGTCCAATGAATATTCAGGGTTGATTTCCTTTAGGATTGACTTGTCTGTTCTCCTTGCAGTCCACGTCCTCTCAAGAGTATCCTTATATCCTGAAACCTTGCTAAACTGAATAATTAATTGTAATAGCTCTTTTATACATCCCATTGGACTTCGTACATAGACTATCATTTTGTCTGTAAATAAATACACATTTCTTTCTTTCTTTCCATTTGATGCATTTTAACTGATTTCTGTTAAAAGGAAAGCTCCAACACTTTGGCCACCTGATTTGAAGAGCTGACTCAGTGGCAAAGACCCTGATGCTGGGAAAGTTTGAAGACAGGAAGAGAAGGGGACGACAGAGGATGAGATGGTTGGGTGGCATCACTGACATGATGGACATGAATTTGAGCAAGTTCCAGGAGATGGTGAAGGACAGGGAAGCCTAGAGTGCTGCAGGCCTTGGGTTTGTAAAGGGTCCAACATGACTGAATGAACAGCAACAGGCATGGGGAAGATGCTGGTGAGTTGTTTGTTTCGGCCCCTCACCATCTGCTACCTTTGTCTAGTGTGACCCTTCTGTGGCACACGTTGGAGAGGTCAAAGCTGCATTGTGGAATGCACGTTTTAGATGGATCCAGGTTGGGCCAGCTAGTTACCCTTGTGCGTGGTTCGGGAGGCAAATGAGTTGGGATTCTGTTTGCCCCTCCTGGGAGGCACAGAGACTCAGAGCAGAATGTCTGTGTGTGGTGAGAGTTAGGTTGCAGCCCTGGGGGTTGCTGCTTATGGCAGCCGACTGGGAGGATTTTTTTTGCAGCCAGGCACTCGGTGGTGGTGGCTTTTTGTCGGCGGGGCCTATAGTCAACTGTCCTGGGAGTGTGCAGCACACAGATCAGCAAAGGCAGGGCCCCTCCTGCCTGTGGAGATCCCACTGGAAGCCCGAGGGTGGGAGCCTCTTGAGTGACACCTGCACGTCTGCGCAGCCTCTGCAGGAGGGCAGGGCTGGGGACACATGGGAACCAGCCCCTCAGGTGGAGGAGTGGCCTGGAAATAGGTGAGAGGAGCACCTCTGTCATCTCCTGGCCTTGAGATGTGAGGGGCGGTGTTGGTCCAGGAGAAGGAGGGTCCGCATAACTAGCCAGGACAGCAGGGGAAGCCTGGGCCCGCCCACCCACCAGGGAGCACAAGGAGGGAAGGGCACCCCTGAGTGGAATTGGGGAGACAGTAGAGTGACCGTAGGTCACCACAGCTGGTATCACCTCCACAGCTCCTCTGATTCCAGGAACTTCCTTAGGGCGCATGGCTTTGTCTTGCTTTAACACTGTTAAGTCAGGAAGTCTTACTTTCCTGTTTCCATCTGTCCCTCAACTCAGGTCTGTGAGTCCTTGAGTGTCACACCTGTCCGTATAGCTAAGGTGGATTAACAGGCAGAAGAGACTTGGTTTCTATGCTTGGTTGGGTCAATCACTGTCTCCCTACCGAAAAGGCTTATGTGAGCATAGATGGGGAAGCCAGTAACACTGGCCTGTGGACTGAGTGTCTGGGTCCCTCTTCCACCCTCAGTTCCCATATTGAAGCTGTAGGCCCCAGGGGCTGGAGTTTGGCGATAGGCCTTTGGGATATACTAAGGTATAGATGAGGTCCTGAGGGTGGTACCTCCATGGTGGTCTTAGGACGCCGATCAGTCCTGACCCCCCAACTTGGGGAAGACCCCTCTTCTTGGAGGTCCTACTCTTCCCCTGCTGTTTGTGTTTCACTTTGTGTTTTATTGTGGGGAGGTGTTGGAGGGTGTGGGGGAGGGACATTAGCACTTATCACCTTGAGGAGATGTTTAGGAGCCATGGTCAAGGCCTCGGGCATAGAAAGCCATGATCCTTGTCTCAGCTGCGTTTCTGTGTACACCATTGTCCACTCCACACCGTCTGGGCCAGCACAGGAGGGGCCTGTGTGCACAGGCATATTAGAGGTACTTGAAGGGAGTGTGGCTTCATGAGGGAACCGAGTCCTCCTGGCACCATGGGTTCTCTCTAGTGGCCCATGGGTGGCCGGAGAGACTGGGCAGTAACCAATCTGGTGTGAGGAAGCACCCTGAGGAGAGTGCGCAGAAGCGCTGGGCATCCTTTCACAGGAGAGGACCTCATGAGGGGCTCAGTCTCTCTTCAGCTCCTGTTGACCTCAAGACGGACATGTGGTGGCCATACAGTCCTTTGTTTTTCTGGGCAGGACACTGTGGCTGGGGCGGCCCCCCAGGCACTGGGGGCATCAACTGTCCCAGAGCAAGGTGCGGAGGCTATGGCCTTTGGTGGAGCCTGCGAGACCCAGTGCTGGAGTTGTATCCTTTCTGAGGAGTCTGCAGGTTCACTGGGGGTTGTAGGGCAGAGGTTGGGGGAGGAACTCAGGAAGATGAGCACTAGAGGGTTCAGAAGCTGTGGGGTGGGGGCTGCCACTGGGGCACAGATGGAGAATCAGGGACCAAAGGTGTCCAGAACTAGCAGCCCATGATCTGCCACCAGGTGGCTGTGGGACATGGGGGTGACCTGATCGGCTGCAGTGCACAGTTCCCCCAACATGATCTGGGAGTAGGCGGGCCTCAGCCAGACCTGGGGGCCAGGTCTGCATGAACTGGCCCTTAATAAAATATGCCAGCACTCTCTTGGTGTCCTCCCTGTCCTACCTGGATTCAGAAATGGTCAACAGGTACCTGACCCAGGTAGCTGAACTCTATTGAAGGGCTGAGTAACATTCAGAAAACTAAGATCATGGCATCTTGCCCCATCATTTCATGGAAAATAGATGGGGAAACAGTGGAAACAGTGGCTGACTTTATTTTATGGGGCTCCAAAATCACTGCAGATGGTGATTGCAGCCATGAAATTAAATGTCGCTTACACCTTGGAAGGGAAGTCATGACCAACCTAGACAACATATTAAAAAACAGAGACATTACTTTGCCAACAAAGGTCCATCTAGTCAAGGCTTTGGTTTCTCTATTAGTCAAGGATGGATATGAGACCTGGACTACTAAGAAAGTTGAGCACCGAAAACTGGATGCTTTTGAAGTGTGGTGTTGGAGAAGACTCTTGAGAGTTCCTGGGACTGCAAGGAGATCCAACCAGTCCATCCTAAAGGAGATCCGTCCTGGGTGTTCATTGGCAGGACTTATATTGAAGCTGAAACTCCAATACTTTGGCCACCTGATGCAAAGTGCTGACTCATTTGAAAAAAACCCTGATGCTGGGAAAAGATTGAGGGCAGGCGGAGAAGGGGACGACTGAGGATGAGATGGTTGGATGGCATCACCAACTCAATGGACATGGGTTTGGGTGGACTCCGGAAGTTGGTGATGGACAGGGAGGCCTGGCGTGCTGTGGTTCATGGGGTCACAAAGAGTCGGACACGGCTGAGCGACTGAACTGAATTGAACTGGAGCCTTCAAAAATAAACCTGTCACTTTTTCCACTGTTTCCTCATCTGTTTGCCATGAAGTGATGGGGCCCAAGGCTATGATCTTAGTTTTCTGAATTTTGAGTTTTAAGCCAACTTTTTCACTCTCTTCTTTTACTTTCATCAGGAGGCTCTTTAGTTCTTCACTTTCTGCCATAAGGGTGGTGTCATCTACGTATCTGATGTTATTGATATTTCCCCTGGCAATCTTGATTCCAACTTGTGCTTCATCCAGCCCAGTGTTTCTCATGATGTACTCTGCATATAAGTTTAAAAAGTGGTGTGATAGTATAAGCCTTGACATACTCCTTTTCCTAGTTGGAACCAGTCTGTTGTTCCATGTCCAGTTCTAACTGTTGCTCCTGAACTGCATACAGATTTCTGAAGATGCAGGTCAGGTATTCTGCTATTCCTGTCTCTTTAAGAACACTGCAAACAAATATTGCTGTCATGTCTGGAGTGTTCACAGTGTATGTAGCACACGGGTTTTGCCCCGGATCGTGATGGCCTGTGCTTTCCCAGTCTACAGTGCTCAGGCTCCAAGTTGCACTGCAAGGGACCTCTCCAAAGCAGTCTCTGTGTTTCGTTTATGTCCCAGACGTGAGCTTCTCAGGTTCAGGTTCTTGGGTACTCTGCAAGGGCACAGAATCACTTGTACATGCATGTTGTACCCTTCCCAGGTCTGAACAGCTCAGTTGACCAGGAGCTTGGCGAGTGCGGTGTCCCAGGTGGGTTGCGCATCTTAATCACCTCGCTGGTCCTGGCCACTCAGTTCCCTGGGTGCACTTTGAGAGTGCCATCTCAGGTGTGCCATGTGTCTTCTCTGGGGAGCTGATCTCAGGCTGTGACCCTCCTGGCAGATGTCAAACATCCAGGATCCCAGGAAGACGTGGTTACCAACAGGGAGTCTACTCACACTTTGGTGGAGGATGCTGTCTCTGGGGCCAAGATTGCCCCTCACCTTCTGGCTCTGGCTGTTGGTCACCTCCAGGAGGGGATGGGCCGGTCCACAGCTGCTAGCTCTCCTTTGGTATTCACTCAGTCGTTTGTTCTATGAGAGGTCCAGGCTGCTCATTAAGTCAGAGTTCTTCCCAGGAAAGTTGTCTCTGTTTTTTGTTTTTTGTTTTTCACTCTCTGTCTATTCCACAGTTTGGGTTCTTATCTCAGTTAGCAGGCTCAGATTTTTCTCAGGGCATTCAGGCCAAATCCTTACCCTAAACATGCAGCCTGTGCCTCCCTATCCAGCCCCTACTCACTGGTGGCAGATGCAAGTATCTGGGGTACTTCTCCTCTGGCAGTTGCAGTTAAGTGCATATTATCTGCTTTTTCTTTTTTTTTCCCCTCTCAGTTATGTTGCCCTCTGAGATTCCAAAACTCCCAACAGACCTGCTGGTGAGAGGGTTTCCTGCTGTTTGGAAACTTCTCCTCCTTCATGACTCCCTCCCCAGGATGGGTCTCCATCCCTAACTCTTTTGTCTCTCTTTTTGTCATTTATACTTTGTCCTACCTCCTTTGGAAGAGAATGGGCTGCCTTTCTGGGTGCCGAATGTCCTCTGCTGGTGTTAAGAAGCTCTTTTGTGTTAGTTATTTAGCATTCAAATGATCTTTTGATGAATTCGTGAGGGAGAAAGTGGTCTCCCGGTCCTATTCCTCTGCCATCTTAGGAGCGCCCCTAAATTGGCAATTTTATTCACAAACATTGTTCTTAATGTGCTGTGCTTAGTCGCTCAATCATGTCCAACTCTTTGCTACCCTATGGACTATAACCCACCAGGTCCCACTGTCCACAGGGATTCTCCAGGCAAGAATACTGGAGTGATTTCCCATGCCCTCCTCCCAGGGATCTTCCCAACCCAGGTATTGAACCCAGGTTTCCCACATTGCAGGCAGATTCTTTACTGCCTTAGCTGCCAGGGAAGCCCAAGAACACTCTGTGTGGGTAGGCTATCCCTTCTTAAGGGGATCTTCCCAACCCGGGTATTGAACCCAGGTTTCCCACATTGCAGGCAGATTCTTTACTGCCTTAGCTGCCAGGGAAGCCCAAGAACACTCTGTGTGGGTAGGCTATCCCTTCTTAAGGGGATCTTCCCAACCCAGGTATTGAACCCAGGTTTCCCACATTGCAGGCAGATTCTTTACTGTCTTAGCTGCCAGGGAAGCCCAAGAACACTCTGTGTGGGTAGGCTATCCCTTCTTAAGGGGATCTTCCCAAGCAAGGAATCAAACCGGAGTCTCCTGCATTGCAAGAGGATTCTTTACCAGCTGAGCTACCAGGGAAGCCCTTACACCAGCTGGTCTATGGTATGTTATTATTATTTTTTATGCCAGGCTAACCTGACAAATGGCCTTTCCAGGTCGCTCAGTGGTAAAATAAAAAATCTGCCTGCCAAGTAGGAGACATGAGTTTGATTCCTATGTTGTGAAGAGCCTCTAAAGAAGGAAATGGCAACCCACTCCATTATCCTTGCCTGGAAAACCCCATGGACATACAGAGAGGAGCCTGGTGGACTATAGTTCATGGCGTTGCAAAAGAGTTGGGCACAACTTAGTGACTAAAAAACAAGCTGACAAATTCAGGGTAGGAAGCAAGAAACTGAATACTTTCATACCCAAACACCTGGAGTTAAATCAATGCAACCTTTTTGGAGGGCAATTTGGTAACATGTATAAAACATTTTTAAAAGAGATTACTTTTTGACCCAACAATCCTCCTTCTTAAATCAGAACTATTGTACATAACCTGTTGGTGGTAGTGGTTTAGTCACTCAGTCATGTCCAACTTGTGCGACTGCATGGACTGTAGCCCACCAGGCTCCTCTATCCATGGGATTTCCCAGATCAGAATACTGATGTGGGTAGCCATTTCCTTCTCCACATGAGTTACACAAAAACAAATGTACCAGAATATCCATTTCAGCATTGTTTATAATACTGAAAAATTGCAAACAGCCTAAAGGCCTATATACAAGAAGTTGGTTCAAATAACTATGGATTACACATTTTGAGGAATAGTATATAGCTCTTAAAAGTACTGTGGATGGCACAGTCTTAGCTGTATTCACTCTATAGCCCACCTTTGGGTCAATTCTGGGTGCCCTTTCTGGAAAGGGATGGTCCTCCTCCTTGTCCCCTTTCTCTAGCTGCCCCTTGCAGTGTCCCTCCCCTACTTTGACTCTTTGGGCTCCTTTTCCACCATGTTATGAGTTGATCAGCAAGGGGCTAATCCACTAGCAACAAAATAGGCCTATTTCTACCTTGAGGTAATAAAGAAGGGCCAAGTCTTCAGGCCACATTAGTTAAGTAAGAAATAAATTTATGAACATTCAATTCACTAATAGTCAAGACTTTACTATTGCAAGTGAAAAAAAAGTGAAAGAAAAACGACCAAAAGTACCCCACTGGTTTTTAAACCAAAGGGAGAATTTATTGGTCTGTGCAGCTACAAGGTAGAGAGGTAGCTTCTGTCTACAGGCATGGCTGGATCCAGCATTTTGTTCCCTGGGATTTACCTTCTTGCTCCAGTTCACACTCTGTCCTTTGCCAACCTGCCTCCCCTAGAGACCCAAAATGTCCCTAGTTGGATGATATCACTACAGCAGGAAGAAAGTGATCCTCCAATGGCCAGGCCTGAGCCACATGCCCACCCCTGGAATCAAAGGTGAAGTCAACTCTATCACAATCACAATGGCCTAGAGAAAAGGAAAGGTGCAATTTTCCAGGGTGACATCATACCAGTACCAAGAGTAGGAAAATGGATGCTGGGTTACAAAATCCATACATGTTCTGTGGTATAGACTTTTAATCAAATTCAAAATCAATTTCCAATGTTTTAAAGGAACAAAATTGGGAATAATTATTTCTTAATCTAAAAGAGCATGCATGCTCAGTCACTCAGTCATGTTCAACTCTTTACAACCCCATAGACTGTAGATCACCAGGCTCCTCTGTCCCTGGAATTTTCCAGGCAAGAACACTGGAGTGGGTTGCCATTTCCTTCTATAAGGTATCTTCTCAACCCAGGCTTTGAAGCTGCATCTCTTGCATCTCCTGCATTAGCAGGCAGATTTTTTACCACTGTGCCACCTGGGAAGCCCATTAATCTAATAGAGCAGACAATTAGTTTCCCAAATAAAGAAAATACTTATGTCAGGGACTTCCCTGGTGGTTCAGTGGCTAAGTCTCCACACTCCCAGTGCAGGGCACCCAGGTTCAATTCCTGGTGAGTCAACTAGATTCCACATGCTACAACTATTAAATAAGAGCTCGCATGCTGCATTGAAGATCCTGCATGCTCCAACTGAGACCTGCACAAATTTTAAAAATGTCAAAAGTTACCCACAGTCACATAGTGGGAGCATACTGTTAAGAATAGGAACATATCATATCCTTAAATATTCCCAACTTCTTCTGATTTCTTTCTTTTTTTCCCCCTTTGTTTAGTTGCTCAGTTGCACTCTATTCTGCAACCCTATGGATTGTAGCCCACCAGGATCCTCTCTCTATGGCATTTCCCAGGCAAGAATACTGGATGGGTTGTCCTTTCCTACTCCAGGGGATCTTCCTGAATCATGGATGAAACCAAAGTCTCCTGCATTGGCAGGTGGATTCTTTTCACTGAGCCACCTAGGGATGGGCTTACTACGATTTACGGAATCTGTATTCAGTGAAGATGCACATTTACTTTCTTTCAATTTTAACACGGCGTCACTTCCAGGTCGCACATGGGTAAAGAATCTGCCTGCCAACATAGGAGATGTCATTTTGATCCCTAGGTCAGGAAGATCCCCTGGAGACAGAAATGGCAACCCACTCAAGTATTCTTACCTGGAAGATTCTATGGATAGAGAAGCCTGGCAGGCTATAATCCTTGGGGTTGTAAAGAGTCAAACAGAACTGAGTGACTGAGCACACCTTATTGGCAGATAACCTGCTCATACATGAAGAAAATATGTTGTAATTCACAGTACTGCTAAAACTATCAGCAAATTTGGGAGGTTTCAGGAAATACTAGACATTGGAGGGAGCTAACTCCTCCCCCAAAGACTTAACTAATTGTCCCTAAACTTTTCTACATTGAACTGAAACAAGGTCAGTAGGCCATAAAGTTACAGTTCGAGTATTTCTGAATTGTTTGATCTTCTGCAAGCTAAGCTTGTTACTTTGGGAGTAATCAGACCTACTGATAAATGGTGGTAGGCAAACTAGAATTCTGGTGGGAAGGCACACTTTTGAGTAGTAACCACCTACTGTAGATGAATAGCCTTAAAAAAACCAATAGAAAAGTGAATTTTTAACTAAGTACTTCTACCCTTTGGAATCTATCTTGAGGAAATAACCAGTCAGGAGAAGACATACAGAAGAATTGCACTGAATCATTATTAGGGACAAATGGAAACATATTAAATGTTTAACACTTACATTACAGTACTTCATGCATCCAAATACATGTTTTTGAAGAAATTTTAGAAGGAGAAAAAGTTTATATGTTAAATTAATTCCAAGAAAAAATTAATCCTAAATTTTCAACATTTGCATTATTGTTATATATTAAGTGACAGTCACTCATTCATTGTGCAACACTGCGACCCCATGGACTATACAATTCATGGAATTCTGCAGGACAGAATACTGGAGTGGGTTGCCTTTCCCTTCTCCAGGGCATCTTCCCAACCCAGGGATCGAACCCAGGTCTCCCACATTACAGGCAGATTCTTTACCAGCTGAACCAGATATTGCCACTATAAAACTAAGAAAATATTCCAAAATACTGACAGCAGTTAATGCTGAATGACAAGACATAATACATTTTAATTTTCTTCCATTTCTTAAATTGTCTTCAATTACACTGTACTACTAGACTATCTGAAGCCCAGAACCTTCCCTTGAAATCAAGAACCAAGTCAAGAAACTGTGGAGGTGCAGTATTTGAAAATATATTCAGACACAGAATAATAGTTCAGCTTTATTTTATGGTACAAGAAATATTGAAACACCCTCCTCCTCCACCCAGAGAAAACAACAGGGCCAAGAGTGCACAAGGGCCAGTATAAGAAAACAGTTAGGCCCCCATAATAAATCAGCAACCAGTGTAGGAATCAATGCCCTGGGGAAGGATGCACTGCCTAGGTTAATCTTAGGTGCTCTTTTTTGGCCTAGGCTTAGGTATAAACAGGGGCACAAAGTACCCCGTAATTGGTTAGTTGATCCCAACCAACAGGAGAAGCTGCTTAAGACAGAAGATAATGGAAATTTGGAGCTGGCCACCGTCTTCAGCAGTCAGCTGTCTAAAAGGGAGGGATAAAGAATAATTAAATGTGGTAACTGTTCACCTAATTCTCTCTGCCCCCTCAGCTGCTGACAGGCTCAGTGCACATGTCTACATTCTTAGACTTCACCTTTGGGGGATCTCCAATTGACTATTAGAATGAACCCAGACACCTGCCACCCACCCATATCCCTTTGCAAACTAACATTGCTAGGATGCTGCCGTTCACTGTGAGCTCCTTCCCTACTGCCCTGTGGTAGGGCTAGATGTGTGGACTCAGAGACTGGCCAGCCATCTCTGCCTCCATGGGTGATGGGATCTGCAGTATGATGGAGCTGGTAGTGGTGAGGTTAAGGGACCATCTCACACCACCCTTGCCTGTGCCTCAGGCCTACTCTTCACTCGGAGTCCTGTTTCCTTCTGGCCGTTCTCACTTGTCTTCATCCCCACCCCAAGTCTGCTTCCCACCCTTCCAGTACCTCAGGCCATCTCCCCCCTCCATCTCTCCCTGCCACCTCTGACCCATACCCCCAAGGCCAGACCCTTCAGCCATCTTATTGGTCTCCCTCCCCACACCCGCTCCCAACCCCAGGCTGACCACCTTCTCTCCATTCCACTGTCTACAGGAGGCCCGTTCCTCCCTGATCTAGCCCCAGCCCCTTGCCTCTCTTCAAATAGGATACAAATTGTGAAGTTGGGTTCTTGGTCCTCTGGCTACGGGCAACACATGCCCATCAAGTCCTGATGCAACATTTACACCAGGCCATGGCCCAGAGTGTCCTCCTGTCCCCAGGCCGGCATGGCCATGAGGCCCTGGCACCACATGTCCACCTGGTCCCCAGGGTGGCGTGGTCACCCGGCCCTGCCGTGGCTTGCCCACCCAGCCAAGGTGTGGCGTGGCCACTGGGCACCGACAAGGCCTGTCCACCCAATCCCTGCAGGGCATCTCTGCCAGGTCCCGGAGTGTGAGGTGCCTGCGCCAGCTCTGGGGTTCCAGCTGCGGCTGCACTCGCCTCTCCCACACCTCCCAGGCCCTCATACCCTTCAGGGCCATTTGGGTCACCAGGTTCATCCGAGCCTCCCTGGCCTTCAGCACCTTCCACCATGCCACCTCCGCTGGCACCTGGGTCTGTGGCCTCCATGAACATTCACGCTTCACCTCAGCCCACCACAGCCAGCCAGAGCATCTGAGGGGCTAAGGCACCAAAAGGAGACCATGTCCCTGGATGGGTGATGTCACTATGGGCGCCAAGAGAGACTGTGCAATCAGGCCCTGACACCAGTCCCAGGATGTCTTTCCTAGGTGGTTATGAGCACGTGACTGTTTCCCACCAAATGTGGAAACACCAAATGAGCCTCTTCCCCTTACATCTCTGCTGCCATGTTCACATTTGATCATTCTGCTGACTTCAACTTCCGGAAGGAAGTCGAGTGCCAGGGCCAGGCCAGGTCTGTCCCATTCATTTCCCACATATAGCTCAAGTCTGCGTTCTTGTCCGTACGTGTGGGCATGTGCAGGTGCATGCACATGGGGATGCGCCAGGGCTGGCCCTGGAGTCCTGAGACCAGGGATGCAGAGTGGGCTGTTCCTGCCCACCTGGGGAGGGAAGAGGGGACTACTGTTGGGCCCACAGGGGATGGCACGGGGTAGGGGTGCCTGGAGGTCCGGGCACACAAACTACAGGGACTCCAGGCTGTGAGCATGCCACAGGCCTCTCAGAAGCACCAGAGGAACCAGCTAGACTCAAGGGTTGGGAGAAGGGCAATGTTCCCCTGGATGCTGCCCAGTTTCTTTCCCTCTGGTGGAACAACAACAACAAAAGCCAAGAGGTTTTCCCTCCCCAGGAATAGTCTTGAGGCTCTCCAGAGGGCTGATGGTGACAGGGAACCTCAACTGGGAGGTGACCCTGTGTCTTCTGGCCTGCTGGGTGCTGGCTCTACTTCTGTGTCTGGAAGGGGATCAAGTCAACAGGCAATGTACAGCTGGGAGTGACGATGGAGCTGGGACAGCACTGCCTGGTCTTGGGGTGCATCTGCCAGGGACCACTGCTGCCAAAGGAGGTGACTGCATCAGGGATTGTACTTCAGTCTGTCCCCTGATCCCCACCCCCTGACTGGAGAGTCCTCTTGGCCCTCCAAATCCAAGGCCAGCAGCCTTCGCCCACCCTCCCAGTGGGGGAGAGGCACCAGTAATGGTTGACTCTTCCTTGTGGGTGGGGCATCCCTGTACCACCTTCTTACCCACCCAGTTTCTTTCAATTCTATCTCTGAGTCAGTTTTAGAGTGTGGGTAGACCCAGTATAATGCCTGTGTCTGTCCCCTGCTCTGGGGCTTAGAGGACTCCAGCAGGGGGACTGGACACATCTCTCCCTCAGGGGCCCATTGTCAGGTTGAGGTGACATTTGAAAGAATAGTTGTGCTACATAAGGGGACTCACAAGAGTACAATGGACTAGAGGGTTAGGGGCCAAGCCACTTGACCCACCAGCGTCCTCCCTCTTCCCACTCCACATTTATACCTGTGCCCTTCATCCGTAGTGATAGCTAAAACTTACTATGGTCATTCGCTGTTTTAAGTGCTTTACATGTATTTGTCCATCACATCAGTTTTCAGAAAGTATTGCCATACTGGTGTCCTGTCTCCCATGATGCAGTTCTCCTCCAAACAAACCACACACAGCCACTCTCTCCCCAACACCAGTGGCTGAGTCTTGAGCATTTTGGTTTCTGCATTTCACAAAACTATGATGAAAACAGTGCTCCCTCAGGCATGTGACTTAAGTTGGGTCTGAATTGCGAGATCTGCAAAGGAAAATAGTATGTTTGACAAGAGAGTGACAGAGAATGAAGGAAAGACAGTGTATGATAGAATGAGGTCGTCGTTTACCACTGTGACATGTAAATGATTCTGAGTGAGTATGACAGAGTGAATGTGTGATTGGGACAGGAATGTAAAAGGACAGAATGTGATGGAAGAAACGAAGATGCAGATAATAGTGATAGCAGTAGCCAGCCCCCAAAATGATAGATGATAACTTAACGTGTACAGTGAATGGCGCCGCCGGATTCCTAGTCTCCAAAGGAAAAGATTTAATTCCGAGACCAAGAGACACAACTTTAGTCACTCAGATATTTGTGTAGTAGGAATTTTATTAAAGTGATATTGATAGAAAAAGCTTCTGACATAGACATCAGAAGGGGGTAGAAAGAGTACCCGGTTTGCTAGTTTAAGCAGAGCATTTTATACTTTTCTGCTAGCTGCTGAGAATAGATTAAAAGGATGCCTCAAGGCTGTGAAAAATTTTCCCAGTTCCTTTCCCATAATATACATTCTGGGATGACATCTGCAGGATATTAACCAGAAGAATTGGGTTTACCCAGAGCTCAAGACAATGGAAGTTTTACCCAGAACTTCTCCCATAACACAGGTTCTCAGCTCAAAAAAAAAGCAGGTCCTTGAGCAAGAGATTCTGCTGCCTACCAGGCCTCCATGTCTAAGGAAAAACAATGTGAAAAAAAAGAATGTTCATATTCACCTCCTCCTTAAAAAGCCTTGGTCTCCCTTGAAACCTGACTAAGTTAACCCTCTCACAGATACCATGACAGAGTGAGTGCGTAGCACACAGAGTGTCAGAGATAAAGTCTAGGAGAGATCGGGTGTGAGAGAGAGTAAGTGTGATGGAAAAAGCATTATAGAGTGACACAAGAATATTACAGAAAGAGTGCGTGTGACAGATAATCTGACTCAGTATGAGAAAGCAAATCTCAGAGATAATATATACAGAAGAAAATGGGTCTGTCACACATGTCAGAGTGTGACAGGGAATGAAACTGACCATGGGAGGCAGTAGCCTGGGAAAGTGAATCAATCCTCAGGGCCCATGGTTCCCTGAGGGCGGCCATCCTCAGGTCTCAGCCAGTCCAGAGGAAGACAGCAAATTGACTTGGCTCAGCTCCCCAAGCCACATTCTGCCCAATCAGTTTCCTCAGTAATAAAACTGATGTTTATTTTTTAATTAATTAATTTATTTTAATTGGAGGTTAATTATGTTACAATATTGTAGTGTTTTTTTTTTTCCATACATTGACATGAATTAGTCATGGGTGTACATGTGTTCCCTGTCCCATCACTCAGGGTCATCCCAGTGCACCAGCCCTGAGCACCCTGTTTTCAGGCATCAAACCTGGACTGGCGATCTATTTCACATATGGTAATATATATGTTTCATTGCTATTCTCTCAAATCACCCCCCTCCCTTGCCTGCTCACACAGAGTCCAAAAGTCTGTTCTTTACATCTGTGTCTCTTTTGCTGTCTCGCATATAGGGCCATCATTACCATATTTCTAAATTGCATATATATGCATTAATATACTGTATTGGTGTTTTCCTTTCTGACTTACTTCGCTCTGTTTGATAGGTTCCAGTTTCATCCACCTCATTAGAATTGATTCAAATGCATTATTTTTAATAGCTGAGTAATATTCCATTGTGTATATGTACCACAGTTTTCTTATTCATTCATCTGCCAGTGGACATCTAGGTTACTTCCATGTCCTGGCTATTGTAAACAGTGCTGCGATGAACATTGGGGTACACATTTTCTCTTTCAATTCTAGTTTCCTTGGTGTGTATGCCCAGCAGTGGAATTGCTGGGTCATATGGCAGTTCTATTTCCAGTTTTTTTAAGGAATCTCCACACTGTCCACAGTGACTGTACTAGTTTGCATTCGCCCCAATAGTGTAAGAGGATTCCCTTTTATCCACACCCTCTCCAACATTTATTGTTTGTAGACTTTTTGACAGCAGCCATTCTGACTGGCGTGAGATGGTACCTCATTTTGGTTTTGATTTGCATTTCTCTGATAATGAGTGATGTTGAGCATCTTTCCATGTGTTTGTTATTCATATGTATGCCTTCTTTGGAGAAATGTCTGTTTAGTTCTTTGGCCCATTTTTTGATTGGGTGGTTTATTTTTCTGGCACTATTATTGTGTTACTGTTAATTTCCCCTTTCATACTTGTTAGCATTTGCCTTATATATTACAGTGGTCCTATGTTGGTTGCATATATATTTATAATTGCTATATCTTCTTCTTGGATAGATACTTTGATTATTATGTAGTGTCCTTCTTTGTCTCTTTCCACAGCCTTTATTTCAAAGTCTATTTTATCTGATATTAGTATTGCTACTCTTGCTTTCTTTTGGTCTCCATTTGCACGAAGTATCTTTATCCAACCCTTCACTTTCAGTCTTTATGTGCCCCTTGTTTTGAGGTGGGTCTCTTGTAGACAACATATGTAGGGGTCTTATTTTTGTATACATTCAGCCAGTCTTTGTCTTTTGGTTGGGGCATTCAACCCATTTACATTTCAGGTAATTACTGATGAGTACGATCCCATTGCCATTTACTTTGTTGTTTTGGGTTTGAGTTTATACACCTTTTCTGTGTTTACAGTCTAGAGAAGATCCTTTAGTGTTTGTTGAAGAGCTGGTTTGGTGGTGCTGAATTCTCTCAGCTTTTGCTTGTCTGTAAAGCTTTTGATTTCTCCTTCATATTTGAATGAGATCCTCACTGGGTACAGTAATCTGGGTTGTAGGTTTTTCTCTTTCATCACTTTAAGTATGTCCTGCCATTCCCTTCTGGCCTGAAGAGTTTCCATTGAAAGATCAGCTGTTATCCTTATGGGAATCCCCTTGTGTGTTATTTGTTGTTTTTCCCTTGCTGCTTTTAATATTTGCTCTTTGTGTTTGATCTTCATTAATTTGATTAATATGTGTCTTGGGGTGTTTTGCCTTGGGTTTATCCTGTTTGGGACTCTCTGAGTTTCTTGGACTTGGGTGGCTATTTCCTTCCCCATTTTAGGTAAGTTTTCAACTATTATCTCCTCAAGTTTTTTCTCATGGCCTTTTTTTTTTTTTTGTCTTCTTCTACTGGGATTCCTATGATTTGAATGTTGAGGCATTTGACATTGTCCCAGTGGTCTCTGAGGACAATGTCCTCATTGCTTCAAATTCTTTTTTCTTTTTTCCTCTCTGCTTCACTTATTTCCACCATTCTATCTTCCATGTCACTTATCCTATCTTCTGCCTCAGTTATTCTAAGGTTGGTTACCTACAGAGTGCTTTTGATCTCAGTTATTGCATTATTGACTATTGATTGACTCTTTTTATTTCTTCTAGGTCCTTGTTAAACATTTATTGCATCATCTCAATACTTGTCTCCAGACTATTTATCCGTAACTCCATTTTGTTTTCAAGATTTTGGATCACCTTTACTATCATTATTCTGAATTTTGGGGGGTAGACTCCCTATCTCCTCCTCTTTTGTTTGGTTTGGTGGGCGTTAATCATGTTCCTTTACCTGCTGAATATTTCTCTGCCTTTTAATCTTGTTTAAACTGCTGTGTTTGGGGTGGCCTTTCTGTAGGCTGGAAGTTTGTGGATCCTCTTTATTGTGCAGGTTCCTTCCTGTGTGTGGGGTTGGATGAGTGGCTTGTCAAGGTTTCCTGGTTAGGGAAACTTGCATCTGTGTTCTGGTGGGTGGAGCTGGATCTCCTCTCTCTGGAGTGCAATGAAGTGTCCAGTAGTGAGTTTTGAGGTGTCCATGGGTTTGGTGTGACTTTTGGCCATCTGTATTTTAATGCTCATGGTTATGTTCCTGTGTTGTTGGAGAATTAGCTTGGTATGTCTTGCTCTGAAACTTGTTGGCTCATGAGTGAAGCTTTGTTTCAGTGCAGGTATGGAGGCTTTTGGATGAGCTCTTGTCGATTAATGTTTCCTGGAGTCAGGAGTTTTCTGGTGTTCTCATACTTTAGATTTAAGCCTCCTACATCTGGCTTTCAACATGATTCTTACAGTAGCCTCAAGGCTTCTCCATCCATATAGCAGCAATGATAAAACATTTAGGTTAATGGTGAAAAGATTCTCCACAGTGAGTAACACCCAGAGAGGTCCACTGAGTTACATGGAGAAGAGAAGAGGGAGGAAGGAGATAGAGGTGACCAGGAGGAGAAGAGGGGGAGTCAAAAGGAGAGAGACAGATATAGCCAGTAATCAGTTCTCTAAGTGTCCTACACATCCAAGAACACTCAAAGAGATTCACACAGTTGGGTAGAGAAGGGAAGGGGGACAGGGGAGATAGAGGTGACCTGGGGGAGAAAAAGGAGTGCCGAAAGGGGGAGAGAGCAATCAAGCCAGTAATCACACTCTTGAGTAAAAATGGGTACTGAAGATTGGATTCTTAAAGGTTCAAAATTGATAACAAATACCAAAATACAATATTAAAGAAACAAAACAAAATCACAAAAATTATATATATATGAAATTTGCTTTAAAAATAAGGTCTTTTTTGCAAGGTAATAGTAAGTTATAAAAATGAAAATTAAAGGAGTAATAAAGAACTTAAAATAAAAAATATTAAAAAGTTTAAAAAATAATAATAGTAAAATACATCTAGGAATTTCCCTGGAGCTGTTGAGGGCAGTGTGGGATCAGTTCAGTTTCAGAAAATTCCTTGTTCCTGCTTATACTTTTCAAGGTCTATGGGTCCATTCCAATGTAGTCAGTGCTAACTACAGGGTTTTAATCTGTTGCACCTGTCACTTCCAGCGTGGTTCCCTCTTCTTTGTTTATTTTGGCTTCCTCTGTCTGCAAGTCTCTTCAGTGTCTAATTTCTGCCCTGACACAAGGGAGCGAAGGTGGTCACTTATTTAGGCTAACTTGTTCAGTTGTGCTGTGGGAAGGGAGGAACACCACAAACAAATATCACTGGTGTTTGTGGGGATTGCTTGCAGTGTTTGGGCCACACTGCGTTGCACCACTCATGGTATGTGTGCTTTCCTGGTCTACACTGCTCAGGCTTCAGGTTGCTCTGCAGGGGAACTGTCTAAAGTGAGCCCTGGGTTGCGTGCACTTCCCAGGTCTAAGCCGCTCAGGTTCAGGTTCCCAGGTACTCGACAAAGGTACAGACTTGGTTGGGCCTCCGTTTTGTGTCCTTCCCAGGTTCTAGAAGCTCAGGCGGCCAGCTGCTTGCGGAGTGAACTCTCCCCACTGGCTGGTGCGTCTTATCACCTCCCTGGTCCCAGCCCCACTGTTTCCTGGATGCGCAGCGAGAGCACCATCTCAGGTGTGCTGTGTGTTTCCTCACAGGGGCTGATCTCTGACTGCAACCCTCCTGGTGGATGTCAACCATTCAGGATCCCAGGAAGACTTGGTTAGCAACTGGGAACTCACAGTTTGGTAGAGGATGCCATCTCTGGGGCCGAGATAGCCCCTCAACTTTTGGCTCTGGCTGCTGCCTACCTGCCTCTCTGCCTCTGGAGGGGGGATGGGCCAGTCCACAGCCGGCTAGCTCTCCTCTGGTATTCGCTCAGTCCTTTGTTCTGTGAGCAGGCCCAGCAGTGCCTTAGGGTTAGAGTTTCCTGTTTGAAGTTCTCTCTCATTCTCTCTCTCTCTCTCTTATTTTTTCTCTCTGTCTATCCCACAGTTTGGGTTGCTCTCTCATGTTAGCTCCCTCAGATTTTCCTCAGGGCATCCAGGCCCGGTCCTTACCCTAAGCATATAGCCCCCACCTCCCTGTTCAGCCCCCGTTTGCTGCTGGCAGATGCAAGCATCTGGGCTACTTCACCAATGGGCACCCAGTCCTGTGTGATTCTTTGCGATCCCATGGATTGCAGCACGCCAGGCCTCCCTGTCCTTCACCATCTCCTGGAGTTTGCCCAAGTTCATGTTCATTGCATCCCTGATGCCGTCCAGCCATCTCATCTTCTGACGCCCTCTTCTCCTTCTGCCCTCAAACTTTCCCAGTATCAGGGACTATTCCAGTGAGTCAACCGTTCCCATAGATGACCAAAATAACGGAGCTTCAGGTTCAGCATCCATCCTTCCAGTGAATATTCATGGTTGATTTCCCTTAAGATTGACTGGTTTGATCTTCTTGCTGTCCAAGGGACTTTCAGGAGTACTCTCCAGCACCACAGTTCGAAGGCACAGATTCTTTGGGGCTCTGACTTTTTTATGGTCCAGCTCTCACAACTGTATGTGATCACTGGGAAGACCATAGCCTTGACTCTATGAACCTTTGTTGCAGAGTGATGTCTCTGCTTCTCCACACCCTGTCGAGTTTTGTCATCACTTTCCTGCCAAGAAGTGATTGTCCTGTAATTTCATGGCTGCAGTCACTGTCCACAGTGATTTTGAAGCCCAAGAAGAGGAAATCTGTCACTACTTCCACCTTCCCTCCTTCTATTTGCCATGCAGTAATGGGGCCAGATTACGTGATCTTAGTTTTTAAAATATTTAGTCTTAAGTCAGCTTTTTCACTCTCCTCCTTCACCCTCATCAAGAGGCTCTTTAGTTCCTCTTTGCTTTCTGCCATTAGAGTGGTGTCATCCATATATCTGAGGTTGTTGATGTTTCTCCCACCTATCTTGATCCTGGCCTGTAATTCATTCAGCCTGGCATTTCTCATGATGTGCTCAGCATATAGATTAAACAAATAGGGTGACAGAAGACAGCCCTGTCATACTCCTTTCTCGACCTTGACCAATCAGTTTTCCCATACAGGGTTTTGTTTCTTTTTGACCTGCACACAGTATTCTCAGGAGACAGATAGGATGGTCTGCTATTCCCATCTCTCTAAGAGCTTTCCACAGTTTGTCATGATCCACAGAATCAAAGGCTTTAGCCTAGTCGAGGAAACAGTGTGAGATTATTTTCTGAAATTCCCTTGATTTCTATATAATCCAGTGAATGTTGGCAACTGGATTCTAGTTCCTCTTCCTTTTCTAAACCCAGCTTGGACATCTGGAAGTTCTTGGTTTGCACAAGGCTGAAGCCTAGCATGCAAGATTTTAAGCATGACCTTACTAGCATGGAAGATGAGTGCAATTGTCTGATGGTTAGCACATTCTTTGGTACTACCCTTCTTGGCAATTGGGATGAGGGTTGATCTTTTCCAGTCCTGTGGTCTTCCAGATTTGCAGATAAAATGAATGTGAATCCTTGATACCGTCCTCCTTCACGGATTTGCAAAGTTCTGCTGGAATTTCATCACATCCACTAGCTTTTACAACAGCAGTGCTTCTTGGACAGCTGAACAAAGTCAATTTGCTGACATTCTCCAGATGGAGACCTGGGCACGGATGCCTGTGGAGAAACATGGGCTCTCAGGACTGACTCACTTGACCAGGCTGCTGCCTCCCACTGTCAGGTTCATTCCCTGTCACACTCTGCTATGTGTGACAAGACCCATTTTTTTTCACACAGTCTCTCACATTTACTTTCTCATCCTGAGTCAGATTATCTGTCACATGCACTCTTTCTATAATATTCCTGCATCGCTCTATAATGCTTTATTCATCACACATATTCTCTCTCACACCCTACCTCTTGTAGAATGTTTCTCTGACACTTTGCCACACACTCTCTCTGTCTTGGTTTCTGCATCCAATTCTCTTCCTTCACATGCTGTCATTTTAAATTCCTGTCCCAATCACACATTCACTCTGTCACACTCACTCAAAAGCATCCACCTGTCAGAATGCTAAACTCTCTGTGAAGCTCATTCTATCATATACTCACTTTCCTTCATAGTTTTGTCACTGTCTGTGTCACACATATTATTTGTCATTGTCATTGTCATTATCCTTTGCAGATCTCACCATTCAGACCCAACTTAAATCCAGTGCCTGATGGAGCACTACTGTCATCATAGTTTTGAGAAATGCAGAAACCAAAATGCACAAGACTTTGAGCTGCTGGTGTTGGTGAATGAGCGGGTGTGTGTGCTTTGTTTGGAGGAGACCTGCATCCTGGGAGACAGGACACCGACATGGCCATACTGTCTGAAAACTGACATGACGGACAAACACGTGGAAAGCAGCTGAAACGGCACATGGACCATTGGAAGTGGTAGTTATCACTCCAGTCAAAGAGCACAGGTATAGATGTGGAGTGGGCAGAGGGGTGATGCTGATGGGTCATGTGGCTTGGCCCCTTGCCCTCAACTCCCACCTTAATCTAGTAAGACCCTTCTGCGGCATAGGTTGGAGGAATCAAAGTTGCATTGTGGAACTAGCTTTAGACCTTGAGACTGTAAAGCCACCACTTGTGTCTCGGTGGTTTCTCTGTGAACACTTGGTGGGATCCATTCCATGCCATCTGGAACAGCAGTGTAGGGGCCCGTGTGCACAGGCACATAGGGGCAACCTGAAAGGAGTGTGGCTTTGTGAGGAAGCCAAGCCCCTCAAGCCCCATGGGGTCTCTATAGCTGCCCATGTGTGGCCAGGAGGGCTAGGCGGTAACCAGTACGGTGCAAGAGGGCTCCCTGAGGGCTGTTTGCACAGGCGCACTTTTGGCGTCCTTGAGTAGAAGGGGGAGTACTTCCTGAGGGCTTCACTCTCTCAGCCCCTTCTGTTGGCATCAGAGGGAGATGCACGGCCACCATTCAAGGCTTGGGTGTTGGTGCCGGTGGTGCAGAGGGCTGAGATGACAAGCACAGCTCCAGAATGCGTCCTTGCCAGAGTAATTCAGGCAGTGCCAAAGGTGAGGATGGTCACCGGGCCCCAGAAGGCCAGGGTGGGCCTGGCAGAGGAAGAGTGAAGATGGGAGCTGCTAAAACTCATCCCTAGGGTGAGAGGGCACCACGTGCCCCAGGACCTGGTGGAGATGTAGCACCCGTGGCTGTAAGGCATAGATGTGGAGTGCTGGTGCTGTATCCTTTTCCTGGAGCCTCCCTGGAGAAAGTCAGTTGTATGGTGGTGGGAAACATGCCAGCAGCCTAAGGGAGGGATAGAAGGGAGCATGGGGGCAATCCGGGGCAGCAAGAGTGGGCAGCCTGGCAGGAAAGGGAGTTTTCAAAGCCCGAGGAGCCTGGAGGGTGGGGAAGACCGACCGAAAGGTTAGGGAGGCAGCTCAGGGTGGTCTCAGGTTGTGGTCGGAGCATGGGCATCCTGGGATAAAAATGGGCCTCTCAGGTGTGAGGAAGCCCGAGATATCAGCAGATGCAGTAATGGACGGTGCCTTAACCGTGTCTCTCCCAGCACACTCAGAGTGCCTTTCCAGTCCCTGCTGGAGGCAGACATGGCTCGCAGGTCTCTGCTCTGAGATGTCTAATACCTCCAAGGAATTATTCAGAAGGAATTTGCAGTGAATGGCTGTGACCTGATGGTGTCAGTTCTGGACATGTTTCCCTTGGGGAATGGGAGGCAGTGGTGCTGTGGTCTGAGCTCCTGCTTAAGAGTGGTATGATGGAGACACTGGGGGGCTTCATATAAGGAGGGGGGCTGGTACCCTGGACCTATAGTAACATCTCCCCTTAACCTTATTTTTGCCACTTTTAGTAGATGGACTGCTGAAGACCTTGCTTTCATCCGAATTTCCATCAACCCATTCCTCGATCAGCTTTCTCTGGTGATTCAGAGCATTCGGAGCCTTGTGATCCCACCTTTTCTAGGCTGAGGAAAGGGGTTGAAGCCTAACCTTGTGTCTCCTACTCAGCAAGGCATAGGGGATTCAAAATTAAGAGTCATCGCCACTTTGCTATTTGAGTGTAAGTTTTTGCCTTTACTGGTCTTTGGTATCTCCTGGTTCACTTACTTTGTTTCCATGCTGCTTGAGGAGTGGGATGCTTCAGTGTTTATCTCAGCAGAAAATAAAACTAAATCACTTTTCGTGCCTCTGTTTCTTTTCAGCTAATGCACTTCTGGATTTGGAAAAAAAAAAACAACTCTTTATCTTGGTTCTCATCTTAGAGGGAAGGTTCTGAAATTCAGATATTCCAGTGTGCGTGTTAGTCGCTCAGTTGTGTCTGACTCTTGCGATCCTATGGACTGTAGCCCACCAGGCTCCTTTGTCCATGGGATTATCCAAGGAAGAGTACTGGAGTGGGTTGCCATTTCCTTCTCCAGTAGAACAAGGTAATTGAAAACAATTTAGGAAAATGAAAATCGAGCCCTAAATTCACTAAATACTGTCACCATTAAGAATATTTTCTAGTTGTACCTGCAAATTAAATTTAGAACAGCATGTAATGTTCAGTTCAGTTGCTCAGTCATGTCCAACTCTTTGGGACCCCCATGGACTGCAGCGCCCTAGGCTTCCCTGTTCATCACAACCTCTCTGAGCCTGCTCAGACTCATGTCCACTGAGTCCGTGATGCCATTCACCATCAGACCCTCTGTCGTCCCTTCTTGTCATCTATCAACTTTAGCATAAAAGATTTTCTAATTTTTTTTTTCATTTAATATACTAGCTTTTCCAATTTCTAAAAGCTCTTCAAAAATGTGTTATTGAATAGATATAAGATGCATCATAATTAATTATGGGGGACTTCCCAAACAGTTAAGACTTTGCACTTTCAGTGCAAGGGCTGTAGGTTCAATTCCATGTATATAATTCTTTCCATTAATGGTTATTTTTTAGAGTATTAATATATCCCCAAAGTTAGAAATATTGATGGAAATGTTGACTTCTCTATTTCTTTTTTAAGACTCTTGATCACAGGGAATTCCCTGGCAGTTCAGTGGTCAGGACTCCAGGCTTCCACTGCAGGAGACATGACTTTGGTCCCATGTTGGGTAACTAAGATCCTACAAGCAGGGAGATGCAGCAAATCAAAACAAAAGACAGAGAGGAAACAGATTCTCTTTTTTAAAAAAATTAACTCTTTATCACAATTTCTCTTCAGAAAATATACTTGCTACCAGATTTCTGGTTTCCCAACATCCTTGTCACAATTGGTTAGATTTCCTAATAAAATAAAAAACTGACTTTGCATGAGGAGAGAAAAAAAACCTAGGTACACTAAAATAAGAATTTTGTGGCTGACTGTACTTAAGTCAGTGAAGAAAAGTGTTGGGACAATTAGTTGAGTGATTGGGCATTGGGAGTTAGCAGTCTCTTATATCTTTTATTCTGCAAACTTGCTAAATTCACTGATTAGTTCTTGTCAATATTTTGCAGATTTCACTTGATTTTCTGCATAGACAATCATGTCTGCAGATAGCTTTAATTTCTCCTTTCCAATTGAATTAATCTCAAAAACATACAAGCAGCTCTTGCAGCTCAATTCCAGAAAAATAAACGACCCCAAAAAAAATGGGCCAATCAAGATGCCTTTATTCCATTGATTTCTCTTCTCATAATGGTTTGGATATTTCTGATTCTTGGCATACTCTTTTCCTTGGGTACTGGGTATATTTTTCCCTAGGTATATTCCACAACTTTTAAAAATGTAATGTTGTTTGCTTACCTTAGAAACACTTTGATCCTGTTGAGTCTTGCCTTAAGGTTTGATCAGTGGGAGTTTGAGACAAGATCCCTCTGAGTCCTGTATATGATGTCACCTGAATGAAGAGTTTCTACTATGTCTCCAGTGGACTCTCTGCCCATGTGCAGGGTTCTCTCCTCCCTCTGCCACCCACTTCTCTCTGGTTCACCATCTACCAACTCTGACAGCCTGTGCTCTGCGATTCCCCCTCAACACCCCAGGGGACAGCTGGACATGGCCTGGGCAGTCTGTGTAGATAGCAAGCTGGGGCAGCTGCACAGCTCATCTATTCCATGTCTCAGCTCCCAGAGATCACTGCTGATCCTCCCTGGCCTGATGTCCAGTTTTTTCACAGCCTGAGCTTCATATATTTTGGCATGTTTTAAGGGGATCTTTGAAGCCAGTGGCAGGGGAGACCCGGTCCTGCTCCTCCATATGGGTGAACAGAGTCTGCCATGACAGAACCAGGAGAGCTCTGCCACCGTGGGCTGGAGGGAGGCAAGTGCTGCTGCTGGGGATGGTGGCAATGATCCTGGGGGTGACGATGATGGAGTTATCTCACCTGCCAGCACCCAGCAGCTCTAATGGTTACAATGATCCTTCCTTTCAAAATGTAAGCCAGATATGTCTCCCCTGTTCAGTTCCCTTCACTGGCTTTATTCTCACTCAGAATATAAGCCAGAGGTCCTTATAATGACCAGAAATGCCCCACATTCTCATCTGTGAACCCACATTGCCTCTGTACCTCCTCTGCTATGCTCACTCTTGCTCACTCCATGCTGACCACACTGGCCTCTTGGCTGCACCCTCAACATTCCAGGTTTTCTGAGGAATTAGTGCTTTTGCATAGTCTGTTCTCCCTGGCTTGATTACCCTCTCAAATATAGCTCCTGGCCACCTCCCTCATCTCCGAGTCTGCCCAGGTCTCATCTTCTCACCCGACTTCCCCTTGCAGCCACCCTCCCCACAGCCTGGTGGGCAGTCAATCCTCTTCACACTATTCTTTCCCACACCACTGATCACCTTCTATAATGTGGTATAATTTACAAATTTGTTTTACTTCCTGCCTCTTCCCAATACAGATAATCACTATTTTGACTTTTATCACCATAGAGTATGAAAATGAATTAAAAGTCACACTGAAGAACAAAAAAGTGGAAATGATTTAAAATTTCAAGACAGAAAAAACAATTAGGGTGTGATCTTTTATGTGAAAGTATACAGAGGCTCAAACTCATGCAAATAAGAGGTTTTGACCGTGAAACAAAGACCATGAGAACACAGTGCTGGACAGAAGTCAAACAAAGGGACATGTCCCATGGATTACCCTGCCTTCCCCACGGAGGTCTCCTAGGCTGTGATGTCAGTTTGTGGTGCTGAGTGAGATCCAGTTCACAATTGGCCTTGTGGAGTTTCAGTGATCAACAGCCTTGATTGGAAAGGCCACCATGCCCCTTAGGCTCTCCAGTGCCCCATCTGCTGTCAGTGAGGTGCCCATGTGGGATGGGTCTGTGCCTCATTTCATTTCTGCTCTCTCTTATCGGGCCCCCTGCTCCAGCCTGCACAGTGCCACTCTGTCTCAGAAAACAAGAATTAAATTTATAAAGACAAATGGCACAATTAAAATAAATAATAATAAATGCAATTTAAGATCAAAGAAAATAAAGTAGAAAGGTGGAAACCTAGGGAGGTGCCTGATGGAGTAAAGGGGCCAGAGCTCAAGGGGCCTGGGGCTCAGAGACCTTCAGGTTAGGATTCTTAGCCCTTGATTCTCAGGTTAGCCTTGTGGGCCAACATACCCTTCTTTAGATTGGCGGCTTGGTCTGGAGTTTCAGGAAAAAACAATTGTGGTAATCAGCAAGGTCCTTGATCAGGGTGAGGAAGTTCACATGGGTTCTCCTTCATTGTCTCAGCACCAGGATTCCCCTTGGGTGTAGGGTCTGTGCCTTTGGCCTGGTTCCCCCAAACCCGATCCCCGGCTACTCTGGTTGTCTCTGCCTTACATCATGGCCTAGAGACGCTGCTGACCTGGCACCCAAGGCAGCTGGGAGCATCAACCATGGGGAGAAGAGAGGTGAGGGCACAACAGACCCCTGCTGTGGGGAGGCAGGCTGGGTGCTGTTGCCTTTTAATGTCAGTACAGAAGATCACCTTATCTGTGGTTTCTGGCAGGGCCGTTGATTTTACTATCAACTACTGAAGCTAGTTTCTGACCCAGAAAAAAGACGTGGTTTGGCTGACCGGAAGCAGTGCCTGTTACAGCCACCTGCTGAACGACTTGCAGTGAAGTAACATGGATGTAGGGCAGTCCATGTGAGTCAGGTTGGGCCTGTTGTACTTGAAAACATCAGGGAAGTCTATTTTCAACCCTCACCCTTCAAAACGTGTTCCGAGTTTTTATCAGCGGTCACTACTTAAAACAAATAAGAGGACACTTAGGTCATGATTCTTCCTTATGACCTTTATTAATGCCAGAAATGAAATAGTAAAAACAGTGAATTTTTTTAAATGGCATGATTTTGTCACATTCACAGACTCCGGGGGTTGGGACTTCAACATCTTTTTCTGGGGGACACAATCCAACCCACAGCCACCCTCCACCAACTTCCACTTCATTCTGAGCACAAGCCCTCAGCATGTGCCCTGAGGCCTCCACATCCAGTCCCTGTCAGCTCTTGACCCCCTGTCCTGCTGCTCTCCTCTTCTCCCACTCTGCTCCAGCCACACTGGTCTCCTCACGCTCCCAAACCTCCCTCAAGTCTTCACTCCATCTCTGCTTCACAACAAAGCTGACCCCGACCACCCGGTTGAAAATGGAAAACCTCTCCTCCAAGCGCTCCCTCTCTTTTCAACTGCTGCACTTCTGTCCAGAGGCCTCACCACCTTCCCATAGGCTACCTAGTGTAGTTGTTTTTTCATTTCTTGACAGTCTTTCCTGGCTGAACTGGAACCTCCATGGAGGCCTGGAGCAACGACCAACAAAAAAAGTTCCTTGAGTTACTGAATAAATAAAGCTACTATAGAAAAAGTAATAAAATATTCTTGTGAGCTAGGAGTGGAGAAGTACTTCCTAAACATTGTTTTAAACCCATAACAGATTAATATCAAGAAAATAGCAATATTTTTAATATCCTGCTGATCATCAAGAAGATAACTACAATTCTGATTTGTGAAAATGTGGAAAGGATACAAAGGCTAATTATAGAAGAGAAAAACCCCAAAGGTTGCAGGATATGGTAGGAGTGGGAATGGATGCAGCCATAACAGGGAGCAGCCTGGCATGACTGACTCCAGTGAAGCCTGCACATCCCTGAACTCCAGCATTTCTGCTCCTGGGAAACTGTGACCAGTCCCCTCAGTGGGGGTGTATGAGGGTGTCCTCACAGTGTCGCCTGTGGAGGCGAGAGTCAGAGCCACCTAAATGACCCACTGTCTCTCCTTCTGCCCTAATGTCAGACCCTCAGGTGGGCCTGGTTAATTCATGAGCTTTCGCTTGTGGGATGGATGACAGCAGAAGTCAACACACTAGGCACTTGCTTGGGACATTCTTTTGACTATCCTCTCACATGTCTGACCAGTGTCCACACCTACTCTACGTACCCATGTGACTCTGGTTCTGCCCTGACATGTTTTTCTCCAGGGATGATGGCAAAAACCTATTAATATCTGCTAAACCTACAACTAAAACTGTAACAATGTCTGCTCATGGCTCTGCATTTGTAGTACCGACAGGGGAGCCTGGGACAAAGAGCTCATTTAGCTGTCTGTAAGTGACTGTGAGGCTTTACTTTCCACTTGGCTTTCGAACACGATCCCTAGCCAGCTCCACACTGCCCTTTACTCGGAGAAGCTGGCCTGCTCTCCTCTCGTCATGTTGACTTTATTTATATATTTTTGCCTGCACTTAGTGTTCATTGATGCACATGTGCTTTCTCTAGTTGTGGCCAGGGGCGTCTACACTCTAGTTGCTGAGCACAGGCTTCTTTCGCATTGCGGTGTCTTCTCTTACTGCAGAACATGGGCTCTAGGGCACAGGCTCAGTAGTTGTGGGGCATGGGCTCAGTTGCTCCGTGGCACTTTGGATCTTCCCAGACCAGCCATCGAAGCAGTGTCCTTTGCATTGACAGGTGGATTCCTGTCCACTGAACCCCCAGGGAAGTCCTCCTCATGTTTTATCTGGTTTTGTCCTGAACTGTAACTACTTCTCTAACCTCTGATTTCTCTTGGATTAAAAGTATATGTGTATATATGTGTGTGGGCTCAATTGTGTCTGATTGTTTGCAACCTATGGACTGTAACCCACAAGGCTCCTCTGTCCATGGAATTTTCTAGGCAAGAATACTGGAGTGAGTTCCCATTTCCTTCTCCAGGGGATCTTCCCCACCCAGGGATTGAACCTGTGTCCACTGCGTCTCTTGTGTTGGCAGGTGGATTCTTTACCACTAGTGCCACCTGTCTTTCGAAAGCCCAAAAGAAAGTGTCTGCAAAAGCCAGACGGATGGTCAGGTCAGGTAAGCGGCTGAACTAGCTGGTCTCACCTCAGACCCCAGAGCACTCACTCCCACATAGGCTATTGCCTCAGCCCCAGGGTTTCTGACACAGAGGTCTGGGATGGAGCCTGAGAAACTGCATTTACAGCAAGCTCCTAGATGCTGCTGCTGCTAGTCTAGGGACCCCAGTTTGAACCTCACTGGTTAAGCAGACATACAGGCTGTATGAGGCACAGGAAAACCTGTGTGATGCCAAAAGCATGGGACAGACACACTGAGAGAGCGGGCCAAGGGCAGCAATGGGGGAGAGCGGGGAGGGAGGCAGGAGGACACGGGGACAAAAGACAAGGCTGGGCCCCTGGTCTCTAACACGCCACAGTTCACTCTCTACCCCAACCCCCATCCCCCGTGGACATGCTCACAGCAACAGGTGGACAAGGGAACAGCCCCACAGCCTGTGAAGGCTGGAACCCCTGGGGGCAAGCCGCAAAGCCCCCTCAAACCCAGGCATCTCACCTGAAGGGCTGTAAGGAACTGAAGATCTCCTGAGACTGGGAGACATGCGGCCTGCCCCTCAGTCCCAGCTGGGCTTGAGCTTTAAGAGATGTCACTCATTATCAGAGAAATGCAAATCAAAACCTCAATGACGTTCCATTACACGCCAGTCAGAATGACTGCTATCCAAAAGTCTACAAGCAATAAATGCTGGAGAGGGTGTGGAGAAAAGGGAACCTTCTTACACTGTTGGTGAGAATGCAGACTAGTACAGCCACTATGGAGAACAGTGTGGAGATTCCTTAAGAAACTGGAAATAGAACTGCCATATGACCCAGCAATTCCACTGCTGGGCATACACAGCGAGGAAACCAGATCTGAAAGGGACACGTGTACCCCAATGTTCATCGCAGCACTGTCTACAATAGCCAGGACTTGGAAGCAACCTAGATGCCTATCAGCAGATGAATGGATCAGAAAGCTGTGGTACATATACACAATGGAATATTACTCAGCCATTAAAAAGAATACATTTGAATCAGTTCTAATGAGATGGATGAAACTGGAGTTTCATATACAGAGTGAAGTAAGCCAGAAAGATAAACACCAATACAGTATACTAACGCATATATATGGAATTTAGAAAGATGGTAGTGATAACCCTATATGCAAGACAGAAAAAGAGACACAGACGTATAGAACAGACTTTTGGACTCTATGGGAGAAGGCGACGGTCGGATGATCTGAGAGAACGGCATCAAAACATGTATGTTATCAAGTGTGAAACAGATCGCCAGTCCAGGTTGGATGCATGAGACAAGTGCTCGGGGCTGGTGCATTGGGATGACCCAGAGGGATTGGATGGGGAGGGAGGTGGGAGGGGGGTTCAGGATGGGGAACTCATATAAATCCATGGCTGATTCATGTCAATGTATGGCAACCACTACAATATTGTAAAGTAATTAGCCTCCAACGAATAAAAATAAATGAAAAAAAAAATTGACATGATGGACAAATACACGTGGAAAGAAGCTGAAACAGCCCATGGAACATAGGAACTGCTAGCTGTCACTCTGGTCAAAGAGCACAGGTCTAGATGTGGAGTGGGCAGAGGGTGAATGCTGCTGGGTTGTGTGGCTTGGCCCCTTGCCCTCAACTCCCACCTTAATCTAGTAAGACCCTTCTGTGGCCTATGTTGGAGAAATCAACGATGCTTTGTGGAACTAGCTTTATGCCTTGAGACTGGAAAGTCGTCATTTGTGTCTCGGTGGCATCTGTGGACACTTGGCGAGGTCCATTCCACACCGTCTAGGCCAGCACAGGAGGGGCCCGTGGGCGCAGGTGCATCGGGGGCACCTGAAAGGAGCGTGGCTTTGTGAGGGACCTGAGTCCCTCCAGCCTCACAGGGTCGCCACAGCGGCCGGTGGGTGGGAGTAGGCTGGGTGGTAACCAATCCGGTGAGAGGAGGCGCCTTCAGGGCTGTCCGCACAGGCGCACTTTTGGAGTCCTTGAGCAGAAGGGGCGGGACTTCCTGAGGGGCTCAGTCTCTCCGCCCCTTTGTGTTGGTGTACGAGAGAGACGAGGGGCAGCCATGCGACCCTCGGGTGTTGGCACCGGTGGTGCAAAGGGCCAAGATGACCAGCAGAGCTCCAGAATGCGTCCTAGCCAGAGGGGTTCAGGCAGCGCTGAAGGTGAGGATCATCACCGGGCCCCAGAAGGCCAGGGTGGCCCTGACAGAGGAAGAGCTGTGATGGAAGCTTCTAGAGCTCGTCCCAGAGGTGAACGGGCCCCACGTGCCCCAGGACGTGGTAGAGACGTAGCACCAGTGGCTGTAAGGCGTAGACGCGGAGTGCTGGTGCTGTATCCTTTTCATGGAGCCTCCATGGGCAGGGTTAGTGGTATGGTGGTGGGAAACATGCTGGGAGCCTGAGGAAGGGATAGAAGGGAGCACGGGGGCAATCCAGCACAGCAAGAGTAGGCAGCCTGACAGGAAATGGGGTTGTCAAGGCCTGAGGAGCCTGGAGGGCGGGGAAGACGGACCGAAGGGTTAGGGAGGCAGCTCAGGGTGGTCTCAGGTTATGGTCGGGAGCATGGGCATTCTGGGATAAAAACAGGCCTCTGAGGTGTGAGGAAGCCTGAGATACCAGCAAATTCAGTAATGGATGGTGCCTTAACCGTGTCTCTCCCAGCAAATTCAGAGTGCCTTTCCAATCCCCGCTGGAGGCATGCTTGGCTCGCAGGTCTCTGCTCCGAGATGTCCAACGCCACCAAGGAATTACTCAGAAGGAATTTGCAGTGAATGGCTGTGACCTGATTGTGTCAGTTCCAGACGAGTTTGCCTTGGGGAGTGGGGGGAGGGCAGTGGGTGCTATTTTCTGAGCTCTCTCTTAAGAGTGCTATGATGGAGACACTGAGGGGCTTGGTATAAGGAGGTGGGCTGGTACCCTGGACCTATAGTAACATCTCCCCTTAACCTTATTTTCCCCACTTTTAGTAGATGGACTGCTGAAGATGTTGCTTTCATCCGAATTCCCATCAACCTGTTCCTCGATCAGCTTTCCCTAGTGATTCAGAACATTCAGAGCCTTGGGATCCCACCTTTCCTAGGCTGAGGAAAGAGGGTGAAGCCTAACCTTGTGTCCCCTACTCGGCAATGCATAGGGCATTCAAACTTAAGAGTCATCAACACTTTGTTATTTGAGTGTAAGTTTTTGCCTTTACTGGCCTTTGGTATCTCTTGGTTCACTTTGTTTCCCTGCTACTTGAGGCATGGGATGCTTCAGTGTTTATCACAGCAGAAAATAAAACTAAGTCACTTTTTGTGCCTCAGTTTCTTTTCAGCTAATGTGCTTCTGGATTTAAAAAAAAAAAACAAAACTTTTTATCTTTGTTCTCGTGTTAGAGGGCAGGTTCTGAAATTCAGATATTCCAGTAGGACAAGGTAATTGAAAACAATTTAGGAAAATTAAAATCGAGCCCTATGTTCACAAATACTGTCAACATTAAGAATATTTTCTAGTTGTACCTGCACATTAAATTTATAACAGCATGTAATGTTCAGTTTAGTCATTCAGTTGTGTCTGACTCTTTGGAACCCCATGGACTGCAGCACACTAGTCCTCCATGTCCATCACCACCTCCCTGAGCCTGCTCAAACTCATGTGTATTGAGTCGGTGATGCCATCCAACCATCTGATCCTCTGTCGTTCCTTCTTGTTGTCTGTCAAATTTAGCATTAGTAATTAGCCTCCAACTAATAAATATAAATGAAAAAACTAATAAAAAATAAGGAAAATAAATAAATATTTTCCTGATTTTTTTCATTTAATATACTAGCTTTTCTGCTTTCTAAAAGCTCTTCCAAAATGTTTATTGAATAGATATAAGATGCATCATAATTAATTATTGGGGACTTCACAAGCAGTCCAGTGGTTAAGACTTTGCACTTCCATTGCAAGGGCTGTAGGTTCAATTCCTGGTAGTGGAACTAAGATCCCACATACCATGTGGCATGGCAAAAAAATTAAAATTGGCTCTTTAAATCCGGGGCAGCTGTACAACTCGTATATTCCATATCTCAGCTCCCAGAGATCACTGCTGATCCTCCCTAGCCTGATGCCCAGTTTTTTCTTACAGCCTGAGCTTCATATATTTTGGTCACTTTTAAGGGGATCTTCGAAGCTAGTGGCAGGGCAGAGTCTTTCCTGTTCCTCCATATGCGTGAACAGAGTCTGCTGTGACAGAACCCCGACAACTCTGCTCCACTGGGCTGGAGGGAGGCAGCTGTTGCTGCCGGGGATGGTGGCAATGATCCTGGGGGTGACGGTGATGGACTTATCTCACCCACCAGCACCCAGCAGCTCTGGTGGCTACAGTGCTCCTTCCTTTCAAAATGTAAGCCAGACATGTGTCCCCTGTTCAGTTCCCTTCACTGGCTTTATTCTCACTCAGAATATAAGCCAGAGGTCCTTATAATGACCAGAAATGCCCCACATTCTCATCTGTGAACCCCCATTCCCTCTTTACCTCCTCTGCTATGCACACTCTTGCTCACTCCATGCCAACCACACTGGCCTCTAGGCTGCACCCTCAACATTCCAGGTTTTCTGAGGAATTAGTGCTTTTGCATAGTCTGTTCTCCCTGGCTTGACTACGCTCTCAAATATAGCTCCTGGTCACCCATCATTTCTGAGTCTGCCCAGGTCTCATCTTCTCACCTGACTTCCTCCTGCAGCCACCCTCCCCACAGCCCAGTGGGCAGTCAATCCTCTTCATGCTGTTCTTTGCTTTCCCACACCACTCATCACCTTCTATAATAAAGAATAATTTACAAATTTGTTTTACTTCCTGCCTCTTCCCAGTAGAGATAATCACTATTCTGACTTCTATCACCATAGAGTATGAAAATGAATTAAAAGTCTTATTGAAGACCAAAGAAATGGAAATATTTAAAATTTTAAGACAGATATAAAACAATTAGGTTGTGTTCTTCTGTGTGAAAGTAAACAGAGGCTAAAACTCATTCAAATAAGAGGTTTTGACCATGAAACACACCATGAGAACACAGTGCTGGACAGAAGCCAAGTGGAGAGACACATCCCATGGATTGCCCTGCCCTCTCCACGGAGGTCTCTCAGGAAGTGATGTCCGTGTGTGGTGCCAAAGTGGGGTCGGATTCATGATCAGCCTCGTGGAGTTCCAATGACAGGCAGCCTTGATTGGAAAGGCCACCCTGTCCCTTAGGCTCTCCAGTGCCCCATCTGCTGTCAGTGAGGTGCCCATGTGGGAGGGATCTCTGTCTCAGCTCTGCTCTCTCCCATCAGACCCCCTGCTCCAGCCTGCACAGTGCCACTCTGTCTCAGAAAATAAAAACTAAATTTATAAAAACAAATGGCACAATTAAAATAAAGAAACAATAATTAATGCAATTTCAGATTAAAGAAACTAAAGTAGAAAGCTGGAAAGTTAGGGAGGTGCCTGGTGGAGTAAAGGGACCAGAACTCAAGGGGCTTGGGGCTCAGAGACCTTCAGGTTAGGTTTCCCGGCCCTTGCTTCTCATGTGAACCTTGTGGGCCAACAAACCCTTCTTTAGATCAGGGGCTAGGTCTGGAGTGTCAGGAAAAACCATTCATGGTAATCAGCCTGGTCCTTCACCGGGGTGAGGAAGTTCACATGGCTTCTCCTCCTTTCTCTCAGCACCAGGATTCCCCTTGGCTGTAGGGTCTGTGCCTTTGGCCTGGTTCCCCCAAACCTGAGCCCCGGCTACTCTGGTTGTCTCTGCCTTACATCATGGCCTAGAGACGCTGCTGACCTGACATCCAGGGCAACTGGGAGCATCAGCCATGGGGAAAAGAGAAGTAAGGGCACAACAGACCCCTGCTGTTGCCTTTTAATGTCAGTATTGAAGGTCACACCTTATCTGCAGTATCTGGCAGGGCCATTGATTTTACTATCAACTATTGAAGCTAGTTTCTGACCCAGAAAAAAGACGTGGTTTGGCTGACCAGAAGCAGTGCTTGTTACAGCCATCTGCTGAATGGCTTGCAGCGAAGTAACATGGATGTGGGGTATTCTATGTGAGTCAGGTTAGGCCTGTTGTACTTGAAAACAGCAGGGAAGTCTATTTTCAACACTCAGCCTTCAAAACGTGTTCTGAGTTTTTATCAGAGGTCATTACTTAAATAAGAGGACACTTAGGTCATGAGTCTTCCTTATAACCTTTATTAATGCCAGAATTAAATAGTAAAAACACAGTGAATTTTTCAAAATGGCATGATTTTGTCATATCCACAGACTCCGGGGGTTGGGACTTCAACATCTTTTCCACATCCAACCCACAGCCACCCTCCACCACCTCCCACTTCACTCTGAGCACAAGCCCTCAGCATGTCTCCTGAGGCCCTGGTGCTGACATCCAGTTCCTGTCAGCTCTCAGTCCCTGTCCTGCTGCTCTCCTCCTCACCCACTCTGCTCCAGTCACACTGGTCTCCTCACGCTCCCAAACCTCTTTCAAGTCTTCACTCCACTTCTGCTTCACAACCCAACCACCTGGTTGAAAATGGAAAACCACTCCTCCAAGCTCTCCCTCTCTTTTTCTCTTGCTGCACTTCCAGTCAGAGTTCTCAAAACCTTCCCACAGGCTACCTAGTGTAGTTGTTTTTTCATTTCTTGACAGTCTTTCCCAGCTATACTGGAACCTCCATGGAGTCCTGGAACGGTGTCCAGCAAAAAATGTTCCTTGAGTTACCGAATAAATATAAATAAAGCTACTATAGAAACTGTAATAAAATATCCTTGTGAGCTAGGAGTGGGGAAGTACTTCCTAAACATTGTTTTAAATCTATAACAGATTAATATCAAGAATATAGCAATATTTTTAATATCCTGCTGATCATCAAGAAGATAACTACAATTCTGATCTGTGGAAATAAGCAAAGGATACAAACAGGCTAGTTATAGAAGACAAAAACCCTAAAGGTCGCAGGATACAATAGGAGTGGATATGGGTGCAGCCATAGCAGGGAACAGCCTGTCACAACTGCATCCAGTGAAGCCTGCATATCCCTGAACTGCAGCATTTCTGGTCCTGGGAACTGTGACCAGTCCCCTCAGTGGGGGTGTATGAGGGTGTCCTCACAGTGTCATCTGTGGAGGCGGGAGTCAGAGCCACCTAGAGGTCCCACTGACTCTCCTTCTGCCTTAATGTCAGACCCTCAGGTGGGTCTGGTTAATTCGTGAGTTTCCACTTCTCTATGGATGGCAGCAGAAGTCAACACGATAGACCCTTGCTTGGTACATTCTTTGGGCTTTCCTCCCACATGTCTGACCAGAGTGTCCACAGCTTCTCTATGTACCCATGTGAATCTGGTTCTGCCCTGCCATGGTTTTTCTCCAGGGATGATGGCAAAAACCTATTAATATCTTCTAAACCTACAACTTTGACTGTGTGGATCACAATAAACTGTGAAAAATTCTGAAAGACATGGGAATACCAGACCACCTGACTTGCCTCTTGAGAAATCTGTATGCAGGTCAGGAAGCAACAGTTAGAACTGGACATGGAACAACAGACTGGTTCCAAATAGGAAAAGGAGTACATCAAGGCTGTATGTTGTCACCCTGCTTATTTAACTTATATGCAGAGTACATCATGAGAAATGCTGGGCTTGAGGAAGCACAAGCTGGAATCAAGATTGCCGAAAGAAATACCAGTAACCTCAGATATGCAGCTGACACCACCATTATGGCAGAAACTGAAGAACTAAAGAGCCTCTTGATGAAAGTGAAAGGGGAGAGTAAAAAAGCTGGCTTAAAGCTCAATATTCAGAAAACTAAGATCATGGCATCCAGTCCAATCACTTCATGGCAAATAGATGGGGAAACAGTGGAAACAGTGTCTGACTTTATGTTTCTGGGCTCCAAAATCACTGCAGATGGTGACTGCAGCCATGAATTTAAAAGATGCTTACTCCTTGGAAGGAAATTTATGACCAACCTAGACAGCATATTAAAAAGCAGAGACATTACCTTGCCAACAAAGGTCTGTTTAGTCAAGGCTATTGTTTTTCCAGTGGTCATGTATGGAAGTGAGAGCTGGACTATAAAGAAAGCTGAGCCCCGAAGAATTGATGCTTTTGAACTGTGGTGTTGGAGAAGATTCTTGAGAGTCCCTTGGACTGCGAGGAGATCCAAGCAGTCCATCCTAAAGGAGATCAGTCCTGGGTTTTCACTGGAAGGACTGATGTTGAAGCTGAAACTCCAATACTTTGGCCAGCTGATGCAAAGAGCTGATTCACTGGAAAAGACCCTGATGTTGGGAAAGATTGAGGGCAGGAGAAGGGGACAACAGAGGATGAAATGGTTGGGTGGCATCACCGACTTGATGGACATAGGTTTGTTTGGATTCTGGGAGCTGGTGATGGACAGCGAAGCCTGGCGTGCTGCGGTTCATGGGGTTGCAAAGAGTCGGACACGACTGAGCGACTGAACTGAACTGAACAGGCTACATGAGGCACAGGAAAACCTTTGTGATGCCAAAAGCACAGGACAGACACACTGAGAGAGTGGGCCAAGGGCAGAGAGGAGGGAGAGCAGGGAGGGAGGCAGGAGGACATGAGGACAAAAGACAAGGCTGGGCCCATGGCCTCTAACACACCTCGGCTCACCCTCTACCCCCACCCCCATCCCCCGTGGACATGCTCACAGCAACAGGTGGTCAAGGGTATAGGCTCACAGGCTGTGAAGGCTGGAACCCCTGGGGACAAGTCGCCAAGCCCCCCCAAACCCAGGCATCTCACCTGAAGAGCTGTAAGGAGCTGAAGATCTCCTGAGACTGGGAGACATGCAGCCCACCCCTCAGTCCCAGCTGGGCTTGAGCTTGCAGAGATGTGAGAAGGGAAATTGGGATCTGCTGGGCAGGGGCAGCCTGCAGACGGGGAGGCAGGCGGGTCACCATGCTGCCCTGCAAGCTGTTTCTCACAACCCATCACCAGCACCCCTTCACCTCCACCCCGGTCTTTCTTCCTGGGGCATCCAACACCACCCATAGAGCGAACTCAACACAGCCTGCCTGCACTTCCTTCCTTCTCAGGAGAGAGCAGAAAACCGGCAGGAAGAAACCACAAACCAGCACTACAAGCATCCGTACGCTGGACCCTGCACAGCTGGATGAACGAGCCAGAGCTCCACCCCCAACAGAGGCGGGTCCAGAAACGGAACAGTGGATGGATAACGCCACGGACAGAAGAATACGTGTGGTATGGCCCAGTTATGAGACCTTGCAGAGTCAAAAGACATAATGTTTAAGAATATGCTCTGAAAAGATCAGGATGGGCCATATCCTCTACCCCTGGGGCAGTGCTTCACCCTGGGCTCTGCAGGTACAGGAGCCCTGTGGAAGGCCCAGCACCAGCTTCAGGAGGGAGACTCCCTCCACACGCAGCCCCTGGCAGCACAGAATTGTGCCCACTGTGCATGAACACAGACACCTGCTCATTTATACAACTACCACTTTCTAACGCATCCGTGCCTGGGAGTCTAGGCCTTTCTTCCCTTCATCAGAAGGATACCTGATCATCAAAGAGAATTCCGTTTCAGTGAATCCCCTGGCTAGGGTGCAGGAGGGAGAGGGTCAAGAAAGGAAAGCTAAGCCGTCCAGAGCACTCAGCTCCATCCCTCCTCCTCGGCTCTCACGTGTTCACTCAGGAAACACTGACTGGCTGCCATAACGTGCCAGGTACATGGCAGTAATGTGAGGGGTTCAAAACATGAGACAGGCCATGAACGGGTACATGAAGCAGCCAATCACGCCCTGTGCTGCACCCTCCCCTCTATCCCTGGGTCACCTGTCTCGCTGGCATTACCTGTTGGTAACTCTGCTGCTGAGGTATGGTCTGAGGAACCAGCCGGGGCTGACTCGCAAACACATGGTCATCCAGGTAGAGAGGTGGCAGGTGGCTGCCTGGAAACACAATTCGAGGTAGGGGAACAGGATCAAGTCTCACTGTCCCAGAAGGTTCTGCAAAGTGGTGGGGGGAAGCAACGTGGCAGAGTTGGCCCTGGGCTCCTGTGCAGCCCAGGGCCCAGGGAGAGGGGCCGCTGCAGTCAGCCTTCCCCTCTCACCCACCACCCCGCACACCCAGGAAGGGCTCGGTCATAAAGGAGGCTGCCAAGGTCTCTCAGTCACGGTCCTCTTCATCTCCCTGCCATTGAGTCCACAGTGGAGAGTCAGAAGGATCTGTAGCAATCGGATCACTGAGACGCCGGCAGCTGGGCCCCTTGAGTCCCAACAGGCTCCTTTGGGCACTGACACCGTGATGAGGACAGTGACCATTGGGGTAAAACTGGCTCCTGCTTATTGAAGCTCAGTTGATACAAAACCCTCCCTGGATGTGAGCTCATCTCATGGGCATGGTGACCCCGCACTGGGCCATCACGACTCTGCTGTTTCACAGAGGAGGGGGCAACGTTCAGACAGCTGCTCATGCGGCAGAATCTCTGATGGGACCTCTGTGCAGGAGGCGAGAGAGCCCTGCAGAGGTCACAGAGTCCTGTCGCCTCCCAGGGTCGGAAGCTGAGAGCAGCAAGTGCCAGAGACCAGAGCACACAGGAACCCATGGCCCCCAGGCAGGAACATGCTCCTTAGGTCAAGGCAGGGGGGCCTCAGGGCTACAAACCCATGTTTCCCTCGAGGGAATGGAGAAGGATCCGTGAGCTGGACCAGGGGAGAGGTACCTGGAAGGGCTGCAGAAAGTGTGACTGAGGCCACGGGCACAGGGGGCTTGGAGACTCCACTGAAGGAGCTATAGCTGACCCCGCTGGAGGCCCCCCTGGAGGGTGGGGGCTGCGGACCTGACTTGGCGCCTCCTGGCGAGCTCTGCTCCGGCAAGCTGGGCGAGTTTTCCCAAGCCTTGTGCACAGACTCCATCTTTGGATGCAAGGAGGTGGGGGGAGATTGAAGTTACGGGCCAGAAGGCAGCGGTGGCACAAAGCTAAGTCCAGGGGTGGAAGGAGGGGGTGTGCTGGGGTGGGGTCTGCTTGCTCTTGCCCACTCACAAGCCAGGCCCCACGTTACCTTCAGAGTGAAGTCAGCGGTGGGGAAGGACATGTGGGAGAGGCTGATGGCTCTCTGGATGTGGTGGTCACGCTGCAGGATGGGGATGCTGGGGGTGAGCCCAGCCTGGAGGGAAGGACACAGTGGCACACCTGCAAAGGGGGGAACGACACCCTCTCCTGCCTGGACCCAGCCTTCCAGCAGGGCCGCCGTGTTTCAGCAACAGAAGCACAGCTGGTGGCCAGCACACAGGCCCCACTGCGTGGCATGGAGGTCCCAGTTCCTGTCTCAGCCCCTTCCCCCAGGCTGTGAAAAAGAGGCCCTGGAAATACGCTCAGAAATACAGCGCTAGACCCCCTTCGTGCAGTGTCCACTGCCCACCTGCATGTCATGGGGTTTCTGAATAATCGTAGAGTGAGGACACTTGTTGACTTAATTTAGCACAGCATTCTCAAACGTGTGTGACTGTGGAGCCCGGGAAGTTTTGAATCACAAAGTGCCAAATACAAGAGACCTTAGGGGTTACACCACTCCATTATAAGCTCACAAAACCAGGGCGTGGAACAACTTGCCACGGGCGTTCAACTAGCTAGAGACGGCACCAAGACACAAACCGACACTCCCAGCCCGAGAGCCACACTGACGAGGCTCTCTTCCCCGGGACCTGCTGGCACAGGGCCCACACAGCTGGGCAGTAGAAGCATGGCCAACGCGTCCTGAGGTTTGACAACTGGAATCCCTGCGGGACCAGAGGCAAAGCCAGGCTGCAAGCTGAAATCAGAGTCCTGTAAAAAAAGGGAACAAGGCCCACAGAAATTGCCCTGGCTCACCTTCTGGCAGAGACACACGTGAAGTAGACCCATCACCTCAGCAACTCAAAAAACCCAGTATGGGACTTCCCTGGTGGTCCAGGGGCTAAGATTCCAGGATCCCGATGAAGGGGGCCCGGGTTCGATCCCTGCTCAGGGAATGAGATCCCATATGCCCCAACGAAGATCAAAGACTCCATGTGACGCAACTAAGACCTAGCACAGCCACATAAATAAAGACTTAAAAGTAAATAAGTAAGCAGTATTCACCATGTGAACAAAACTGCCAGCTGTTTCCCAACAGCCCCCAAGCAAGGCGGCCATCCCCTTCCCTGCCTGGCTTCTTGCTTGGTCTGAGAACTTGCTTGGCATTGGCAGGGAGACGGGGCCAGCCCAGAGCAGCTCTTCAACCAGGATGCCACCCCACGACATCCCTTGGAGTGTTGCCAGCACCTACCAGCCCACTCCTCCAGGAAAGGCCCCTCCTTCCTCTCCAAGCACCAAAAACAGGGGTTGGGGAGGTGCGGAGAAGAAACACTTCAAGCCTCACCTTCGGGTTGGCTCCAAATTCAATGGGTGTCACTGGCAGCACAGAGTCCCCGTGAATCTCCACCCCATGAATGGGGAATCACAGCACCTGGAAACCTTTCGGCCCCCTCAGAGCCCTTTCTGTTTTGCAGAGAGTGCTCACTTCCGATGGGTCCCGGTCTGGGCTCCGTGCTCTGTCCTGAGCCTTGTTCTGAATCCTTGATGGAAAAGCAAAGAGGCTGAGACACACAGCCTGGAGTGACCCTGACCTCTAGCTTCCAAGGAACTGGGAGCCAGAAAAGAAGAAATAAGACACCAGCTGTTCTGCCCAGCCTGGCCCCTGAGAGCCGGGCTCCAGATGACCTTTGGCTCTGACTGCTTTTGAGTTTGCTCCTTGTGGCTATTGGCCTTGGGCACCAGGCCAGGCCCACTTGTATCCTTGGGCTTCAGGGTGCCACATGGGGAGCTGCGCTGCGAGGAGGTGGCTAAGGACTCTGGGACTTTGCGCTCAGGTCAACACCACTGTCTCCCTGGCTGCTCTTAAAGCCCTGCTGTGCAGGACACACGGCCAGTCAGCACCTGAGTCCTGCAGAGCGAGACCTGAAGCATGACATGTCTCCTGGCCCGAGCCCGTGATCCCAGGTACACATGGACCCCTGCACTCTGAGCATGGCCAGACACCAAGGACCCAGGGTGGGTACTCCCTGGCCATCCCCTCTTTCTCCCTCCCACACAGGCACCTTCTGCAGAGCTGAAAGCAAGACTGGAGACCAACAATGAGCCAGGCTCACCGCTTGGCCAGGGAGAGCATGGGCGGGCCGCTGGGACAGCCCTGGATGGTGAGCACAAGCTTGATGCCTGGGGGCCACTCACCTCAGCAGAGCCAGGCTCAGTGCTGGTGAAGGCAGTGGCAGCTTTGGTCCAGGAGTCACTAGCAGAGGCCTGAAGGAGGAGGGCTGCTAGGAGAAAGACAGAGTCAGGACATCAGAGAGGAACAACCAGGCCAGAAACACGGCCACGGGCAGCTCACACAAACTCAAGTCTCCAAACCACCTCCCTCCTCAGTCTGACACCTTCATTCGACTCCCCAACATCCCCAGAAACATTTCCATAAACGAGCTTCCCGTGATTTCATGGACAAGGAGCTCTAGGTAAACATGCCAGCAACTTCTCACTCACAGGGATTAGAATTCTGTATCACTACCTCTGCTGTGGTAAAGCTTTTTTCTCACATAAGCCAACTATTTATTTCTACAAATTGGCACCTCCCTACGAGTCTTTGAATGAGTCAAGCTGATTATTACTCAACTGTTGTTAGCTCAAGCATTCTTGAGAATCCAACAAACGTCACAGACCCTGTGTGTGTGTGCAGAAAACCTCCTGAGCTCTTTTCCAAGATCCAGGGCCCTTTGAAGCCATCCACACACCCCTGGTCTGAGCAACCACGAGAAACTGCACAATCCAGGAGGGAAATCCTTGATAGCCAAGGGCAACTCCCTAGTTGGTCCATTCTGCTTGACCACGCTGGCAGGTACGTATTTTTGGACATTTACACTGTGACACCCACCACTCTCACAAAACCAAACTGACTGCACCCAAAATACACTGAAAGACTACTGTACTTTCAGAGTTGACTATTTCCCAATATTACATTGAAATGTTTAGAATCAAGGTTTTAATCAGAAACATGAAGACAGGCCATGTGGTAAAACTAGGAGAACCAGGCTCAGAACCCAGGGTGTCTGGCATGTGGCTCCGGGGTTGTCACTCACTCTGGAAGTCTCAGCTGCTTTGAATAAAAGAGCTAGCAATGGGTGATTTCACCAAGTTCCCGCTGCCTTCCCTGCAGGGCCTTGCCCAAAGCAAGAACTCAAGAAGAATCTGCTCAATTAAAATGGTTTCGTATTTCAAAATGAAAGACTACCAGAAAAATACCACTGGACAAGAAATTCTTTTAACTTCAGGGAAACAGAGATTTTCTACAAAGTAAGGGCCACCCTAGCCTGGTTTCAAGTCTAAGACGACATTTGGGGAGGGGGCGACAGAACCTTCCTTCTGGCAAGCAAAGGGCACACAGCACAGACAGGAAAGCTCTCGACTCCTGTTCTCCCAAATATTCGTCTGCTGTTCACTCTCAAGGTAAGAAGAAAGGATTGCTGATGTGGCTGAGAGTCAAGTCAACTCCTGAGCGACCTCAGCCAGGAGGGGTGGGGACCACTCTTTCCCGTCACTGGATGCAGAATGCTCTGCTCGCCACCACACTTCAGGCGGGGAAACGTACATCTGTTTAGAGGCTGCAGCAGCACGTGGTGCGCAGATGGCATTAACCCCAGACTCGGCAGAGGAAGCCAGGAAACAGGCAGTGCTGTGTCTGCTCACGGCCCCAAGGCAGAATCCTACCCTGAGAAGGACTGCAAGCCGGGGAGGCGGCCCGAGCCTTGGGATCCAAACACAAGCTCCTACCCTGACTGCTGCTCTCACAGATCTCGGTGTCCAGGCTGCTGCCGGGCACAGGCCCGTCGCCCTGCTCCAGACACAGGTTGTTCCGCTTCTTCGCAAATCGAGAGGAATTCAAGAGGAAAGACTTCGGCCTTTGACAGGAACCTACGGAGAAGAGGGTGATGGGGTCCAGCCTCGATGGCAGACGGGAAAAATTAGCTCCCCCCAGAAAGACGCCTCTGGGCTCCAAAACCACACCCAGAAACTGCTCCAGGGAATTCACGAGCCATCAGTTAAAACCTTGACCGCGCAGGAACTGCAATGCCAACCAAACCACCCCTGGAAGTGCCCAGTGGGCTGTGATCTGAGACTACAGTAGGAGGAGGCTGGACTTCAGGAGCTAACAGAGGTCTATGTCCTGCTCACTTCATTTCAGCTGGTGTCAACAAGGACCAGTCATCCTCTGAGAGCATGGAAATCACACCATCTGCCCCACGGAGCACAGAGGCAGTGGGCCCTGGGAGGCAGTGCCTGCTTACAAGCATGTCATTCTTCCTCTCCCAGCCCGGGCCAACTTCTCAACACTCCGACCCCGCAGGTTACTGGTCTCTGCGACCCAGCCCCCTTGCATCACGCCCCATACCTGCACTGCTTGCTCCTTCTTTCTCCTCTCTTCCTCCAGCAGACAGTGCTGCTTCTTGATCAGGACCTCAATGAAGCCTTCGCCCACCAGAGTCCACCTCACTCTCCTCCCCAGGGCTGGATCCACAATTTTCAATGTTGGTTTCTGAACCAAGATTCACAAGGAAGGGCAATGGTTCCATTTACTGCAAGCTAAGAATAACCTAACCCTACAGACACCTGAAATCTAAGCACTGAGTCAACTCAAAAGGCCAGGCCCTTAGCGGCTTGGGCCTCAGCCTATTCACTATCACCAGGGTCTAGGAAACCCAGAGAGGATTTCGACACTCTTCTCAAAACCCTGTAATGCGCTGTTATCTCAAACCAAACAGGAAAGAGTGAAGAAAACAGGCCTCAGCGACAGACACACCTGAGGCCCAGCTCCACTCCTAACCAGCTGTGTAACCCTGGACATATCACTCAACCTCTCTGGGCCTCAACTTCCCATCTTTAAAACTGGGACACTGCAGGGCTGTTATGGGGGTGCATCTTGCCAGACCACCAGGACTCCCTGAAGTCGCCCTTCCTTCCCGTGGCCTCCTCCTACTTTGGGAGCTCACCCTCATCCCCAGGCTCGGCGCCTCGCTGCTGTTGCTGCTTGGAAGCTCCTCCTACTCAGAAGCTCCTCCTACTCAGAGTCCTCACTGAGGGTCTCACTGGCCATCCTCCGCCGGGGCTTGGCCTGGGGGAATTAATCTGGTGGGCCAAACTCCTGCAGACCCCGGCCCCAGCCACTCCTCTGGCTGCCGTCGTAGAGGGCCTGTGCCCCGAGGACGCCCCCGTCCCACAGGCTACTACCACTGGGCTGCCAGCAGAAGGTGAACTCTCAGAACCCATGGCCATGGCCCCGGGCTGGCCCCCGGCCCCCAAAGCCTTGCTCCTCGTCAATGAAGATCCAGTTATTCCTCTTGGTTAGGAGTGTGTGGCTGGCCTCCCTGGAGGGTCTGGCCTCTGGGGCCCCATCTGTGTTGTTGTGCCCCTCGGGACGGCTGGCCTCATGGTCCGAGCTGGCACAGGCTGAGCCCTGGTCCTCTGAGGTGGCCGGGGCTACATTAGCCAGCACGGGGTCAGTCTTTTGGTCCTCGTCCTCAGCCGCCTCTTGGACAGGCCATGTGTCCTGGGCCAGGCAGGTGCTCCCCTCTGCCAGCTCGCCTTACTTTCACAGGAAGGAGCCACAGCACGTGCACTCAACCCCACCCTGTGGCCCTGCCCCAAGGTTCTGTGGGATTTGCCTCTGACCCCAGGATTCCTCCTGGGCCTTCAGTCACCATCAGAGCCTCTCACGTGACAGCACCCAGCCATCTTCATCTCACTCTCCTTCCCCAGAGCACACCAGTCCCTCCCAAGGTGCCCCTTCCCCGAGGGCAGTGTCTCCCGGGACAGGGCCTCCTCCCAGAGCCCATCTTACTGAGGACCGAGATTCCTCCTTCAGCTGCAGGGCAGCAGGACCAAGTGTCGCCTCACCTGACATGCACGTCCATGGCCAAATTGTCGCTGGATTTCAGGTGGGTCAGCGAGTAGCCTTTGCTCTGCAATGCCATGTAACCCTCGGGGCTCCACATGGGGGCGGGGTCAATGGCAGTCATCTTCCTTTCCAGCAGCGGGGGCACACAGCTCTGGTCCTCAGAGCGACAGGCGGTCCCACTGAGGGAATCTGCGGGCATTATGGGTTTCATCATTCTCGGAGGAAGCAATCAGCCAATTGTTCACCTCTTTCAGCGAGCCATGGGTCGCCCACAGGCCCAGAGGAGACAAGCTGCCCCGACCATCACGCAGATGCAGCACCCCACCTGCTTCACGTCATCTGTTCACAGGACCTCTGCAGGCACACACACATGCAATCTGAAAGGCCTGTTCAAAGACCCTGGAGGTCCAATCTTAGTTCTCGATGAACAGCCCCTATGTCAAAGGGTATAATAAACTGGCAAATGGAAACAGGACACAACCAACTAGAGAGCTCATGGCTGGTGGCAGAAGGCTAAGGGGTCAGGCAGCTAGCAGCGGGAGATGCCCGAGAGTCTCTTGCACAGACACAGGAAAGATGAACTACGCTCCAGGGAGCCCACACACACCAAGGAGCCAGTGTCTGTCTGCTTCTGAACCCTGCAAGAAGATTCTGAAAGGGGTCTAGGCTTTAGCTCCGCTTGTTTCTGCCCCTGAGCTTACAGTGATACACCACATTCTGTCCAGGGAAGGGGAGAAGGGGACACAGATGACACTCAACTCTTAACTGGCCCAAGGAGACAGGGATACGCTGGCATCTCAGTCCCACCACATACAAACCAGCTGGGGAGATGGCACCCTCCCCCACCAGGGCCCCTCTGTCCACTTCTACCAGATGGGATGCTGCAGACGACATTAAAGGTCTCCCACTGGGCCAGAGTCTGTGTAGAAAAGAGGGTCTGATTTTTCAGATACTTCACAAAGCTAACTACTGGCTGCCAATGTTTTTGTGCCCATTTTTAAAGCTGAGAAAATCTGATCAGGAAAATGGTTCTGCATCAGGCCAGTGGTTATATACTTTCTTTCAGCTGTGGAGTGCTCTGTCCAAATGTGATCAATATATAACTCCGACACAAAGGTAGTCTAGGTCATGTGGCAGTGAGGACTCTGTCTGGAATCCTAAAATTACACACAATTTACTAAGTGTTGATTACAAGGTATGCAGAACTGTTCAGCCATCTCTTCCCTGGGCCCCAAACCCGCTCACCCACACCCATTCTTCAGGTTTCAGCTTAAAAAGCACTTCCTCTGGGAAGCCTGCCACAGGTTCCAAGGAAGATCAGGTCCCCTGTTCTCGGCTCTCAAAGCACTGGTGTTTCTCCTGTGGTTGGCCTCCCTCCCTACATCAGGAGATCGTGTACCAAAGTTCACTGCAGTCCATTCACCTCTACCACCAGACGTGGTGCGGAGAAAGTTCATTGCATGAATGGATGAACATAACACATCAATAGAGTATTAAAACTCAAGGACCTAGACACAGTGAAGGTTCATTTCAGACCCTGCTCCACAACACCCTGGAGCTTCCATCACAAGCGTATCCTGAACCAGCATCCTGGCTAGACACAGGTATAGTCAAACAAGCAGGACAGCTGACCCGGCACACCTATCCTACCAGCCTGCTGGCTCAACTCCAGCCTGGGCTGGGTTCCCTGGACGGCTTGCCAGTGCTCACAGTGCCTCTTAGGAGTACTCGGCACTCAGTAAATGGAGCTCTCCCGGGCTCTGCCCACAGCTCCTCCTCCTGGTTAGACCCCAGGTCCCCAGGGAAGCTGACCAGATAGTCTGTTTGCAAGACTCCCTCAGGCTACTCTGGCACGTTCAGACTTCCTCCTACTATTCAGGAAGGATTTACCCGTCACTGCCCATTCCCGCCCTCCTAAGAATTCTTCCCTAGAGCAGCTGTTATGACTGTGTCCAGCTGGAGTGACTCCAGAGATCTCTCCAGTCGGCAGTAAATCTTCACCAAACCGAGGAGTAATCAATTGCATGCTGCCTGCTAATGGTACAAAATTACAACAGCACAGTGAATGTACCTAACTGTCTAGAACATAGGCCACATTGGGCTCCTGGAATGCTTCCTAGGAGCCCAAGAAAAATAGGGTCTGGGGAGAAGGTTGTAAAAGCAACTTTATAAAAATTCTGGGGAAAGGTAGAAACATTGATCTGTTTCCCCAGGGCACTCACATTTTGGAACATTTTTATTAGGTAGTTAAAAAACAGGAAAAAGGAGTCCAGAATGGCGGTGGCTAAAAGACAAGGTAGAGATAAGCCCATGAACTAGAACAAAGGAAGGTCTGAGGACCAGAGAGAAGACCTCAGGTAGAACAAACAGCACTCCTTGCTTGCCCAATTTACATAGGACAGGACCAGGGGGAGGGAAAACATAAAAAACGAGGAGCCAAAGGCTGGGGATCGCTCTCTCTCCCATGAGCTCTCTCTCTCTTTCTCTCTTTCTCTTCTCTTCACGTCTTTTGGCTCAGCATGCCCTCATGCCTCCAGGATGTACTTTCCTTTTATTTTCTAAATAAAACTGAGCTGTATCACTGATCTGTCCGAAAGCTATAACACGGTCTGTCCGAGAGCTGAGAGCTATAACACAGTCTGTCTGAGAGCTGTGACACGCCAAGGGCTTTAACGTCCATCACTTCAAATTTTTGTTGTGAGGAGACAGAACTCCCCTGACTTCCCTGCTGGCTCAGATGGAAAAGCATCTGCCTACAATGTGGGAGACCTGGGTTCAATCCCTGGGTTGGGAGGATCTCCTGGAGAAGGAAATGGCAACCCACTCCAGTATTCTTGCCTGGAAAATCCCATAGACAGAGGAACCTGGTAGGCTACAGTCCGTGGGGTCGCAGAGTCAGACACGACTGAGTACTTTCTTTTCTGACAATTTTTTATTACTAACAATAATGTACCAGACTTTCCCGGGGGTCCAGTGTTTAAGAATCCACCTTTCAATGCAGGGAATGTGGATTTGATTCCTGGTAAGGGAACTAAGATCCCACGTGCCACAGGGCACCCAAGCCCATGCTCTGTAACCAGAGAAGCTGACGTGCCACCATGGCACCATGGCACGTGCCACCAGCACAGCCAAAACAAAGAGAGAGAGAGAGACTCAATATTTTTAAAACATTGAGGAAACACCAATAAAGACACTACTGGACTACTGATAAATTAGTCTACAGGCACCACAGACCCCCTCACTGCCAAGCAGAGGTTCAGGGCTTCATTTCTTCTGCTTCACACTGACCTATCCAAGGCCCCACACAGCTAGATAAGCAGCACCATTAGGATCAGAACCCAAAGCTGTTTGATGCGAAACCTACAACCTCTGGCCTTAACTCAAAGTTAACATGCCTCTCTAGTGCTCTCTGCACAGCCTCCAGACCTCTTCCTCCTGGGGAGGTTCCAGGGTGGGGTCGCTGTCAGCGTGAAGAGTAGCCATAGTGTAAAACTCTGAATGAAAAAACCACTCAGACACCACCAATCATTCCTTTCAACACTAGACAACAGGGTCCATAAACTACCAACAAAGGTTTTCATCCAGAGGATGAATTACCTAGAGAAATGAAAGACCAGGGCTGATCTCCAAGGCCCCCACTCTCCACTTCCCTGCTGGCGACTGAGGTATAGGAGGGTGGGTGTCGTTTGCTTAAATTGAAGGGGCCTGAGAGATGGACGGGAGGGTCTGTTTACCATATGGGCTAAGCATCTCCTGTTTAGCTGCTGCTGCTGCTGCTGCTGGCACTGGAACCTGGAGGGAGTTCTACTTGCTGAATTCTTCTACTTGCTGAATCCCTGTGCAGGGGACCTAGCCTGCCTGGGCCCCTCCTCACTGCCGCCGCTCTGAGACACTGCTAGAGGAGCTGTGGGAGTGTCTTCTGAAAAAGTGCTGGCGATCTCCTGGGCAGAGAAATCAGGGGAGCCTACATTGGCAGAGTGACCTGTTCTGGTTGAAGACTGCAGACACAGGAAGATCAGAAAACCAAGCAACTGCTAACCCATTAATTGATTTATGGAATCCAGAGCTGATTCCTTAAACATTTTCCCCACGTTTCTTTATCTCATGAGATTGCCATTGCCTGGTCCCCAATCTCTTTTCCACTTTCTGTCTTTAGAGATCTACTGCTGACTTGAGATCATGCAAGATGTGTGCCTGCATAAGCTTGTACTGAGGGGGAGATTTTTTAAATAGCTGGGGAATGATGATGGTTAGAAAATCCACGGCCACCTCTCTGTGTCATGACACCAGCTGGTAAAGTCGGGAGACTTTCTGGGCCCTTCCTCCAGCTCTGGTGAGGGACATGCTTGCTCCCGTGAGCCGGGCATGGCTGGCTGGTGGAGCAGGTAGTGTCCTCCCATCCGGTCACCATGGCCACTTCCACTCAGACATTCAGCACTTCTGGCCTCTGGTCTCTCCACCTGCCTCACATGGATGAGGCTCTGAGCCCTAAGGTGTTGGGGTCAAAGCCCCAGAACTGAAGGACAGAGGCACAGACCTCAATGCCTGGGGACTCTTCTGGAAGCCCTCAGATGGCCCCATGTGCTCCTGGGCCAATGGAAGTTTTGCCAGACCCTTCAGAGAGCACAGAACACTGTGCTTTGGTGGCCATGCAGGTAAAAAGGATGAAAGCCCGAAATGAGAACCAGTCCTGAGTGGTCACAGCTGAGGTTTGCAGAAGACCAGGTGGGGCAGGGGGTCTCGCCACCTGCTGTGATGTCCAGCTACTTTGCACTCAGGCTGAGCCATGCAAGTCTCTTTCTATGTGCTCAAGCTTTATATAAGTAATTTTGTTTTATTGAAACATTTAACTGAGACTAGAAAATCATCGATAAGGGAACATAAAGCTGAAGGAGGAATTGAAAACTATGTAAAAGACACCTTTCAGGCTGCTGAGGACATGGCCTTCCGGGGTAAGGGCCCTTTATTGATTCTGACTCTGATGTTGTAGCAACAGGGAAAAGGAACTCATTACTCCCACACTGCAATCTCCCAAGCAGAGGATGTTAAAACAGATGAGGCTCAGGCAGAGATGCAGAGTGTGTGTGAGAGAGGAGAGTTCAGTTTAGTCGCACAGTCGTGTCTGACTCTTTGAGATCCCATGAACCACAGCATGCCAGGCCTCCCTGTCCATCACCAACTTCCGGAGTTTACTCAAACTCATGTCCATTGAGTCGGTGATGCCATTCAACCATCTCACCCTCTTTCGGCCCCTTTTCCTCCTGCCCTAAATCTTTCCCAGCATCAGGGTCTTTTCAAATGAGTCAGCTCTTTGCATCAGGTGGCCAAAGTATTGGAGTTTCAGCTTCAACATCAGTCCTTCCAATGAAAACCCAGGACTGATCTTCTTTAGGATGGACCGGATGGATTTCCTTGCAGTCCAAGGGACTCGCAAGAGTCTTCTCCAACACCACAGTTCAAAAGCATCAATTCTTTGTTGCTAAGCTTTCTTTATAGTCCAACTCTCACATCCATGCATGGCCTACTGGAAAAACCATAGCCTTGACTAGACGGACCTTTGTGGACAAAGTAATGTCTCTGCCTTTTAATATGCTGTTTAGGTTTATCATAAGTTTCCTTCCAAGGACTTTAGTTTCAAGGTCTTTTAGTTTCATGGCTGCAGTCACCATCTGCAGTGACTTTGGAGCCCCCAAAAATAAAGTCAGCCACTGTTTCCACTGCTTCCCCATCTATTTCCCATGAAGTGATGAGACCAGATGCCATGGTCTTTGTTTTCTAAATGTTGAGCTTTAAGTCAACTTTTTCACTCTCTTTCACTTTCATCAAGAGATTTTTCAGTTCTTCTTCACTTTCTGCCATAAGGGTGGTGTGGTCTGCATATCTGAGGTTATTGATGTTTCTCCCAGCAATCTTGATTCCAGTTTGTGCTTCTTCCAGCCCAGCATTTCTCATGATGTACTCTGCATATAAGTTAAATAAGCAGGGTGACAATATACAGCCTTGATGTACTCCTTTTCCTATTTGGAACGAGTCTGTTGTTCCATGTCCAGTTCTAACTGTTGCTTCCTGACCTGCATACAGGTTTTTCAAGAGGCAGATCAGGTGGTCTGGTACTCCCATCTCTTTCAAAATTTTCCAAAGTTTGTTGTGATCCACACAGTCAAAGGCTTTGACATAGTCAATAAAGCAGAAATAGATGTTTTTCTGGAACTCTCTTTCTTTTTTGATGATCCAGCAGATGTTGGTAATTTGATCTCTGGTTCCTCTGCCTTTTCTAAAACCAGTTTGAACATCTGGAAGTTCATGGTTCATGTATTGCTGAAGCCTGGCTTGGAGAATTTTGAGCATTACTTAACTAGTGTGTGAGATGAGTGCAATTGTGTGGTAGTTGAAGCATTCTTTGGCATTGCCTTTCTTAGGGACTGGAATGAAAACTGACCTTTTCCAGTCCTGTGGCCACTACTGAGTTTTCCAAATTTGCTGACATATTGAGTGCAGCTCTTTCACAGCATCATCTTTTGGGATTTGAAATAACTCAACTGGAATTCCATCACCTCTACTAACTTTGTTTGTACTGATGCTTCCTAAGGCCCACTTGACTTCACATTCCAGGATGTCTGGCTCTAGGTGAGTGATCACACCATCATGATTTTCTGAGAGGAGAGAGACAGAGACAAAGAGAAAATCTCAGAGATAGACAAAATGAAGCAGAGACAGAGACTTTCAGTTCAGTTCAGTTGCTCAGTCTTGTCCAACTCTGCAACCCCATGGACTGCAGCACTACAGGCTTCCCTGTCCATCACCAATTCCCAGAGTTTGTTCAAACTCATAAGCAAGCGAGAGAGAGAGACTTTACTAAAAGAAAAAAAAAAAGAGGTTTAACAAAAGTTGCAGGACTTCCCTTGCCCTCAGTGTGTCTGACTCCTTTCGGCATGGCTGGAGTCCTGAAACACTGCCCTTCATGTGAGGCAGTGACAAGGGGAGCTTTTATGGGACAGACGGGTTTGCAGGTTGTCATCACAGGGCCATCAGGAGCCTTGGGTGTCCACCCCACAGGAGCAGCTTCTTGACAGTTTCCTCCTCAAAATTCTCCAGCCATTGGAAATGCATTTGTTGTCCTTTTCCCCTGGAATGAGAAAAGGAAGACGGGAGAATTGAGGCAATCTATCAGTGTTTGGAGAAGCTGCAAATTAGCAGCCAGCAAGGTTATAACGAACATCTGAGCGATCATGACCTTGGAATAAAAATCAAACCCAGACTCCTGCCTGTCTCAGAGGTTAAGTGTGTGGTGAGGGTGAGGGGGCTGGGGCGGGGGGGGGGGGGGGGGGGGTTGTTGGACGCTGCCCCCTGGTGGCCAGCGCAGGCACGTTGGTTCCGCTATCCTTGGGCTCCGGTGCTGAATTGTGGGAGTTGTCAGACCACCGGGATGGTGATGAGGCGTGTGCAGTGAGTAATATGCAAGTCACACGACGCTGATTAGCCAGGGAGGCTGTGGGCAGCAAAGGAAAAGCTCCTTCTGCCTCCCGGCTTGACGTTCACCGATTTCTTCTTTAACTCCCTATTTAATTCTTCTTTCAGCACCTCGGATTAAACATTTAATGGCAGGAAAAAGGCTGCTGATGCAGGCGGGAATAAATAAGATGGCCTGTATTTAGAACGAGAACATTTATTTCTGAGTGCAGATCTATCAGGCATGTTACTTATGTCTTGCAATTTTCCAGGATCCAGATTTCTCCAAACCCTTTGATTTTTCCCAGTCGACACAGCAGTGAAGGTGCAAGCGGTAGACACTTATTAACAGTGAGAACACATGGGGGCTGTGTTTTAGGAGTCATCCCAAACCCTTTCTTAACTGCCTGCACTGTTTTGATCTGTTTCTTGTCATTTAATCCAGAGGTGACAGTTGTAATGCTGACGTGACCCAGGCAGATGAAGCCTTCAAGGCAGAGACAGCTCGAGCTGCTGGATAGTGTGGGGTGGACAGGAGAGATGGGCCGGAGGCTCAGCCCCTGGTTGGCCAGGCGCCTGTGGCGTTGGGATGAGCTGTGGACCAGGAATCAGGACCAGAGCCAGCACCACCCTCTGCCCTTCTGTGAGCCTTCAAAACAGCTCAGTCTCCTTCTCATGGCAGTGCCCACTCCACACACTCCAAGACCAGAATCCGCTCAAAGCTCTGGCAGGCCCTTTGGGTGAGCCGCCCCTGCCTGTGGGTCTTAGCTTTCTCCTCCGTGAAGTGGAGTCACAGAAGCATGGTTGCAAGCTTGGCAGTAGGGTGGTCACAGTGAGCGTTAGGTTCCTGGTAGGACAGACAACATACCTGCCCTGCCCATCCCACCAGGTATGGCTCAGCACACACAGGCCCATTAGTCCCAGAGCCCGGGTTCTGGCTGGTTGTAAATGTAGTCCTTTGTGCAGCATTCATCAAGGCAAGAAGCCACAACTGGACTGGGAGAAGATGAGCTCAGACTCACATAAGTACGGCCGTGAGACACAGGGAACGTTAGGCGGGTTGGAACCTGTGGAAGACCAGAGCAATGTGTGGAGCTAGGACCTGCTCTTCATGGAAAGGCACTCCCCTCCAGGTTCCAAGGGCACAATGTGGGAAAGGCACCTGAAGGCAATCCACTCTGTAGGGTTGGGAAGCCTGAGGCCCTGTCTCTCAACTGGGAGAGAAGCCCCCAAGAGAAAGGGGAGCCCCGTGTGTGCAGTAAGGATGCAGCCCCGATGGATTCTGCCTTCCCTTCAAGTCATTTGACAGCCTGTCCAGTTGGGGACTTTTTGACAAAAATCTCTCCTGTGTGAGATCCTCCCAACCCCAGAAGTACTAGCACACTCTTCTCAAGCTTCTGGAAACTTCTCCACATGGTCATTTTATTCCCAGAGAGACTGGCAGTCCCTTGCTTTGGACCACACTTGGCCAAAGAGGATTAGAGAAAACAGAGCAGAATTCACTTGGTTTTTGACTTCCGTATGCTGTTTGGATTTTGGCAAAGGGAGAATTAACTCATGGTGACTTGTTTTTCACTCTAAAGAGAAGTTGACATTTTTTGCCAGGTACTGAACAAGTTTGAGAAGATTCATTCGAAGAACTTCTGACCCTACAAAACAGGACTAGAAAATACCATATCTCAGAAGCGTGCTCCATTGGTGGATGGGGTGTCCCTTGGGAGCGCTTCTCTGACTCAGGGGGAAGCGCCTGGTCACTGGAGTTCTGTCTCCTGTCCCAGATTATTCCCAGGGCCCATGGGACCTCGCACTTCCTGCTGCATTTAGAGCTATGCAGGAGATTAGCCAGGGATGAGCGCGCTGGAAGAAGGCAAAGGGCAGGGTACCCTGGAGCCATCACCACCTCACCCGGAGCAGGTACTTATTGTCCGCATCACCCGCCTGGCCCAGGGGCCCAGGGGAGGCAGATGCTGACCTCAGCCCACGGAAGAGCTGCTCTTTAATTGGCCTTGAGTCACTTCATCTCCATTTGCCTTCCGGGGCTGTCTGCCTTACATCATGGATATTTGCATTCCACCCCATCAGTTGGCCCTAAAATCACAGCCTCTCCAAAGGCTGCAGACCTGCAGTTGTTGAGGTGGAGCCAGCCATCCAGTGAGATGGGTGTCGTAGGAAGACTGCCTCCCCCAGTTAGCTGCTACACGAGCTGGAGCAAATTATCCCCATGCAGGAGCCTCAGCCGCCTCCTCTGGGAGGTAACTGCAGCAAAGATCAGAGTAAGCATGCAGCGCCAGCTCCCAGGCACAGATCAGGCTCTGACTAAGCTATGGCTGTTGGTACTTGTCCCCTGGCTCCCAGAAAACACCATACCTGTAAAAAAGACAAGGGTTTCCATTTCACCTCTCTGACACTGGGTGTTCGAGACCCTCCTGGAAGCAGGCCTGTTTGCATGGCCACCATGGAAGGGGCCAGGATGCTCAAGGCCCAGGGGTGGGGGACAGGGGGCAGCTGTCACCCTGGTAATGTCTGCACACCCTGTAGGGCATCGTCATGGCTGCAGACAGTGCTGATGCTGGCGCTTGACTCTGGTCGATGCTGCCTGACACCCCTCATCATCAGTCCAGTGTCACGATGAGTGTGACCTGGCAGGGGGCCCTCAGCTGATGGTCGTTTGCTGGCTTAAGTGGTCTTCTGTGAAGGGGAGGCACCTGGAACCCAAAGCCCCCTCCTTCCACTTTCTGGAGGTGTCAGCAGGTGTGAAAAGCCATGGAAATGGGTCCTGAGAGAGCCCGTGAATCAAATGAAGCACAGGCAGTTTGGAGTCCCACAGGGCAGGCACAGCCCAGAGCCCCCTCCTCATCTCCTCAGTGTCCCCTCCTGTCCCTGCCCACACCATGCTTCTTGTGACGAGAGCCTGGAGAAGACTGTCCCCAACATTCTCAACAGTGAGCGTCCCCTGGAGCCACTGTGCCTGGGGGCGGGGAGGGACCCCAGGCTGGGGCACACTCTCCCTCCTCATGTGGCTCACTGTAGGCCCACACTGAGCTCTCCAGTTTCCCAGGTGGGGAGTGGGGAGCAGGACCTGAAGGGCTTGGTCCAGGCCTGCTGGCCAGTGCCCTGGGTGGATGGACCCATTTCCATGACTCCCAGCCTCAGGATGGCTCTGAGCAGCTTCAGGTCAAGGCCAAACGTGGTCCTGGGACGTCCTGTGGGTGAGATAGGGTGGGGACAGGGGCGGGCTTGCACTGTGGCTCTGCCATCTCCTGTCCATCCTGAAGGCATTGCCGTGGCACCTGCAACTGGACCCATGGTGACTGTACCTGTGATGACTATACCCATGGTGACAGTACCTGTGATGTCTGTATCCACAGTGACCCTACCTGTGATGACTGTACCCGTGGTAACCCTGCCTGTGATATCTGTACCCATGGTGGCCCTACCTGTGATATCTATAACCACAGTGACCATACCTGTGATGTCTGTACCTGTGATGACCCTACCTGTGATGTCTGTACCCATGGTGACCCTACCTGTGATGTCTGTACCTGTACTGACCCTACCTGGGATGTTTGTACCCATGGTGAGCCTACCTGTGATGTCTGTAGCCATGGTGATTGTAACTGTGATGTCTATAGCCATGGTGACCAGGATTCTCCTCCCCTCAATCACACTGAATCCCTGAGCTGTGTCTCCAGAGTCAGGATCTATTTGTACAAGTCAAAAGGCAGACTCTTGTTCTTTGAATAGTAGAACCAAGAATATTTAATAATTCGATGCAGTTGGGTATAGAAACTGTTCTGAATGCTGTTTATAATTCACAGTTAATTAACCTTCCTCTTCAAAAAGAAATACAAAAACTTGAGATCTAATTTCTCAATACACGTTGTTTTTGGTATCCATTACTTTTAAAATATTTTTCAACTGATATTAAGAAATAATTATGCAAACTGTCTCAGACTGATTAAGGTGACTGTTGCTCTATTCAGATTTTCTTTGAAAATATGTATTATAATGAGCTTTCGTGCAATGCATCCTACAAGAAAACATTCCTGTCATCTAATTTTAAAGCTAAAGCCAGTGTATAGAAGAAATGTTACATATAATTTTAAGGCAATCATTTTGCTTTGTGATGAAAAATTCTAACTTTCAGAAGAGGACACAATAGAGTCAGCAATTTTAAGAAACCCTTCATAAATAAAAACAGTTTTGGTTGTAGTGGTTGGTAGCTAAGTCACTGTCCAACTAAAATTCCAATTTCAGAATCTCAATCATTTATAACTTCCTTGTGAATATTATTAACAAGATGATCAGGATTCAGTAAAATATCAGGAAGAAAAATAAAACTGTCTAAAAGAACTAAAAATCATTGTAGAGTGATAACATTCTACCTCAACCAATCACTATTATAGATTATAAAGTTAATATCAAAGAGTATTAGGGCTGAACATTCTCTTTTAAATGGAACAGTTTTAGGAGCTGAATTTAAAACCATTTTTGGTCAGTGCCAGGGCACAGATGGCAGACTGTCTGCAGGGCTGCCTGCCTGCCTGGCAGGTGGAGTAGCACCGGGTCGGGGGAGGTCTGAGGTCTGCCCGAAGTCCCCACTGGTCCAGCTCATTCATTTCATCTTCAGTGGCTCAGACAGTGTCCGAAATGTCTGATTGTTTGCGACCCCATAGACTGTAGCCCACCAGCCTCCTCTGTCTACAGGATTTTCCAGGAAAGAATACTGGAGTGGGTTGCCATTTCCTCCTCCAGGGGATCTTCCCAACCCAGGGATCTAACTCGCCTCCCTTGCGTCTCCGGCATTGGCAGGTGGGTTCTTTACCACTGGCGCCACCTGGGAAGCCTGATCAGTGGTTCAGACACCATCCAAAACCACAGGTGGTGGAGAGATGGAGCAGAAGGAGATAGAAAGGTGCCAGAGAAGATGTCGTGCCATCTCTCTCAGTGCTTACCACAGACATGCTCTGCTCAGGGCCTTGTTCTGTGATGTGGGCCAGTTACTTACACTTTTTTTTGTTCAATGAAAATATATTTATATTTTTATGGATATATATGTTGCAAACTTAAGGTACATCAACACAGGATAAAATAAAAACAAAAAGCTTAAATACAAACCCTATATAGCTTCTTTCTGGTGAAACATAGTTTTCTATATTAGAAAAGACATTAATTCCTACCAACACTAGAGATTTGTCACTTAAATATGTATCACTCTATTTTAGGGAAAAAATGTTTCACATTTTCATAAAATACAGATAGACTGCAATAAAGTGCTTTTTCTTAGAGTATACAGATCCTGAGAAAAACAAAAATATTAAAAAATACTGTCTTGAACTCATATTCTTTTTCATTGTTACATTCATAAACTAAAATTCTTAGGCATTGGCCTCCAGTGACCGAAAGCTCTTTCTTCAAGGAAGCTGGCTTGGTAGTTCTTGCTCTAGCGCACTCATGTGAGATGTGTAAAGTCAAGGGACATCTGGAACATACTCTGTCTCAGTGATGTTAGAACAAGCGAACAGACGTGACCTTTATCTCTTTAATTTCCTTAAGAGAAAAGTAAAGATAGTAATACCTGCTTGGAGTGGTTGTTCGGAGGAGTAAATGAACATTTACTGAAACACACACATGCACACATACACACATGCACACACACACATGCACACATGCACTCGCATAGACACATGCAGGCACACATACACACATGCACAAACATGTGTGCACATATGCACACACATGCTTGCGCACACACAATACACACATGCACACACACACACACATGCACACACATGTGAACGTAGGGCCTATACATTTTGATGGGAAGAAGGAAACAAGGATGATTGACCCAGGCTGGGGGTTAAGGGTCACAATGAAGTGCTTTCTGCGTCGGGGCTGCCAGATGAGGTAACCTCTGCTTTCTTCATTTTGCCTGGATCAGGATCAGCCCTGCCTTCCTAGCTTACTATCCTCGCCAAGATCTTGTTAATTACAAAAAAAAAAAAAAAAAAGAGAAGTGGGGAGGACTTGCAAGGGGGGTGGTCTGAGGGTTGTTCTGTGGCAGGCAGGGTCAGTTTTGCAGGCGCTTTGCAAAATGAACACTGGAAAAGCAGCCACTCTTCTTGCCCTGAGTGTCCAGTGTGTCTGCTGTGCTTGCTATTCCCAGTGGGGCAGAGACAATCTGCCAGGGCCTCCAGGAAGCATGAGCTGTTTGCTTTTTCTGTCCTCCAGTTACCAGGAGCAACAGCGAGGGTGTTTGATAGTGAGGGTTCCCTGATGACTTAGTGGTTCTGCCCCCAGGTGCCCAGGCTTGCCAAGCAAGAGGCCATACCACAGTGGCCCACGGTTGGCGGCCACATCAGTCTGGTCCAAGCTCATCTTCCATCTGAGCCTCTTCTGCTCCCTCAGTGGGTCCCTGACTCCAATGGCCCAGGCTGACAAGTGTTCCGTGATCATAATAGATGTTGTGGCTAGTGTATTTATGTATAAGAACTAATATCACTCTCACAACAACCCATGAGGTAGAGATGGATTTTACAGATGAGAAAACTGAGGCAGGGAGTTCCCTGAGGTCACACAGTCGGTGACTGGCCCTGGAGAGTCTGGCTCAGGGATCCCTCCCCATGAACATCACACGTCTGTAGGGCGGGATGTGTGCTGTGCACATGCCTCCCTCCAGGTCACTCTCTAGGATGCCGTCTAGGGTGGGCAGGGTCACTCTCTCATCCCCACCTCCGTCCGGTCGTCAGTCCTGTGTGATAACTGACTCAGCCCACCTGCTGTGCTTTCAACATCATAGCAGAGAATGAGGTCTGGCACCTCAGGCAGCCCCGTCCTCTCCACCCACCTCTGGTCCCACCAAGGATTGGAGGCAGCCTTTCCCCATCCATGAGCTCCAGCGACAGGGAAGGTGACCACCCTGCTGGGATGCCCCTGGTGTCAGCAGAAGGCCCTGCCTAGTCCACACAGGCTCCCCTTTCTCTCCTGCATCCTCGCCCTCCACACCCAAAGACAGTGCACAGCTAACACTGGACTGACAGGCCTTTGTTTCTTGGGATCTTGAATGATTTTTTTTTTGATAGCACAGAGTCCTCATTGCTGCTCTGCACAGGCTCCTCTCAAGTTGCAGTGCTCCAGCTTCTCGAGTTGCAGACCATGGGCTCTTGGGCATGTGGACTTCAGTAGTTGCGGCTCACAGACTCCAGAATGTAGGCTAGCTAGTTTCAGTGCATGACTCAGTTGCTCCATTGGAATGTGGAATATTCCTGGACCAGGGGTCAAACCCATGTCCCCTGCACTGGCATGCAGATTCTTAACCACTGGACCACCAGGGAAATCCCTTGAATGATTTTTAAATGCAGGCCAAGATCCTGCAGCAAGAGCCTCTCCTTCCCTTGGCCTCCTGCCCTGAAGCTGAGGGAGACCAGACACTTGTGTTCAGGGCGTGTTTTTCCTGGTCCCTGGTGTGGCATCCCCTCTTGCGTGAGATCCTCAAAGCAAAAGCCAACTTTCCAAACCTCTTCTGCCCCCAGAGCATGCACCCCAGTGCCTGAGTAGCTGGTGCTCAGGGTGGTCTCCGGGGAAAGGTCCTGGGCACACAAGCGGGAATGTCAACCTTGAACAAGGGTCCGTGACTCCACTCGCTGACGCCAGCACATTGGGAGCTGTGGAGTTCACTGGAGGCCATGTGTCATTTGAAGGCTGCCTCCAGGTCCTCCAGGTCCTCTGCGGGCGGATCAGTGGGAAGGTCAGGAAATGCTCAGAGAGGCCGGGAGCCCAGGAGGAATGGCCTGAACACCTGTCCTCCCCGGTCACCTGCTGTGCTCTCTGCCTCCTGCCACCTCCTGAGTTGTGGCAACCCTCTGCTTGCGGTTGGCGGGTACTTTGCCAGGAACTCAGGAAACAGGACAGTGTTGGCTATGGTGGTGGATGTCCTAGAACCTGCTCAAAGCAAGCTGGTCCACATCTAACTCAGGGAGTGGGAACAGACTATGGTGCAACGTCAGGGTGTCTGTGAACCCACGCTCACGACTCATCATACATGGGACCAAACAAACGATGTGTCAATGTACACTTAATGTCGGTGCACTCTGTGCAGATGTTATTGCGATTAATAAAACACGAATTATTTTAGAAGTCATGTTAGCCGCTCAGTAGTGTCTGACTGCATTCCATGGACTGTAGCCCACCAGGCTCCTCTGTCCATGGGGTTCTTCAGGCCAGAATACTGGAGTGGATTGCTGTTCCCTCTTCCAGTGGATCTTCTCAAACCCAGGATCAAACCCTGGTCTCCCGCATTGCAGGCAGATTCTTTACTGTCTATGCCAAAACCCATGGACTATTTCAAGCTAAATTAAAATGTGGTGTCTGCAGTGTTTTCTTTTAAGAAGTGATGTTTGTACACAAAAAGGCTGAGAAAAAGTGATGTCAGCACCCCCTGGTTTCACAGGTGAGGAGGAGAAGCCCCGACGGGAGTAGGGGGTACCAGAGCTGGGTCAAGGTCTCCCCAAGGTAGCTCATGGCCTGTTTTCCTGGGGGATGCTATTTTTGTGTAGGCTTTTCTGCAAAAGTCACTTTTCTTTCTACTAGGACAAGTCTTAATTTTTGTGGGGTTTTGTGGGACCCAACGCTTATGTGATTTGAGGGACTCCCTTTGGAAATAAAGACTCCGATACTGAACATAAGACTTGGCCTCAGGAGGGACCCTGGGATCCTCTCCTCTTCAGGCCTCCATCACCCACGGACTCATCTTCCCATGAGTTCTCCAGCCATAGCCTCCTCCCCACAGAAAGTATAGCCTCCAGCTCAGGGCTCCCTTGTCTTGGTGTGTGTTTCATCATCACTCAATGATCTTCCTGACGAGGACCCACTTGTGTCTTTAAGTCTTATCAGCAGGGATGGAGAGCAAGGGTGGGATGAGGAGTGGGAGTTGGGGAGGGTTTTCTCCTACAAATGAGGCCCATGGCTTGCAGGCGTGGGACCTCTGACCCTGGGGCTGGGCACAGGACAGTGCAGAGACCAGAGACTGACTGGCCCTGCTCGCCACCTCCCCCAGACCTCTGGAAGTCCAGCTCTTAGCAGCATCTCCTGCCTTCCTAACTCGTTTGAGTCCTGGCAATGACTCCCTACTTCAAAACTGAACTTGGATCCAGATTGTTGGCACTGATCTAAAGTGCTTCCCCAGGGGTCTGTGTCAGAAAGTGTGGTTCCTGTTCTCGAGCTGTCGTAGGACCATGAGCCCGGAGCTTTGGAACTCACAGATGCAGAAGACCTCCTCTGAGCCTCCTGCTTTAAGCAATGGTCGAACAACTTCTGCGATAATTCTACACTCAGGAATATCTTATCTTATGCCTTTGGAAGCTGTCTGTGACATCACATTGTGTCTCTAAGTAAACAGAAGCTGCCCCCCCAAATACCACATTCCCAGGGAGTCCACGGTGTGGCCGGCCCACCCTGGCACTGAGCTAGAGCCTCAGACACCTAGAAGTCAGTGCTGTGTAGAAATGGCAGATGACTGGGTTGAAAGCAGGAGGACAAGGATTATTAATCTGGCCAGGCCAGCTTCAGGCTGTCTGTGACCCCTGGCTGTCCAGAAATGCAGAGATGAGGTGAGCTGCACAGCTCTTAGATGTGTGTGTGCCTGGTCTGGTTTATAGTTGAGGCTTCCCTGATAGCTCAGTCAGTAAAGAACCCACCTACAATGCTGGAGAGCCTGGTTTGATTCCTGGGTTGGGAAGATCCACTGGAGAAGGGATAGGCTACCCACTCCAGCATCCTTGGCTTCCCTTGTGGTTCAGATGGTAAAGAATCCGCCCACAGTGCGGGAGACCTGAGTTCGATCCCTGGGTTGGAAAGATCCCCTGGAGAAGGGAAAGGCTACCCACTCCAGTATTCTGGCCTGGGGAATTCCATGGACTGTATAGTCCATGAGGTCGCAAAGAGCTGGACACGACTGAGCAACTTTCGCTTTCACTTTTGCCTCATGCCCCTGATACTGAGTGAGGGTATCAGGCTGCCAGAACCAGTCCTGCAGGAGCCTGTGCAGTGGAAGAATCCTGGGAGGACACGGCAGCAGGTTTGCCAAGCATGCTGAAGGCTCTCATTTCCCTTCCACTTTGTGCCTTCAGGCCCCTTGGGTGATGTCTCATGTCTGCCTCAGGGATTCTTTTCAACCAGACTTAGTTGCTTGTGGCCTGTCGGCCTGGGGAAGACCAGCTGCAACATCAGGGGGCAGCAGGACCACCTCAGTCCCTGGCCTCTGGGTACCCACCAGGACCCTACCCACTGCCCTCTGCCCACAACCATCCACGTCCGCATGACCCTCTATCATCCCTGTGGATCCTCACCACCCGGCATTCACACCTGGTGCAGACCCCGCTCCTGGGGGATGGCAGGTCTGGTCTCCACTCACATGTAGAAATAAACATCTCTCTTCCCTCTTAAAGCACTGTCAGAAGACAGGTGGGGGAGTGTCCTTTTCTGGGTGTGGGTCTTTTGCAGACATCCAAATTGGCTGGTGCTCTGTCTTCTTCTTGTGAGTGATGTTGACCTACAGCTCAGACCCAGTGGGCTTGTCTGACGTTTTCCTGAAGAACTTTGTGACTTCTCTGGACCTCCTAGGTCCATCCTGTGGTGTTTGTCACCTGCGTGGTCCATGGTGTCACCTTGTGTCTCCAGCCAGCAGAACAGAAAGGAGGTGGCCACACCAGGTACCATCAGTGGTTAAAGAACCCACCTGCCAATGCAGATACATGATTTCAATCCCTGAGTAGGAAAGATCTCCTGAAGGAGGGCTAGGCATCCCACAACAGTATTCTTGCCTGGGAAATACCATGGACAGAGGAGCCTGGTGGGCTGTGATCCAGAGGGTTGCAAAGACTCAAGACACGACTGAAGCAACTTAGCATGCACAGTTACTGAGATCTTCTGTCTTGGCCCATGGCCGAGAGTTCTCCCATCACCCCCGAGTCCATGGGAGGCTGAGAAGGGTCTGTCTTCTTAAAGGTAGTGTGCCTAGCCTTTATTCACCACCTCTTTTCCTCAAAGAAGGGATGGGATATTGGGGTACAGCTAGCATTCCACCTCCCCGAGAGCCTTCTCTAATTTCCCCCCAAAGAAGGAGACCTTCTGTGTCTCCAGCCCTTCCAGTCCTGAGGTCTCTGCTCACTTGCATGAGGGGTGAGGGTGGAGGTCATATTTTATTTACTACATTTCAGACACTTGAGCTTCGTCTCTACTGTGCTCTGGCATAGGGTTTAGGAAGTATTGAGTCCTCAGTCTTCATTCAATCAAATTAATGTTTCTCAGCCTTCAGTCTCTTAGCTGTAACATGAGGCTTAATCCAGGGTTCTCATGAGTATCTAAAAAAAGCAACGATAAGTGAAGCACGTGGAGAGGCTGAGTGCTGTAGAATTAGAGATGACAGCACTAAGCGCACACTTACTTGCGGATCCCCAGGCCCGGGAAGGGCTGGAGGAGGCTACTGTGCCAAAATGTGAGCAGACCCACGTGAGGCCCAGCAAGGCCTTCGGACCACAGGGTGAGAGAGGACCCCAGGCCAAGAGGATGGGCCGTCTGAGGATTGAGGATGCCTCAGGGCGTTGGCTCCTCTGTCCATGGGATTTCCCAGGCCAGAATACTGGAGTGGGTTTCCTCCTCCAGGGGATCTTCCCAAACCAGGGATCAAACCTGCATCTCCTGCGTTGGCAGGCAAGTTCTTTACTGCTGCACCACCAGTTGTGTCTTATTCAGGGACCCTACTGAGGACAATAGCCTTGGAGACAGCCGCTTAGTGGCTCTGAGGGGCTGTTCCAAGGAGGAAAGGAAGTTACCAGGATATGTAGGAGTTTTTGGTGGAAAATAATGTAATCAAGCATCAGAAGAGTACTGCTCATCACCAAGACCAGACCTCTCGAGATAATGATCGTAGTGCATCTCTCTGTGCGGACGATGCAGGAGTCTGGGCTCATTGAAGTCATTCCCAGATAGGCGTCGTCACTGTCTACAGCCAGCGTCCTGTCCTCCTCCACCCTGAATTCCCTCAGGCTGCACCATCAGGCCAGCTATCCTGCTGCTGGCTTCACAGCTACAGCATCCTGTTTATTGCCATGGCAGGCGACATTTTTTTGCCACAGACTGTAGACGTGCATCTCCAGAATGCAGGACCTGTTTGATCAGATGTCACATATCAACCAGCCTGAGAGCTTGTGCAAAAAAGGTGTTTGTGCCCTTCCCCCACCCCACTAAACACTGACCATTCTGCTGGGAGTGGGACCCGGGCATCTGTAACAGAAGTACACACCATTCCCACGTGTTTCCCTGAGAAACTCCCTAAGGGATTGTTGTTGCTGTTCAGTCACTAAGTTCGACTCTTTGTGACCCCATAGACTGCAGCACGCCAGGCTTCTCTGTCCTTCACTATATCCCGGAGTTTGCTTATGTTCATTGAGTCAGTGACGCCATCCAACCATCTCGCCCTCTGACACCCCCTTCTCCTTTTGCCTTCAACCTCTTCCCCTCAGTCTTTCTCAGCATCAGGGTCATTTCCAGTGAGTCAGTTCTTCACATCAGGTGGCCAGAGAGTTGGAGCTTCAGCTTCAGCATCAGTCCTGCCCATGAATATTCAGAACTGATTTCCTTTAGGATTGACTGGTCTGAGGGACTCTTAAGAATCTTCTCAAGCACCACAGCTTGAAAGCATACCCAGCAAGAATTATGCAATGACTTTTGTGGCCTCTTCTTGTTCTGCATCTGAAAAACAATCTGGAAATTTTGAGAATTCCTTGTCTTGGCTGGACTGGCCTTCATCGCCTTGAGCCCCAAAGGGACTTTGTCCTCTTGGACATGCCCATATATGTGAGACCTGAGTGACAATACTCGCTTCTTTAAGACGCAGTGACAAGACATAGGGAAGTGGGCCCAGATCCTGCTGTAAGCGGAAGCTGCATGGATGGAAATTTCTTCCTCTTCAAGTGAATGTCCTGAGATGCATCCTTCTTGCTTGATTCCAAGAAGGTCCCAGAGTGGGTCAGGGGAGGTGAAGGAAAACTGTACCCTCTCATTCTCATGAGTTGTCTGTACTTGCTCAGAAGGCAAGTTTCTCCTGTTGTTCCAAGGCAAGGGCTCATGCAATTAGTTTAGTTGATGAACTAAGGTTTTTTTCCCCTGCAAAACTCTACCCATAAACTACATTTGGTTCACAGCATTTAAACCAACTGCATCATTAAGCTAGAAGCCTGAAAAGAATGTTTGCAGAATGGGGATGTTCGTAATGAACTGGGAAATGTCACAGTTTCATCTGCCTGGCCCTTTCCCCTGCATTTCCTTATACTTAATTATCTCTTTAATGAGCAATGAACTCACAGGAAAATAAAAACACTAAGGATCAATGTGTTTAAGGGCATTTGGAGAGAATGAACTGAAGCTGCCCTTTGTGTATGGCCTGCCTTTGGCATGGAGGCATTTCGTCTTGGTTAGCGATCGTCTGGCCGTGGGATGTTGGGTATTTGCCAACATAGACACCAGACCCTTGTCACTCCTGAGAACTCTGGTTTCCAAGCTCCCTTCTAACCAGCATGTCTCTCCTCTGAAGCCTGTGGTCCTCTGCATCATGTGCTCTGAGCAGTGCAGTGAGAGCTCAGTGATGTACTCAGCATCTCCTAATGGATGGGACAGAAATAGTGCTTCTCAGCCCAGCCTGGGGGCTCCTTTCTCCCCTGATCTGGCTCTCATCCCCACACGTGTGACCCCCTGCCCTATGCTGGCCAGACCGCAGCAGCAGTGTTTCCATTGCATCCGAAGGCAAGTTCTAAAAACAAGGTGGACACGTGATGGACAGATGAGAAGCTAGGAGTATGCCGTCCCATGCTCCGTGCCCCTCACCAAGCCCTGGACCCTTCTAGGGATGACGGTGGTGGGGAGGGGACCCCACAGGCTGCTGATTCTGTCCCTTTCGCCTCAAGGAGTTGCTCAGGGTCAGAGAAGCTGTGCACGAGTTTCATGTCTGCAGGGCAGTGCTATCTGTGTGTTCCTGTGTGAAGATTATGTCTAGGCGCCTTACTTGCACCCACTGCTGTTCCTTTGGGATTTTCTGGTCCTGAAAGAACACACTGTGAGTGCCACAGTCAAGCTCGTGCCCCTGATTTCAGGTGGATGATGCTTGCGTGTCCCCCCACCCCCACCCCATGCATTCTGCTCGCTCCCACCCTCCCCACTCCCCCTCCCCCACCTGACGTGCTGACCCTCCCACCACCCAGCACAGGTGCTGTGGAGCAGGATCTCCCACAGACTGCACTTCAAGCAGTGCCTGTTTTCTCCAGCAACCCAGGTGCTGGAGTCTTTCACTCACTGTCCCCATAAGCCAGCCAGACAAGTCAGGTGGTTCTGCAGAGTCATCTCTGTGTCACCTCCCAAAACGACACCTGAAAGTCACTTTGCTGGCTGCTAAAGACACTTGAAAATTACAAGCCCTGGATAGCTGGCTTGCTTTTTTTTTTTGCCTCAGCAGAACTTTGGGTTTTTTTATTGGCTCTGGCAACACTTCTGAGTCATTTCCTGGGGTGCCAGGAGATTACAGAGCGCTGGCAGGGCAGATGTGTTAGAGGAAGCCGCTGTGCCCCTCAGGTGACAGCTAGGGCCTCATTCGGGGTCCCCCAGTAGACGACAGGATGGGAGCAGAACCCAAGACTGGGGCCCCTTCAGCATCTTTCTTGGACCCACCATGCCGCAGACCTGGTGTGCATCTGGTGTTGGGAGTCAGATGTGTCGGGCACTTCCTGGGGGACAAGACTCTGCTGTCTGGTGCTGCTCCTGGGTCACAGGGGTTGGGGTATCTGCAGGCTGCTGGAGACCAGGAGGGAAGCACCTGGGGGTGGGAGGTGGGGGCACAGGGAGACTTTATTTAGAGGGAGGCCAGCGCTTCATAAAGGGAGTCACTTCTAGCTCTGCTGTTGCAGATCCGGCGGGACGTTGGGGTTCCTCTCACTGAGCCCCCAGGCCAGTAGAGCTCGTGATGGAGGGACAGACTGCCCATCGGTCAGCCTCCCTGGGACAAGGAGCTGCAGGGCCCCTAAACTTGGCTGTGGAACGCCTTTGTGGCCCCTGCAGCAGAGCCCTGACTGATGTGGCCCTGATCCCCCTTAGCCCTGACCCTGTCTCCATCCTACAGTTGATGGGTCCACTGCCAGCAGGGCCAGGCCTCCAGGCTGGCCCAGTTCCCAGCCTCGCCGTCTGGCTCCTCTGTGACTCCACCTCTGGTGCCACCTCCCTCGCCCTTATTCTGATTCCTACCATCCCCTGTGGGTCTGATGCACTCATTCTGTTTTCTCCATGTGATTTCAGGCGTTGCAATTGCCTTTCTGTTGCTACAGGCTCTCAGAGCTGGTTTATGGTCTACCCCGAATAATGACTGGTGAATGGGACTTGCATTAAATGGTTGTAGAGCTGTGCAGACCATTATTTTAAAAACAAATCCAGGGCAATTTGTTAATAAAACACATCTCAGAGCTGTTTAGCCCCGGGGTGGTTCTCGGACCCCAGCACTCTGATGAGTGGCACCTGGGAAGTGCCCTCTCTTGGCTTGTTCAGAAGACTGGGTGAGATCTTTCTTTCCGGAATAGACGTCAGATCCTACGGGACTCATCCCCAGTCAGAGCTCTAGTTAACCAAGACTCTGAGACAGGGAGGAGCTGTGGGAGCGCCCGGTGGAGGCTGGGCTTATTGCTGTTTCCATCTCAGTCTCCCTGAAGGGGAGGCTGTTCTGAGTTTCTGCCGCACGGAATGCAATTGCCTCCTGTCACAGTGAGGGGCCCACTGGCCTTTGAGCATCTCCCCCCACACGGCTGCGTGCCGGGGTCCTGTGTGCAGGCCTGAGCCCTCAGCGTCTCCTGCTTGTTGATTTTCTGAGATTCAAGCTCCAGATAGTTACATCCTCACGTGGTTCTGCTGAGTGCTCCCTGTTTTAGATGAATTGATCTCCTCTAGTTCTGGTTTTCTGATCCCCTTAAAGTGATAACCCACAACAGAACAATAGTAAGTCAACTCAGAAAGGACTTCTTGAGCTAATCATGATCAAATTTGTGCAAAAAAAAAAAAAAAGAGAGAGAGAGAGTTGTTTTTAGATGGTTCGCCTCTCTTTGGTCAGGCCTTGATTGACTGGGGTGGACTGATTGGGTTTGCTGCACTGGGGTTCAGTGGTCAGACCAGGCATGTCTGGCATGAAGGTGCACTGGGTGCAGGGAGGCCTCCTTAGAGGCTGTGAGGAGGGAAATAAATGTCCCCGGGGGGTGCTCCCCAGTGCCCTTACTCATGCCTTCACACATCTCTGTTTTGTCTGTTTCGTTAGAGGAAATCCTGAAGACCCACATCGCCCACTGGTGGTCTCCGTACAGTATGCGGCTCACCTATGCCACCATCAGTGACTCATGTGTGCCTGTCATGGAGCTGCCCACCTACACTGGCTCTGTCTACCCACCGTGAAGCCATACCACTACCCTAAGGTAGGCAGGAAGCCGCGCCAGGACAGTCTCTGCATATATTCATCGGCTCTCCCACCTAGCCAGCTCCCCACCCCCCTGTGGAGCTGTGACTCTCCCATGTGCTGTGAGCAAGGCAGTAAACAGAGGCAGGGTTAATTATTTCCCATTACATTGCATTAAATTCCCATCTTTGCAGAGCAAACTGTTAGCAAACTGCATCGTGCCAGTGTGTGGGGGGGGGGGGATGGCCTGATGCCAAAACTTCTGCCGCCCACTCAGCTGGAGAGAAGTTGGGGCCCAGGAGAGTGGACGCAGCCCTGCCTACCCCGCCTGGTGACAGGGTCCCCATGTCCCCCCGGGGCTGCCTCAGAAGGACTTTCCAGCCTCTGCCAACCAGCCCTGGCCCTGGCTCCCCAGTCACCAGAGGGCTCTGGGAGCTGACATCTCCTGCTGTCCAGAAGTACAGGACACACGGCCTGCAGTTTGCAGCGAGGGGGAAACGGTGCCCAAGCAAGGGTCCCAGGGTCCCAGGGTCCCAGGCCACAGGAAAGAAGCAGGTGTATCAGTCAGCTTGGGCTCCGTAACAACCACCAGAGACCACTGCTTAAACAGCTTAAACAGCGGACATTTTTAAAGCCACCAACTGCTTAAACAGAGGACATTTTTTTTTTTTTTTCACGATTCAGGAGGCTAGGAGCCAGAGATTGCCTAGAAACGGAACAGTTTTCCCTGGTGAACCCGTTCGCGAGAGTCTCCCCAACCTAGGAGTGATGGGATGACCTGAAACCTAGAAAACTGCAGCCCCCTGATTTTACCATGAACTTGGGAACAGGTCTCTGTAATTGGAATTATGACACCCTGGATGGCTCAGGACTGGGGGGATCGTGTTTTAGTAGAAAGTCAGCATATTCTGACCAACAGAATTCAGACGCCCACTTCCAGACTGTAGGCACCAGCTGGCGACCCATCTGCGGGGATGTCTCATCAGCACCCTAGTCTTCTGCCCTGCCAGCCAGTGCTTGCCCAGGGAGGGGACAGAGGAGAGTGGCATCTTCTCGCCTTCTACTGATACTCCCCTTGAAGGGCTTCATCCTCCCTACGCTGAGTCTCTCATGTCTCCTGGCAGACTTAGCACCCAGGCTGGTCCAGGTGGGAGGCGGCCCCCATACCCCTGTTCCCTTTCCTCCCAGGCCCGCTGTGAACATCCCAGCATCTCCCTGCACATCATTGGCCTGAACAGATCCACAGATGACCGGGAGATGACGCCACCCGATGAACCAAGGATGAGGTTTGCATCCTTCCTTCAATTATGCGACAACAATAGCCATGAGATCTGTGTCTGCTTATGTGGTCTCTGTGGGCTCAGAGTGCCAATTTAAACATCCAAGGAAAAGGCACATTTTGTAGAGTTTTCCTGACTGTTTTATGGCTTGGTATTCTGGGAAAGGAACACCCATCAAAGTCGCTACGATGTCTTCCCTTATGTCAGGCTCAGATCCTGCCCCCCAGAAACTGGGCTTCAGGGGGACAGAGGGGATGGTCGACCACACATGTCCAGTGGGGGCACCCAGCCTGCACGTGGAGGACTTTGGGGGCACCCCTCAGTTGAAAAGATACACCTTTCCAAGAAAGTCCAGGTAACAGCACCCCATTTTCAGAATATCACTTTAGAACAGGAGTCCCTGGCCCCCAAGCCACAGAGCCATACTGTTCCTGTTAGGAACCAGGCTGCACAGTGGGAGGTGAGTGGCGGGCGATCGAGAGAACCTATGTCTACATTTACAGCCACTCTCCATCACTCACAGGACCACCTGAGCTCTGCCTCCTACTCAGTGAACTCAGTAAATGTAATGCACTTGAATCATTCTAAAACAGTCCCCCGACTCCATCCATGGAAAAACTGTCTACTGTGAAACTTGCCCCTGGTGCCAAAAAAGGTTGGGGAGCACCGCATTAGAGCATTAACTGTCCTTTGCCAGGTCTAGGAACCAAGTGGTAAGTCCTGTTCCAGTGAAGCCAAATCTCCCAGTTGGCATAACAACCACGTAGTTGGTGGAACATATTGATAAAAGCAACTTTCCTGTTGTTATTAATGACTGGTTCAGGTGGATTTCATTTTCCAATCAAGAAAGCTGAGTAGAATCTAACTGAAGGGGTCTGGATTTCAGTTTCATTTTGTCCCAGAGTCCAAGCAGCCTGGGGACTGATTATACTTCCAGAGTTTACTAATGGCAACATTAAACCTCACTCTGTTGAGAGTACTGATGGGAGATGCAAAAAAGAAAGGGAACTGGGCTGGCCCCAGCTTTCACTCATTCACAGATTCTGCAAGCCTGTGCACAGGCCCAGTTAAGCCGAGAATGATCTATCCGAAGGCTCAGCAAATACCCAGCCCACATTTTGCTGTAACGGTAGCCTGGGTCTTCCCTATTCAGTTACGGAGTTCTACATTACTAGCAGCTTCTGGCAGCTTCCAGAAGGGAAGGTGCAGTGGCCTTAGCCACTCTGGCTCCTCCACAGGCCCAGCTCAGGGCTGGACACACAGGCACTTGGAGTCACTGGTCCATAACAATGTGGGCTTCTCCTGTGGCAGCTTCATTGCTGTCCCTGGTAGAACCCACCTGCCCGGGACCTCTGCAGGACCCACTGAGGTTCTTTCAGCTCTTCCGTCTCCAGAGGTGTGTAAAATCAGTGGTCCTCAGGAGGACAGACCCAGCCCAAGGCTCCCCGCTGCCTGCCCTGGAGTGGTCACCCCACTTGTGCAGCAGGTCCCAAAGCCTCACTCTTGGATGGCTCCTCCTGGGTGATCAGACCCTCAGTGTGTTCCAGAGTGGAATCAACTTGGGCGATGCTATTCTTGCCAGGACCCACTCCGGTATTCTTACCTGGAAAAGCCTCTGGACAGTGTAGCCTGGCGGGCTACAGTCCATAGGGTAGCCAAGAGTCAAGCATGACTGAAGTGACTTAGCATGCATGCAAGCATCCTTGCCGGGATAGAAGAAACACTGTGATCATTGCTTCATCCTCTCTCCTGAAGATCCATGCATTTTGCTGTCTTCCTCCAGCATCATCCCTGTCAGCGTCATCCCAGGCCTGGGGCCTGGTCCAGCAGTCTCTCTGAATTAATATTGGAAGTCACCTGGAAATTTTAAGCCATCTGTTTGAGTTCATTGACAATCTCGTTTAGTCCATTTGGTGATGCTATTTCTGCAGGCTTGATTAGCTTCAAGGACAGTGAAAAATTATCCTCCGTCAGGGCTGCCAGGATGCGGACCTTGGGTCCTCTGCTCTGCAGTTTCCTGAGCTCAACGTGGTGATGCTTTCCCGGTGCCATGTAACCTGCAGTGTGTTAATGTCACAATTTCTCATCTCCTTCCCTGTCACAATCTTGGGATTCTTCAAAGTGAGCCACAGATCTGTCAGAAATCATGCAGTAAATGTGAGAAGCTGTTTGGCGAGCAATTTATTATTTGTGTCCATTAGGCTGAGAATTTAGTGTGAATGAAATACGGAGGTTATTATGCAGAGGAGGTATTGGCCTTGAAGGAAGCATTACAAGCAAGTGGAGGGTTGCAGACCTGAGAGGGGCTGTGCTGAGAGTGGGGCCTGGACGAGGAGCCCCCCTCTCTGTCCCTCCAAGTCTGAGGCTTTCTCCCCCCAGCATTCAGGGCCTGGGGACCCTTTGCAGTGGGGGCTGCATTCTGCATCACAGAGGCTTCAGGCACATCCCTGCCCCTCCCCACTGGATGCCAGCATGACCATTGAAGATGCCCCAGAACCAGACTGTGAACCACTGGTTCTGAGTGAAGATTCACAAGCGGCTGCCTGGGTCCAGATCCCAGTTCTCTGCTCTGGGGCGAGTTCCCCATCTCCTGCCTCATTCTAATTCCTCATCTGCAAGATGGGGATGAATGTTAACAATTAAGGGTTCATGCTTGTGGATGCCGTGAAGATAAGACAGTGCACACAGCACAAGCTGGTCCTCCCGTCTCATGCCCGTGAATCCTGCCTGCTGGCCATTGGCACTCAGCCCTGCCCTCAGAACTTCAGGTCCATTTCTAACTGCTGGTCCAACATCTTCCCTTCAACTGGTCAGGTTGTGATTCTCAGAGAAGGTAAATGAGCAGATGTCAGGAGTTTTATTTAACTCACTATTTAACCAGTGGGGCATTAGAACCAGTCTCAGGAACAGATGAGAAGCTCCGTGTATGTGGACAGTCTGACAAGAAATATAAGGACAAGCTTGAGGGTTAATGATCCCCCTGGGCCTAACTGTAACCTTGGGCTCTTTGACACACCGGACAGAAATCCACATGAGATGCCCACCCCAGCAGGTCTGCCCAGGCCATTGCAAGGCAAGCCGGCCTTTGCACAGGAAGGTACTCAGCGACCTCGATTGGTCTTTGCAGGTTTCAGATAAATCCTGTAACTATCTCTAAATGATATCCTAAACTGGGTTTTCCCAGTTGCTCAGAAGTGAAGAATTTACCTGCCAATGCAGGAGCCGCGGGAGATGTGGCTTTGATCCCTGGGTTGGGAAGATCCCCTGGAGAAGGGCATGGCAACCCACTCCAGTATTCTTGCCTGGAGAATCCCATGGTTGGAGGAGCCTGGTGGAGTACAGTCCAGGGGATCACAGAGAGTAAGACCCGACTGAAGTGACTGAGCATGCACACACATGTGAAGCTCAAACTCCAGTTCTGGGCTGGGCCTGGCACGTGGTATGAGCTGGGTAAACATGTGCTGAGTGGACAAATTAAGTTTAAAATTAGCTGATAAAGTTCTGTTTCAATAGGATCCTTGTAGATATGGATTTCTTTGGTTGTCCTGGAAGCAAAACTTGACAGGTACTTGGCCCTTGCTGACGTTCTGCTGTCTCAGTATAGGACGCTGTAGAGGAGAGCACCCTTTACCTGTCCTGGACTTGTAGCTGGGACCCTCACAACAAGACAGATTAACAAGAGGGAAGCACAGTTTACACACATGACCCACACATAGCATGGGAAAACATCTCAATCCAAAGCATCAATTCACAAGTGCAGCTTTTACAGCCTCATCTACCAGGAGCAATAAACTTGTAGAGAATTACCAGGGTGAGGAGGCAGGTTTAGGGTTCCCAGGGTGGAAGCTGTGGAGAGTGCACAAACCAGAGGGCCCAGTGTGGCAATGTGTAGACTACAGGTTCCCTGGTGCATCTCTGCGCCAGTGAGAGTCTGTCTCCAGGAAGAGGGAACTATTTCCTGCCTTTAGGCAGAAAACAGGAGCTTTGCTGGGTTCACTGCTTCCTAATTGCCCTCCACTCAAAATAATTGTCATGTCAAAAAGGCATATTTTGGGGTGACCTAGTCTGATTTCCTTCAACACTAGAGGAACTAAAGCTAGAGAAAGTCAAAGTAAAGCACTTACTTTGTGGAGGGATAGAAAAAGGAAGGAAACCTACGTAATGCCCTCAACAATCTAGGCAAGGATAGACAAACAAAGAAATATATAATAGTCAAAAAGTTAAGTATCGCAAGATAGACATCGGTTCTGTTCAGAATTTTGCTGAAAGATAGAAACCCAAGGTGGAGGGTGAGGGAAGGAGGAGGGGTAAAAACAGGCAGGATTTGGTCACTTTGGGACATAGACAGAGATATTCCAGATCCAGGAGGAGCATGCAGGGAGGTTCCTCGATCAGGCATGGGCCCAGTTTGGTTGTGTGTTGTTTTCACACTTGTCATTCCCTCTGCCCTTCTCTCAGGAGCCAGGGCGTGGTGTTGTGTCTCACAGCCCTGTGGTGAGGCCCCCTCTACTATTCCACAGAGGCAGGGATGAGAACCCAGACCCTGAGGGCAGGGTCTGCAGCTCCCCTGGTGGTGCTAGTGGTAAACAACCTGTCTGCCAATGCAGGAGACGCAGGTCCATCCCTGGGTCAAGAAGATCCTCTGGAGCAGGGAATGGCAACCCACTGCAGGATTCTTGTCTGCAGAATCCCAGGGAGAGAGGAGCCTAGCAAACTGCAGCCCATGGGGTCACAAAGGGTCCAACACAACTGAGCACACAGCTAAATCCACACAGAACCTGAGAGGTGCCCTGGGACTCAAGCCAGGCAGGGCCACCCGTCCCTCCACATGGCCTCCACAGGGAGATGCAGAGAGTCCTGAAAGGCCAGGTGCCACTTCCTGCAGACTGGTCAGGGCCCTTCAAGAGGACAAAGTAAACGTTTCCTGTGTCAGCCGTCTCCCCTTCATCCTGCTCACTTCCCACCCTTTGCTGTCACTCTTCAGCTAGCCCAACTCCCCTGCAGCATTCTCGGAGGTGGCTGAATTCCAGGCTCCCCAGTTCTTGCCCTGGCAGGAGCTACTGCCTTTAGCATGTGCCAGGCACTATGGTGGGCCCGTGATGGCCCCTCCATCAGACGACCGGGGTCCAGGTGCCATGGCAGCTCTGGATCAGTGGCCAGGGGAAGCGTGGCGGGAGACACGTGAGTGCTGGGGAGCGTGAGGCAGCCCCTTGCTCACAGAGCCAGAGCAGAGTCAGGGCCTCCATGGGAAAGGGTTCCCCACAGAGAACTGAGAATGGGGGGCGGGGCGGGGCACTAGGCCCAGGGATGTGGTGTATCCTCGTTACTCTGAGCACAGTGATCTCCACCTCTCCAGGAAGTGCACCTGCAGCGGGGCCGGCGGTTTTTGATGAGAAAGCCCGGCTGCAGTTGCATTTGTTGGTTTCCTTTGCAGGTCTGTTGAGCTGGGTGTTGAATTAAGATGTAGCAGAGCCACAACAGGATCATTTTGAACTGGCCTCGAACCGCGCTGATGTCTGTGTGTGTATGTCTCTCTCCTCCTGCAAACACTCTGGCATATGCTGTCCAACCGCCAGCCAGGGTGCCCGTCCTGTGTCCAGTGGTCGTGGGGTTGATCACAGAGCCTGAGAAGGAAGGCTAGTGCCCCGTGTGCCTGATGCTCCTGGGCCAGGTGGGCTCTCCCCGCTCCCTGCCTCTCGCTTCTGTTCTGTTTCACCTCTGTTCACATTAAGGGCCAGCACCAAGACCTAGATCTGCCTGACTGGGGGCTGGCCATCTTTGGTCAAGTGTAGGAGCTCTCGTTTACTTGTCCTTGTCTGTTTCACTCTCTGCCCCCGTGCCCGGCCCCCACCTGCTAGACCTTTAAAATGCTGAAAATGTGCTTTGAGCAGCCTCTCCCCCATCAGTGCTGATAAAACATATGGTGGTGAGCACGCTTGCCTTACACACATGGTGCTGGGATATAGATACAGACACGCATGTGCAGAGATGTGTGCACCTGCGTGGTGGCCTGCCTCCTCATTTTCCTCTCAGAACTCTGTAAAGACCTAGCACACGTATGTGTGTGTGTGTGTGTGTGTGTGTGTGTGTGCGGCTCGCTGCTTCCAGCTGTGCACTTTCTCAGAGGCTGGCACTCTCAGGGCCCTCCCCCACTTCACCCACTGCCTCCAGGCTCCTCCTGCACCCTCTCCACCCATGATGCACCCACTTCCAACCTCGAGAGGAAACACCACTTCTGTCTGCCTGGTCAGTACGAGGTGTGGGCTCCCTGGGAGACTGGCACATTGGGTCCGGAGCAAGCCATTATTCAGGATCAGGGGCATGACAGAGGTCATCATGACAGGATCAGAGGGCATGACAGTTGCTCATCAGAGCAACGGAAATGCCACAGAAAAACAGGGCGTTTGTTCCTGAGGACCTGAGTGCCACACTCCTTTCAACAATTAGCCACCACCTCCTCCCTCGTGGCTCAGCTGGTTAAAAATCTGCCTGCAATGTGGGAGACCTAGGTTTGATCCCTGGGTTGGGAAGATCCCCTGGAGAAAGGAAAGGCCACCCACTGCAGTATTCTGGCCTGTAGAATTCCAAGGACTATATCGTCCATGGGGCCACAAAGAGTCAGACACGACTGAGTGACTTTCATTTTTCTTTCTATTTTCACCACCACCCCCACTTCCACCATGAACAACCCCAGTAGTACCTCCACCTCTGCCATCACCATCATCACCTCCATCTCATCCCCCAACACCTCCACCTTTACCATCAACACCAACCACCACCTCTACCACCCTCATCACCACTGCCTGACTTGCCAATTGTTGCTTTTTAACTAGGGGTAGAACCGAGGCTCGAACACAAGATTCCTGACACCTGACCCACCGTGCGTGTCCTTGTTCCAGAGCTTTCACTTCTGCCGTGTCTCACTTAGTGCCTAACCTCTCAGGTGGTATGCAGAGGATGACTTCTCTAACTCTCCCTTTCCTGGTTTTCTCCACTGGGGGGTGTGGCCTGGGTTTGGGGTTTTTTTTTAAAGCTCCTCAGGTAATTCAGAAGTGTGAGCAAGTCAGCAAAGCCCTTCTTGGGAGCAGTAGTTTTTTCACCTGGAATGGAAGGTCCATGTCATTTTCTTTCTTTTTTTAAAATAATTTCATTTCTTTCTTTATTTTGGCTGTGCTGGGTCTTCATTGCTGCCCAGGCTTTCTTTAGTTGTTGCGAGCAGGTGCTACTCTCTAGTTGTAGAGTGTTGGCTTATCATTGCAGTGGCTTCTCTTGTTGCAGACCACAGACTCTAAGCACACGGGCTTCAAGAGTTGCAGCATGCTAGCTCAGTAGTTGTGGTTCCCAGGCTCTAGAGCACAGGCTCAGGAATCGTAGTGCCTGGGCTTAGTTGCTCCAAGGCATGGGGGATCTTCCTGGACCTGGGGTTGAACTCATGTCCCCTGCATTTGCAAGTGGATTCTTTACCACTGAGCTACCAGGAAAGCCCTATGTCATTTTCAAATCAAAGATACTGCCCCCCACCTCCATCACTGAACCTGCCATCCTACTAACGTATTTCTAATCTTTTGTCTTTATATGAATGACCACGGGAAGATACGTGTTTCATCTGAATTTGATTTCCAACTTTATTCAGAGGTGTTTGGGGGATGAATTAGAAATGCATATGCTCTCTAATGCCCACAGGGTTAGGCCTCACTCCGTTTCTACCTCATGTATTAAGTAGTGACCTGGCTATCAAAACATTCACATGACTTCATCTCAGGGAGCTGTTCAAGGGCCTTGACTCAGCTGGACAGCTGTTGTGTTTGTGGTATCAGATAGGGTGGTTTTTTTTTTTTATACATGAGCCCAAGAAGCTCTTCATAGTGACTACAGAAATATGGAAGGCCACGTCTGGAGAAATGCCAGATCTTTATTGCATTGATGCTTTGGAAAGGGGGTTCTCAACAATACTGTTAATCACAGGTTTCCATGTTCTCATGAATCAAAATGTCTTGTGCTTTAGAATCCTGGGAATCTAGTCGTGGATGTCCAGATAGACAAACTTCTGGTGAAGAACATGTGTTCTCCACTGTTATGGTTTGTGTTTAAAGGGAAGAGAGATCATTCTGAAGACCCCATCCCTAGATATGCAGGGGCTGAATCGTCTTTAGCAGACTTACACAGAGCAGGAGAATAACCTGTGCTTTGCTCCTCATCTTAGCAGCCATTTCTGCAGTGTGGCCAGACCCTCAGAGGGAAAGGTAAGGTCACATGGTCTCTTCCTGTGTTGAAAGTGAAATTCTGGGGCCCCCCTGGTGGCTTTATGGTAGAGAATCCGCCTGCCAGTGCAGGTGGACACAAGTTCGATGCCTGGTTTGGGAAGATCCCACATGCTGGGGAGCAGCTGAGCCAGTGTGCCACAAGTGTGGAGCCTGTGCTCTAGAGCTTGTAAGTCACAACTGTGAGTGTGTGTGCTGCAGCTCCAGAAGTCCAAGGGCCCTAGAGCCCATGCTCTGCAACAAGAGAAGACACCGCAATGAGAAGCCTGTGTATCACAACTAGAAAGTAGCCCCCACGGGCAATGACTAAAGAAAACTGTGCAGCAACAAAGACTCAGCACAGACAAATAAATGAACTTATTTTTCAAAAAAAGAAAGTGAAATTATGGAACTATACATCACATAGTAACTTGTCTTACAGCCGCATCATCCTTTTATTTTGCAAAGTGCAATCTCCCTGCAGATATTTTTGTACAATCAAGTGTCTGCTCCAAAGGCTCGGGTGTGTAGCCATATACTTGCTCACAGCAGCATTTGTCATTTGATGTCATTTCAGTTTGTTCAATGCTTTCTGTTACCATCATCCTTTTTCTAAAATTGTCCTCTCAAAGTATTTTTCATTCCAGCTTCATCCAGGGGCTGAACATAACTGGAAAAGCCAGCATCAGTCGTAGGCCCTTTATTTCACTGGATCAGCAGGCCTTTCGCTCCCCTGCCCTTTACTGCCACATGAATGTCAGAACCTTTGCCAGAATTTGGAAAACTGAGAAGTGACATGGCACATTAATCCCTGCGCAGGAGATGCTGCTCTATTAATATTTTATGGGAAACAAATGGACTAATAAAAAATTCACATACTGCTCATCAGGAAGAGTCGCTATGTTTTGACTTGAAGGCACATTTGACTGGAGATTCGTGAGGAGGCTGTGGTATTTTCTCAGTTAAGCTGTGCTATTTCAGCAACAGCAGCTCGCACATGGCTCCTCCTATCAGGGCAGTCCTCACCCTGTACTGAAATTTGGGGATTCTCTGTCTCCCCACAAACTGGGAGCTCCACTACAACCAGGCATTGGGCCTCTGCATGCCAACACCTAGAACCGTGTCCACACTGAGCCCTGACTAAGTAAATGCTCTTTGAATGAACAAAAGTATTTATGAGTGGATAAAGCACTTTAGAATAAAGAAAATTGACGGCATGTCTTCCAAGAACCTTTGCATCTTGTTAATCATTTGGTTTCATGTTCTTTTTAAAACACAATTTGTCCAGTCCTTGAAACATGATTTTCTATTTTCTGTGACTATCAAAATGCTTCTATGTCTCACTCCATCTTAACACTGGATCAACTCTGGTGTCTCTCACAGCCCAGCTCCATCTCATGTTCTTAGATTCAGTTCAGTTCAGTTCAGTCACTCAGTTGTGTCTGACTCTTTGCGACCTCGGGAACTGCAGCACGGCAGGCTTCCATGTCCATTACCAACTCCCAGATCTACTCAAACTCATGTCTGTCGAATCGGTGATGCCATCCAACCATCTCATTCTCTGTAATCTCCTTCTCCTCCCGCCTTCAATCTTTCCCAACATCAGGGCCTTTTCCAATGAGTCAGTTCTTTGTATCAGGTGGCCAAAGTATTGGAGTTTTAGCTTCAGTATCAGCCCTTCCAATGAAAATTCAGGACTGATTTCCTTAAGGATGGACTGGTAGGATCTCCTTGCTGTTCAAGGGACTCTCAAGAGTCTTCTCCAACACCACAGTTCAAAAGCATCAATTCTTCAGCACTCAGCTTTCTTTATACTCCAACTCTCACATCCACACGTGACTCCTGGAAAAACAATAGCTTTGACTAGACAAACCTTTGTTTCTTTGTCTCTGTTTTTTAATATGCTGTCTAGGTTGGTCACAACCTTCCTTGCAAGGAGTAAGCGTCTTTTAATTTCATAGCTGCAGTCACCATCTGCAGTGATTTTGGAGCCCAAGAAAATAAAATCTGTCACTGTTTTCATTGTTTCCCCATCCATTTGCCATGTAGCGATGGGACCAGATGCCTTGATCTTAGTTTTCTGGATGTTGAATTTTAAGCCAACTTTTTCACTCTCCTCTTTCACTTTCATCAAGAGGCTTTTTAGTTCCTCTTCACTTTCTGCCATAAGGGTGATGTCATCTGCATATCTGAGATTATTGATGTTTCTCCCAGCAATGTTGATTCCAGCTTGTGCTTCATCCAGCCCAGCATTTCTCATGACGTGCTCTGCATATAAGTTAAATAAGCAGGGTGACAATATACAACCTTGACGTACTCCTTTCCCTGTTTTGAAACAGTATATTTGTTGTTCCATGTCCGGTTCTAACTGTTGCTTCTTGGCCTGCATACAGATTTCTCAGGAGGCAGGTCAAGTGCTCTGGTATTCCCATCTCTTGAAGAATTTCCCACAGTTCAAATCCTATTTTCTCCTCTCTTTTAACTGTGACCAGATTTCTCTTTATTCTTTAGAACCTTACCTGCCTACCAATTCTCAAAACTCAGAGAACATCTAGGGAGAGCAGAAATGGAGGCAGAGACAATCATATGGATCAAGGAAATGTCACCACGTGGTCTGCCCACCAGAAACACCTGGATCACTTAGCTTGGTGGTTCTCAAACTGGGGCACCAGTTAGCCCAGTTAGATGCCTCAGCCCCACCCAGAGTCTCAGATTGTTTGTGTTTCCAACATTTCCCAGATGCTGCTGGTCTGGAGGTCCCCACCTGAGGAATACTGACTCTGGTCATTAAACGTGGGGGGAGGGGGCAGATACTGTTTCTCCTCCAGGGCCCAGGGTCAGCACTTATGCTCTGGTCATCTCTCTCTGGACAGGCACTGTCTCCCCGAGTGCAGGTGACAACAGGGCCTGCTGCCTAGGTGTACCCAGGCCACACTCAGTGCCCAGGAGACAGCTCCCCCATCTCCATCCACATCCACACTTCTTGAAGGTGGCAGTGTGTGTGTATATGTGCATGCTCAGTCATGTCTCAATTTTTTGGGACCCCATGGACTGTATCCCACCAGGCTCCTCCATCCATGGGATTCTCCAGGTAAGAATACTGGAGTGGGTTGCCATTTCCTCCTCCAGAGGATCTTCCTTACCTGGGGATCAAACCTGCACCTCTTGCATCTCCTGCATTGGCAGGCAGATTCTTTACCACTGAGCCACCTGGAAACCCATGTGTGTGTGTGTGTGTGTGTGTGTGAATATATATGTATGAAAGTGAAAGTCATTCAGTCATGTCCAACTCTTTGCAACACCTTGGACTATACAGTCCATGGCATTCTCCAGGCCAGAATACTGGAGTGGGTAGCCTTTCCCTTCTCCAGGGGATCTTCCCAACCCATGGATAGAACCCAGGTCTCCTGCATTGTGGGCAGATTCTTTACCAGCTGAGCCACAAGGGAAACCCAAGAATACTGGTGTGGGTAGCCCATTCCTTCTCCAGAGGATCTTCTCGACCCAGGGATAAAACTGGGATCTCTTGCATTGCAAGCAGATTCTTTACCAACTGAGCTATCAGGGAAGCCATATAGTATATATATATATGTGTGTGTGTGTGTGTGTATATATATATATATATATATATATATTTATGCATTTTATTTTCTCTACTGGTTACCTTTATAAAATGAAACAATACTCTTACAAGTTTCTCTCGTATCTCATTAACTACAGGCAAGAATTTTAAGCAACCCACTTGGTAAAATGGATCTGAAAGTCATGCCCTTTCCTACAAGTCCATTCTCTGTCCCTCCCACCTAGAAAATTCTGTCTTTTTAATATTTTTATATCCCTGAAATTGATAGCATTTGTGTTCTTCCCCTAACCCATAACTAAACTTTCCCGATTTATCTGTAGGTTGATTCTGAAAGACTACAATCAATAAATAGCATAACTTTTTCATAAAAAATTGTCTGTCTTGGTAGCGCTAAGTAGCATCCTATGACTGTGTCTCTTTTTAGTTCAGCTTTTTGTTTTTTCTGAAGTTTTAAATTGCCTTTATTTTTATTTGAGCTATTTTATTTTATCACACCCTCATCATCTTTCCCCAGACTCTATCAGATATTCTGTTGCTTTGCCTCCTTCCTCACTTGCGTCTCTGCAAGACCACTCCACTACCCCAGTTCTAGTCTGGACTCATTATTCTTTTTCACACCAGCACTGTGCCACCCGGGGAGACCCCCTCAATGCTCCCTGTGTTGGAGCCACTGTTTCTTAGATCTCACATCATCTTCTTTCTTGATTTACTTCCACTTTTGTCTGGAGTACACCCTCCAGATGCTTTCCTAAGAAAGAACTATGGGAGTTAAACTTTCTGAATTCCTGAATATTTAAACATGTCTCTCTCAAATCTCTTGAAAAACTTAGTTGTATGTAGAATTGCAGTATGAAAACCATTGTCCCTCAAATTTGGGGCTATAATTCCATCTCACGTCCAGTGTTGCCGATGACAAACCTGAGGTCAGTCTGACACTCGTTCCTCTGTGAATTATTTTTTTCCCCTGAAAGATATTTGAATGAACTAATGTGTCTAAATGTGGGTCGGGTTTCTCTGTTTTTTTTTTGTGTGTGTGTGTGCACCATCTGTCTCATCCAGACACTCTCAGATGACACTCCTGCTCAACCACATTTCCCAACTCCATGCTGACTGCACCTCAAACTCCAGGTCCCCAAAATTCTCTCTGGGGTTGACTCTGCAGGTGTTTTAATCTGCTGCTTTTTCAACCAGCCTCATCCCTCATGATTCTTACGTGTGAAATGTGGTGAAACCGTTCCTGTAATCTTTACATGTGTGTATACCTGTTTTATCCCTTCATTATCATCATGATTGCATTTCTGGTGGGAGAAGACAGAAATAAATGTGATGGATCCACCAATTTAAATTGGAAACTTCCAGTTATCCTTAAGAACCTTTTTCTTATTTAAAAAACCATTTCGGCATTATAGAAAATAATAGTCACTTGCCACCCCACTGCCCACAGGTAACTGCTCTGAGTATTTTGATAAATTTTCCTGATATTTTTATCTAGAAATGCACACTTGTTATTTATTTGCTCATTTTAAAATAATCATTTTCCCAACACAATTTATTGTACAAGTCTTCCTTTCCTTACAGATTTGGGATGACAGTTTAATATTATTAAATATTAAATTCTTAGATAAACTATTCTGTTCTAATATAAACCCTTGTGACTTAAGGCTGCCCATCACTGATGAATTTATTCATTGTTATATCAGTTACAAAGTCTATAGCTACTCTGTACCATTAGCAATAAATCCCTTCTCGTCAATCTTCCTCTTTAACTATCTTGTCATTTTCATCCATTTCTTCTTGTATGTGAACTTTAGTATTATTTTATTTGTCCTCTTCTCCTCCTGCCTTCAATCTTTCCCAGCATCAGGATCTTTTCCAATGAGTCAGTTATTTGAATCAGGTGGCCAAAGTATTGGAGTATCAGCTTCAGCATCAGTCCTTCCAAAGAATATTCAGGACTGATTTCCTTTAAGATGAACTGGTTTGATCTCCTTGCAGTCCAAGGGACTCTTAAGAGTCTTCTCCAACACCACAGTTCAAAAGCATCAATTATTTGGCACTCAGCCTTCTTTATGGTCCAACTCTCACATGCATGGATGCAGTCATCATATGCAGTGATTTTGGAGCCCAAGAAGGTAAAGTTTGTCACTGTTTCCATTGTTCCCCCATCTCTTTGCCTTGAAGTGATGGGACCAGATTGCCATAATCTTCATTTGTTGAATGTTGAGTTTCAAGCCAGTTTTTTCACTCTCCTCTTTCACTTTCATCAAGAAGCTCTTTAGTTCCTCTTCACTTTCTGCCAGAAGGGTGGTATTTTCTTCATATCTGAGGTTATTGATATTTCTCCCGGCAATCTTGATTCCAGGTTGTGCTTCATCCATTCCAGCTTTCTCATGATGTGCTCTTCATATGATTTAAATCAGCAAGGTGAAAATATTGACATATGCCTTTCCTGATTTTAAACCAGTCTGTTTTTCTGTGTCCGATTCTAACTGTTGCTTCTTGACCTGCATACAGGTTTCTCAGGAGGCAGGTAAGATGGTCTGGTATTCTGATCTTTTGAAGAATTTTACACAATTTGTTGTGATCCACACAAAGATGTGTCAAAGAAGCAGTCGAAGATGCAAATGGTGACTGCAGCATAAAATTAGAAGAAGTTTGCCCCTTGGAAGAAAAGCTATGAGCAACCTCGCTAACATATTAAAAAACAGAAACATTACTTTGCCAACAAAGGTCCATCTTGTCAAAGCTATGATTTTTCCAGTAGTCATCTATGCATGTGAGAGTTGGACTATAAAGAAAGCTGAGTGCTGAAGAATTGATGCTTTTGAACTGTGGTATTGGAGAGGACTCTTGAGAGTCCCTTGGACTGCAAAGAGATTCAACTGGTCCATCCTAAAGGAAATCAGTCCTGGATATTCATTGAAAGCCTGAGACTGAAGCTGAAGCTCCAATACTTTGGCCACCTGATGCAAAGAACTGACTCATTAGAAAAGGCCCTAATGCTAGGAAAGATTAAAAGAGGGAGGAGAAGGGGATGACAGAGGATGAGGTGGTTGGATCACATCACCAACTCAGTGGACATGAGTTTGAGTAAGTTCTGGGTGTGGTGAAGGACAGGGAAGCCTGGCGTGCTGCATTCCATGGGATCACAAAGAATCGGACATGACTGGGTGACTGAACAACAACAGACTTAAAACAGCTGAGAAATCTGAGATCAGCGTAAATCTGTATTTTTTTCTCACAACTTATTTCCTTATTACTGGATCATTGTGGCATTTCTTTTCCTGTAGACTTCTTAGTATCTATGAGAATATTTTTAGGTGCTCTGTTAATTTCCCTGGAATCAGAAAACCCTTTAATCTGGAAGTTCACATCTGTACTATGTAGGCATCTTTTGGTGTCTTCGGCGATTGCATCTCTTCCCGTCACTGCAGTTCCTCCATGAGAAGCACTTAGATTCTCAGATGTGAGGACCATCTGCTGTCTTCCATCTCTCTCCCACCAGGACACCTTCCTTTGCCTTCTGGGGGAGTTTCCCAAATTTTCTTCCATTTCTCTGGATCAAATTTCTCTCGTTTTTCAACTTCAGTTTCTTTACAGTCTCCTCATCTCACCTCTTTGGTTGCACTTCTAAATAGCAAACCTCTGCAGCCTGTCTCTGTGACCTTCCATAACACCTTGACAGGAATGCCTGCATCAAACAGATCCAAAGACCAGGCCCTTCAGCTGCCCAACTCTCCACAATATTTGTCTAACAGGGACCAGAGCTCTCTAACAAGAGGGCTAAGATGTAGTTTTTCTAGTGTTTCTGCCTTTTACTTTGCATCTTAATAACCGTGGATAACCTACCTCAACATAGAAAAGGCCATATATGATATGCCTTCAACAAACAAACAAAAGCCTTTCACAATTATTCTCAATTGTGAAAAATTGAAAGCATTCCTTCTAAGATCAGGAACAAGACAAGGGTGTCCATTTTTGCCAGTTTTATTCAACATACTTCTGGAAGTCCTAGTTACAGCAATCAGAGGAGAAAAAGAAATAAAAGAAATCCTGAATGCAAATGCTGATTCCCAACCAGTAATGCAAAAGAAGCTGAAGTTGAACGGTTCTATGAAGATCAACCTGACCTTCTAGAACTAACATCCAAAAAAGATGTCTTTTTTATTATAGGGGACTGGAATGCAGAAGTAGGAAGTCAAGAAACACATGGGGTAACAGGGAAATTTTACCTTGGAGTACAGAATGAAGCAGGGCAAAGGGTAATAGAGTTTTGACAAGAGAATGCACTGGTCATAAGAAATACCCCTTCCAACAACACAAGAGAAGACTCTACATATGGACATCACTAGATTGTCAATATCCAAATCAAATTGATTATATTCTTTGCAGCCAAAGATGGAGAAGCTATATACAGTCAGCAAAAACAAGAGAGGGAGCTGACTGTGGCTCAGATCATGAACTCTTTATTGCCAAATTCAGACTTAAATTGAAGAAAGTAGGGAAAACCAATAGGCCATTCAGGTATGACCTAAATTAAATTCCTCACGGTTACACAGTGAAAGTGAGAAATAGATTTAAGGGATTAGGTCTCATAAACAGAGTGCCTGATGAACTATGGATGGAGGTTCATGCCATTGTACAGGACACAGGGAGCAAGACCATCTCCAAGGAAAAGAAATGCAAAAATGCAAAATGGCTGTGTGAGGAGGCCTTACTAATAGCTGTGAAAACAAAAGAAGCAAAAAGTAAAAGATAAAAGGAAGATATACCCATTTGAATGTAGAATTACAAAAAATAGCAAGTAGAGATAAGAAAGCCTTCCTCAGTGATCAGTTAAAGAAATAGAGGAAAACAACAGACTGGGAAAACTAGAGATCTCTTCCAGAAAATTAGAGATACCAAGGGAACATTTCATGCAAAGATGGGCTCAATAAAGGACAGAAATTGTATGGACTGAACAGAAGCAGAAGATATTAAGAAGAGGTGGCAAGAATACACAGAAGAACTGTACAAAAAAGATCTTCATGGCCCAGATAATCATGATGGTGTGATCACTCACCTAGGCCAGACATCCTGGAATGTGAAGTCAAGTGGGCCTTAGGAAGCATCACTATGAACAAAGCTAGTGGAGGTGATAGAATTACAGTTGAGCTATTTCAAATCCTAAAAGATGATGCTGTGAAAGTGAGGCACTCAATATGCCAGCAAATTTGGAAAACTCAGCAGTGTTTTCCAGGACTGGAGAAGGTCAGTATTCATTGCAATCCCAAAGAAAGGCAATGCAAAAGAATGCTCAAACTACCACACAACTGCATTCATCTCACATGCTAGTAAAGTAATGCTCAAAATTCTCCAAGCCAGGCTTCAACAATATGTGAATCATGAACTTCCAGAAGTTCAAGCTGGATTTAGAAAAGGCAGAGGAATCAGGGATCAAATTGAAAACATTCACTGGATCATGAAAAAAGTGAGAGAGTTCCAGAAAAACATCCATTTCTGCTTTATTGACTATGCCAAAACCTTTGACACTGTTGATCTCAATAAACTGTGGGGAATTCTTAAAGGGATAGAAACAAAAGACCACCTGACCTGCCTCTTGTGAAATCTGTTTTCAGGTCAGGGAGCAACAGTTAGAACTGGACATGAAACATCAGACTGGTTCCAAATAGGAAAAGGAGAACGTAAGGCTGTAGGTTGTCACTGTGCTTATGTAACTTATATGCAGAGTACATCATGAGAAATGCTGGACTGGAGGAAGCACAAACTAGAATCAAGACTTCCAGGAGAAATATCAATAATCTCAGATATGCAGATGACACCACCCTTATGGCAGAAAGTGAAGAACTAAAGAGCCTGTTGATGAAAGTGAAAGAAGAGAGTGAGAAAGTTGGCTTAAAGCTCAACATTCAGAAAACTAAGTTCATGGCATGCGGTCCCATCACTTCATGGCAAATAGATGGGGAAACAGTGGGAAAAGTGACAGACTTTATTTTTTGGGGAGTGGCTGCAAAATCACTGCAGATGTTGACTGCAACCATGAAATTAAGAGATGATTACTCCTTGGAAGCAAAGTTATGACAAACCTGAACAGCATATTAAAAACAGAGACATTACTTTGCCAACAAAGGCCTGTCTAGTCAAGGCTATTATTTTTCCAGTAGTCATGCATGCGTTTGAGAGTTGGAGTATAAAGAAAGCTGAGCACCGAAGAATTGATGCTTTGGAACTGTGGTGTTGCAGAAAATTCTTGAGAGTGCCTTGGACTGCCAGGAGATCCAACCAGTCCATCCTAATGGAAATCAGTTCTGAATACTCATTGGAAGGACTGATGTTGAAGCTGAAACTCCAATACTTTGACCACCTAATGCGAAAAGCTGACTCATTTGAAAAGACCCTGATGCTGGGAAAGATTGAGGGCAGGAGGAGAAGGGGAAGATAGAAGATGAGATGGTTGGATGGCATCACCAACTCAATGGACATGAGTTTGAGTAAACTCCGGGAGTTGATGATGGACAGGGAGGCCTATCGTGCTGCAGTCCATGGGGTCCCAAAGAATCAGACACGACTGAGCAACTGAATTGAACTGAGATCAGAAAAGAAGAAGTAAATCTCTCACTGTTTGCAAATGACATGATACTGTATACAGAAAACCCTAGAAGTAGTATTAGAAAATTACTAGAGCCAATTAGTGAATTTAGCAAAGTTGCAGGATACAAAATCAGTACACAGAAATCACTTTCATTTCTATATATTAACAATGAAAAATCAGAAACAGCAATTAAAGAATCAACTCATTCACTATTGCATCAAAAGTAATTAAATATCTAGGAATAAGCTTACCTAAGGAGACAATACAATTGTACACAGAAAATAATAAGACACTAATGAAAGAAATCAAAGATGACATAAACAGATGGAAAGATAGTCCATGTTCCTGGGTTGGAAGAATCTATATTGTGAAAATGACTAAACTACCAAATGCAATCTACAGATTTAATGCAATCCTTATCAAATACGAATGGTATTTTCACAGAACTAGAACAAAATTTCACAATTCATATGGACACACAAAAGACACCAAATAGCCAAAACAGTCTTGAGAAAGAAGAATGGAGCTGGAAGAATCTACCTTCCGGATTTCTGGTTATACTACAAAGCTACAGTCATCAGGGCAGTATGATATGGGCAAAAAAAAAAAAAACAAAAAAAACCCAAAAAAACCAGAAAGAAAGAAATATAGTCCAGTGGAACAGATAGAAAGCCCAGAAATAAACCCATGCACCTATGGATATCTTATATATATATATAAGAATATACAATGGGGCAAAGCCTCTTCAATAAATGGTGCTGGGAAAACTGGACAGCTACATGTAAAAGAATGAAATTGGAACACTTCCTAACACCATACACAAAGATAAAGTCAAAATGGAATAAATACCTAAATGTATGACCAAATACTATAAAACTCTTAGCGGAAAACATGGGCAGAACACTCGATGACATAAATCAAAGCAAGATCCTCTATGACCCACCTCCTAGAGTAATGTAAATAAAAATGAAAGTAAACAAGTGGGACCTGATTAAACTCAAAAGCTTTTGCACAGCAAAGGAAATGATAAGCAAGGTGAAAAGACAACCTTCAGAATGGGAGAAAAAAATAGCAAATGAAAGAACTGATAAAGGATTAATTTCCAAAATATGCAGGCACCACATACAACTCAATACCAGAAAAGCAAACAACCCAATCAAAAAGTGGGGGAAAAACCTAAACATACATTTCTCCCAGGAAGACATACAGATGGCTAACAAACACAAGAAAAGATTCTCACCATCACTCATAATTAGAGAAATGCTAATCAAAACTACAATGAGACATCACCTCACACTAGTCAGAATGGCCATGATCAAAAAGTCTACAGACAATAAATTCTGGAGAGTGTGGAGAAAAGGGAACACTCTTGCACTGTTGGTGGGAATGCAAATTGATACAGCCATGATGGAAGACAGTATGGAGATTCCTTCAAAAACTAGGAATAAAACCATCACATGACCCAGCAATCCCACTCCAAGGCATGTACCCTGAGGGAAGCAAAACTGAAAGAGACACATGTATCCCATTGTTCATTGCAGCACTATTTACAATAGCTGAAACATGTAAGCAACCAAGATGTTCATCGACAGATGAATGAATAAAGAAGTAGTGGTATATATACACAGTGGAATATTCAGTTCAGTTCAGTCGTTCAATCGTGTCCGACTCTGTGTGACACCATGAATCACAGCATGCCAGGCCTCCCTGTCCATCACCAACTCCCAGAGTTTACCCAAACCCATGACCATTGAGTCGGTGGTGCCATCCATCCATTTCATCCTCTGTCATCCCCTTCTCCTGCCCCCAATCCCTCCCAGCATCAGGGTCTTTTCCAATGAGTCACCTCTTCACATGAGGTGGCCAAAGTATTGGAGTTTCAGCTTCAGCATCAGTCCTTCCAATGAACACCCAGGACTGAACTCCTTTAGGATGGACTGGTTGGATCTCCTTGCAGTCCAAGGGACTCTCAAGAGTCTTCTCCAACACCACAGTTCCAAAGCATCAATTCTTCAGTGCTCAGCTTTCTTCACAGTTCAACTCTCACATCCATACATGACCACAGGAAAAAACATAGCCTTGACTAGACAGACCTTTGTTAGCAAAGTAATGTCTCTGCTTTTTAATATGCTATCTAGGTTGGTCATAACTTTCCTTCCAAGGAATAAGTGTCTTTTAATTTCATGGCTGCAATCACAGTTATTCAGTCATAAAAAGAAACACATTTGAATCAGTTCTGACGAGGTGGATGAACATAGAACCTATTATACAGAGTGAAGTGAGTCAGAAAGAGAACGATAAATACCATATTCTAACACGTATATATAGAATTCAGAAAAATGGTACTGAAGAATTTATTTACAGGGAAACAATGGAGAAACAGACATAGAGAATAGACTTATGGACATGGGGAGAGGGGAGGAGAGGGTGAGATGTATGGAAAGAGTAACATGTAAACTTACATTACCATATGTAAAATAGACAGCCAACAGGAATTTGCTGTATAAATCAGGAAACTCCAACTGGAGCTCTGTATCAATCTAAAGATGTGGGATGGGGAAGGAAATGGGAGGAAGTTTCAAAATGGAGGGCATATATGTATACCTATGACTGATTCATGTTGAGGTTTGACAGAAAACAGAAAAATTCTATAAAGCAATCATCCTTCAATAAAAAATAAATTCTAAAAATAACACTGAATAGCTACTCAATAGTCTAAATAATTGAAGCTGCCTTGCTTGAAATCAACTATATTGTTGATAGTGAAAAATAATTAATTATTTCTTTAATCTGGACAACGTGGACAACTTCCTGGAATAGGCCTTATTACTTGAAAATCACACACCTTTGGCTCACATTACATATCTCTGGGCTCAGACTAAGAGTGATGCTGATTTTCCCTTAAAAGCATATCAACATTTGATGCCATTCCTTTTTCTATCTTAATTATAGATCATTCTCAGGAATTGAAGAGCCAATATTTATAGAACACCAATCCTGTGCTCAGCAGTGTGTGAGTTACTGATGTGGATGTTAGCCTTCATTGCCTCCAGTAACTCAGAAAGTAATTGGGAAAGTTAAAATAATCACATATGAAAACAGAGAAAACTATTCAACAGTCACTAAGCCCTATTGATGCCATGATCTTAGTTTTCTGAATGTTAAGCTTTAAACCAACTTTTTCACTCTCCTCTTTCACTTTCATCAAGAGTCTTTTTAGTTCCTCTTCACTTTCTGCCATAAGGGTGGTGTCATCTGCATGTCTGAGGTTATTGATATTTCTCCTGGAAGTCTTGATTCCAGCTTGTGCTTCTTCCAGCCCAGCATTTCTCATAATGTACTCTGCATATAAGTTAAATAAGCAGGGTGACAATATACAGCCTTGATGTACTCGTTTTCCTATTTGGAACCAGTCTGTTGTTCCATGTCCAGTTCTAACTATTGCTTCCTGACCTGCATACAGGTGTCTCAAGAAGCAGGTCAGGTGGTCTGGTATTCCCATCTCTTTCAGAATTTTCCAGTTTATTGTGATCCACACAGTCAAAGGCTTTGGCGTAGTCAATAAAGCAGAAATAGATGTTTTTTCTGGAACTCTCTTGCATTTTTGATGATCCAGAGGATATTGGCACTTTGATCTCTGGTTCCTCTGCCTTTTCTAAAACCAGGGAAAAATTGATGCCTTTGAACTGTGGTGTTGGAGAAGACTCTTGAGAGCCCCTTGGACTGCAAGGAGATCCAACCAGTCCATCCTAAAGGAGATCAGTCCTGGGTGTTCATTGGAAGGACTGATGCTGAAGCTGAAACTTCATTACTTTGGCCACCTCATGTGAAGAGGTGACTCATTGGAAAAGACCCTGATGCTGGGAGGGATTGGGGGCAGGAGAAGGGGACGACGGAGGATGAGATGGCTGGATGGCATCACCGACTTGATGGGCATGAGTTTTAGTAAACTCCGGGAATTGGTGATGGACAGAGAGGCCTGGCATGCTGTGATTCATGGGGTTGCAAAGACTCGGACACGACTGAGTGACTGAACTGAACTTAACTGAAGCCCTGTTGATGGGCTATAGTCCGCGGGGTCACAAAAAAGCTGGACACAAATTAGAAACTAAATAACAACAACCACATGCTCTCCATAGCAGAGGAGTTTTCTTGGGGGGAGGGGGAGAGATTCTAAGATTTGTAGAATTTCAAAGGAAGAGGAGACTAATGAAACTTAGCACAACTAGGGAAGATATTGTGGCTGAAGGATGTTTTGAAGGATGAGAAGAATTCAGACAGACAATCAGTGGGACAAAAGAAGATCATGGAAGTAGAAATGACCAGCTTTGCATGATGCCCAGGGCCGGGGACAGTACACAAGCTGGACACCCATATTCACTGGCCCTGAAAATGGTCCTGACTTGCTCATGGTAAGAGGAAAAAGCAAAACACATTGAGTAATGGAGAATGAGAGCATGGTGGGCTGTGTGGGACAAGCTAGATTGTGGAGGGCCTCAAAAGACCAACAGAGAACACTGGAAGGTGCATGGTAATCCACAGGGAACACATTATGTTTCTTAGTTGGGGATGGACATGGTGGAAACATGTTTGGGGATAAGTAGCAGAGAAACAAGAGGCAGAGTTGCCTGGGATATCTAGAATTAAGATCAAGGAGGCAGACTTGTAGGTAATCACAGGGACCCCTAGTTGAGGTGATGAAACCTGAGGCTGTTAAACAGTCTAAGGGGGAGTGGAGAAGCAAAGAAGGGATGAGAATCTGGAAGGAAAACCCAATCAGATGGGAATGGAAGATGAGAGAGGATTTGGGCAGGCATGCTCCCTTTAACACGCAGTCCCACACAGTGTTGAGGCTCAGTGCCTTTGTCTAGTGTAAGATAATGTCGAATCTTCAATCCAGTAAACTCCCTTGCCATTATTCAAACAAAAGAAAAACAGGGAAATATTATTAAATTTTATGAAACAAATTTTGGGAAACCAAACAAGGGATTTTGGACTTTATAGTTCAATGCTAACTCCTTTTGAATCAGGGCCAAACTAATACCTCAACAGGTTGCTAGAAGAAATTATCTTAAAAAACGTGTTTAAATGAAAGACAGAATTCAGGCCCTCAGTCACATTTACAGAGTGACTTGGCTCAAAGGAAGTCCATTTAGATATAGTGGGTGGATTTACACGAGTTCGTAGACTTACCAGAGCCGATCTGAAATCTTCCCTCAGTGTAATACCTTAATCAATTCACAGGGAAAGTTTTACTAAATAGTTAGATGAAAAATAATAGAGTAACAAACACCTTTTAGTTCAGTTCAGTTGCTCAGTCGTGTCCGACTCTTTGTGACCCCATGGACTGCAGCACACCAGGCCTCCCTGTCCATCACCAAATCCCAGGATTTACTAAAACTCATGTCCATTGATACGGTGATGCCATCCAACCGTTTCATCCTCTGTTGTCCCCTTCTCCCTCCTCCAATCATTCCCAGCATCAGGGTCTTTTCAAATCAATCAGCTCTTAGCAACTGTGGCCACAGTATTGGACTTTCACCTTCAACATCATTCCTTCCAATGAATACTCAGGACTGATTTCCTTTAGTATGGATTGGATAGATCTCCTGGCAGTCCAAGGAACTCTCAAGAGTCTTCTCCAACACCACAATTCCAAAGCATCAATTCTTCCGTGCTCAGATTTCTTTATAGTCCAAATCTCACATCCATATATGACTACTGGAAAAACCATACCTTTGACGAGATGGACCTTTGTTGGCAAACTAATGTCTCTGCTTTCTAATATGCTGTCTAGGTTGGTCATAACTTTTCTTCCAAGAAGTAAGCATCTTTTAATTTCACGACTGCAGTCAACATCTTCACTGATTTTGGAGCCAAAAACATAGTGCGTCACTGTTTCCACTGTTTCACAATCTATTTGCCATGAAGTGATGGGACCAGATGCCATGATCTTAGTTTTCTGAATGTTGAATTTTAAGCCAACTTTTTCACTCTCCTCTTTCACTTTCATCAAGAGGCTCTTTAGTTCTTCTTTGCTTTCTGCCATACAGGTGCTGTCATCTCCATATGTGCAGTTATTGATACTTCTCTTGGCAATCTTGATTCCAGCTTGTGGTTCATCAAGCCCAGTGTTTCTCATGATGTACTCTGCATAGAAGTTAAATAAGCAGGGTGACAATATATAGCCTTGACATACACCTTTCCCTATTTGGAACCAGTCTGTTGTTTCATGTCCTGTTCTAACTGTTGATCCCTGAAAACTGTTGACCTGAAAGCAGATTTCTCAAGAGGCAGGTCAGCTGGTCTGGTATTCCCACCTCTTTAAGAATTTTCCACAGTTTGTGGTGATTGATCCACACAGTCAAAGACTTTGGCATAGTCAATAAAGCAGACATAGATGCTTTTCTGGAATTCTCTTGCTTTTTCAATACCCCAGTGGATGTTAGAAATTTGATCTCTGGTTCCTCTCCCTTTTCTAAAACCAGCTTGAATATCTGGAAGCTCAACGTTCATGTACTGTTGAAGCCTGGCTTGGAGAATTTTGAACATTATTTTACTAGCATGTGAGATGAGTGCAACTGTGCAGTAGTTTGAGCATTCTTTGGCATTGCCTTTCTTTGGTATTGGAATTAAAACTAACCTTTTTCAGTCCTGTAGCCACTGCTGAGTTTTCCAAATTTGCTGGCATATTGAGTTCAGCACTTTCACAGCATCATTTTTTAGGATTTGAAATAGCTCAATGGAAATTCCATCACCTTCACTAGCTTTGTTCATAGTGATGCTTCCGAAGGTCCTCTTGACTTAGCATTCCAGGATGTCTGGCTCTAGGTGAACGATCATACCATAGTTATTGTCTGTGTTGTGAAGATCTTTTTTTGTATAGTTCTTCTGTGTATTGTTGCCACCTCTTCTTAATATCTTCTGCTTCTGTTAGGTCCATACCATTTCTGTTCTTTATTGAGCCCACCTTTGCATATAATGTTCCCTTTATATCTTTAATTTTCTTGAAGAGATCTCTAGTCTTTCCCAGTGTATTAGGAAAGACTATTGCTTTCCCAAGATTATCCCAGTCTTTTGCTTTCCTCTATTTCTTTGCACTGATCACTGAGGAAGGCTTTTATATCTCTCCTTGCTCTTCTTTGGAATTCTGCATTCAAATGGGTATATCATTTCTTTTCTCTTTTGCTTTCGGCTTCTCTTCTTTTCACAGCTATTTGTAAGGCCTCCTCAGACAGCCATTTTGCTTGTTTGCATTTCTTTTTCTTTGGGATGGTCCTAATCCCTGTCTCCTGTACAGTAACACAGACCTCCATCCATAGTTCATCAGGCACTCTGTCTATGAGATCTAATCCCTTGAATCTTTCTCACTTCCACTGTATAATCATGAGGGATTTGATTTAGGTCATACATGAATGGTCTATTGATTTTCCCTACTTTCTTCAATTTAAGTCTGAATTTGGCAATAAAGAGTTCATGATCTGAGCCACAGTCAGCTCCCTCTCTTGTTTTTGCTGACTGTATATAGCTTCTCCATCTTTGGCTGCAAAGAATATAATCAATCTGCTTTTGGTATTGACCATCTGGTAATGTCCATGTGTAGCATCTTCTCTTGTGCTATGTGTTTGCTATGACCAGTGCATTCTCTTGGCAAAACTCTATTAGCCTTTGCCCTACTTCATTTTGTACTCCAAGAACACATTTGCCTGTTACTCCAAGTGTTTCTTGACTTCCTACTTTTGCATTCCAGTCCCCTATAATAAAAAGGATATCTTTTTGTGTGTTAGCTCTAGAAGGTTGTGGAGGTCTTCATAGAACCATTCAACTTCAGCTTCTTCAGCACTACTGGTCGGGGCATAGACTTGGATTACCATGATATTGAATGGTTTGCCTTGGAAATGAAGAGAGTGCACTCTGCTGTTTTTGAAATTCTACCAAAATACTGCGTTTCAGACTCTTTTGTTGACTATGATGGCTACTCCATTTCTTATAAGGGATTCTTGCCCACAGTAGTAGATATAATGGTCATCTGAGTTAAATTAACCCATTCCAGTCGCTTTTAGTTCACTAAATGTTGACGTTCCTAAAATGTTCACATTCAGACATATCTTTACTATTTCCTTTTTACCAGGCAATGAGCTAAAGGTAAATAAATCGGCAGGGATGTATGGAGTGAGGCGACTATGGCCCTTTAAACCTGTGGTTCTAGCCTTCAGCTGCGAGCTCAAGATCACGTGGCAATGAATGTGATTAAACACTACATTGGTAGACCCTTAGCCGACTCACATAAATCCCTTAAGCCAGCAATACTTCTTAAGATTAATGCACTCATAGAAAAAGATTCACAAAAGATGCAACAGAGAAATAGTTTCTGTGACAAAACCTTTCTTCTTGGGGCAAAGACAAGTGATCCTGTCAGCAAACCAGCTGCAGAGGTTACATGCACGGTCAGGTGAGGTCTGGCTAATGCATTCATCCACAGCCTTGTCCGAGGGCTCCTTATTCCAGAACTGTGGGCCTGGTTGTAAACAGTTTTCAAGGGGTTAAGGGAGCCTAGAAGGGTGAAAGTTATTCAGTGTGGAACGTCCTTAGCGTTGTTCTGAGTAGTCACTGAGAAGACCTCAACCTCTGACGTGGTCAATATCAGCCTGAGAGTAACGAGAAAGGGCTTAGGGTCAGCATGCTTAACAGAAGCTTTACTGCACACCCAGGGCAGCTTGCATTGTTCCTCAGAAGTTTGTTTCTCTCATAGTCACTTGGACTCCAATACAGAAGCAACTCCCCCAACTGCACCCCCATGGACCATGAAAACTTCACAGCAGGTATTAGAGCAGCCCCATAAGGAAACATGCGGCTCAGGCACAAAACAACTTATTAAAACTACTCTACCCTGATGCAAACACACCTACCCATCATGGAGATGTGATGCAAGAGCACAGACTAAGCAAAGCCAATGAGGACACGGTGGGAGGAGAGGAGGGAGGTGAGATGCATGGAGAGAGTAACATAGAAATTTACAAGACTTTATATAAAATAGATAGTCAATGGGGACTTGCTGTATGACTCAGGGAACTCAAACAGGGGCTCTGCGACAGACTGAAGGGTGGGATGTGGAGGGAGATGGGAGGGAGGGAGGGAGGGGACATGGGTGTACCTATGGCTGATTCTTGCTGATGGATGACAGAAAACCACAAAATGCTGCAAAGCGATTGTCCTTCTATTTAAAAAAAAATTTTAAAAAAAGCTCACAAGTACTGAAAAGATTGGGCTTTAGGGTTTATAGAAGAAAAAAATGCAGCATAGTTGATTTGATGCAAAGGCATTTCCACAAGGCAGGACTTTAGAACACCCTTTTCTGCAAGGAGAGGCTCCAGGGTTCACCATTCGATGAACCACTTACCACCTTACCACAGAAAGAATTGGATGCAGTGTTGTTGTTTAGTCAATAAGTCTGTCTGACTCTTTCGGGACCCCATGGACTGTAGCCCACTGGGCTCCTCTATCCATGGAATTCTCCAGGCAAGAATATTGGAGTGGGTTGCTATTTCCTTTTCCAAGGGATCTTCCCGACCTAGGGACTGAACCCAAGTCTCCTGCATTGGCAGGCAGATTCTTCACCATTGAGCCATCAGGAAAGCCCCAATGCAATATGTCATCTTGTTAAATTAGAAAACACAGCAGCATCTTTAATTATGGATGTTTCGTATGCACACACAAGTTGCTAGAAGGCAGGTGGCCTTTGGTTCCTCCAGAATCACAACCCAAAATAAAAATTCTAGAGCAAGTAGTGTCCTTGGGAGATGTGCTTTGCAGAGGAAGGATGTAGAGCTTCCATAGAGATAGGAAGTGAGCCAAGAAAAGGTGCATTTCAAGAAAGATTAAGGGAGCTTAACCCTGCTGGAGAACTCTGCAAGCCTATGCAGAGTTTTCTGACTTATCATGTATGAGGATGAGGGAGCTGGGGTATTTATACTCCAGTTTCTATGGGCCATAAACATCAATTCTCTGGCATTTTCAGTCTGCCCTGAGCACTGACAAAGTAGGTTTCAGGTACAAGGAAAAAACCTCCAAGCCACTGATGAGATTCTGGCAGTTTAATGTCTGGGGGATATGTGCCATAGCCACGAGGCAGAGGGGACATGGGTAGGATCTGCCACACAGGTCTCACTCAGAAAATCTCCAAAATATTAATCCAAGAGACAGAGTGTTTAGGAAAACATGTTGTTTCTCTCAAAGTATATTTTTCTCTCATTTCCTTCAAGCAGATCCCCAGTTCCCATTTTCTGGAGTTCCATCACTAGGAAGACAAAAAGGTCTAAAAGAAGAAGCAGGTATTAGTTTGCTAGGGCTGCCACAACAAAATGTCACCAACTAGGTAGCGTGCACAACAGAAATTCATTTTTCTTTTTAAAAAAAATAATTTTATTTATTTTGGAGTGTGCTGAGTCTTTGTTGCTGTACAGGCATTTCTCTAGTGGTGGGGAGTGGGGTTACTCTCTAGTTGTGGTGTGTAAGCTTCTCATTGTGGTGGCTTCTCTTGTTGCAGAGCACGGGCTCTAGGGCATACAGCCTACAACAGTTTGGGCTCCTGGGTTCTAGAGCACAGGTTCAAGAGTTGTGGGGCATGGGGTACCTGCTTCGTGGCATGTGTGATCTTCTCAGATCAGGGATCAAACCTGTGTCTTCTGCATTAGCAGGCAGGTTCTGTACTACTGAGCTACCAGGAAAGCCACAGAAATTCATTTTCTGACAGTTATGAAGGCTGGAAGTCCAAGATTAAGGTGTCAGTAGGCCAGGTTTTTCCTGAAGCCTCTCTTCTTGGCTTGTAGATGGTGGTCTTCACCCTAAATCTTCAGATGGCACCTTCCCTGTGCATGCTCAACCCTGTGTCCCTTTATGTCTCCAAACTTCTTCTTATAAGAACCACAATCAGAATGAATTAGGGTCTACTCATATGACTTCATTTAACATTAATTAACATTAATTTAATTTAGTTAAATTAATTTAACATTAATTACCTTTTTAAATTCCTTGTCTTCAAACAGAAGCACATTCTGAAGTGCTGGGTTTAGGGCCTCAACGTGTGTATTTGGAGGGGGACAGAAAATTCAGCCTATGACAGACAGTAATGAGCATATTCATCACTTAGATTTGTAAAAGTTCTGTGAAGAAGGGAAGCAGTGTTTTTACCAGGCTCAAGCAGTTACAAGCAAAAAATGCATAGGTGGAAATTTAACTTCTGTCTTAATTTGGAAGGGACCTTTCATGAGTTCCTTGGGATCTCAGTTCAGGCTATGTGAGGATCATCTGCAGTAAGATCAGCCTTGACATTCAGTAAATCTTAGCTCTATTGTGTTAAATCCTGAAATACAGAAATGGTAAGAACCTAACAGAAACAGAAGAGATTAAGAAGAGGTGTCAAAAATACACAGAACTATACAAAAAAAAAAAAAAAAGGTCTTAATGACCTAGATAATCATGAGGGTGTGATCACTCACCTAGAGCCAGACATCCTGGAATTTGAAGTCAACTGGGCCTTAGGAAGCATCACTACAAAGAAAGCTAGTGGAGGTGATCGAATTCCAGCTGAGTTATTTACATCTTAAAAGATGATGCTGTGAAAGTGCTGCAATCAATATGCCAACCAATTTGGAAAACCCAGCAGTGTCTGAACTGGAAAAGGTCAGTTTTCATTCCAATCCCAAAGACGGGAAATGCCAAAGAATATACAAACTACTGCACAATTGTGTTCATTTCACATGCTAGCAAGGTAATGCTCAAAATCCTTCAAGCTAGCCTTCAACAGTATATGAACTGAGAACTTCCAGATGTACAAGCTGGATTCAGAAAAGACTGAAGAACCAGAAATCAAATGGCCAACATCTGTTGGATCCTAGAAAAAGCAAGAAAATTCCAGAAAAACTATTACTTCTGCTTCATTGACCATGTTATAAAGCCTTTGACTGTGTGGGTCACAACAAACTGGAAAATTGTTAAAGAGATGGGAACACCACATGAACTTCTTTGCCTCCTGAGATTCCTGTATGCATGTCAAGAAGTAACAGCCAGAACTCAACATGGAACAGACTGGTTCAAAATTGGGAAAGTAGTATATCAAGGCTGTATATTATCACCCTGGTTATTTAACTTATATGTAGGGTACATGATGTGAAATGCCAGGCTGGATGAAGTCTGAGCTGAAATTAAGATTGCTGGGAGAAATACCAATAGCCTCAGATATGACACCACCCTTATGGTAGAAAGTGAAGAGGAACTAAAGAGCCTCTTGATAAAAGTGAAAGAGAAGAGTGAAAAAGCTGGCTTGAAACTCAACATTCAAAGAATTAAGATCATGGCATCCAGTCCCATAATTTCATGGCAAGTAGATGGGGAAACAATGGAAACAGTGTCAGATTTTATTTTCTTGGACTCCAAAATCACTGCAGATGGTGACTGCAGCCATGAAACTGAAAGGCACTTTCTCCTTGGAAGAAAAGTTATGACCAAACTAGACAGTGTAGTAAGAAGCGGAGACATTACTGACAAAGGTCTGTCTAGTCAAAGCTGTGCTTTTTCCGGTAGTCATGTATGCATGTGACAGTTGGACCAGAAAAAAAGGCTGGGTGCCAAAGAATTGATGCTTTTGAATGGTGGTGTTGGAGAAGACTCTTGAGTGACCCTCAAACTGCAAGGACCTCAATCCACTCAATCCTAAAGGCAATCAACCCTGAATAGTCATATGAAGGACTGATGCTGAAGCTGAAGTTCCAATACTCTGACCACCTGATGCCAAGATTTGACTCATTGGACAATAACCTGATGCTGGGAGAGACTGAGGGTAAGAGGAGAAAGGGGCAACAGAGGATGAGATGCTTGGAAAATTCCAAGCATCATCGACTCAATGAACATGAGATTGAGCAAGCTCTGGTAGATGATGAAGGACAGGGAAGCCTGCAGTGCTACAGTTCATGGGATCGAAAAGAGTCTAAACAACAATTGTATTAAATCATGAAAGCTGTAGCAACAAGATAAACTGACCCCTCCTGAGTGCCTTCTATGCATCAGGCGCTGTGTTATGGAATCTATATCCATTAAGTGATTCCTATAGGTTTGATAGTACTTAATAGATGAGAAAACAGAATTCAAGAAACAAAGTAACTCTATTTTTAGTTCTTTATTAAAGCAACTGAACCTGCTTTGCCATTAACAAGAATATGAAGACAAGCCTCATGCGTACTCCAATTTTTATATTTAATTCAGCAAATATTTGAAAGGTAAACCTATTATGCATTGAGATCAGACTTGGGGAAAGATGGGAAGAGTGAAATAATTAATAAGACTGTGAACCTGTCCCAAGAGGCTGACTGTGTAACTGTGAGAGAAGAGAAATGGTCCAGGTAAAAAGAAGAAAGGATACATCCAGATGCAGTCCAAAGCCTCAGGAGAACATTGTCCAAGAGGACACTGATCCCTACAGAGAGGGCATGGGAAAGCTCAGAGGTGCAGTTCGTACTGAGATGAGTAAACTACAGGAGGAGACAAGGAAGCAGGCGGGTTCCCCAAGTCTCTCTCTGTTCTTCAACAGCATGCATTCATGAAGCTGAGCAGACAGTTTAGGCCAGGAGGGAGCACTTTCAGACAGAAGATCAACCTCTGAGCGCAAACCCCTGGCAAGGGATTGTGTGGAGCCAGTGCAGTGGAGGAAGGAGAGGGCCACCTGTAGGCTCTGCGTGAGTGGCAGGTGTAGGCAGCTGGCGTGGAGAAAGTCTTTATAAAATGAGGAGCAAACATTAAAAAACCGGGAGATCTCTTACTGAACTTCAGCTTTCTCGGCCATTCTGGACAAAGCAAAAGCCCTGGCACCTGGCCCACACACCCTCCTATTGTGAGTGGCAGCTCCTCCTGGGCTAGATCGTGCTCTCTCCACATGTTCCAGCCCCCTCGCTTCCTGTGGTTTTCACCCACTGACCTCACTTCTTCAAGCTGCCTGCCAGGGCCCTGGAGCAGCAGGGACACTGTCACTTGGCTCAGTCTCATGCTGTGTCAGAGGACTAAAAAGGTCAACAGGTTCTGTGCTTAAATCTTGTCACTATGATTTTACTACCTGTTACCTTAGCTTCCTCATCTGTTAAGTGGGTGTAATAGTATACTCAAATATATAGCAACCACTCAGTATGTGTAATTTGCTTAACATAACATCTGGACCCATCAGTTCAGTTCAGTTGCTCAGTCGTGTCCAACTCTTTGAGACCCCATGGACTGTAGAACGCCAGGCTTCCCTGTCCATCACCAACTCCCAGGGCTTGCTCAAACTCATGTCCATTGAGTCAGTAATGCCATCCAAGCATCTCATCCTCTGTCACCCCCTTCTCCTCCTGCCTTCAACCTTTCCCATCACCAGGGTTTTTTTCCAATGAGTCAGTTCTTCACATCAGGTGCCAAAATATTGGAGCTTGAGCTTTAGCATCAGTCCTTCCAATGAATATTCAGGATTGATTTCCATTAGGATTCACTGGTTATACCTCCTTGCAGTCCAAGGGACTCTCGACAGTCTACTCCAACACCATAGTTCAAAAGCATCAATTCTTCAACCTTCAGCCTTCTTTATGATCCAATTCTCATATCCATACATGACTACTGGCAAAAACATAACCTTGTCTACACAGACCTATGACGGCAAAGTAATGTCTCTGCCTTTTACTATGCTGTTTATGTTGATCATAGCTTTTCTTCCGAGGAGCAAGTGTCTTTTAATTTCATTACTGCAGTTACCATCTGCAGTGATTTTGGAGTCCAAGAAAATAAAACCTGTCACTGTTTCCATTGTTTCCCCATTTATTTGACATGAAGTGATGGGACCAGATGCCATGATCTTATTTTTTTGAATGTTGAGTTTCAAGCCAGCTTTTTCACTCTCCTCTTTCACTTTCATCAGGAGGCTCCTCAGTTCCTCTTTGCTTTCTGTCATAAGGGTTGTGTCATCTGCATATCTGAAGTAATTGATATTTCTCACAGCAATGTCGCCATGCCAACAGCAAGCTGCTTAAAAACAGTCCCCAGAGCGCCAGAGGGATACAATAGCAGGCTGATGACAAGGTGGCATGGAGCACTTTTTTCTGCCTTTGTCAGCCAATGGTAGGTCCCAAAAGCAGATGAAAGACCCTGGCATAATTTTCCTGGTTCCCTTCCCCATAACATCTTTGTGCACCAAATTGATCCCAGCCTTTCAACTTATGGAACCCTCCCTGCTGTCCTAGCGACTGTGCACTGTTACTACACCCGGCATACAGATGTGAAACCTGAGGCTGGAAAAGGTTCATCACTGGCTCAAGATCTTAAACCCTGGCCTCTGAGCCATGACGCCACAATGCCAAGGACAAACTCAGGCAAGGACACTGATCTGGGCTGCTCAGCCTCGTGCTGTGAGGCTGATGGCCATATACCCTCATGGATAACCAGGGTACGTGGAGGGTAACTGGGGCACAGAAGCTGAGGTGGGAAAGCAAGAGACAGCTTCCAAATCATGGGCTGACAGAAAACCACAATTTTGCTCAGAGAAAACATGGCCTTTGCAATTTGGGGACCAGGTTAATCCTAAGAATATGATTAGCTACCAAGCATGGATCAGGTGAGGCCAGGGTGCCACTCCCTAAAGGCAGCTTTCCATCCTGTCCAAAGCTAACAAACAGACTTCTCTGAGACAGAGGGTGCCACCCAGCAGGGGAAGCAGCACCAGCAGCAGAACAATGTCCTTTCCGCTCATCTCCTCTACCTGCATTTCCTATCGGCGCTTGAGAAGTGTGCTATGAAAGCAAGTCAACCAGGTGAGCCTAATGCTGCTGAGCTTCCAGTGTCATTGCCTGTATCTCAAAACCAGAGACTTTTGAATCATGTTAACACCCAGAATTGTGTGGGTGGACCCAGGTTTTCTGGGGCTGTACTGGGAAACTGCACAGGGCTCCTTCAGCTCTTGTCCTGAAACAAGATGGTGGACAGGTTTCCAAAATTACAAACCAGTGAATACATGTGCTTGCCAAGAGTCCTTCTTCTTTTTAGGTCTAGGTTCCACCTATTTCTACCACAGAAGACCATGGTTGGTACCAATAGATTTCACATCCTGAGGCTCTTTGGCAGATGGTGGAGTGTATAGTCATCCAGGTTGACTGAGGCTGGCCCTCAGTCCTGCCTGTCCCAGGAAGGGCATCCCTCTAGGCCAAAGGCTGGAGGAAGGTAACAGATCCAGTACCCCTGGGCCTCTGTCAGTCCTCTGAAAATGTTGGCTCTTACTGGAGCTAGGATCACTTGTGCCTAATGCTTTGTCCAAAAGCTTTGGGGAGTCACAAGAGTTTAGGGATTTAGAAATCATTAACGGTGACACAGAGATCATCAACATCCAGACAGGAGCATGAAAACACACTGACATGACTGCAGTGAACCATGTGACTTTTAATACCAAGTGGGCTACCTAGAGAAAATTCGGGATACTATAAGTAGCTTCTTGGTATCATCCATTTTTGCTTTTATTACCAAAACGGTTTAGGTCAAGCTGGTGAAAACACTTGGCTGCTGAAGTATTCTGGGTGATGGAATGTGGACAGTAGATCATGGACCTGAGGCAGCAGGCAGATGTTGACTCCTGCACAGTTCAGGGAAGAGGCTCACTACTTCATGGATTCCTGGTCCTACTAGGAACTTGTGGTACTAGCACTGGTCCCCCCAGTTCACAAATCCTGGCAGTTTGACTCAGTTCATAATGCCTTCTGTCTCCAGGGGCCACTATATACATCGTTGCTCAAAATCCACAAATGGCCCTCAAGCCCCAACCCAGGCTGCAGTCTATAGAACCTTTGGGATGGAGGGCCAATGGTGTCCATGTTCTCCTCCTTTCCTACTTTGAGGCTCCTCAGTGTCTCCCTGTCTCCCAGCTGCAGGCTTCAAGGTACATGCCTGCATTCCTACTCATTCTGGGGAAAGCTCTCTTAGCAAAAGAGATGCTTCTTCAACCAGTATTCATAGTTGGTGCTTCTGTGACCACCTCACTCCCATCAGATACACAAACAAATAGTATTACTCCTAATGGGGACATCACACTGTGCTCATTGTTCAGATAAATAAATGGAGACTCAGAGAGGGAGTGATTTACTGAGATTCACGCTCCAGCAATGGTGGTGCTGGGGACCAATCCAGCTTTGAGATGGCAGAGCAGAGTGTCTGCTTCCTCCCACACCACCTCTGTGGAGGACCAGAGCCTGCCCAGCCTACCTGGCTGTTGCACATGCCTGCACGCAGCCTTGCCTCTGCAGGCAGTGGATGAAACTTCACAGTGCAGCAAAGGCTCTAGAAATCCTTTGCCAAAAATCCCTCAGGGAACCTATACAGATAGTGTCAGGCTGGGGGCCCTCCACAAGCTCACTTGCTTCAGCTACACACCTGGGTTCAGTTCCCTCCATGGGTCTGACCCTTCTGGGGGCCCTTCCCCCATTTCCCTGCCAAGGAGACCCTCTTCACTACAAGACCCAGCCCAGACGGCCCTCCCATCTGAAAAGCCCTCCATGGTCCCTTGATGTAAGTCGGTGTTTGATCCCCCACGTTTCATGCTCCCCAACCTCTGCCTCGTTTCAGGCTCTGGGCTTTACAGGTCTGCTTGGAAGATGGGCTCCAACCTCCCCACCCCCAGCCCTGAGTGATGCAGGTGTGAGGGAACACCTGTCGGCCTGCACAGTGGAGGAGCCTCTTGCAGGACAGGTGTCTTTGGACTTGAATGTGCTTTGCCTTGTGAGGTCTGGCACCCAGACCTGCCCTCTCCCATCAGATTGTGCTTACACCATGGCTAGCAGATGGCTGCATGACCAGCACACTGGAAGCAGTTCTCTTGCCCAACCCAGCAGTTGTCTAATGCAAAAGATGTCAAGAGCCCCTCCCACCAGGCTGCATGCAGGGCAGAGTGTGGTGCCACCTGGGCAAAAGCACTTGGCGTCCTGTGTGTACACACAGCCACCGCTCAGGCACCAATTCCTAGTGTTAGTTCTCCCGCTCTGTCAATAGCGATCACGAGGCCTCAGGCACTGTGAGGGCCCACCCACCAGGGCCCACTGTGGACACCTCGATACCTGTCTGTGCTCTGCACCTCCCGATGGGCTGGCAGGAACTGTCAGGTCAACATCGCAAGTGAAGGAATGCCCTCCCCAACCCTGCCTGCTCCCCATCCCCTTGGTGATGAGTCCCCAGCCAGCCTCCGGCACCAACTCCCCCCCACCTCACCCCCGGGAATAGCTTCACAAAGGACCCATCCTGAGAAGGCTGGCCCTGGAGTGGTCTGAGGAGAGGTGGCGAGATGGGTCCTTGGTACGGAGTTGACATCCCTGCCCCACTGGTTATGAGGACCCATCCTGGGGATAGTCGGTGTGCACTCGACCCTGGGCTCAAGGCCACAACCCAGCTGCTAGAACTTTTGCTGGGCTGGCAGGGGGAGAGGAATTCCCCAGCAAATGAGAAGATCCAGGCATGTGAAACGTGAGGTGAATAGAGGGGAGTGACTTCTTTACTTTGCTGTCTGCAGGGGGATGACCAGCCTAGGATGAAGAACAGTGAGAACCAAGTGGGGGGAGGGGGGCAGTCAGGGTTTTCCTGGTAGCTGAGAAAGCTTCAGGCAGTGGACAAACATCAGCCCAAGATTCAATAGGAGTGGCTGAACCTCAAAGACACTGAACGTTCTGCCAAGTCAGGCCTGACCCACTGGCATCAGATGTCCGCTTGGGAAAACATGCATCCCTGACATGAAGGGAGACTGGGAGGTAGGCCCCAGAAGACCGGGACATCCCAGACATCTCTGAACTTCTGAGCCTGCAGCAGCAGCCGCCCACCTCGCACCCCATAAAGAGCTGGTTCCCCCCCATCCCGGGGAGAAAACTGAAGCAGAGTCCTCCCTCACAGGTACCCCTCCATCCCAGGAAGCAGGGGAGCCAGCCGCCCTGATCTGCAGTAGGACCCACGGCACTACCAGCATGAAAACCGAGGAAGCATGGGAAGAACTTATCATCTACTGCCTGGCCGCCAAGCAGAGCAAAGTCACTGTGCAACACAGGCTGGGCTCTCCGGGCCTGGTGATGGAGGAGATGGATAACACTCCCCTTCCCCCATACCTGCTGTCCAGGGACTGCAGCAGAGGTCGTGAGGTCACACTGAGTGACCAGGAGCCAGGGACCATGACGAGGGCTGCCGCCTCCCAGGAGGCCAGACCCACAGAGCAGGGCAGGTGGTCAACACAATGCAGCCTCCTGGAGGCTTGATAGGTGGGCAACCAACCAAGGTACAGTCCAAACGACACCAAGACCAAGGGCAGCCACCCCAGTAAACAGGTCAAGATCCCTCGCCCAGTTTCAGCTGCCGAGCCAGTTCCAGGTCTGGAACTAAGGAACAGGAATCAGGCAGGTCCCCAGGAGAAGGATGCTGCCGCACCACAGCAAACAGACATGGGAACGACTGCATCCCCTCCCAAAGGGACCTTGGGGTCTGAGATGGTGAACCCACAGTGAGGTGGGGCCACCAGAGGGGTGGAGGTTGCCAGACACACAGCCAACATGACACCAACATGAGAAACATGGTTAACTCTGACTCTGCGGACCCTTCAGGATGACCCCCAGGTTGGGGTTTCTGGGTACAGGGGGTCAAGGGGCAAGGGACACAGGGCCAGTCCCGAGGAGTTGTCAGTCGGTCTTGAGGTGGGAGGGCCTGGAATGCAGTATCTCCCACAGCCAGGTATAGGGCTTAGTGAGACGTCTGTCGAGGAGTCCTTCAGAACCTGGGGGAACATGTGATGTGAGGGAAAGATGGTAAGGCTGAATGGAACCCTGCGTGAACTCCAGTGAGTAAAACAGAAACACACAGAAAAATAGGGGGGATACTCACCCCACTCATGAACTGGAGAACCTTCCCACCTCTGGTGGCGCCTCATAGGTGGCCTCTGCTCCTGAAACACACAGAAAAAGACGGGGATACTCGCCCCACTCACGAACTGGAGAACCTTCCCACCTCTGGTGGCGCCTCATGGGTGGCCTCTGCTCCTGAAACACACAGAAAAAGAGGGGGATACTCGCCCCACTCATGAACTGGAGAACCTTCCCACCTCTGGTGGTGCCTCACGGGCGGCCTCTGCTCCTGACTCCTCACATCTTCTCTGTGCTTGGCCAAGTCACCACAGTGGGCATACAAGTTCTCACGGGGTAGCCGGATGGGGCTCCTGCCCAGCTCATGAGAGTCCAGTCACTGAATTCCTCTCACCATGAGTATGGGATGGCAATGCATCCTTCAGTCCACCCTCCCTGCTCCTCATTCTCACAAACTAAACAGCTGGATCCATTTTGTGGGCTGCAGCCTGGTGTCCAGAAGCCACCTCCAGTGCTGGGGGTTGTGGCACCCGGGTCATGGCCAACCTGCCGAGATGGAGGACAGTGAAGGGCATGTAGACCCCAGAGCTTCGGAGTGATGGACACGTGGAAACCAGCATCTCCCACTCCCGGGTCAGATGTAATATAAAGGCCTGTGACGTGAAAGCGAGCAGGGCACCATCAGAGGCTCACAGAAGATCCCCCAGTCCCCCTGGGTGGTGCCCCACCCCTTGGGCAGTCAGCACCCTGAGGAGTGGCAGCAGAGTTGTCACCCGTGTCCGCAGGTCCCATGTGTGCCATGTCCTCTCGAAGAATTGCAGCAGAGCTGAGATGAAATCAGAATCACATCCAGCTCTCAGGCTGGACCCTCCATCTGGGCCATATGGAGAGGGGTGCGGTCAAGAGGAGCTGCCCTGGGGACAGAGGAGAAGTAGGTCTGGCTGACATCCCAGAGCTACATGGCTGCCCCTGGGCTTGTCCTGCATGTGGGAGTCTAAAGCCCAGAACCAAAGCTAAGCAGGTACCGAGGGACCAAAACAGATGTGAAGGAGCCCTCTCTCACGGGTAGAGTGTTGGATGCCAGGTCAACATCTCCTCAGGGACTGCTCACCCCAGGTGCTAAGCCTGGGGGTGGACGGTGGCCCCCAGTGAGAGGGCCTGACAGACACAGGCTGAACTGTGGGGTACTATGGCTCTGAGACACCAGGTAAATACTGAGTCCGTAGCTAGCTTGCAAAGAGAAGATGATGAATCTGCAATAGAAACATCAGGGCAGGATGAGCACCCAGACCCCGCAAGAAGTGCCCACAACTCGGCACAGAAAGGACACACAGCTCAGCGGAGAGATGGGAAACAAGCATTTCGGAGAGGAAACCACATTATCCAAGGAGGACACAAGGGAAACCGAGAATCTGGGTTGAGCCTGTCCCAGGTCAGTGCTGGGACAAAGTGGAACACAAATGTACAGCAAACGTATAGCAGGGACAAAGTGGAACCCTCACCAAGCCTCAGAGATCCAGGCAGGGTGCGAGGCAGCACTCCCCACGGCTCGGTCCTCACATCTGGGCATGTAAGGAGAGCTGGGGCCAGCAGCAGGGAAGGGACGGGTGCAGAGAAACGCCACGAAGCAGGGCCTCACAGCTGCCCCCATCAGCAGCCACACTTCATAGGTGTCCAGTTCACTAGGCAAGGTCTAGTTCAAAACCAGGATGCTGGATGAACAGCAGCAGCCCACCCACTGTTCACAGGACCCTCCCTCATGATCTTAAACCACTACTGGTTTCAGGTGTGTCTGGGGTGTCTGGAGGCAGCTGGTAACCAGTCTGGGGTCGAGAAGTGGGGCACCAGCATAAGGGGGTTGTGTGTGGTAATCACTTGGGTCCCCACAGTGCTGAGGCCTCAAATTCAGGAGGCAGCCCCTGCCCCTCATCTTGTGGCCAGAAGGCTTCTGCAAGGAGAGAGCAGGCTGCCTGCTGGAAGGGAAAGCACTGCTCTGACTCAACATTCCCACGGCAGCAGTTGTGTGGGTACCCAGCTAACAGGAACGAGGGAGACACCAACCTTGCCTTCCTGGGTCTCGGCAACCCTCTGGGGGTCCAGACTCGTGCACAGCACCTGCAGTCTGGAAGGAAGTGGGGGGCAAAGGCGGGCAGCAGGAAGATGCAGAATGCCCTAGAACTCCCAGATGAGACTGCCTGACACTCAGGCAGATGGAGAAAGGGGTGTTACAGTTGTGCCTGGAAGGAGGACAGTAGGTGGTCAGGAAAAGAGGAGCCAGAGGTCCAAGGGCAGGGCAAGAGGAGTCAGCAGTCCAGGAGCAGAACTGCATGAGAAAGTGTGGGGTCCTGGATGAGCTCTGCACAGAGCCCAGGACCAGCACAGCCACCAGAGTGCTGGGCGACAAGGAAGGAGACCTGGGACCACTGGAAGCCCCCCAGGGTACCACGGATGGGTTGGGGTTTAAATAGGAGAGGGCTCCGCTGTGCTTTCCATCTGGAGTTGAGGACAGATGTGCTTGCGGTGTGACACAGAATCAATGGTGTGTGCAATAGTGACTGGAGGAGGAGAGACAAGAGGGGTCCAGACCAGTAGGGGGCCATAGGCTGACAGCACCAGCCCCAGGTCATGAGGCCTGAGCTCAGCTAGTAGCAGTGGGGACAGGAAAAGGAGCATTTACTCTGATCAGGCACTTGGGAGGCAGGGACACAGCAGGCAGGGCGGCATTCAGGAGCAGAGTCAGGTGGCTGCCCTGGGTGGGCTGAGCCCCCAGAAGAGAGGAAGAGGGCAGGAAAAAGTGTTGAAGGCGAAACTGCCTTTCTCTGAGACATCTCAGGTCCCAGGGGCAGCAGGAAACACAGTGAGGATTTTCTTTCACACCTGCAAAAACAAAACAAAACAAAATAAAAACAGATAGACTGTTGCTCAGCACTGGGCCAGCAGTCCCAGGGTGTCTTGGAGGGGAGCCAGCGTGGGCTTTCAGCCCAGAGATGGGAAACTGCGCCCAGAGGCTGTGCCTCTACCTGCTTCACTGGCCCCTGGGTTCCACTCTGAAGATCAGATGCAGTTGCTGAAGACCCTGGGTCATGATTACTTTGACTCTCGCCGTCTCACGGACTAGACACCTATGGCAAGGACTCAAAAGGGCACAGTCTGGCCTCCTCCATGAAGCTGGACAGGCCCACTCTCCGTGGGTTCCCTGGGCCCACAACTTCAATCCTGTCAGCCCCACCCCGCCTCCGGTGGCTCCACCCGCCCCAGCCCCGCCCCACCCTGCCTCCTTCTTCAGAAGCTCCTCCTCATCCAGGTCTTTCCCACACTTCAGCCCCAGACTCCTTGCCCTGTTCCTCCTGCCTCTGCCCCTCTCTTCTGCCCGGCCGCTCATTTCCTGGTCCTCCTCTGGGTCCTGCTCCCGGCCACTGGTCTGGAGGCTCCTCCTGGCCTGACCTTCCAGGTGCCTCAGAGTGTGGCGGATCCTGTTTTGTCTCCTAGCATACAGGGCCAGTGAGGGAATGCACCTTTGTTCATATGTGCGTGTCTGCGTACATGCGTGTCTACGAAAATGCGTGTATGTGTATCTGCATGTGTACGGGCAGCCGTGCACACTGGAAATGACAGGTGTCAGTGTTTGTGGGCACGATGCAACTGAGGCCAGCCAGCGCTGTCAGCAGTCTCGGTCCCAGTGGTGGACCACTGTCCTGCCTAGTGGCCGCAGCCCAGCCATCCTAAAGCACCTGCTACTCGCTGTGTTTGCAGGAAGGGGGGACCTGCTTCATGCACGGAGGGTACCTCCAGGCAGGGGTTTCCAGGCTCTGGGACCAGGAGCGACTGCCAGGTGGCCAAGCAGCACCTCCAGATCCCCTCTATGGTCAGAGTCCCCACCTGCTTTCTTTCCTCCTGTATGTCCTGGTAATGCCCTGGGACACATGTGAAGGTGTCCTCGACCTCCTTCCAGGCTCCTACTCCACCCTTGGACTGTGACCTCATGCGAGCCCCACCCACCCCCTACAAGCCACCCCCGCCCAGGCCTGACCCTGCAGGGCTCAGCTGCTTGCTCACGGTTCCCCTCCTGGTGGGGCCCAGCCACGAGTCCATGGAGGGCAGCCGACTGACTACGGCGACCCTTCCAGAGTGGCAGTGATAGGAGAGGAGTCATTTTCTCTGGTTCCTTGTGGGGGTCTCCTGGGCTGAAAATCACCATCACTCCTGGGGGATGGGTTTCTGTGCTGTGGGCTGAGGCATCATGGGGTCCCTACCCAGCCATGTGAGGACAGGCCAGCTGCTGTGATGAGCAGAACCAACCCTGAGGGAACGTGCATGTGTGTTTCACATCAGTTGGGCCCTCCTGGGTCCCTATGGTATGAGGCCTCTGCTGAGGAGAAGACCGTGGTGGCTTGTCCAAGATTGGTGTTTTGTCATGTGATTTTCTTCCTGTTCCTCTGGTCCTCGTGCAGGTGAAGGTGCCCAGTCAAGCAGGCAGAAGTGTGTTTTCTCCTGAGGCTACCAAGCAGTAACCCTCTGCTTTGAGTGGTAGAAGCACTTGAGCCCCTTCTTGCTCAGGGATTCCACCCACACTGGTGAGATTTGGAGGCACGCAGGAGGGGATGAGTTGACTGAGAAACTGAATGGTGGAAACTGGCAAGCCTGGGATCCAGTCACATACCCCAGTAGAAGACGTAGCAATGGCCAAGCCCCAGGGGCCAGCCAGGCTACCTGGGAACCAAGTCAGACCCAGTGAAAAATGTGACTCTTTGTCACCCAGCAGGTGGGCAGAGGTTCAACCAAATGATGATGCTTAGGGTCAGCCAGAGCGTGAGGACATAACACCCTTGCCTGTAGTTGGTAGAGTGGAAATGGGGGATGCCTTTGCAGAAGGCCATTTGCTGGTGTGTGTCAGCACCTCGGGTGTGTGTCCTTTGCCCTGGGCCTCCTCCTGCATGGCTCTTCAGTGAGTGTGTGGTCATTTTGAGAGGCTATATTGGCAGAATGAGTTTTCCCTTCCCTTCCATCAGGGGGAAGCATCAGTAACTTGTTGGACCTCTGAAACTGGGAGATGTAAGCAGACACCATGTAAGGTGAAAACATATACATGGAGTTGTGCAGATGAGGAGGAGTGTACCCGAGGTCCTGGGACTGCAGAAGACATCCCCCGACTCCCCCATTGCCCTGATGGAGAGATGTCAGGACACGGCCGACCCTCTGGCTTCATTTGCCGACAGTCACATCAGGATTGCACCCGGTGGCTCAAAGTACGAATCTTGTTGGTTCAGGAGGCCGGCAGCCGAGGTCGAGGTGTTGGCTGATGTTGGCTGTCATGAGGGCTGTGGAGAGAGTCTGTCCCATCTCTTCCCCTCTCTCTTCCAGGGTGTTGCTGACCATGGTGAGAGTGTCTGGGCTTGGAGAGCTCCGCCTTCCTCTTCACCCCAGTTCTCCTGTGTGCCTGTCTGTCTCTAAATATGTCCTTTTTATGAGGACAGCTGTCCTATTAGGGGAGGGTCCCTCCTATTGAGCTCACTTGACTCCCAGCAGCTCTGTGAAGACCTTTTCTTTGTCTGTAAGGTCACACTGAGGTACTTGGGATTGAGACTCCAGCACCTGAATTTTAGGGGACATGATGTGACTCCTCACACCCTACAAAGGCTCAGAGGTAGGAACAGACTGGAATGTTCCAAGGATGGAAGGACGGCCTTCATGGCTGCCAGGGATGAATCCAGGGGCAAGGAGAGCAGGCTGCCAGGGCAGGAGTGAGACCACGTGGGCCCTCGTGGGCCTGTGAGAACCGTGGCTTTGCTGTGCTCAGAGAAGGAAAGGCTTGGGAGTCTCTGGGCTGGGTGCCTCTGGGACCGTGTCCCCATCCTCACAACCACGTGGAAACAGAGGCTTCCAGCCAGGTGCTGAGACCCTGATGAGGTTCAGGCCTATGGCTCTGCTCCTCTGCCTCCAGCCCCCTCCAGTGAACAGGGACCCCCCTCCAGGTACAAGAAAAGAAGTGAGAATGGAGGTGTGTGTGGTCAGGTCCCCTATGTCATGGGGTATCTCTCTATCCCTCGGTGCCTCCTCAGGTGTCAAATGAGGTGACAGTAACCTAGTGGGTTATTTGAGGTTTGAATTCTGTGATCCCTGCGTGGTCCTGTCCCAGGGCCTGGCACAAGAAGCGCACCCATCCCAGAGGTTCCTTCTCTTCTTTGTTCTTTCTCTAGGCTCTGGGCAAGGGGCCAAGGCAACTGATGACAGTAGAGGCCATGGTGTGGGAAGGGCTGGGAGGAAGGTGGCTCCCAAAGGCGTGGGAAAGATACCTGGCAGGGCCGTCTGAGGTCCAGGGCAGCCCCAAGACCGAGGCCAGGTTGGTTAGCACAGATCTGCCCTCATCAACCATGGTCTAAGATGGGGTATATGCAGAGCATGGGCAGGGATGGGCCCAGGAGCTGACGGATGGGGTAGGGCCTTGGGGTGGGTGAAGCCAAGGCCAGGACAGTGCCCGTCTGTGCTGGAAGTGGACCAGAACCTGGTCACTGCACTGTGAAGCCAGGGAACCCACCCTCCCTCCTCAGTGCTCCCAGGGTTTTGGTGCCCTCTGTCTTGAAACTCACCACATGCCTCTCTCCCGCTGTCCTGCCCTCCTTGCTGACCTCCCCACAGATTGCATGTGATGGATGGGTGCTCTGGGTCACCACCCCCCTGTTAGTGGACTGCATGGAGACAGATAGAAAGAGTCAGACCTTTCTGACCACCCCCCACATTCTGTGTCAGCAGGCTTGGAGGATGCTCAGGCACATGGGGCTGAGGTCTGGCCCAGGACTGTGAGCTTGGAAGCTGCTGTGTCAGGCTCCTGACCTTTATGGTTCTGTGTATCTGCAGCCATGTGAGGCCCTGGAAGCCCTGGGAGGTGAAGTTCAGCTGTCTGTTCTTCTGACAGTCTTATGCAGGTTTCATCTTAAATGGTGTCAAGCCCCTGGAGAGGCAGTGGCAGCCTGTGCTATGTGACCACTGGACCTGAACCCTGGCCGTCCACACACACACTGGGACTGGGTGGATGTGGCCTGAAAGGAGCTGCTGGAGCAGAGGCTGGGGATTAGCCCCGCCCAGATCCAGGCCTTGCTGCAGGACAGGGACAAGTTCGGCCTTAGAGTGATCGCGGGCAAGTGAGGCCCTGCCCCACGCTGCCTGCATGCCCCCCCGGTGCTGCCCTAGATCTCAGCTTGCTTACCCAAACGATAGTTTGTGTTCGTTTGTTTTCTGTTGAACCAGTTGGTGGGGGAGGGGCTGAGATTTCTTCAGAAGAACAGTGAGGGTCCCTTGGCTGGGAGACAATGGCATGAGGTGCCTGACCACCTCCCTGGCCTCAGTCCCCATTTGTGCTCTGAGCAGAGGTGGATCCAGGTCTGCACATGGCACTTTGTGTGTGTGTGTGTGTGTCCCCACGTGTGTCTGTGTGCCCGGCAGAGACCATGAGAGTCAGTAAAGCACCCAGCCTGGGTTTAATACCCACACTGCCAGCAGCCAGGCCTGAGCAAGACCCCTGACTCCCCAGGGGTAAGACCCCAAAGCAGCACTTCTCTGCTGGTAAATCCCTTGGGGACCTGATGTCTGCTGGTTCCCATCAGAGCCCTCCTGCTCTGTCCCTGTGGCCTGCAGTGGTCAGACTGAGAGCTGTGCATGGCCTGGTGGGTTTGTGGAGCACCAGGCCTCTCCCTTTTATTTCGCTCCCTCACTGGCTTGGCTTCACACAGAATTCCCTTCACCAAGGTGAGCCCATCTGAAAATGCTCATCCAGAAGACCCAGTTCACCTCAGGCTTCCTCCGTGATATGGTCTTCATCTCCAGCAGGCATGACTCTGAATCACCTTGTCCTCCTTCTGTGTCCTGTCTTTGCACATAGGTCTTGTGGAAATTGGGGACACTTTGCTGTGCCCAGAAAACCTAGATCCCGATGAGGTAGAGGAGCTGGAGAATCAAGCCCTGCTACCCGACCTTCTCCAGAAGTACCTGACTGTGTTTGCCAAGCCCCACCAGCTGCTGCAGCCCATCCCTGGGAGGGGCAGGAAGGACATCTTCCAGGTGGACATCGCCGAGCACTTGATCCCCTTTGGGCAGGAGACCTGTCCAGGCTGGGCTCTTGAGAGGAAGGTCACCAAGAGACCTAATCATGGTGACACTGTCCAGTCACTGCTGTGCCCTGGACATGCCTGTCTAGTTCCATCTGAATTGGCCCCACCCTTGGGTGTGCTGCCAACTTGGTGCGGATTGGGGGTCTGGGACACTCCTTGTGCGGTGCTGCTCAGAATTCAGCATGAATCTCCAGGACTTTGACCTTCACGATAAGAGGACATCGCCACTCGTTTTGGCCCTGCTGTGTCTGGGTGGTTGAGAGAAATGTGTTGTTAGGAAACCAGTTAGTGTTTTTCCCTCTCTGTTCTGGTCGAAACTCCCCGATGTTGGAAAAGTGACCAGAGGGTGATGGGGAAGGCTGGGGACTTAGCTGAGTGTTGGCAGGCAGAGATGCCCACAGGCCCATAAACAGGCTGTGGTTTGTCCTTGCAAGTGACCCTTGCCCTTTTCTAATGTGTCCCTTGGCTCACAGAGCATGTGTGTTAGATGCGGTGCCTGGCCGCCTCACATCCAAAGACAGGTTCCTAAATACACCTGTGAGGGCAGAGCGACAAGGGCTGTGTTCACCTTGTGGAAACCTTGTACTTGTCTTTGGGTTTGGGGTCATGTGTTTGCAAGGCCCTTGGCGGGTGGGGTGACCCTGCTTTCTGGTCAGCCTCTTACAGGGAGGCCCCTGGATCAACAGCTGGAGATGCTCAGCTGCTGAGCAGAAACTTGTGGCATTGTTGGGGGACCCAGGAGGAGTCCCTTCTGTTTCAGGGTGCATGACTCAGGGAAGGTGACACCCCCAAGGTCAGGAGCCCGGCTGGGCCATCTGCTGAGCAGTGACCTGCCCATCCTAGGCTGGCCTCAGCACTCGGCTAGTGAACCAGACCCTTGGCCAAGCATGTGAAATGTTGCTCCCATTGAAAAGGGACCGCGGGGACCAGACTGAAGCCTGCATGGGGCGTGGGCTTCCAGCCTCATCCAGTTCACCCTGTGCTGTGTGAATAGCATGGGCAGACAGAAAGAACACAGGCTCATGGTTCTCATTCATTCTTTATTTACTCTTATGTAGTTTTGCTACACTTTATTAGGGCCAAAAATCGATTTTTGATTACAAGAGAGTACTTTTAAGTGTCCCTAAGAACCTGAGAGATCATGGATTGGGCTTGTCCTTGACCTGCTCACAGAGGACACACAAGTGCTCTCCCTGCTCCTCCTCCGACCCAGGGGCCTCATTTGGGGCTGTGCTGGAAAGGGCTGCCGTCAGGATGGAGTAACAGGTGTTGTACAAAGCCATCACTGAACCATAATCTGGGTACTCTGGGGAGCTCTCGGGCATTTGCCCTGTACTCTCCCTCCCAGAAGTAGCTGGGGGTACAGACATGGCACTGTTGGACGTACCCTTTCCACTGGGGCCACCCTGCTCGCTGGGGAGATGCTTTACCCCGGCCCGCCTGGCTACACTGCCCATAGACCAAAGGCGAGAGAGCACAAATGATCGCCGGCTGAGGGTTCTGCGAGCAGGTGGGGTTCCCTTCTGGACTTTCTTGCCTGCCTCTTGGGTGCACTGGTTGTGGTGGAGTCGAGGAGAGTGTCTGGTCGCCACCACTCGCTTCTTTCTCTTTGAGATGTTCTGCAGGAGGAGAGGCTTGTCTCTCTGAAAGTTGTAGTTGTGATAGACCTGAAAGAAAATGAATCACTTTAGACAGCGAGGAGAAGAGGGCTTCCTCACCACCCTCCTCCCCACCACCGTCCTGGCCATGGCTATGTATAGAGACAAGGTTTCTTCATTCTGGCAGGTTATGAGGCCTTAGCATGTTGCTCCCTAGAGCTCCCCTGGGGCCATCCTCACTTGAGGTGTTACTGGCAGTCCCTGACATTCAGTGGTCCCTCAGGGTCTGGAGTCACCCCTGTGGATCCTGTCTTAGGGGGGTGGTGGAACATGACAGACCTTGTGTTCTCCTCTTTCCTTAACCACCCTCTCACGAGAACAATGTTCCCCTGGGAAATGAAACCCGTCCAGCACTCAGCTTATCTAGTCTAGCCTCCCCAGAAGGATTCTCTACATTACCATCATCTTCTTCCCTGCAGAGCAACCCAAAGGGGAGATTTTACTGAAACCATACAGGTTCAGTTCACAGATGAAGCTCTTGATGCTTTCTGTCTCGAAGATCTGGTCTGCACCTCTGCGCTGGAGGACCTCTGTCTGGAACAGATCTGCCTCGATGACCACCATGTCTCCCTCATCATTCCAGTGCACAGAGGTGAAGGCCGCATCCTCCACGATCCTCCAGAGCTTCCTGGGGAAGGACAGCCCGAGGAAGGTGTTGTTCTCTTCCTTGTTGGCCATTTCTGGCTTCAGGCCCTGTGGGAGCAGATCGTATTGGAGGCCTGGATCTAGGCTCTCAGGTTGGTCAACCTGCTTCTCCAAAGCTTCCCCTGAATCAACATTTGGATCTGGGGAGGAATCACGGGGTTCCCCTGCTGCAGGCTCCCCATAAGTTAAAGGAGCCAGAGGGACTGCTTGTGCCTTGTGGGAACTCTGACTAGCCATGGAGTCAGTCTAGCTCAAGAGCATTCTCTACCCCAGCAGTGAATGCTCAGGGCAGAAGGGGCTCAGGCCAGGGTCGGGGTGGCCCGTAAATACTCTCTGGAGATTCTAGAATCTGGGTCATGGGCCAGGCAGCCAATTAAGTGGTCAACTTCCTTAATTGTTTCATGATGTCACAGAGGTGATGTGGAGAGGCAGCCCTGGCCCCGTGTAGGGGAGGGGGTCTAGGGACAGAGATGGATCCCCAGCTGGTCTCTTGTCTGAAAGTAAAGAAAAGTATGTTTCAGGTTGCCTGCAAAGGCTCCCATCTGCTGCCAGGCGCTTTGTTTCAGGGGGCCAGGCCCTGGGTTGGTTGACAAAAGTGCCCCTGGCCCCACCCCCTCCCTACCAATGGGCAGGCCTGTGGCTGGCTTTTGCTTAAGGGCCAGGCCTTTGTGAGTCCTGGCTTGGCCACCACCAAGAGAGATCCCAGGGGTCAGATGGGCCTCTGGCAGCTGTCCCTCTCAGAAGATGGGATCCATAGCAGGCTGGTTAGCCTAGCCTGTGTTGGTGGTCCCACCTTCCCACCCCACCGGCCATGGCCTTGCCCCTCTTCTGGCTTTGCTGTCTTCTGGCTTTGTTGTCTTCTGGCTGGTGCTGTTAGGTCCCACTCAGATGGCCCCAAAGTCAGAGTCCTGTTGTCCTGCCACCACTGCCACCCAGGTCGAGCTCTCCCCAGAGTAGGGCTGCGCTCGAGCACAGTGGAGGGACCTCACGTTCCACTTGACTGTTCCCCAAGCACTTGAGACACAGACTCCCCAGGATGCCCTGTAGGAGGGCACAGCCAGGTGTTCTGCTGAGCTTGCGGCTTCCTGAGATCTGCCCACCCCCAGATACCATCCCACTGCAGATCACAGGCTCTTGTCTTCAGTTTCCATTTCTTCCCATAAAGACTGCTCTCCTGGCCCTAGAGTCCTCACTTTGGGAACACCTGTGTGTGTGCTTTTCTTATCCCCTGCCCAGAGCCTCGAATTCAGGCTCCCTGGAGGTTGCCTCAAAATTACTGTTTCCTTCATCAGTGGGTTGTTTGGGCTTCTGTTACCCCTGATCCTGGCCTTCCATGTCCAACTTGGGTGTCCGTGGGTACCTGCCCTTTGAACGACTTGATTGGGGGCTCAAGGTACAACCTGTTCTATTGAAAACAAGCATTTCACTGGTGTTCTCCGAGGCCAGCTCTGATCTTCTCCACCTCTGCCCCTGTCCCACCACCACTGTGGACCTGTTCTCCCTTACCTAGATGGCAGGTACATCAAATGATTTTGTTGGCTCACTGGTTAGGCACCTTTCAAGGGGCTTCCTTTACAGATACTCACTCCCAGGGACATGTCAGGCTTGTTGAGCTAGATGTCACCAGAGGAAGCCCCCATCTACCTGTATTTGAAAATGGGTGAGAGTCCACATGTGGGAGTGGACAAAACTCCAGTGAGAGTCACCTGTCTTCAGCACACATGGGCGATAGGGCAATGGGTTTGGACATGTGTCTTCTCTCACCTTTGTGGGCCACTGTTCTTCAAAATCACTGTGTAGGGAACAGACCGGCACCTTAGAGAGGCCCGTGTGTGAGGACCCTAGGGCACTGTCCCCCTAGAGACAGTGTTCTCCCAGTTCTGCCACTCAGCAGGGTCATTTGCCCCATGTGAGGACCACTACCTGATGTCTGAAAGGGGAGAGCCCACTTCCAGTTAGAGGGACTGTTAAATTTGGTTGTTGAGGAGTGTTTCAGCAGGAAAAAGCTGCTCCAGGAAAAGCAAGAACCACTCTTTGTCTCTGTCCCAGCCTATCTTCCATCCAAACCATTATATTCATTCATTGCAGCCCCAACAAAGATCAAGTCATTGATTAATGACCAATTACAAAAAGAGATCATTTAAAGCTCATTAACACCTTAGGTTCTGGATCCCCGGTACCAGGAAAGAGAGTGCAGTTCCATGGACTTCTTGGGCATTACTTCAAGGGAGTGTGACCAAAATTCTGCAGGATTCCTTGCAGATATGGGTGGAAAACACATCCTTTACCCCTGTGGTCAACGTGACAAGAGCCAGGACCCCTTCCTTCCTGCCCTGGAAAGAGATGTCTCTGGGCTTTATCCAAGATGCAAAAGGACACCTCACAGCAATAATCCCTTCCAGACTTTCCCATCACACCCAAGCCACAATGCAATACTGAGGGGTGCCACCACCCAGCCTCATCAAAATCACCCCTCACAGAAGGAACCCAGCTTTCCAAAGCCCCAAAGCGACCTGGCTCAGACACCAACCCCGGGGTGCTCCTCCTGGAGCCCCACTGCCCAACCCTGTGTTGCCTTGTTCTGTGGGACTGGAGGATGTCTCTCCAAGTTACTCTTGTGACTCTGGATCCTAGACCATCACTCTAGGAGTGGGGTTTGTCCTGCTTCTCCTAGTATCCCCACTGCTAACATGGCCTTTCAGGGAGCAGAGGCTCTGTGAAGGTCTTCGGAATAAATGAGCCAGTGGGCAGGGGCTCAGATTAATTGCCTGCTACCTCCTTAAATAACCCAGACAAATCCAAATAAACAAAGATAACTTAGTTTTTGAAAATGATACCCAAAAAGGACAGAAACATGAATCCACTAGGATCACCATTATTATTATCTAAATCTCACCTATCAATATTGCTGCTAAGTAAGCTCACGTTTCCAAAACAGTTCTAATTCCAATTCCAATGTACCCCTTTCAGGGTCACAAATCAAAATGGAAGAGTGCCCAATCTCTTTTACAAAAGAGCAAAACTCCTGTACTTGAACTGGGTAACCACAAACACATTTGGTCCTCATCATTCACAAACTAGGACATTAAAGGTTATTTAGCCTTCTGTTAAACTATCAAAGTTTGGAAATGTTCTAAAGAAAACAGAGATGAATCTCCATGTCATTGTAGAGAACAGGAACCCAAAGATGCTACACAGCGGTTCTGCCAACCAGCCCAGGCCCTCACTTCTGAGGAGGCTATCTATTCAGTCTTCAATCACAGAGGGAAGGATCGCCTGGCTGCTGCTCTGACTCAGGCCCCCTTTTCCTCCTCCCTTGCCACTGCAGACAGGGGTGGGAAGGCCCCCAAAGCACTTTGTTTGACTCTGAGCAGAAACACCATGACTTGCCAGTTGCTGGTCTCTGCCTAGGCTTGCGGACCCCACAGGAACTCACAGCAGGCAGAGTGGCTGCCCTCCCCAGGGGCAGAGGAGGCTGAGGGGGATGCAGCCTCCACTGCCTCAGACCCCAAGAGCTACACCTCCACAGGGCCCTGGGCCTCGCCTGAGTCCTGAAGGTCTTCCTCGGGCTTGCTTGTCTCCTCAGCTCACTCATCTCAACCATGAGTGTGGTGCCTGGTATCAAACCACAGACAGGAGTGACACAGGGGGACAGATCGGGACCACAGGCTTCGGCTGAGAAACACAGCTGGAATGGTCTGACACAGGCCATTTGAAAGTCTCCTCTTGAGGGGTCCCCTCAGTCCTCCCTCAGGGTCCTCACCTAAGCTGCTTCAGAACCTAAGAATCTCCTCTCCAATCTATAAGGCCTCACCCCCTATATCAAGTCTTCAATGTCCCTGAGACCTTGTGCTCATGCAGCCAACAGGGTTGCCCCCGGGCTGACAGCAGGTGCCGGGACTGGTGGGATTCCCCATGTCCTCCCTCAAAGTCCTCATCTTGAGTCCTGGCAGGTCCGGGGATGCCCCTTGTGTTGACTGAAGGCAGAACCCTCACACCAAGGCCGTCACTCCACCGAGACCCTCAGGGAGAGTCTGTGAACATGACATCACGGCTCCGTGCCCAAGGTTTCCCAGAGCTGAGATGATGCCCCCGGCCGTCCTCAACCCTCCTTCTGCTCTTCACTTTGACTCTCAGCAGGTCTGGGTACCACCCTCTCACCCCGACATTGCTCCCCTTAGAACCAGGCTCTCCCCAGCCAGGGCCCCTGAGAGGCAAGCGGGAGTAGGGGGCTCATTCACACAACCTTGCCAGGGACCCCAGTGTCTGAGAGCATTGAAGACCTGGATGTCCTGGGGCCCCAGAGCCCCCTCAGGGTTTAACCTTGACTCCTAGCACAGCTGGATTCCTTCACTCTGCTGACCTTAACCCGGGCACCTGACCCAGGCCCTCACTTCTCCCCTCCCAATGGGATCAGTGACGTCACACCTGGACGTTGTTACCCCTGGTCACCCAGGGCTGTCAGGAGGGTGGCACATGCATCCCCTGGGGACCCTTAGACTCCTCTGGTTGTCACCTCGAGTCTCTGCAGAACGTGGGCCCCTCCATCTGCCCACCTGTGACTGCACCCCAAAGACCAAGCCTCTGAATCCCTGAGTTCACTGAAGAGGTGAGGGGGCGTAGGGTCTCAGCCTGACAACCCAGACCAGGGCCCCCAGGAGGCCCAGTAGGAGTGGAGTTATATTCTATGGGACCCTCTGTTCTGGGGTGCCTGGACCCCCTCATCCTCACTCATGAGGGAGCCTCCTTAACCCTTGAGAGAAGGGTGCAGTCCCAGCATAGATGCTGGATGTGGCCTGCTGCACCCATGACCATGGGGGAGCACAGGGAGCCATTCACCTTCACATGGGGGCCCCTCATCAATCACCAGACTTTGTAAACTTTTGCATAAAAGATGCTGTTTTAGCCAAAGAGAATGAGGAGTGGCAGGTGAGTTAGCAAGAACTCAGCTGCCTGGAGATGGCCTTGGGCCTCAGAGTGACTTTAGACTCCCAGTCTAAGTGTGGGTGTGTCCTGCTTCGCCCAGTGTCCCCACTGCTAACACAAGACCTTCCACAGAACAGAGGCTCCATTAAGGTCTATGGAATAAATGAGCCAGGGATCAGGGGGCTTATTAATCTCATCAATTTTCTCCTAATTTCTTAAATAATATCCAGTAAAATCCAAGTAAACAGACATGGCTTGTCAATGTATGACAAAACCCACTGAAATGTTGTAAAGTGATTGGCCTCCAACTAATAAAATAATATTAAAAAAAAAAAAAAAAGAACAGACTAAAAGTATAAGAAGAAATATCACTACAATTTTTTTTTTTAATTTTCTGATTCTTCCACCAACTATATACAGCTAAGTAAGTTTACCTGTGCAAACTAATTGTACTTCCAATCCATGTTACCTTGCTCAGGTTCACAAAATAAAATGGGACAGTTTCCAATCTCTTTTACAAAACAGCAAAGCTCTGGCCTTTAAACTGGGTAAGTACAAATACAAGTGTGATCAATGTCATTCACAGAGTTAGATATTGAAATTTATTAAATTTTCAGCTGAAAAAACATTTGAACAATTCCTAAAGAAAACAGAGATGAATCTCCATGTCATCATAGAGAACAGGAACCCAAAAATGCTACACACCAGCTACCCCAACTGGCCCAGGCCCTCACTACTGAGAAGGCTGACTGTTCCCGCTTCAATCACAGAGGGAAGGATCATCTGGCTGCTGCTCTGGCTCAGGGCCCTTCTTCCTCCTCCCTCACAGCCTCTGCAGACAGGGGTGGGAAGACTCTGGAAAACCTTTCATTGACCCTGAGCAGAAACTCTGTGACTTGATACTTGCTGGTCTCCGCATAGGCCCGGGGACCCCACAGGAACTCATAGCGAGCAGGGTCGCTGTCAGGCACCTGCCGGTACTCCAGGTAACCCTCCCACACCCACACATGGGTCAGCAGCTCCCTGGGCTCCCCAAAGACCGAGTGCTTCCCCCTGGGACACACCCCCATCCTGCTGAGTGTTTCCCAGACCACCTCCTCAGGGATGAAGTCTCCATTTTGGATGATCAGGCTGAGGACCAGCACCAAGAACCCGGCCTTGGGCAGGCTCTGTCCACCACTCGGCATTGCATTGCAGGTGAGGCCCAGGGTGGGGACCAAGATGTATATGTGCTCCCTGGGGTCCACCTCCTTCATTGCCATGCCAAAGACCAGTTGCAGGCACTGGGTGGCTTTACGGAAGACCACAGGTATGTGGTCCTGGTTATCTGTGAGGGTCATATCCAGTATTTCGGTCTTTGAGGTCAGCTCCTTAGCACGATACTTGAGGAGCAGAAACTTCAACAGGTTAGCCATCATCTCCTTCAGAGCTTCTTGGGGCAAGGCCTCCACAAAGGCTGAGGAGGAGACTGGGAGAGAGAAGGCATAGGGGGCTGTAGCCTTCCCCTACTCAGACCCCAGGAACTGCCCCTCTACCTGGCCCTCTGCCTCCCCTGGGTCCTGAAAGTCCTCCTTGGGTTTGCTCAGCTCACTCATCTTGATCCCAAGTGCGATGCCTGGGACCAAATCACAGACAGCAGTGAGGCAGAGGGACAGATGTGGACCACGTGCCTGGAGGAGAGAGGGGGTGTGAGCGGCCTCACCTGAGAAACGCACCCTGGGCGATCTGACACAGGCCACTTACAGGTCTCCTCTTAATGGGTGCTATCGAGCCTCACAGGGATGCTCTTCCTGGGCGGCCAGGCACCTGGATGCCTGAAGGAGGAAGGGCAATGTCTCCCCAGGGTGCAGTCAGAACAACCAGAAATTCCTGGGCTGACAGGGTGTGGGGATATGGGCTTTCTGGTTTCCCCTCTGTTCTGAGAAGGGGAGCCCCTAGTGCACACTCAGGACACCCTCCTCACCTTGACTCCTGGCACTGCCTGGACCTCCTCTGCTTTCTGACCTCAGGACATGGGCCTCAGACCTCTGCTTCGCCTCCGGGTTCCTGGAGTTCCTGTTAGAGACATGGAGGGGACACCTGGGGGGTAGACTGAGACATATCCCTGGGCCTTCCGTGCTGGTAGGAAGTGTGGACTCTTGAGGTACCCCCAGTTGTAGGGTGGGAGGGCCCCTCAGGGCTCCCTTGTAGTGCTCACCTTTCCCCTGGCACAACCTGGTACTTCCCCTTTGGGGGCCTGCAGGGAAACTCAGAACAAGACCCAAGTCTGAACAGAAAACGCTGATGGGCCCCACATATGGCCGCACCTGCCCAGGGCTTCCTGTGGATTCTAGTTTGGGGAGATGCCCGGTCCTCAGCTCCTCCTCATGTCCCTCCTGACCTCCCAAAACTGACCACAGGGACGGGATGGGAGTCTACTCAGTTGTCCCTCCAGATTTGTGGAGTATACCCTCTGCGAACCTGAACACTGCCCCCTCTGCCCGAACACCTCAGGTCCTGAGGTCCCTAAGTCATAAGTCAGGAAAATGCTCATGCTGCTCTGGGGCCTCAAAGACCCCCATCAAAGGCAAGGATCCCTTTCTGTCTTAAGGTCTAACCACCTCACTCATTCCTCCCTTGGGGCCTGGACTCCAGGCAGGGTCTGTGATTGTTCTGTCTGCCATTTTGAGACTTCACTACTTTCACGTGGTCCCCCGTCCTCTGAGACCCCCATGTCAGGAATTCAGACATGCCTAGTGTGCTCTTCTCACACCAATGTCTCCCAGGGCCGACTACAGGGGCGGGAATCTGTGGGGTTTCGTCGGTCCTCACTCAGGGTCCCTTCTGTCCTCTTTCAGGCACCTCACCTTGCCTCCGGGCAGGACCTGGGATTCTTGCCACCTCTCCCTGACTGAAGCCCCACCTTTTGCACCAAGGCCCTGGTCTCTCCAAGACCCGGATGTCAGGAAGTCAGACCATGCCTGTTGCATTCATCCTACTCTACGCTAGCCCTGGACTGACAACAAAGATGGGCTTCTCTGAGGTCTCCTCTAATTGGCGTACAGGGTTCCCTAGTACGTCCTCAGGGTCCTCAACTTGACACCCCACAGGACCTGGGAATCGGCCCACCTGAGGCCTTGACCCATATGCGAGGCCCCCAGTCTGAGATCTGGATTTCAGGAAGTCTGCCCCCTGTACCAGGACCCCAATCTGAGACCCGTATGTCAGGAAGTCAGACCATGTCTGCTGCACTCATCCTAACCCAGGGCTGCCAAGGACTGACAGCAGGGACCGGGTTCTCTTGGTCTCCTCTGATTGGGGTCCAGCATCCCCTCAGTCCTCCCTCAGGGTTCTCACCTAAACTCCTTCAGAACCTAAGAATCTCCCCTCCAATCTCTGAGGCCTCGCCCCTTATATCAAGTCTCCAATGTCTCTGAGACCCTGCACTCATGCCCCCACCAGATTCGACCAGGTTGACAGCAGGTGCTGGGACCTTTGGGATACCCTGTCCTTCCCCAAGGTCCTCATCTTGAGCCCTGGCAGGTCTGGGGATGCCCCTTGTTTTGACCTGAGGAGGGACTCTCACACCAAGGCCATCACTTCACTGGGACCCCCAGGGGGAATCTGTGGACACGACATCAGGGCGCCAAGCCCAGGGCTTCCCAGGGCTGAGATGATGCCCTCGGCCATCCTCGACCCTCTCTCTGCTCTTCACTTTGACTCTCAGCAGATCTGGCACCACCATTTGTCCCTGACCTTGCTCCCCTTAGAACCAGGCCCTCCCCAGCCAGGACCCCTGAGAGGCAAGCGGGAGTAGGGGGCTCATTTCCACAACCCTGCCGGGGACTCCAGTGTCTGAGAGCATTGCAGACCTGAATGTCCTGGGGTCCCAGAGCCCCCCATCAGGGTTTAACCTTGACTCATAGCACACAACTGGATTCCATCACTCTGCTGACCTGAAACCAGGCAACTGACTCAGGCCCTCACTTCTCCCCTCCCATCAGGATCAGTGAGGTTACATCTGAATGCTGTGCCCCTGGTCCCCCAGGGCTGTCAGGAGGGCTGCACATGCATCCTCTGTGGACCCTCACTCTCCTCTAGCCCTCACCTCGATTCTTCACAGGACATGGGCACCTCACTTTGCCCACCTGAGACGGTGCCCCACAGACCAAGCCTCTGACTCCCTAAGTTCACTGAGGAAGTGAGGGGGCGTGGAGTCTCAGCCTGACAGTCCTGACCAGGGTGCCCAAATGTCCCAGTTGGGGTCGAGTTGTGTTCTATATTGTCCACTGTTCTGGGATGACTGGACTCCCTCGTCTTCTCTCAGGAGGAAGCCTCCTTAACCCTTGAGAGAAGGCTGCAGTCCCAGCACAGATGCCAGATGGGGGACTGCTGTGCCCATGGCTGTGGGGAAACAGAGGGAACCATTTGCCTTCCCACGGGAGCCCCTCAGTGTCACCAGACTTCGGAAACTTTTGTATAAATGACGTTTTAGCTGAAGTAGGTGAGCAGCAGCAGGTGAGTTAGCAATAACTCAGCAGCTGGGAGATGGTCTTGGCCACTCATAGTCACTTCACACTCTTCCTCTCTGGGGTATCCCCAGGGTCATCTCCTGGTGGCTCTCTTCCACTGGTGTGCACAGATGCCCTCCCCGCCCCCCTCATGGGCTCATTTTGTGCAGAGTGGCCAGAGGGGCTCTCAGGGGCCAAGAACTTGTGAGTTATGGGTTCTAAGTCGCCACTGGTCGGGCAACTTTAGACTCTTCCCCCAGGAAGGAGAGACATTCAGGAGGAGGGTGGGTGGCTGACCTGCCTTGCCCTGCCCCTGGGGCCCCTGAGGACCAAGGACTCAGCCTCACTGCAGTACAGCCCAGACCCCATGATGGCCTGGCCTCCACCAGCCCCCATACAAACCCCCAGAGCACCACTCAGAGGCCAGAGGTGCTGCCTGAGTGAGGCTTGGGCATCCCCACGTTTGCTGAGGGAGGGAGCATGTGGAGTTCGTCATCTGCAGGGCTTCCATGGGGCCTTGGGCAGCCCCCTTGCTGGGACCTCAGACCCTGGAAATGGGAACCTTCCCTCCCTTTCCAGAGGCTAAGTAGACGGTTGAGCATCTTGCTGCCCAGTCACAGGCCCTGCTTGTGGGGTCGGGTATGGACAAGACTCAGGCCGTGGTGTCTCATTAGCCTCCCCTGGTGGTTTGTAGCTCAATTCACCCCAGGGCCTTGACTCATAACAGTTCCCACAGAGTCCCAGGTGGTTCCTCCTGCAGAGAGCTGGCACTCCAGAGCACCGCCAGCTTTGCTCACTGCAGATTAAGCCTTGTTTCTCTCATCCAGAAATCAACCTCTTCCAGCCTCCCCATCTCATCCCTGTTTGGCTATGGCACCTCACTTTGTGAAGGGACAGAGCACGGGAGCCCAGGGGATGAATAGGCCACAGAGGACCCAAGATGAGCACTGGGCCAAGGGAGGCTCAGGCAGAGCTGGTGAAAAGTGAGTTGGCCATGGATCACTGGCTCCCCAGGGTCTGCCCGATTGGGCCTCCAGGGTCACTCTTACATAGTTGGAGCACTTATGAGGCAGGCCCCCTCTCTGAGACACCCTGTCTGGTTGAATTGCATTTCCAGTCTCCTAGACACTGTCACCTGTGGGGCCCCAGGGACAGAACTAAACCCATGCCTCTGAAGCCGCCTGGCCTCTCTTCTGGTGACCAGGGCATGTGTCAGGCTCAAGACAGTTTGACTCTCCAGAGCCAGCCCATCAAGGCCATGCTCCCTTCCTCCACTCCTGTGTAACCTTAGGCTGCTGCCTCTGCCCAGCCCAGGAGGACGTGTGCTTTACCACTTCACTCTGCAGACATCAGTCAGAATCTACCAAGGACTGAGTGGTGTGAGTGAAGTACCACATGGGTCTCTTTTGATGTCAGGCAGCCTTGACTTTGTAAATAAAAGTTGCCTTTTGTGACAAGCAGATAACTTGAGATTGCTATCTGCCCATCTCTGCTTTCTCTATAGATTTACAGGTAAGCAGGTGCCACACATGCTGAGATTTCTGGGAACATGGTTTTTAAATAGCAACATCTGCGTGTGATTCCAGGTCAGGAGACATGCAGGAGTCAAGACAAAAAAAGCTAATGAAACCTGAAAAGTTAAGGCATTCCACAGGCAGTGAACCTTCATAAGGGTCTGCATTTTGGCTTGGAAGTGAGCAGCCTGGTCGGGCGTCATGGCAGCTCAGTTCTGGGGCTGACAGAGCCCTGGCCTGTGCTGCCCTGTGTCCTTTCTCAAGGCCTCCTCTGCCTGCGCCTGACTGCCAACAAGGGAGACCCAGCCTTCCGATTCCAGTGGACTGGTGTGTGCACTCTCCCCTCACCTGACCTCAGAGCCATTGTCTCTGCAGTGTGACCCTGGAGGACTATTTGCTATGCTCCTCAGGAAAAACACTCTTTTAAGAGAAAACACATTATAAACTGAACACCCTAGAGAGCAGAGAGTGCTGAGCTATAACAACCTTGGTGTGCTCAACTGAAAAAGGAAAATAAAAGAGAAAGAAGAAAATGCCACCAGATGCAGGCCCTGCAATGAAGCCAAACCTTGGGCCTGCTGTCCAAACACCAGCGAGTCCCCAAACTGCACAGCCACATGCCTTGGGCCGGGACCACAGGCTCCAGCCCTGTGCATCTCAGGACAATAAAGGCTCCTTTGGGGTCCCTGACAAGGAGAGGCATAATTTCTCCTAATCTGTCAAGTGAGGACCCTGCTGGACAGTATCCCTGTGCCTGTGAAGCCACTCTGCCAGGCTCTTGTCAAGCCCTTGACAGCTCTTTTCGATGAGTGGGTGTAGAGCATCTGAGGGGCTTCCCCAGGTGTGTATGAGGTGCCTGCACTGTAGCGAGGGTGAGGCCATCTATCTTACCTTCCTGAGCAAGCAGCTGCCTGAGGGGCTCAAATACTCAGCCAGGCTCAGGATGGAGGTACTGAAGATGCATGCTGGGTGGGAAATCCCTCATGTTTTCAGGCTCTTTATTGCCCTGCAGTGTTCTGACCACAGGGCTGCCTCTATATGTCTGAATAGGGTGCATATTTGGGGTCCTATGGGGTACACCTGAAGTGGGGATTACAGGAAAGAATGGGTAGAGATTATGGGAAAGAGGGGCTGCTTGAGTAGTAGTATAAGGGGTTCTGGGCCTGAGCCACAGTGGGCATCAAGGTGATTCACAGAGGCACCAGCATGGCCACTGGGAGCTGTTCAAGGGGCGGGCTGAAGATCTGGGTGAGCACAGTGGTGGGGCCCACCACCATCAGAGAAGGAGACATCTGGGCAGGAGGCCAGGTCCTCAATGGGCAGGGCCACCTCCTCAGGACAGGGACTAGTGAGACTAGAGTCTGCATCCCCTAGGGCTGCCAGGCATCAGGACCCATCAAGAGGTGTGTGGCTGCTGTCCACGGACCAGCAGCAGGGACGGCATAGATCCTGGCCAGGGTGGTGGCAGGGGCGAGTTCCAGGTGGCTCGCAGTCCCCTGGGCACCCTCAGGCCAAGGTGACAGGTCGTCCTGTGGCTTCATTGTGCTGGGTGCAAGAGTGATGCCTAGGGTTGCCCTCCTGCCCTCCAGCTGCTGAGACACAGATTTAACACCCCTCTCCTCTTCATCTGCCCCAGGAGGTGTGGGCTGTCTCTCTCCAACAGGGGACTGCAGCAGAACTGTAACTGGGATTCACTGAGACAGAGAAAGAGAGAGAGGGAGAGAGAGAGAGAGAGAGAGAGAGAGAGAGAGAGAGAGAGAGAGAGAGAGAGAGAGAATAGCAAAGTTCAATTCAATTCAAGAGAGAGAGAATAGCAAAGTTCAATTCTCATAAGGCTTACTGAAACCAGCACCCTCCTGGCTAGACCCCTGGGTGCTCTCACCCAGCCATCCCTAGGCCCCATGGAGAAAGTGGGACCCTGTCCCACAGGAGGCAGTGTCCCAGGTTGCCCATCCTCAACACTCACTAACTCACCATTGCCTCTTTCAGTTAGAAAATGACTCAGAGTGGCCCAAGAGTATCCATACAAGGCCCGGAGAGGGGACTTGGCATTTGCAGTGGGCAGACTGCAGAAGCTCCTCTGCTTTCTATTCAGGTGTTGACCCCTGGCTTGCACTTTCTCGGCTGACCAGGACACTTCCCAGGAAAGGACCTGTGCTTTCCTGCACTAAATTTCTGTTACACAGCTACAGGAGTCATGTGCCTAGCCGCTCAGTCATGTGCGACTCTTTGCAACCCCATGGACAATAGCCCACCAGGCTCCTCTGGCCATGGGGATTCTCCTGGCAAAAATACTGGAGTGGGTTACCATGCCCTCCTCCAGGGGATCTTCTCACCCCAGGGATGGATCCCAGGTCTTCCACCTTGCAGGTGGATTCTTTCAGGTCTGAGCCACGAGAGAGTCATAGGGGCACACAAAACCCTCCCCCACCTGCTTCCCCCAGGGCACATACACCAGTCCCCAGTCCTGTCTTTACACATAGCTTTCCTGGCAGGCCTGCCACCAACTCTGGCGGTCCTGAGGTTGGCTGGCACCCTGCCTCCAGGGCCTAGCAAGTACTCCCCTGCCTTTACCTTGCTCAAGACACAGACAGGCGGCTCCTCTGTAAGCAGGTTGTTCAGGCAGAGTGAGGTGAGCACATTCTGGCGTGCTTTGCTGAATGCATACAGGCTAAGCTGGCAGATGAAGCTCTTCATACAGTTTGTCCCAAACACCTTGTCTGAGCCCACCCTCTCCAAAATATTCTCTAAGAGCCCCTCACTGATGCCTATGCAAGTGCCATCCTCCCACCAGATGGACACAAAGCAGTGACTGTTGATGATGGTCCACCATCTCCCTCCAGGCAGGGCACCACATTGGTGTGCAGCCTCTTCAACAAAGGCTCTCCACTCAAAGCCAGGAAAGCGCTCTCTTCCAGCAGCAGCCTGAAGCTGCGGTGACCTGTGGGCATGGGCTGGACCAGGGTGACTGAAAGGTCTACAGGGAGGAGCGCAACTCCTTGAGCTGAGGGCTGGAGCCCCTGTGTTTGGAAGAAAGGGAGCACCCCTCCAAAGTCAGGGACTCTGTCCATTGAGGGGGGCCCTCCTGTCCACAGCCATGTGGAGGGTGGTACATCCCTCCTTCCTGGAAAAGGGACAGTGCAGTGGCCAGGAACAGTCCAGCCTCACAAGGGTGCTCAGTCCCTCACCAAAGGTCTCTGCTCGCTTGGGGCTGACATCACAAGGCAGTCATTAAGTGACCTAATAAAGGACTGGCTGCACCCAGGCTGGTCAGCGTGTCAGCCTCTTGGTCCACGCTCATCATGGCAGTGGGTACCATGACACTCGTGCACAGGCGTGAAGTCTCAGGCCAAGCCCTTGTGTAAACCAGGCATAACTTTCAGGTCCTGGAGTCCTGGGGCCAGGCAGATGCATACCGACAGACGTATGACCCTCAAAGTCAGCCCATCCTCTGTGTTTACATGTGCTTTGAGGGTTCTGCCTGGTAACCTTGCAGTCAAACATAGCTTCATCCAAGCAGGGGGTCCATGCTCAAGGGTACAGCCATCTGGCCCTCTGTGCACTGTTGCTGGCCAGGCAGCCAGTCCCCCACACAGACCCTCTCTGGGCCCTGCCATTGATCTGTGGGAACCCCAAGGTGGGGGCTGTAGAGGCATTGAGTGAGGTCCCGGGGACACAGAAGGAGGACAGGCCACCATCTTCTGGGCTCCGCAGTCTGCCCATGTCCACCCCAGGCCAGCCTTGCTCTGCACACCCCTGTCCCAGGCATGTGGGAAGGGGCAGTCACCCTGGGCCTTCACACACAGTATAGCTCCCTTTCCTGTGACCGCCGTCCATGGGACCTCCATCTGGCTCTGTGTCCAGGCTGTGACAGTTGCCATCCTGCTCTGGAGCCCGGTGCTCTAGCCTCAAAGTGGCAGCCATGCAGGGTGGCCCACATGGGCGACCCACCCCACTAATGCCCACCACTCCAACTCTGCTCCTGGGGATGAGGATCTTCCTGAGATTTCCAGAATCAGAAATGCCTCTGACCTTGAGGCATCAGCCAGCTAGGGTCCAGGAGCCTGGCCCAGTGGATGAGAGAGAGGGTTCAGGTGAGGAGATGCCAAGGTGGGCACTTCAGCCCTGCTGATCCCCAGCTGCCTGGCTCACCCACTCTGAGCCTCTGCTTCCCCACATGGGTAATTGTAGGGGCACATGCCTCATGGGGCAGTGAGGACTCAGGGGAGGTACAGGAGGTGGCGAGGTTCCTGACTCTTAAGTCTGCCATGTGGTTACTGGAAAGCTTGCTATGTCTCAAGCAAGCCTGCATCTAAGGCACACAAGCACTGATCTCCCAGTGGACCTTGGCTCCATGCTGGAAGTCTCCCATCACCAGCAAGGGATGGGTTCCTTGTCGATTCTTGCAAACTGGGAGCTGAAACAGCACCTAAATTAAATGTCTCTAGACACAGCTCAGGCAAGCTAGATAGAACCAGTGTGTCCCATAGACAGAAGCCCTACTCAGTGCCCTCCCATGTGGTCCAATGGCTAAGACTCTATTTCTCTCAATGTAGGGGGCCCAGGTTTGATTCCTGATCAAAGTACTAGATTCCACATGCAGCAACTAAGAGTTAGCATGCTGCATCTTAGATTCACATGCCACAACTTAGAGTTCATGTGCTGCAGCTAAAGACCCTGCATGCCACATCTAAAAAGATCCCAACTGCTGAAACTGAGGATTCCAAAACCACACATGAGGATCCCACATGCCTCAGTGAATATCAAAGATCCCATGTGCCGCAACAAAGACCAGACACTGTCAAATAAAGTGGAAAAAAAAAAAAAAACAGAGCTGGAGGAATCCAGCTTCTTGACCTTAGACCACAATACAAAGTTTTAGTAATCAAACAGTATGGTACTGGCACAAAAACAGACATACAGATCAGTGAAATAGGATAGAAATAATAGAAACAAGCCAATGCACCTATGGTCAATTAATCTACAACAAAGGAGGCAAGAAAGCAGTATACAGTGGAGAAAAGACAGTCTCTCCAGTAAGTAGTGCTGGGAAAACTGGACAGCTGCATATAAAAGAATGAAATTAGAATATCATGTAACACTATATATAAAAACAAACTCAAAATGGATTCAAGACCTATGTGTAAGATTGAATATGTAAAACTTCTGGATGAAAACATGGGCAGAACACACTCTGACATAAATCACAATAGCATTGTTTTGGGATCCATCTCCTAAAGTAAAACAAATAAAATTTAAAAAAAGACAAATGGGCTTCCTAGGTGGCACTACTGATAAAGAACTTGCCTGCCAAGGCAGAAGACATAAGAGACGAAGGTTCAATCCCTGGGTCAGGAAGATACCCTGAATTAGGGCATGGAAACCCACTCCAGTATTCTTGCCTGGAGAATTCCATGGACAGAGGAGCCTGGTCAGCTACAGTCAATAGGGTGGCAAAGGGTCAGACACGACTGAAGCTACTTAGCATAGCACAGGGACCTAACTTAACCTAAAAGTTCTTTCACAGCAAAAGAAACCATTGAAAAAATGAAAAGAACCTACTGAATGAGAGAAAATGTTGCAAATGACTGATTTGGGGTTAATAGCCAACATATATAAATAGCTCAAAAACATAGTGTCAGAAAATTAAAAAAAAAAAAACTTTAAAAGTGGGAAGAAAAACTGAATAAAAACTTTGCCAAAGTAGATATACGGATGGCTAACAGGCACATGAAAATGTGCCCAACATCACGAACCCATCAGGGAAATGCAAATCAAAATCACAATGAAATGTCACCTCATACCTGTGAGAATGGCTATCATCAAAAAGAACACAAATAACAAATGGTACCAAGGATGTGGCAAAAAGGGGATCTTTGTGCACTGTTGGTGGGGATGTAAATTGGCACAGTCCTTGTGGAAAACAGTAGGGACGTTTCTCAGAAAACTAAAATTGAACTGTGTGACCAAGCATTCCACTCCTGGGTATATATCTGAAAACAACAACAGCAACAACAAACCTCTAATTTGAAAAGATACATGCACCCCAATGTTCATGGTATGTCAAGATATGGAAGCATTCTAAGTGTCCATTAATGGATGAATGGATAAATAAGGTGTGGCACACACACACAAACACACACACACACACATATGCATAATGGAATACTACATAGCCATAGTAACGAATGGTATTTTGCCATTTGCAGCAAAATGGATGGACTTGGAAGGCAATATGCTAAGTGAAATGAGTCTGATAGAGAAAGACAAACACTGTATGATCACACTTAGATGTTAAATTAAAAAAAAAAAAAACAGACTAATAACCTCAGATACGCAGATGACACTACCCTTATGCCACAAAGCGAAGAGGAACTAAAGAACCTCTTGATGAAGGTGAAAGAGGAGAGTGAAAAAGCTGGCTTAAAACTCAACACTCAAAAATGAAGATCATGGCATCTGGTCCCATCACTTCAAGTCAAATAGATGGGGAAACAATGGAAACAGTGACAGACTTTATTTTCTTGGGCTCCAAAACCACTGCAGATGGTGACTGTAGCCATGAAATTAAAAGACACTTGCTCCTTGGAAGAAAAGCTATGACACACCTGGACAGCATATTAAAAAGCAGAGACCATTGCTTTGCTGACAAAGGTCCATCTAGTCAAAGCTGTGGTTTTTCCAGTAGTCATGCATGGATGTGAGAGTGGGACCATATAGAAGGCTGAGCACTGAAGAATTGATGCTTTTGAACGGTGGTGTTGGAGAAGACTCCTGAGAGTCCCTTGGACTGCAAGGAGATCCAACCAGTCCATCCTAAAGGAAATCAGTCCTGAATTTTCATTGGAAGGACTGAGGCCGACGCTGAAATGCCAATACCTTGGCCACCTGATGCAAATAACTGACTCATTAGAAAAGACCTTGATGTTGGGAAATATTGAATGCAGGAGAAGAAGGGGAGGACAGAGGGTGAGATGGTTGGATGGCATCACCACCTCATTGGGTATGAGGTTGAGCAAGTTCTGGGAGATGGTGAAGGACTGGGAAACCTATTGTGCTGCAAGTCCATGGGTTCACAAATAGTCAGACATGACCGAGCAACTGAAAAACTACTGAATGTTAAAATAGAAGAATCTGACTCACAGACACAGAACAAACTAGCGGTTACCAGCTGGGAGAGGGAAGGAGTAATGGGCAAGAGAGGAATAGGGGAGTAAGAGGTACAAACTATTCTGTATAAAAGAAGCTACAAAGATATATTGCACAACATGGGGAATACAGCCAGTATTTTGTAATAGCTATAAATGGAGTGTAACTTTTAAAATTGTAAATCACTATATTGTATATCTGTAACATATAGTTCTGCATAGCCAATATACTTCAATTAAAAAAGTGAGTTTTCTCAAATGGTTCTGGGGTTTCTAGAATTAACTCTGTAATCTGATTAGGTTTAAAGCTGCTAATGACTCTGTAAGTAAAGACAGCATCGGACAGTCTATGGCAACAAATATATGGAAAGTATCTGCTTTGGATATGCATGATGAAGCACTTAAAAGAAGTGCTGGGTACAAGGTGTTCTGTGACTGTGTATATGATACTTTTGAACATTTTTGGAACACTGGTAGATATGATGAACTTTCTGGTTGCTCCCAACATAGTTGGAAAGAGTGATGAAAGAGAAGGATTAGCTCAGTTTACAGTAAAAGACCTAAAAGATTCTACGTGTACCCATAAGGAGACACGTATCTCCTGTAGATACAGGGTTGAGATTGCTAATGATGACATGAAAAATGCTCATCCTTCAACTGGTTGAATTAGACTTGAAGTTGAATTCTGCCACTAGAGTGTTTCCTGTTACAATGAGAGTGCTGACTTGGAAAGAATGGGATTCTGTACATTGTGATAGAGCCTTGTAGGGAGACCCTGATGAAGCTGGGGACACTAAGCACATGAAGTCTGGTGAGTCATCCTTGTAGTAGAAGAATACTCCCCACGCTCAGTGGGAAGCAGCCTCCTGACCCTCAGTGGGATCAGCCTCCCCATTTAAAGCTAGATCAAGCCAGAATGATTCACTAAGCATAGATTCTGTATTTAATATTGCAACTCAGGGAGTTAGAAAGGGCTCTCATTCATTTGTCTGGTTGGTTGAACTATGCGCCAAAAGTCGGCCCACAGTGAGTGGAAATGTCAGACCTGCCTTGATTTAATACAGGGGGAAGGCATTCAGAGTTTTATGGAGATTTGACTGTTGGTGTGGATTTGTCATTTAACACCTACTCATCCATACTGGGAGAATCCCAAAGGCATAACTTTCACCAAGACTGTGAAGGGAGCCCCAGTACCCTTGAGGAACTCTGTGATTGCTTTTCTTTGTGGCCAGAACTCACAGTAGGAACTGCAATCACTGAACTGGGAAACCTAAATGCAGTGGGAATATTTAGATCCCTAGATGGTCAGAGCCAAGTGGGAGCACACAACCACCAAGGGAAAGGTTGGCCTTGTTACAGTAATGGAGAGCAGAGTCAAAGCACCAATCAGAACAGTCTGATTTGGGCAGCTCTATGGTTTTGTCTAGTTGCTCATGATCTTTTTAAAAGTAAAAGAGTTAAGTAGCTCAGTAAGTTATTACTTGATCTGTAGAAGCAGAGATGCCACCAGTCAAATGAACAAAAGTCTATTCTGAATCACAGAAACAGAGAATCGCAGTTTTTTGACCAATTCCCAGACTTTAGCCATTAAAACTCTCAGAAGAAAATGCAGAGGTACATATTTATGACATTGGATTTCAGAAATGGATTCTTAGATGTGACACCAAATGCATGAAAAACAAAATGAAAAAGACAACGTGGGTAAACCACGAAAACATCATGTTAGGTGAAGGAAGCCAGTCAGCAAAGACCACATATTATGATTCCATTTATATGAAATATCCAGAATAGGGAAATTTACAGATAAAGAAAGAAGATTAATGGTTACCTAAGGTGAAAGTGAAAGAGAAGAGTGAAAAAGTTGGCTTAAAGCTTAAAATTCAGAAAACTAAGATCATGGCATCTGGTCCCATCACCTCATGGGAAATAGATGGGGAGACATTGGAAACAGTGTCAGACTTTATTTTGGGGGGCTCCAAAATCATTGCGGATGGTGACTGCAGCCATGAAATTAAAAGACGCTTACTCCTTGGAAGGAAAGTTATGACCAACCTTGATAGCATATTAAAAAGCAGACACATTACTTTGCCAGCAAAGGTCCGTCTGGTCAGGGCTATGGTTTTTCCAGTGTTCATGTATGGATGTGAGAGTTGGACTATGAAGAAAGTTGAGCTCCAAAAAATTAATGTTTTTGAACTATGGTGTTGGAGAAAACTCTTGAGAGTCCCTTGGGCTGCAAGGAGATCCAACCAGTCCATCCTAAAGGATATCAGTCCTGGGTGTTCATTGGAAGGACTGATGCTGAAGCTGAAACTCCAATCCTTTGGCCACCTCATGCGAAGAGTTGACTCATTGGAAAAGACCCTAATGCTGGGAGGGATTCGGGGCAGGAGAAGAAGGGGACGACAGAGGATGAGATGGTTGGATGGCATCACCGACTCGATGGGCATGAGTCTGAGTAAACTCCGGGAGTTGGTGATGGACAGGGAGGCCAGGCGTGCTGTGATTCATGGGGTCGTAAAGAGTCGGACACAACTGAGCAACTGAACTGAACTGAACTGGACTGAACTGGAGGCTGGGGGCTTCCCAGGTGGCACAGTGGTATAGAATCCACCTGCCAATGCAGGAGATGCAGGTTCGATCCCTGGCTTGCAAAGATCCCCTGGAGAAGGAAATGACTATCCACTCCAGTATTCTTGCCTGGGAATTCCTGTGGACAGAAGGGGCTGACAGGCTTCTGCCCATGGGGTTGCAAAGAGTCAGACATGACTGATCGACTGAACACACACACACACAAGGCTGGGGGTGAACTGGGGGGAGGTGGTGGTGGATACAGTGTGTGTAAATGTTCATCCACTTTGGTTCTTACTGGTGTGCTGGAAATTTTCTAAAATTGATTGTGGTTATGCTTGTCTGACTCTCCAAACACACTAACAATGATTGCATTTTACACTTAAAATGGTGAATTGTGTGTTATATGAATTTGTATCAATAGACATATTTCAAATAATGTTTAAAAAGAAGAAATAGAATATCTAAATAAAACTATTAAAAGTCAGGATTTTGGAGACTTCCCCGGTCATCCAAAGTTTAGGAATCTGCCTGCCACAGCAGGGAACACATGCTTGATCTCTGGTCTGGGAAGATTCTGCATGCCATGAAGTAACTGGTCCCATGTACCACAAGTACTGAAGCCCGTGCACCCTAGAACTCATGCTGCACAACAAGAGAGTGGTCTCCATTAGTTGCAACTAGAGAAAGCCTGCATGCAGCAAAAATGTCCCAGCACGATCAAAAATGAAAGAAATAAATTTTTTTAAAGTAAGGATTTTGAATTAGTACATAAAAATTCTTTCCACAAAGAAAAAGCCTGTGTACAGATAGCTTTACTGGTGAATTCTACCAAACATTAAAAGAATGAACACCGATCCTCATACACTGTACCAAAATGTTAAATAGAGGGGAAACACTTCCCAACTCATTCTACACAGTATTTACCAAACTGAATAAAGTTAGCACAAGGAAAGACAACGATAGACCATGACAAATGTACAAAATGGTCAACAATATGCTGATCACCTGAGTTCAGCACCACATAAGAGGGACAATACACAATAGTCAAGTTGGGTTTATCCCAGATATGCAGTTGTTTTAACATGTGAAAATCAATTAATGTCATGTGCTATATTAATGGAAGAAAGGACAAAAATCACAAGATTACCTCAATATATTCAGGAAAAGCATTTGGCAAAATCAAACACTCTTTTATAATAAAAAATATTTAATGAGTTAAGAATAGAAGAATAACTCCTCAACCCAATGAGGTTATCTATAAAGAAAAACTTACAGCAAACTTCATACTCAATACTGAGATGCAATGAATGATACACTGAAAATGAGTAAAGAGTAAATTTTCTGATATGTAAAACATGTATCAATAAAATTGGTAGATAAGTTGTTCGTCTTGGTCTCCTGGGTGCTATTTCTGATTGGTAGAGAGAAAGAGCACCTACCAGGAACTTATTGCTTGCCTCTCTGGAGAGTAACTGAACTTGCTAGTTTCAATCACCATGGCACTTTCTCTTCCCTTCACCCTTTCACACTCACTGCCTGTTACCCACAGGTACCATCTTGGCTGGGTGCTGTGTGACCCTGGGAAAGGAAAAGAGAAAAGCAGAGGGAGTCATATGTGGGGGAATGGAGCTGGGAGACATGTCAGTATGAGAGAAAGGATGCTTTCAACATTTCCACAATGGTTTCCAACCATTTTAAAATTTGGAGAGGCCACATCAAAATCTGGATTTACAGCTCAATTTAAAAAAGAGGGGAAGCATGGACAACACTTGGCCCTTGTGCTGGGCTGGTGTTTCTCCTGCAGCTGGGCAGCTTCATTCATTTTTATCAGCCACTGAGCCCCCACCAGCATCTGTATTTGTGTGTTCCTTTTGTCTTGCCCTGCACCACAACCTTTTGTTCTGGCCACAGAACGATCCTATTGGGACTTCTCACATAGGACTTCAAGTCACACTTCTGGGTTAGTGGTGCATGCAGTGACCTTCCCCTCTCTCTCCTATTGTTAACTCTTCCACAAAGCCTCCTCTGTTCTGCCCTCCATATCTGACCTCACTCTTCCATTTCTCTTCTGAGCTTTGCTCAGATCTGAGCAGGCAAACCCAACACCTGCCTCTGCCCTGGATATTTGCATGCTGTTCTAGGGCCTCCACTAGACTTTCATCCTGGTTTCTGTCTTACTGATTGCCACCTTGACTGCCATACCCCCTATATACCCTGTACACAGTAGGTGCCTAATATTTTACAGACCGGATGGTTCTGCTGGTCCGGCCTGATGCTGAGGAAGGAAAGTTGCTATCACCGTAGGAAAACATTCAGCACAGAAAATCAAGGTACACTAACTAAGAGCAGTGACAATTGAAGGAATTTAGCAGCAAAGACCATGGAGAAATGCTCTTTGTTTGAACTGAGCTAAGCCTGTTCAGAGATATTCCCATTCAGAGATATTTCACAATGTGGCTCAGTGGCAAAGAATCTGCCTGCAATGCATAAGATGAAGGATCGATCCCTGGGTCAGGAAGAGCCCCTGGAGGAGTAAATGACAACCCACTCTAGTATTCTTGCCTGGGAAATCCCGTGGACAGAAGAACCTAGCGGGCTGAGGTCCATGAGGTCACAAAGAATCAGACACAAGTGAGCAACTGAGCACACAGGATCTCACTCAAACTGCAAGTGGCCTCATTCCTTCCAACAACAATGCTCTCCTGACGGTGACTGGTAAATAGCATGTTGGCAGCTGGGGGAGTGAAAGGTGATCTGCCCTTGCAAATGTGACAATCATATTTTCTGACAACCCCATAGGCAAAGCGCTACTTCTCCCTCCCACTAGAACAGGCTAGAGTATAGGGTTGATGTGCAGAGTACATAAATCACTATGTATTGCCTGTCTCCACCTGAGAAACCACCTGGAGAGTAGGAGAAAGCCAAGAACAGAGGTTTGGAGGTGGGCCAGGGGCTGGGAAGAGAAGTCCTAACCTTTTTTCCTGTAAACCATTAAGGTCAATTTTTTTTCTCTGTGGACCTTGCTCTCTTCAGTCATGAAAAAATGTCTTCTCAAGAAAGAATGAAATCACACTTTTAAGGAACTGAGAACAACTCTTGCTAGGTGAGTAACTAACTCACTGAAAGTCTCCACTGAAGAAATCAGGCTCCATTACTTCTGACTATGCGTGCATTCTTTTTTTTTTTTTTTTTTTTTGCTATGCATTTATCTCATAATTTAACTTTTTTAAATTTATTTTTATTAGTTGGAGGCTAATTACTTTACAATATTGTAGTGGTTTTTGCCATACATTGACATGAATCAGCCATGGATTTGCATGTGTTCCCCATCCCGATCCCTCCTCCCAACTCCCTTCCCATCCCATCCCTCTGGGTCTTTCCAGTGCGCCAGCCCTGAGCACTTGTCTCTTGCATCCAGCCTGGGCTGGTGGTCTGTTTCACCCTTGATAGTATACTTGTTTCAATGCTATTCTCTCAGAACATCCCACCCTCACCTTCTCCCACAGAGTCCCAAAGCCTGTTCTGTACATCTGTCTCTCTTTTTCTGTTTTGCATATTGGGTTATCGTTACGACCTTTTTAAATTCCATATATATGTGTTAGTATACTGTATCGGTCTTTATCTTTCTGGCTTACTTCACTCTGTATAATGGGCTCCAGTTTCATCCATCTCATTAGAACTGATTCAAATGAATTCTTTTTAATGGCTGAGTAATATTCCATAGTGTATATGTACCACAGCTTCCTTATCCATTCATCTGCTGATGGGCATCTAGGTTGCTTCCATGTCCTGGCTATTATAAACAGTGCTGAAATGAACATTGGGGTGCACGTGTCTCTTTCAGATCTAGTTTCCTCGGTGTCTATGCCCAGGAGTGGTATTGCTGGGTCATATGACAGTTCTATTTCCAGTTTTTTAAGGAATTTCCACACTGTTCTCCATAGTGACTGTACTAGGTTGCATTCCCACCAACAGTGTAAGAGGTTTCCCTTTTCTCCACACCCTCTCCAGCATTTATTGCTTGTAGACTTTTGGATAGCAGCCATCCTGACTGGCGTGTAATAGTACCTCGTTGTGGTTTTGATTTGCATTTCTCTGATAATGAGTAATGTTGAGCATCTTTTCATGTGTTTGTTAGCCATATGTACGTCTTTTTTGGAGAAATGTCTGTTTAGTTCTTTGGCCCATTTTTTGATTGGGTCATTTATTTTTCTGGAATTGAGCTGCAGGAGCTGCTTGAATATTTTTGAGATTAATCCTTTGTCTGTTGCTTTGTTTGCTATTATTTTCTCCCAATCTGAGGGCTGTCTTTTCACCTTGCTTATAGTTTCCTTTGTTGTGCAAAAGCTTTTAAGTTTCATTAGGTCCCATTTGTTTATTTTTGCTTTTATTTCCAATATTCTGGGAGGTGGGTCATAGAGGATCCTGCTGTGATTTATGTCAGAGAGTGTTTTGCCTATGTTCTCCTCTAAGAGTTTTATAGTTTCTGGTCTTACATTTAGATCTTTAATCCATTTTGAGTTTATTTTTGTGTATGGTGTTAGAAGGTGTTCTAGTTTCATACTTTTACAGGTGGTTGACCAGTTTTCCCAGCACCACTTGTTAAAGAGTTTGTCTTTTTTCCATTGTATATCCTTGCCTCCTTTGTCGAAGATAAGTTGTCCATAGGTATGTGGGTTTATCTCTGGGCTTTCAATTCTGTTCCATTGATCTATATTTCTGTCTTTGTGCCAGTACCATACTGTCTTGATGATTGAGGCTTTGTAGTATATTCTGAAGTTAGGCAGGTTGATTCCTGCAGCTCCATTCTTCTTCCTCAAGATTACTTTGGCTATTCGAGGTTTTTTGTATTTCCATACAAATTGTGAAATTATTTATTCTAGCTCTGTGAAAAATACCGTTGGTAGCTTGATAGGGATTGCATTGAATCTATAGATTGCTTTGAGTAGTATAGCCATTTTCACAATATTGAGTCTTCCAATCCATGAGCATGGTATATTTCTCCAGCTATTTGTGTCCTTTTTGATTTCTTTCATCAGTGATTTATGCGTGCATTCTAAGCCGTTCATGGACTGTAGCCCACCAGGCTCCTCTGTCCATGGAATTTTCCAGGCAGGAATGCTGGAGTGATTTGCCATTTCCTCCCCCAAGGAATTTTCCCGACCCAGGAATCCAACCGGAGTGTCCTGCAGCTCCTGCATTGCAGGCGAATTATGTATCAATAGGTGGCGGTAGGAGTTAAAGAACCCCCTTACCAAAGCAGGACAGGACTGAAGTGACTTAGCAGGCACGCACAAGCCACTGGGGAAGCCATTCCTGACTATGGAAGACACAATGACCCTGCATTCACAGACTATATAAGGCAGAGGACCACAGCACAAGGGGCAGTGAACACATGGTGACGTGTTCCCTCCCCGTCCTGGAAGTGAACGTGTCAGTCTCTCAGCCGTGTCTGACTCTTTGCAACCCCTTGGAAGCTGCCAGTCTCCTCTGTCCATGAAATTCTGGAGTTGCCATTCCTGTCTCCAGGGGATCTTCCTGACCCAGGGATCAAACCTGGGTCTCTCACATTGCAGGCAGATTCTTTACCATCTGAGCTATCAGGGACGCCCCTCTTTCCTCTGGGCAATCTTGTTAATATGCAGATCTTCTCTGTGTAGCTGGGTGGAGCCTGAGGTCTCAGCTCTCTTCTCTGCACTCAGGTGATGGGGTGCTGCTGATCCAGAACCACTGGTAGGCTGCAGAGGAGGGCAGGAGTTGAGGTGGGGGGTTGTGAGTGGATTGCAAGGGAGAGAAAGCAGCCAGAGTGGGCCTTGCTCACCCCAGGCACAGGTGGGTGCACCGTGGTAGTCCTTGAGAAGGCTCGGGATTTGTTCAAGCAGTCCTGGCCCCTTGCAGCTACTTTTGACTTCTCCCTTCTTAGAGATTAGGGATTCCCTGGTGTCTTGGGATCATGGTAAAGCACCTGCCTGCAGAGCAGGAGACCCGAGTTCAATTCTGGGGTCAGGAAAATTCCCTGGAGAAGGGAATGGCAACTTATTCCACTGTTGCCTCAAGATTTCCATGGATGGATGAGACTGGCAGAGAGTCGGACATGACTGAGTGACTTTCACTTTCCTTTAAAGATCCACCGAAGTATGGTAATGGCCCTGGACCTGGTCACTGTGTGCAGGAAAATGTCAATGTGTAATGCTGGGCACTGGATGGGATGGGATGGGACCAGCAAATGACCTCCCCAATCTGTCCTTTCCCGAAGTACCAGAGAGATGAGTGGGATCATCTTTTAGGAACGCCCTGAGGAACATAGGGGAGATCCCCCACACCTCTCCCCAGTCTCTCCTCAAGGAGACCCTGGGTCCACTCTGGAGGTGCCCCACAGTGCCTGACACTTCTCCCTCAGCCTTAAGCTTCTTTGTTTCCCATCGGCCAAGGGCAAAGCCTCCCGGCTGCACCACACAGAAGGATTCGCAGGGGCGGGAGGTCCAGTGTCCTGGTGTCTCCGCCAGAGCTGGCAAGTCCTTGGCCCCAAGTGCACAGGCACTCCAGAGATGCTGGCCGGCAGAAGTTTCCTCCCTGCCAGGGCATCTCTCCTTGTCCCTTCTTCAGGACCCCTCAGCGCCCCCTCCATGGGACCATGCAGGCCCTGGTCTCCCCGGTGACCAACGTCATCTTCGTGGCTCTGTTCCTCTTCACTATCCTGCTCATCCTCTACGTGATCCTGTGGTACATTTGATGGGACCTGAACAACGACTACATCTGAAGTAGGTAAACCTCTACCTCAGCCCCCTGAGACCTCAGCCCCCATGAGACCTCAGCCCCATGACCCCGAGTTCATCCCCAGAATCCACGTCTCTTCCAAGAAACCCACACTCTGCCTATGGATTCTGTGTTGCTTCCCAGGACCCCAAGCCCTCTCCCAGTCCTGCAGCCCTCCCTGTACTCTGGGTGCTCACATCTCTGACACCGCACTTCTTTCCAGTGCCCCTCCCCAGATTCCTTGGAGGTTTTGTGGTCTGTGTGCTGACCTGGCATGGAGGGAGGTGCTGTGGTCTCTCTGCTGATGTGGCATGGATGGAGCTGGGGTGGTCTGTGAGCTGACCTGGCTGGATGGAGTTTGGTTGGTTTGTGTGCTGACCTGGCACAGATAGACTTGGTGTTGTCTGTGTGCTGACCTGGCATGGATTGAGGTGGGTGGTTGTGTGCTGAACTGGCGTGGATGGAGCTGGGGTTGTCTTTGTGGTGACCTGGAATGGATGGAGCTGGGGTGGTCTGTGTGCTGACATGACAAGGATGGAGGTGGGGTGGTCCGTCTGCTAACCTGGCATGAATGGAGGTGGGGTGGTCTGTGTGCTGAACTGGCAAAGATGGACCTGGGATGGTCTGTGTGCTGACCTGGCATGCATGGAGGTGGGGTGGTTCTCTGCTGACCTGGCATGGATGGATTTGTGGTGATCCGTGTACTGAAATGGCATAGATGAAGGTGGGGTGGTCTGTGTGCTGACCTGCCATGGATGGAGCTGGTGTGGTCTGTGTGCTGACCTGACAAGGGTGGAGGTGGGGTGGTCTGTGTGCTGACCTGGCAAGGATGGAGGCCAGGTTGTCTGTGTGCTGATTTGGCATGGATGGAAGTGGGGCATTCTCCGTCCCCCTTCTGATGTCTATGTCAGAAACTTTCTCTGTCCCTTTTCTTATGTTAATAAAACTCTGCTACACAAAAACTCTTTAGTGATCAAGCCTGGCCCCTGGTCCCGAAGCTAAATCTTCTTTCTCAGAGACCATGAATTTGACGTCGTTCACCATAAGCAATCAGAGGTGGGTTTGATTTTTCTGCTTGACCCCTTGCCCTTTGTAAATGAGAAACCAGCTTTATGTGTGTGTGAAGTGAGTATTAATTAGCAGCGCACCACTCTGACTCTCATTTTCTTAAACTGAGAGCATCAAAACTATTTTTACAGTGACTTGCATTAGCCCCAGAAGCTCCACACCTTGGCCCCGTGCCTTGCTCCTCCTTCAGAGAGGTTTAGTGGATCTGACTGGCAAGCCCTTGGGAAAGCCTGTGGAGTTCAGTGCTGACAGTGCATTAGTGCCATATGTTGGTCTGTTCATTTACTCTAATGTGTACTTGGAAAAGCCATTATGAGATGTTCTCTTGAGATTTCTTATTCTCCTAATGGTTGATGCAGTGTAGCTTGGAATAGATCCAGAAATCAGTAAGTGGGATGTACTCTACACTTTTTTTTTTTTAACAGAGTTTTATCGCATTTTTACTTGGAAGATAATTACTTCACAATATTTTGATGGTTTCTGCTATACATCAACATGAATCAGCCATAGGTATACAAATGTCCCCTCCCTCTTAAAAACCTCCCTCCCACCGACCTCTGCATGCCACCCCTCTAGGTGTCACAAATTGGGGTCCCTGTGTCATACAGCAAATTCCCACTGGCTATCTACTTTACATGCTGTAGTGTAAGTGCTTCCATTCTAATCTCTCAGTGCATCCCACCCTCTCCTTTCTGCACTGTGTCTGCATCTCTATGTCTCTATGTCTGCATCTCCATTTCTTCCCTGCAAGTAGGTTCATCAGTACCATCTTTCTGAAAGTGAAAGTGAAGTAGCTCATTCGAGTCCTACTCTTTGCAACTCCATAGACTAACTTATCAGGTTCCTCTGTCCATGGGATTTTTCCAGGCAAAGGTACTGGAGTGGGTCGCCATTTCCTTCTCCAACCATCTTTCTATATTCCCTATATATATGCTAATATACAAAATTTGTCTTTCTCTTTATGATTTACTTCACTTTGTGTAGTAGCCTCTAGGTTCATCTACCTCATTAGCAGTGACTCAAATGTGTTCTTTTTAATGGCTGGGTAATAACCCATTGTGTATATGTACCACCACTTCTTTATTCATTCATCTGTTGATGGATCTCTAAGTCGCTTCCATGTTCTAGCTATTGTAAATAGTGCTGCAGTAAACCATGAGGTACATGTGTCTTTTTCAGTTATGGTTTCCTCAGGGTATGTGCACAGTAGTAGCATTGCTATGTCTTACAGTAATTTTAATCCTAGTTTTTAAAGGAATCTCCATACTGTTCTCCATAGTGGCTATATCAGTCTGTATTCCCACCAAGAGTGCAGAAGGGGTCCCCTTTCTTCACACCCTCTCTAGCATTTATTGTTTGTGGACTTTGATGATAGCCATTCTGACCACTGTTAGATGGCACCTCACTGTAGTTTGATTTGCATTTCTCTAATAATGAGCAATGCTGACCATCTTTTCATGTGTGTTTTAGTCATCAGTATGTCTTATTGGAGAAATGTCTGTTTAGGTCTTCTGTCCACTTGTTGATTGGGTTGTTTGTTTTTCCTTTATTGAGCTGCATGAGCTGCTTGTATATTTTGGAGGTCAGCTCTTTGTCAGTTGTTTGATATGCTATTGTTTTCTCCAATACTGAGGGCTGTATTTTCACCTTGCTTATAGTTTCCTTTGTTGTGCAAAACGTTTAAGTTACTTAGATCCCATTTGTTTATTTTTGTTTTTATTTTCATTACCCTAGGAGATGGGTTGTAGAGGATCTTGCTATGGTTGATGTCAAAGAGTATTCTGTCTATGTTTTCCTCTAAGAGTAATATAGTTTCTGCTCTTACATTTAGATCTTTAATCCATTTTGAGCTTACTTTTGTGTATGGTGTTAGAAAGTGTTCTAATTTCATTCTTTTACACGTAGCTGCCCAGTTTTTCCAGCACCACTCATTGGAGAGACTGTCTTTTCTCCATTGTATACTTTTGTCTCTTTTGTCAAAGATAAGGTGCCCATAGGTGTGTGGATTTATCTCCAGGCTTTCTATTTTGTTCTCTTGGTCTATATTTCTATTTTTGTGCCAGTACCATACTGTCTTGATGATTGGAGCTTTGTAGTATTGTAGTAAAGTCTGAAGTCAGGACTGTAGACTTTGGTTGATTGTGGTGGCTGATTGTGATGGTCTATTCCTTCAGCTCCATTCTTCTTTCTCAAGATTGCTTTGGCTATTCAGGGTCTTTTGTGTTTCCATACAGACTATGATATTATTTGTTGTAGTTCTGTGAAAAAAATAACATTGGTACTTTGATAGGGATTGCATTGAATTTATAGATTGCTTTGGGTAGTATAGTCATTTTCACAATATTGATTCTTCCAATCCAAGAACATGGTGCATCTCTCCATCAGTGTCGTCTTCGCTTTCTTTCATCAGTGTCTAACAGTTTTCTGTATACAGGCCTTTTGTCTCTTTAGGTAAGTTTGCACCTGATTATTTTATTCTTCTTGTTGCAACAGTGAATGGGATTGTTTCCTTAATTTCTCTTTCTGACTTTCCATTGTAAGTGTATAGGAATGCAAGGGATTTCTGTGTATTAATTTTATATCCTACAACTTTGGTAAATTCATTGATTAGTACTAGTAATTTTCTGGTGGCACCTTTAAGATTTTCTATGTTAGGAATCATGCCATCTACAAACAGAGTTTGACTTCTTCTTCTGCAATCTGGATTCCTTTTATTTCTTTTTCTTCTCTGCTGTGGCTAGGACTTCCAAAACTATGTTGAATAGTGGTGACAAGTGGGCACCCTTATCCTGTTCCTGATTTTAGAGGAAATGTTTGCAATAATCACCATTAAGAATAATGTTTGCTGTGCGTTTATTGTATGTTGCCTTTGTTATGTTGAGGTACATTCCTTCTATGCCCAGTTTCTAGACAGTTTTTAAAATCATAAATGTATGCTAAATTTTGTCAAATACTTTCTCTGCATCTACTGAGATGATCATATGCTTTTTATCTTTCAATATGTTCATATGATGTATCACATTGATTGATTTGTGTATATGGAAGAATCCTTGCATTCCTAGGATAAAGCCCATTTGATCATGATGTATGATCTTTTTAATGTGTTGGATTCTGTTTGCTAAAATTTTGTTGAGGATTTTTGCATCTGTGTTCATCAGTGATACTGGCCTGTAACTTTCTTTTGTGTGTGTGTGTGGTATCTTTGGTTTTGGTATCATAGAATGAGTTTGGGAGTTTTCCTTCCTCTGCAATTTTCTTGAAGAGTTTTGGTAGGATAGATGTTAGCTCTTCTCTAACTTTCGGTAGAATTCATCCATGAAGCCGTGTGGTCCTGGGCTTTTGTTTACTGGAAGATTTTTGATTACAGTTTTCAATTTCCATGTTTGTGGTTGGTCTGTTCATTTTTTCTATTTCTTCTTGGTTAAATTTTGGAAGGTTATACTTTTTTAAGATTTGTCCCTTTTTTCCCCAGGTTGTCCATTTTATGGCATAGAGTTGCTCATAGTAGTCTCTTATGATCTTCTGTATTTCTATTTTTTTGTTTTTATTGTAACTTCTTTTTCATTTCTTATGTTATTGATTTGAATCTTCTCTTTTTTGTTTTCTTGGTGAGTCTAGCTAACAAATTGTCAATTCTCTTTATCTTCTCAAAGCACCAGCTTTTAGTTTTATTGATCTTTGCTACTGTCTCCATTTATTTTTCATTTATTTCTGCTGTTTCTTTTTTGTTTCTTTCTGCTCATAAATCTTGATGATTTCTTTACTTGTACTTAGGATTTGTTGTTGTTGTTGTTGTTCTAGTTGCTTTAGGTATAAAATTAGATGATTTGATAGTTTCTTGAGGTAGGTTTGTATTGCTATAAAGTTCATTCTTAGCATATCTTTTACTGAATCCCATAGGTTTTGCTTGTTGTGTTTTCATTGTCATTTATTTCTAGGCACATTTTGGTTTTCTTTTTGATTTCTTCAGTGATCTGTTGGTTATTCAGAAGCATGTTGTTTAGCCTCCATGTGTTTATAGTTCTGTTTTGAGTTTTTTTATAGGTGATGTGTAATCTTACAGAGTTGTGGTAGTAGAAGATGCTTGAAATAATTTCAGTTTTTAAAAACTTACCAAGGCTTGATTTGTGGCCTAGTATGTGATCTGTCCTGGAGAGTGTTCCATGTGCAATTGAGAAAAAAGTGAAATGTATTGTTTTGGGATGAAATGCCCTGTAGGTATCAATTAGGTCTAACTGGTCCAATGTATCATTTAAAACCTGTGTTTCAGTGTGGAGATTTCTTTAAAAACTGGAAATAGAACTGCCATATGACCCAGCAATACCACTTCTGGGCATACACACTGAGGAATCCAGATCTGAAAGAGACACGTGCACCCCAATGTTCATCGCAGCACTGTTTATAATAGCCAGGACATGGAAGCAACCTAGATGCCCATCAGCAGATGAATGGATAAGGAAGCTGTGGTACATATACACCATGGAATATTACTCAGCCATTAAAAAGAATTCATTTGAATCAGTTCTAATGAGATGGATGAAACTGGAGCCCATTATACAGAGTGAAGTAAGCCAGAAAGATAAAGATCATTACAGCATACTAACACATATATATGGAATTTAGAAAGATGGTAACGATAACCCTATATGCAAAACAGAAAAAGAGACACAGATGTACAGAACAGACTTTTGAACTCTGTGGGAGAAGGTGAGGGTGGGATGTTTCGAAAGAACAGCATGTATATTATCTATGGTGAAACAGATCACCAGCCCAGGTGGGATGCATGAGAAGAGTGCTCGGGCCTGGTGCACTGGGAGGACCCAGAGGAGTCGGGTGGAGAGGGAGGGGGGAGGGGGGATCGGGGATGGGGAATACGTGTAACTCTATGGCTGATTCATGTCAATGTATGACAAAAATCACTGAAATGTGAAGTAATTAGCCTCCAACTAATAAAAAAAATTTTTTTAATAAAAAAATAAAATAAATAAAAAATAAAAAACCTGTGTTTCCTTATTAATTATCTGTCTGGATGATCTGTCCATTGGTGTGAGTAGGGTATTCAGTCTCCCACTATTATTGTGTTACTGTCAATTTCTCCTTTAATAATTGTTAGCATTTGCTTTATGTATTGAGATGCTCATATGTTGGGTGCATATATATTTATAATTGTTATATTTTCTTCTTGGATTGATCCTTCAATCATTATGTAGTGTCCTTCTTTGTGTCTTGAAATCTTCTTTATTTTAGAGTCTACTCTACCTTATATGAGTATTGCTACTTTCGTTTTTGATTTCCATTTGCATGGAATATCTTTTTCCAGTCCCTCACTTTCAGTCTGTACACATCCCTGGGTCTCAGGTGGGTTTATTGTAGACAGCATATATCGGGGTCTTGTATTTGTATCCATTCAGCCAGTCTGTATGTTTTGGTTGGAGTATTTAGCCCATTTACATTTAAGGTAATTACTGATATGTGTATCCTGTTACCATTCACTTTATTGTTTTGGGTTTGTTTTTGTGGCCTCTTTTTTGTGTTTCCTATCAAGAGAAGTTCCTTTAGCATTTGTGGAAGAGCTAGTTTTGTGGTGCGGAATTGTCCTAGCTTTTGCTTGTCTGTAAAGCTTTTGATTTTTCCTTTGAGTCTCAATGAGATCCTTGCTGGATAGAGTAATCTGGGTTGTACGTGTTTCCCAATCATCACTTAAGTATGTTCTTCCATTCCTTCTTGGAGAAGGCAATGGCAACCCACTCCAGTACTCTTGCCTGGAAAATCCCATCGGCAGAGGAGTCTGGTGGGCTGCAGTCCATGGGGTCGTGAAGAGTCGGACACGACTGAGCAACTTCACTTTCACTTTTCACTTTCATGCACTGGAGAAGGAAATGGCAGCCCACTCCAGTGTTCTTTCCTGGAGAATCCCAGGGACGGCAGAGCCTGGTGGTCTGCCATCTATGGGGTCGCACAGAGTCAGACACGACTGAAGCGACTTAGCAGCAGCAGCAGCAGTAGCCATTCCTTCTGGCCTGCACGGTTTCTGTTGAAAGATCAGCTGCTCACCTTATGGAGATCCCCTTGTGTGTTATTTGTTGCTTTTCCCTTGCTGCTTTTTGTGTTTAATTTTTGTTAGTTTGATGTCTTGGCATGTTTCCCCTTGGGTTTATCCTATGTGGGACTCTCTGGGCTTTGTGGGCTTGGGTGGCTATTTCCCTTCCCATTTTAGAGAAGTTTTTAACTATAATCTCCTCAAATATTTTCTCATACGCTTTCCTTTTGTCGTCTTCTTTTGGGAAGCTATGATTTGAATGTTGTTATGTTTAATGTTGTGCCATAGGTCTCTGAGACTGTCCTCATTATTTTTTATTCTTTTTTCTTTATTATGTTCTATTTCAGTTATTTCAACCATTCTGTCTTCCAGCTCACATATTCGTTCTTCTGCTTTAGAGACTGTGTTGACTTGCTCCAGGGTGCTTTTTTCCCCCTTTATTTTTCCCCCCCCCCCCTTTATTTTTAATAGAAGGATACTTGCTTTACAAAATTGTGTTGGTTTCTGCAATGCATGCACATGAATCAGCCATAGGTATACGTATGACCCTCCCTCTTGAACCTCCTTCCCACCTCTCATCCCATTCCACTCCTCTTGGTTGTCACAGAGCCCAGTTTGAGTTCCCTGAATCATGCAGCATATCCCCACTGGTCATCTATTTTACATATGGTAGTGTATATGTTTCCATGCTATTCTCACAATTTCCTTCCTGCCCCCATCCTTTCTTCACAATTTTGTTCTCTATGTGTGTGTCTCCTTTGTTGCCCTACAAAAGTTTCATTGGTGCCATTTTCTAGATTTCCAAAATATGTGTTAATATATATTGGTTTTTCTCATTCTAACTTGCTTCACCTCTTTAATAGGCTGTATGTTCATCTACCTCATTATCACTGACTCAAATGTATTCCTTTTTATGGCTGAATAATATTCCATTATATATATGTACCACAACTTCTTTATCCATTCATTGATGGACATCTAGATTGCTTCCATGTTCTAGCTATTGGAAATAGTGCTGCAGTGTACATTAGGATACGTGTGTCTTTTTCAAAGATGGTTTTTCCAGTGGTTTTAATCTGTTATTCCATTGTTCATTGTTGATTGTTTATGCTTTAATTCTTCAAGGTGCATGTTGAACATTTCTTGCATCTTCTCAATCTGTGTCTTTAGTCTATCCATGCCTCCATTTTATTTCCAGAAGTTTGGATCATCTCTACTATCATTCCTCTGAATTCTTTTTCAGGTAGATTGCCTATTTCCTGTTCAGTTGTTCAATCCTGTGGGTTTTAATCATGTTCCTTCATCTGCTGGATGTTTCTCTGTCATTTCATTTTGTTTAATTTACTGCATTTGAGCTCTCTTATTTGCAGGTTGAAAGGCTGTAGTTCCTCTTAACTATGGAGTCTGCCTCCCCTGAGTGGGGTTGGACCAATGCCTTGTGAAGGTTTTCTGGTTGGGAGGATCTGTATTTGTGTTCTGGTGGGTGGAGCTAGATCTTGTCGTTCTGAAGGGCAGTGGCTGGGTCCGGTAGTGTGGTTTGGGGTATCTGTGAGCTCAGTATGGCTTTGGGAAGCCTGTCTGTCAACATGCAAGGTTGTGCCCCTATTTGGCTGAAGGATAGGCAAGGGGTGTTTGGCACTACAGCTTGCTGGCTTTTGGGTTGGCTTAGTCTTAGTGTTGAGATGGAGGCCTTTGGGAGGGCACTTGCCTATTAATGTTCTATGGGGCTGGGAGTTCTCTCTAGTGATCCAAAGTCCTGGAGTTGTTAACCTTCAGCCATTTCCTTCTCCAGGGGATCATCATCACCAAGGCATCAAAGCCATGTCCCTTGCATTGCAGGCAGATTCTTTACTGTCTGAGCCCCCAGGGAAGCCCCTAAAGAATGCCTCATGCTAATTAAATATTCAACAAATACGTGTTGAAAATGAAGAGTATAGTCATGAGTAGCAGAGATTGATTATCATGATGATTACTGTTGTTATTTCACAAATTTTGCTGTCAGATTATAGCAGAAATGTGTATGGTAGGATGTAGGAACACAGTACAGTTTCCAACTGTGTATTCATCTGAAAGTTTCTACGGTGATGGCAGGTCCTCAGTTACCTTCTAAAGACAGTGACAGGATTTCATTGCTTTGTATTCTCTCTCTCTCTCTCTCTCTCTCTCTCTCTCTCTCTACCTTCCTTCACTTTCTCACCTACTCATGGTTGTTGAGTAGTGGCTAAGTCATGTCAGCCTCTTTGCGAACCTATTGACTGTGGCCCACCAGGCTCTTCTATCCATAGGATTTCCCAGCGAAAAGCAAGGTTTTGGTAAAGAGCACAGGGGCAGAGACCTCTGAGGACACAGGGATGGGAAGGCCCACCAGGAGGGGATGAGGGTCAGAAAGTTTTGGGTTTATGTGATGTCTGGGCAGGAACCACAGCTCCCAGGCCTGGCCGTGGACACTACCCAGCATCCCTTCTCCCTGCCGTCTGTCTGCCCAGCCCCACTTTTGTCAGAAATGCTGAGGTCTAGACTGTGGTAGTTGTTGGGCTTTAGATACAGCTGTCTGCTTGCGAGTGTGTGGGAGGGATGGAGTGCTCTTAATGATTCATTACAACTCTGGAAAGCGGGACCTAGAGGCTGGGGTTAATCTGGCTCCAAGGAGTTGAGGGACCTATATTGGTCCCAGGGCCAGAGGCCAGACCAGAGCTGCTGAAAAAAGAGCCCAGAGAATTTCTTGAAAAACCTGTGAAATTGGTTATTAGGAACCAACACTGAAAAGACTACAAATTGAAACCTGATATAAACTAAAATGTGAAACAAATGTAAGGTATTGTTGTCACTGGTGTTTCATAGATAGATGGATTAAATGTGTTCCATAATCAGCACGTTTATCCCAGAAATTTTAGGTATATTTCCAACACATAGCATCACAACTTCATGGAAGGTATCTTCCATTTTCACAAAAATGAGGCGTGACACTTTGCTGGGAAAGAGGCTTGAGCTGGAATGCCCAGCTCCAGGGCACATGGAGGCTTAGTAGTGTTTGTTCCCAAGTCCCTGGAGGCCTGGATCCTGCTGGGGAGTCTGGTCCAAGCCAGAACAAAGCAGACAGTAAATGTTTAAAAAGAATTCAATGCTGGGCACCATGCCAGGCTCTTTCTAGTCCACCCTAGTCGAGCAGTGGTACTGAAGCCTGGTTAAGCTCCAGGGATGGGGTAGCAGCCCCAGTCAGGGAGGCTGGGGGCAATAAAATAGGCACTGGTTTTCTTTCCTTCTCTTTTATGTCATGCCTGTGCTATGTTGCAATATATTCAATTTGCAGTGCTGTGACTGTTATCAGCACACAGCCACCTGATTCAGGTATGATGAATCTATGGGAGATCTATACCCTTTGTTAGACTTTTTGCCCTAGAAGTCAAGCAGATGGCTGAGTATCAGGTCCTTGTGGACCTGTGCATGTGAGATTCAGGTTTTGTGTATACAGTGAAAGACTGTTTGTATGGATGCTCTCCTAGAGTTACACATTCCTGGGTTAGAGATACAGATTTCTGTGTTTATGTAGAAGGAAGGAAGAAAGGGTCCCTGGAAGTTCACCATGGATATCCTGGAGGTTCAGCAGAAGGCAGGCCTCAGGAACCTCGTCCTGAAGCTCAAGGTATAGACACAGGCCAACTCCCTTTAGAAGGAGGAGGTGCAGTTCAGCAAGGTGCTGGTGGCCTCCAACCTGGACCCTTTGGCCCTTACCCTCATGTCCTGCAAGCTGGAGGCAGGCCTTGAAGGCTGCAACTGGGACTCTGTCCCTCCACTGCAGACCCTCAGTCAACCTTGGTGAGGGGGGGAGGGCAGTCGTGGTTTCCTGGCCAGAGCACCCAGGCCAGTGTGCACCGTGGTTTCCTGGCTCCAGTGTCAAGGTCTCCCCAGCGCCTCCCTGGCCTTCCAGCCATCCTAGCCTGAGTCCACTGCCTGCCTCAGCTAGGCATCTTAGCTAAGGCCACGGCTGCCGTCCACCTGGAAACTAAGATGAGCTGGAAGAGGCCATGGCAGGAGAGGCAGGTCTGTGGTGGCTTGTGTGGTGGGTGCTGGGAAGGTTTTTCCGGGAGGCACTTCTGGATGCAGGCTGAGCGTCGATTCCCTGGTGCCTCCGTGGTGGTCTGTGGCATTCTCCTGGGTTGGCTGTTCTGGTCACTGGGCACTGCCAGGAAGGGACAGATGAGGCCTCAGTGCCCAGGAGCCAGGAGGCACCTGACAGAGACCTTGCCCAGATCTGGGCCTCGTTCCTCTGCCCCTTGACCTGGGAGATGTCACAGAAAGAGTGGGTGATGTGGCCAGGGGTCTCTGGTGTAGCCAGGCCTGGCTCTGGGATCCTGGCTAGCTGGGTGACCTGAGACAGCTGGACCTCTTGGGGTCTGGGGTTGGACACACACTTGGGTCTCACTCTGAGGCCTTCCCATGGCAGTCCCTCCTGTGTGGATGTCCCCACAGTGGATCCAGGCTGCGCTTCCCTGACACCTTCCTCTCCTCAGACATTCTGGAATCAAAGAACAGCACCATCAAGGATGTGCAGTATGAGCTGGCCCATGTCTGCAAGGTGCGGGAAGCCCCCACCCCTCTCTCACCCAGGACCCAACTGATCTTGATGTCAGGGTGCTGACGCAGTCTGAGGCCATATGTGCCTGCCCAGGGTCACCAGGCCTGCGTGTGGCCCAGAGTCTCTGCTGCTGCCACCCAGTGCACATCCTGCCTGATGTCCTGGGTGAAACTTACTCTGGCAGCATGCTGCTAACCTGGCCTCTGGGGCAGTTGTGGGGGTGCGGGGTCCTCTCTGCTCCCTCAGGTGAATGTCCGTGTCCTCCATGCAGGGGCAGTTCGAGCTCTGGCCTTTTTCAACCACTCACAGAGACTTCCTACACAGTGCTCTGACCCTGGTACTGTCTGAGTCCTTCACCGAGCATCTCCAGCTCCCCAGCCGAGCCCATAGCTCTGTCAGAGCTGAGCTTGTGGGGAACATAGATACAGTGCTGCCTGCAGAGAGCAGATACCCCACAAGTGTGACTCAGACATGAGCCCTGGGTCTTGGAACCCCAGGTTAAGGCAGTGCTGTCATGGGCCCTCGCTCTCTGGTGACCAAATCCCCCAGCCTTCCCAGCCCAGGGGGCCCTCCCTGGTGCTCTGAGAACCCCCATATGACCTCACACAAAATTAGGGCCATGCACTGGGTGCGTGTGGCTCTTGGGAGAACTTCCATAACCCACATCTGATTGTCAGGAGGGCTGAACCCCAGAGAAGGACCAGGACTGGGGCTCAGCCCCTGAGTTCTCCTGGAACCCAGTCCTCACTCACCCTTCCCTCTCAGCTCCAGCACTTTGTCTTGAATGCGTTGGGGACAAGGGGGCCCTCTGAGCTTTCTTCCTGAGTCAGGTCAGGCTCTCAGCATGTAATGTGCTCTGCTCTTGAAAGGCTTACCACCACCTTTTGAAAAAGAGTGGGGGGACAGATATCCTGTTTGCACGGGTCCTGCCAGCACTGTTACCCAGATCTCAGCTTTTCTCAGAAGGGGGAATGGAATAGATGGCGACAGACACGGTGGAAAGGGTGGTCCTTTGGAAGGCAGGGACGGTGAGCCTGAGTGACAAATGCCCGAGGGGACCAGGAATTCTGAGGACACCCTGTCTTCAGCCTCCCCAGCATGAATCAGGGACGTTACCTGAGGTCCCACACATGAAGTGGTTGGATAGCCCCTGTGAAGGGTCATACTCGAGTCAAACTGCTTCTGGACAGTAGGGAAGTCCCTGGCTACCGTTTGGCTGAGCTGGGGAGTGTCTGTCACCTGCTCGCCTGGACTTGCATTCACGGGAGTGGAGACTCAGTGACTTCGATCCACTTGGCCACCTGCTGGGTGAATGGGGGCTTGTGGACACTCAGCTGCACAGTCTCCATGGGGCTGTTGAGAGGCACTGTGTGACTGCTCCAGTTGGGGGCCACTTACTGCACTCTTGCTGCCCCAAATCTAGGTCTGGAGGTCAATTCCAATGAGAAGCTACTTTCAGACTTCAGCTCACATCCCAGGAAATAGTCTTCCAACCTAAGCAGGTCATTCGGGGTTTCCTGTGTTAGTGCTCACAGCTCCCATCCCCTAGAGAGTGTGCCTGACCTGGGGACACATGCCCTCTGCTGCTAAAAGTGACATTAGACTGTGCTCCCAGGGATGGACCACAAGGGGTGATGAGAAAACTGCCCTACTTGCTTGGAGGCACTCTGCCCCCAGCCCCTGCCTTCTCTGCACTCAGGTATGGAATGTGAAAGAGCAGGAGGGGGAACTTGGGTCCCCAGTGAGACCCTCTCAGCAAATCTGGGCCTTGGTTGGGCTTGGAGGATGTGACTGAGAGTTTGCTGGACAGGATGCCACATTTAGAAGGCCTCCTGCAGTGTAAGTTTCAGGGCTACATAGCAACTAAGTGCAGAACATGGTGCCTGAGCTGACATCTGTGGATCCTGCAGGCTGAACGCTGAACCCTGAATGTTGGAAGATTGTCTGGAGTCACAGGACATGCTTGCTGTCTCTGCTGAGATGATCTCAATGGGGACCCAGGATCCCCCTCCTACTCTCTAGCAGCCATCAAAGTGCAGCCACTCCCCACTGTAAGCCTTAAGGAAACTCTGGAAGTAGAAGAATACCTGCTCTCTAGCAACCATCAGACAGCAGCCACTCCCCACTGTGAACCCTGAGGAAACTCGGGAAGGAGAATACTTTTCTTCCAGAAGCCAGCAGGCTGCAACCATTTTTCATGGTGAGCCCTGAAGAAACTCGAGAAGGAGAATACCTGCTCTCTACCAGCCATCAGACTGCAGCCACTCCCCACGGCGAACCCTGAGGAAACTCGGGAAGGAGAAGACAGGATACTGGTTCTAGGTAGTAAAGTGTGTATCAGAGGGAATGATTTCAGTAAGATGGCTGGTGCATCTTCCCATACATGGAAAAGTGCTAAATTCCTTAACTTTAGATGCAGCCTCTTGGGTTTGAAATCTTAAAAGATTCTTACTGAATAAAACATAACTGTCAACACCTAGGTTATAAAGATTTTTATGTCTACACAAATCAAGTAGAGACTTTCAATCAACAACAAAAGAAAACAAATATCAACATTCAGAACACTGGCACCAGTGGTGGATACTCCCCAAAAGATGCAGCTTGTGGAGCAATTAGAATAATCATAACCCCTTTGTCCATAAGATTATGGAATGGACACTGATACTGGGTGATTGTTATAGGGAAGAACAAAATCTGATTCCATGTTGAATGTTTTACTTTAACCTTTGTTTCCTGGTGGATTGTTTACTACAAGGATACTGTCCATACATAATGGCCTGTCTCAGGAAACCCTGCCCCTCTGCCTTTGTTTAGGACCTGTTCATCTGTGGATGGCTAGACGAAAGGAGAAAGTTACACATCTCCTGCCAAGACTGGCCATTCCAGGAGATATTTGCCAGATTAATGGCCTTTTTACTTTATTTCTTCACCTCCCCAGCTCTGTGTTCTATAAAAGACACTGGCATCCAGACCCTGACAAGATGGTTTCTTGAAGATATTAGTCAGCTATCTTCTCAGTCTTTCAGCTTTCCAAGTAAAGTTGTATTCCTTGCCTCAGCACCTCGCCTCTGAGGCAAGCAGAGCGAGCTTGGACTTGATAACAATCCCACATGCCCTGCAGTCAAAAAATCAAAACATAAAATGGAAGCAATATTGTAACAAATTCAATAAGGACTCTGAAAATGGACCATATCAAAAAGATCTGAAATCAAAAACCAAAAGGAACTCAGCGGTTGTCTGAAATATTTATAAAGGAGTTAGTGTCCCTCTTGCCCATACCTCCTGAAGCCACACTGGACTGTTTGGCCCTGTCTATTCAAGATACCCTCTCTGGATCCCAGGTGGAGGTGCTCTGCCCCCATTGCCCACCTGGGTCTCAGGTGGTAGAAGACACACAACCTAGGAGGTTTCTTCTGTGGTCCAGGGGAGTGTCACACCAGCCACCCTGTCTCCCTGCCCATAATAAATAAGGAGGGTTGTCAGCACCTGGACATGTGATGTCGTGGGCACCTGGACTGCTTTGTCCTTGTGAGATTTGATGTGAAGATAACACAGAAAGTGAACCAGCCAAGAAGGATCCAGTCAGGAATAAACCCCTCTTCACAGGGACCCTGTGAGACCCAAGCACTCACTCTGCCCACCCTGTTCTGACTTTTGGGAACTGCCTTTTGTCATTCTCTGGGCAGGAGGTGGAAAGGACAACCCAGTCTCTCTTCAACCTCCTGGAACCCAGATGAGCACTGGGGGCAGCAGCACTGCCACCTGGATTCCAGACAGGGTGTTCTGAATGGACAAGGCCTAACCATTCAGTGAGGTGGGCCCTTGTCCGTAGTGCACTGACCTGCTGCAGGGTCTCGGGTTTCCTGGCATCCAACTCACCCATTTTCAACCACAGCTTGAGGTGTCTTGGGAGCCCCTCATTAGTGGGCACTCAGGAGTACACAGTTGCATGCCCAGTGAGAAGGAAGAGAAGCAGGTGGGGCAGGGGTCCAGCATGGAGTGTCCAAGGTCCCTCTGCTCCCCCCAAGAACACCCAGCCCCACCTGCCATGGCCTTTCTCCTCTTTAGTATGTGACTTTGTGGTTGATGTTGCCAAACACCTTCCTCTGGAAGAGAAGGCTCCATGACCATGGAAGGGGTAGAGGGGAGGAGGTGCTGTAGCCTTAAAGGAAGCTTGGCTTCCTTGAACTTTCTTGAGCCCTGAACATACTGCCTATTAAACCTGTACCAACCGAGGCCAAGATCCAGACAGATGCTCTGTGGAAACACTTTTTGTGTCCAACAAGAGAAACAACTGAGGCCAAGATCTGGGCAGATTCTCTGAGGAAATGCTTTTCATGTCCAACAGGAGAACCAACTGAGGCCAAGATCCAGGCCGATTTTCTGTGGAAATTCTTTTCATGTCCAGCATGAGGACCAACTGAGGTCAAGATACAGGCAGATTCTCTATGGAAACACTTCTTATGTCCAATAAGAGAAGCAACTGAGGCCAGGTTCTGGACAGATTCTCTGCAGAAACATGTTTTGTGTCCAACAACAGAGCCAACTTAGGCCAAGATACAGGCAGATTCTCTCTGGAAACACTATTCGTGTCCAAGAAGAGGACCAACTGAGGCCAAGATCTGGCAGGTTCTCCATGAACTTTTCATGTCCAACAAGAGAGGATTTGTTAACCCACAGCTGAACCCCGAGACGTGGGATGTGTTGTAACTGTGGAAACAGCAGAGAAGGTGTTTGAGAGGCTTCTTCCCAGGTGGCTCCCCTGAGGCCCACTGAAGTTACTGGACCAGAGGGGGAGAACTCGCACTTCTCTCCTCATTGCAGGCCAGACTGTGCCCCCAACCTCACAGACCCGCTCCTCCACCTCCCTCTGAGTTCAACAGAAACCTCCAGGTCACGAGGCCAAAGTGCAGTCTTCTTGGTGAGCCGAACAGAGGCTGGTGGGATGGTGGGTGGAGGCTGAAAGCTTTCGTAGAAGAAAAACACGCACGTGTGGTGGCCAGATGCTGCAGTAATTGGTGTTCCCTACACATTTATGGGTGGATTTTAGTTTCTGTAATTTCTAAACTTCTTTTTTTTTTTTAAACAACTGCATATTATGAGAAAAATTTTGCTATCAACCATGAGAACTTGCAAAATAAGATCTTTAAGTTTTTTATTTATTTATTTGTTTATTTTTTGCTAAAATGTTACAGGAGTTTTCTCTTGGTGAGAGATGAACAGCCTCTTACTTTTAAATATTACTTTAATTGGCTGCACTGGGTCTTAGTTGTGGCTTGCAGGTTCTTCAGTTGCAGCATGTGGGATCTAGTGTGCTGACCAGGGATTTAACCCAGCCCCCTGTGTTGGGAGCTCAGAGTCTTAGTGTCTGGACCAGCAAGGAATGCTGTAGTATCCTACTTTTTTAAAAAAGTTATTTATTTTTGGCTGTGCTGGCTCTTAGTTGTTGTGTGGGCTTTTCTCTGGTTGTAGGGAGTGGGGGCTACTCTCTAGTTTCTGTGCTTGAACTCACTCTGGTGGCTTCTCTTGTTGGGAAGCATGGGCTCTAGGCACCTGGGCTGCAGTAGTTGTGAACAGACTTAACTACTCCACAGCATGTGGGATCTTCTCAGATCAGGGATTGAACCCTTGTAGCCTGCATTGGCAGGCAGATTTTTAACCACTGCACCGCCAAGGAAGTCACTCCCCTCCCCGCTTCATGCCAAGTTCCTACTTTTAAAAAAAGACTAAACACAACCTGTTTAGTAAATTTTCAGGAGTCTGAGCTCTGAGGTCAGCGCCTGTGGTGTCATTCTCCCAAAGGCTTCAGATCCTGGTTGAGCTCATGAGTCTGGCGACCAGGGTGGGTCAGGCGGCTGAAGACAGGCTTGGTCTCTGGTGCTCTACCCTCACCTACTCACCCAGGGTCCCTTTACCCTGGCAGCTAAGCAGAGCAGTGTGCAGGTGGGGCTGATAAAGCTGTGGGGCCTCTGCAGTCTGAGTGGAATGTGCCTTGAAGGCAGTCACCATGACTGCTGCTGTCCTGTGTGCCTGTGCAGGGAGGTCATGGTGTCAGGTGGAGGCCTGGCCACTGTTGTGGGGGAAGGATAGGACCTCAGACAGCTCACATCAACACACACACACCCACCCTCAACTCTGCTTCAGATTATGGCTTGTGGCTGCTGGCAGCTACCCAGGGCTGGGAGGGTGTGTAAAGCACCAGCCCCGTTGCCCAAGTTCAGCTGAGACCCCAAGGTCTGGGGTCACCATCCCTGCCGCCATCCAGGTTGTCTCACTTCTGTGAGGGAGGGCCTGTGCAGGGCTGTGGGTGATGGGGAATTTAGGGGTGTTATGGGCTGGCCCAGGAGTCAGCTCTTCGAGGGGAGGGAAGGGGAGGGAAGGAAAGGGGAGGGGAGGGGAGGGAGAAGCTTTGAAATGCTCAGGCTTCCAGGGGATTCCAGGCCCAGCTCTAGCGGGAGGTACAGATCAGAAACTGCAAATTCATATAGCACACAATTCACCCATTTAAAGTGTAAAATGCAATTATTTTTAGCGTGTTTGAAGAGTCAGACAAGCATAACCACAATCAATTTTGGAAACTTTCCAGCACACCAGTAAGAACCAAAGTGGATGAACTCAGGACTGGTTCTCATTTCGGGCTTTCATCCTTTTTACCTGCATGGCCACCAAAGCACAGTGTTCTGTGCTCTCTGAAGAGTCTGGCAAGCCTTCCATTGGCCCAGGAACACAGGAGGCCGTCTGGGGGCTTCCAGAAGAGTCCCCAGGCATTGAGGTCTGTGCCTCTGTCCTTCAGTTCTGGGGCTTTGACCCCAACACCTTAGGGCCCAGAGCCTCCTCCATGCGAGGCAGGTGGAGAGACCAGAGGCCAGAAGTGCTGAATGTCTGAGTGGAAGTGGCCATGGTGCCCGGATGGGAGGACACTACCTGCTCCACCAGCCAGCCATGCCCGGCTCACGGGAGCAAGCATGTCCCTCACCAGAGCTGGAGGAAGGGCCCAGAAAGTCTCCCGACTCTACCAGCTGGTGTCATGACACAGAGAGGTGGCCGTGGGTTTTCTAACCATCATCATTCCCCAGCTATTTCAAAAATCTCCCCCTCAGAACAAGTTTATGCAGGCACACATCTTGCACGATCTCAAGTCAGCAGTAGATCTCTAGAGACAGAAAGTGGAAAAGAGATTGGGGACCAGGCAGTGGCAATCTCATGAGAGAAGGAAACTTGGGGAAAATGTTTAAGGAATCAGCTCTGGATTCCATAAATCAATTAATGGGTTAGCAGTTGCTTGGTTTTCTGATTTTCCTGTGTCTGCAGTCTTCAACCAAAACAGGTCACTCTGCCAATGTCTGAATGGTGCTGGAGACGAGCACCACATGATGATAAAATACCCGATAGAGGTGTTTTTAGAGATGCTTTTTGGTTTTTACATATAATCAAATTGAAACCTCATGTATGAGTGTGAGTTCTGGTGTCATGGGGCTCTTTGTATCCAGAAGTTCATCTGCTGTCATGGGAGAAGCAGTAGGGTAGTTCTGTGGCTGAGAAGTGATGAGCATGTGGTTTCCTGCTCCTGTGCTTTAGTTGTGGATGCCCTGACCTTGCATGCCCAGAGCTGGCTGCAGGAGTGTCCATTATCTTGAGTGTTTCCTGCATTTCAGTTAGTGTTGAGGTTTGCAAATGATGCAGTGCACCTCTACAACCTGGAGGGCTTCCTTGATTATCCACAGTTTACAAAAGAGAAATTAGAGTTTAGACTGTTGGTGCTTTCCCAGCCCTCTTTCCAAATACTGTAAAGGACAGAGCAGGATAGAAGCCCAGATCCTCTTGCCATGGGCCTCTCAAAGGTGCCCAAGGGTCTTGGGAGGGAGCTGACCCCCTCCAGGAAGTGGCCTGTCTCTGAGTTGTGACACCCTCTGACCATCTTCTCTTGGCAGAAGTCCTCCATTGGCACCGCATTTTGGCAGCAGTCTGTCGAAGACAAAGAGGACAAAGCCCCCCTGTGGCAGAAGTTTGTCCAGGCAGAGATGGCAGAGGCCATGGCGCAAGCCTGGAAGCACCTGGAGGAGGAAGACCGCCGGGCACGCAAGGAGAGACTGGCCGCCTGTGCCACCAAACTCAAGCAGCTTGACCAGAAGTGCAAGCAGGTTCAGTGGGCAAGTGAGGCCCAGAAGCAGGCAGAGAAGGAAGCCCCCCGCTCTCCAAGGGCCGAGAAGGTGACTCCCTAGGAGAATGGCCCTTCCGTGCACAAAGGTGAGCAGTGAGCTCAGCCCCTGACCTGGAAACCAGGGCTGTGTCACTGAGCATCTCCCTGGCTTCTTAGCACAAACTGTGGCCAATGGCTGGACAGGGATCCCAGTTGTTAAGAGTTCAGGCCTGGATCGGGGACCTGGGTTCACATCCCGTTTCCACCACTGAAGTCAGCTGGCCACGTGCCTCCCCTCTGACAAGCATTTCCTTGTCCATAAAGTAGGTTGAGGAGAGTTTGTACCCACCCCCACCTCCCAGGCTGAGAGTCCTGGGAGATGATGTCACAAAGCATGCAGCACATCTCAAGATGCAGAAGCACCCACGTCCTCGCGGTGTCATCACCGTCGTCGTTAGCACTACTGTTTGGCGGTGGCGATGTGGTTGCTGGAGGACCTCACTAGGAGCACAGGGCTCTCTGTAGCGCTGAAAGAAGCCTGCCTGCTTTTTTTTTTTTTTTTTTTTCATTTATTTTTATTAGTTGGAGGCTAATTACTTTACAATATTGTAGTGGTATTTGTCATACATTGACATGAGTCAGCCATGGATTTACATGTATTCCCCATCCCGATCTCCCCTCCCACCTCCCTCTCCACCCGATCCCTCTGGGTCTTCCCAGTGCACCAGGCCTGAGCACTTGTCTCATGCATCCAGCCTGGGCTGGTGATCTGTTTCTCCCTAGATAATATACATGTTTCGATGCTGTTCTCTCAAAACATCCCACCCTCGCCTTCTCCCACAGAGTCCAAAAGTCTGTTCTGTACATCTGTGTCTCTTTTTCTGTTTTGCATATAGGGTTATCGTTACCATCTTTCTAAATTCCATATATATGCATTAGTATACTGTATTGGTCTTTATCTTTCTGGCTTACTTCACTCTGTATAATGGGCTCCAGTTTCATCCATCTCATTAGAACTGATTCAAATGAATTCTTTTTAATGGCTGAGTAATATTCCATGGTGTATATGTACCATAGCTTCCTTATCCATTCGTCTGCTGATGGGCATCTAGGTTGCTTCCTGCTTTTTAGAATACAGTTTCCCTGACGTTAATTCTAAAAGGACTGGATCACGTGGCTGCGCTAGAGACACCAACCAGTGTTACGTGGTGGAGGGTGTCTCTTGCTCTAGTTTTAAATATGATCAGTTATGTTCTTTGTGACTTTCTTAAATGAACTCAAGCCACATATCTTTAAGCAGAGAAGGGCCAGATGTTAGTTTTAGTTGCTGAAAGCTTCTCATATGGAGGGCGTACAGGTGACTTGGTGGTCATCTGTGCCCTTCTGGCCAAGGAACTGAGACCCTGGTCTTTCTGTAAATGTTGTGTCACTGAAGTTTGAGTGAAGCCTGGGCCCAGTGTCAGGGACTCACTGAAAGGGCAGTAGAGAGTCAGGGAGTGGACGGCAGGGTGCAGAGGGGGCCTGGGTGTGGGGTGTGCCCCTGGCTCCTTCACACCCACCCTGCTCATCAGCATTCCTATGGGAAGCTGCAGTCACCCCCAGGCTTTGCACTGGTGTTTTCTCTCTGCAGTAGATTTCTTAAGAAGACAAATGTCAATTATAATACAGCTGGAAAAAAGTGCAAAGCTGGGATGGGGAAGACAGCAGGGGATTCCAAGGGGCACAGTCTCAGAGACTGTGGGGAGCATCCATTTGAAGTGCACTCCATGGACCAGCCCACTTAATGCTCACAGAAGCCCCATGGGGAAGGTGCAGCTGTCATCCTCAGAGGGGCTGTCTGGCCAGCCTGACGCACATAGCTCTGGGTGGAGCTGGGGGCACATGGGCTCTCATTGAGGCCCCGTCTGCTCTGTTGTGCTGGGTCCATTTTAATAGACCCTCTCCCACCTGGAATTGCATCCCAGCTCTACTGCCAACTGTGCAACTTCAGGCAATTCACCTGATCGCTCCACCCTTCATTGTCTCATCTTTGATGGTGGGGGGCCAGGGGACTCTGGAAGCTCAGGCATGGGAAATGTTAGCCCAGTGCCAGGATTTGGGGATGCAAACAGTTTAGCAGTGGAAAGTATGTGCCAACAAGAAAAAGCATTTGCCATTAGATATTCACTCAGCCAAGCTTCCAAGAGCTCACTTGACTGCTTCTCCACTTACTTGTTCTGTAGGCTCCCCTGAGTTCTCTGCCCAGGAGACCGCCAGCACGTTTTCAGAAGAAGACCCCACAGCTCCTCCCACAGTGACTCAGAGTGGCAGCAGTGAGGAGGGGCCCAGGGAGGCTGGGTCCACTGCCCAGGAATTCAGCAAGTACCAAAAGTTGCTTCCTCCAGGTTCCAGCGCCAGCAGCAGCAGCAGCAGCAGCAGCAGGTAAACAGATGTTTAGCCCATGCTGTAAACAGACCCACCCTTCTGTCTCCCAGGCCCCTTCAACTAAAGACACCCACCCTCCTGTACCCCAGTCGCCAGCAGGGATGTGGAGAGTGGAAGCCTTGGAGATCAGTACTGGCCTTTCATTTCTCCAGGTAATTCATCCTGTGGATGAAAACCTTTGTTGGTAGTTTACAGACCACGTTGTCTACTGTTGAAAGGAATGACTGGTGGTGTCTTAGTGGTTTTTTTCTCATTCAGAGTTATACAATGTGGCTACTCTTCACAATGACAGTGACCCCACCCTGGAGCCTCCCCAGGAGGAAGAAACTTGGGGGCTGTGTGGAGAGCACTAGAGAGGCATGTTGGCTTTGAGTTAAGGGCAGAAGTTTGTAGGTTTCAGGTCAAAGAGCTTTGGGTTCTGATCCTATCGTTGCTGCTTATCTAGCTGTGTGGGGCCTTGGACAGTCAGTGTGAAGCAGAAGGAATGAAGCCCTGACACCCTGTGTGGCGGTGGGGGGGGGGGGTGTTCTGGGATGCCTGTAGACTAGTTTGTCAGTAGTCCATTAGTGTCTTTATTGGTGTTCCATCAATATTTTTAAAATATTGAGTCTCTTTCTCCCTTTGTTTTGGCTGTGCTGGGTCTTCGTGGTGGCATGTGGTGTCAGCTTCTCTGGTTGCAGATCATGGGCTTAGGTGCCCTGTGCCACGTGGGATCTTAGTTCCCTAAACAGGGATCAAATCCACATCCCCTGCATTGAAAGGTGTATTCTTAAACACTGAACTCCCGGGGAAGTCTGGAAAATTATTGTTAGTAATGAAAAATTCACAGGGGAGTGTGTAATTTCCTTGGTTCTGACTCCACTTAACAAAACTTTGAAGTGATGCATGTTAAAGTCCTAGGCGTGTCATAGCTCTCTGACAGACCATATTATAGCTCTCAGGTTTCAGACAGACCGTGTTATAGCTCTCGGACAGATCAGTATTAACAGCTCCGTGTTACAGCTCAGTTTTATTTAGAAAATAAAAGGAAAGTAAGTTCCTGAGGCATGAGAGCATGCTGACCCAAAAGATGCTACGAGTAGAGAGAGAGAGAGAGAGCGCACATGCAGGAGAGAGAGCGAGAGAGAGCAAGAGAGCAAGTGTGTGTGCAGGAGGGAGAGAGTCCCTTGGCCTTTTGGCTCCTCTTTTATATATTTTTCCTCCATCTGGGCCTGCCCTATGTAAATTAGGCTAGCCAGGAGTGCAGATTGCTCTACCTGAGGTCCTCACTCTGGTCCTTGGACCTTCCTTTGTTCTATTTTTTGTAGGCTTTTCCCTTCTTTGTCTTTTAGCCGCCATAAATCTGGACTCCTTTTTTCTATTCTACGTACCAAACAAGAATGTTCCAAAATGTGGGTGCCCCAGGGAAACAGATCAAAGTTTCCACCTTTCCCCAGAACTTTTTAAAGTTGCTTTTACAACCTCCTTCTCCCCAGACCCTTTTTTTCTTGGGTTCCTAGGAAGCATTTCAGGAGCCCACTGTGGCCTATGTTCTAGACAGTTATGTACATTCATTGTGTTGTAGTTTTGCACCGTGAGCAGGCGCCTTGCAATTACTCCTGGGCTTGGTGAAGATTTACTGCCGACTGGAGAGATCTCTGGAGTCACTCCAGCCAGACACAGTCGTAACTGCTGCTCCTGGGAAGTCTTCTAAGGAGGGTAGGGATGGGCAGTGACAGGTAAATCCTTCTGGGGTGGGTAAGGATGGGCAGTGGCAGGTAAATCCTTCCTGAAGAGTAGGAGGAAGTCTGAATGTCCCAGAGTAGCCTGAGTGAGCCTGGCAAACAAACTGTCTGGTCAGCTTCCCTGGGGACCTGGGGTCTAGACAGGAGGAGCCGCTGTGGGCTGAGCCTCGGATAGCTCCGCTTACTGAGTGCTGAGTGCTCCTAAGAGGTGCTGTGAGCACCGGTGAGCTCTCCAGGGAACCGGGGTTGAGCCAGCAGGCTGGTAGGATAGGGTGTGCCGGGTCAGCTGTCCTGCTTGTTTGACTGCACCTGTGTCTAGCCACGATGCTGGCTCAGGATGCACTTGTGAGGGAAGCCCCAGGGGTGCTGTGGAGCAGGGTCTGCAATGGACCCTCACTTGGTCTAGGTCCTTGAGTTTTAACACTCTATCGATGTGTTATGTTCATCCATTCATGCAATGAACTTTTCCTTACCACGTCTGGTGGTAGAGGTGAGTGGACTGCAGTGAACTTGGCACACGATCCCCTGATGTAGGGAGGGAGGCCAACCGCAGGAGAAACACCAGTGCTGTGAGAGCCGAGAACAGGGGACCTGATCTTCCTTGGAACCTGTGGCAGGCTTCCCAGAGGAAGTGTTTTTTAAGTTGAAACCTGAAGGAGGGGTGTGGGTGAGCGGGGTGGGGCCCAGGGAAGAGATGGCCCAGTGCGTTTTCAAGGCCTGAAGCAAGTGGGCAGGCAGGTATGTGGACTGGAGGCCAGGGCAGTCATGGGAGGTGATGCTGGAGAGGCAGATGGGTCAGGACCTGCAGAACCCTGTAGATCACATGCAGCCCTGTGGGATCCCAGCTGTTAGATGGAGAGCTGTGGAGAACCCAGGAAGACTCCAGCCATGGTCGGGGCATTGGAGTGTGGAGAGTGGATTGAAGAGGCAGTGGGGGCTGCGGGTGGGGAGAAGCACCAGGGGAGGTGCTCTGGGAGGTGTGCTGGTCACGTGTCAGCTCCAGGAGAGCCTTTGATCTGCGTGAGCACCCAAGCTGCCGCGTGTAGTGGGGTAGCCCAAGGGTCCCGTGTGACAGTGGCATGACCATGCATCCATCCTGGGAGAGGGCCCGGGCCTGAACATGGTCATGTGTACACTGGGGCCTCCCCTCTCTGGTCTTCTGTCTGGGTGGCTTTTCCCTGGAAGAGTGTGTGTGCGTGCACACACAGCCTGTCTGCTCTGCAGCACCTGTGCAAGCGGTCTCTTTCTCTGCCAGGCGCAGCTGTACAAGATGCAGCACTGGCAGCCAGCGTACCCTCCCCCCTCTACCCGCCTACATGGACCCACGGATCTCACCCACTGGGACCCCAGTGGATTTCTACCTCTAGGCCCTGCATCCCTTGGGTTAGCACCAAGGTGCAGTGAAGACCAGGATATGTGGTGTGGTCAAGGGTGTTGCCTTGGGAGGTAGACAGACCCCACCTGGATTCCAGTCTGACCTCTTTGCAAGTCACACATCCATTCTGAGTTTTAACTTCCTTGTTTGCAAAATGAGGGTATAACATTACCTCTCCCAAAGAATTTTTAGGGTAAGGGTTAGGGTAGATTCCACATGCCCAGTGCAACCAAGCCCGTGTGCCACAACTACTGGGCTCACCACGATGTAGAGTCCATGCTCCATGACAAGAGAAGCCTCTGCAATGAGAAGCCTGAGCACAGCAATTTGAGAGTAGCCCCCACTGGCTGCAACCAAGAAAAACTGCATACAGTTAAAAAGATGTGGCACAGCCAAAAATAAACAGATACTTTTCATAAATAAAAATTTTAAGGAGTCCTTTTTTTCCAGCTATAGCTTTCTTAGACATTGTAGATTTCAGTTAATTAAGTTCATTCTGCACTAAAATCTGCTCTGGTCCTACAGAGCCAATCTTAAAAAGTAAGATCCAAAAGGATCAAACTGTTCCCAAGCATCGTAACAGGATTCCAGAATAAAGCTCAAGAATAAGTTTAGGGATAGAAAAATATCAAGCATGCAAGGGAAATTTGATGCTTGGCATCCAATGTAAAATTACCAGGAGGCAAAGAAGCAGGAAACTCCAATCTATTATAACAGAAATCAGTGTGTTGTTGTTCAGTCGCTCAGTCGAGTCTTTAAGTCTTTGCTACCCCAGGGACTGCTCTTGCTAGGCTTCCCTGTCCATCATCTCCCAGCACTTGCTCAAACTCATGTCCTTTGCGACGTGATGCCATCCACCCTTCTCGTCTTCTGCCATTCCCTTCTCCTCCTGCCTTCAATCTCTCCCAGGATCAGGGTCTTTGGCAATGAGTCGGATCTTCCTATCAGGTGGCCAAAATGTTGGAGACTTCATTTTAACAGAAATCAGTTAAAATGCATCAACTGGAAAGGAAGAAATAAATGTGTATTTATTTACAGACAAAATGATTGTCTATGTAGGAAGTTCAATGGGATCTACAAAAGAGCTATTATAATTAACTAATGAGTTTAGCATGGTTTCAGGATACAAAGATACTCTTGAGAGTGCCTTGGACTGCAAGATCAAAGCAGTCAATCCTAAAGGAAATCAGTCCTGAATTTTCATTGGAAGGACTGATGCAGAAGCTGAAGCTTCAACACTTTGGCCAGCAGATACAAAAAGCTGACGCACTGGAAAAAGACCCTGATGTTGGGAGAGGTTGAAGGCAAAAGGAGAATGTGAAGACAGAGGATGAGACGGTTTGACAGCAAAACCCACTCAATGGACATGAACTTGAACACACTCCAGGAGATAGTGGGGACACAGAGCCTGGTGTGCTACAGTTCATGGGGTTGCGAAGAGTTGGACACAAGTTAGAGACAGAACAACAACAACAACATTCTGGTATTATATCTTAATATATAAATGTAACTATAAAACTGAGAAAATATTTAAAAATCAATTCTGAATGGCAGTACACAACTTTCTTATTCTCCCACTTCTTACATTGTCTTCACTTATGCTGTACTCCTTGAATATCTGGATCTCAGAACCTCCCCTCCAACCGGATGATGAACTCAGTATTAGGAAGTGAACAAGCTAAAACTAAAGTCAGAGACCGCACAGTAGCTCAGTTTTTTTCCCGCATTTAACAATGACCAAACAAACTATGTGGACCCTGAGCCCCCAAGCAGCAGCACAGGCACAAGACGAAGCCCGATCAAACTACTGCAGAAAGCAATGCCCTCGGGAAGGACACTTGAGGCTAGGGCACATAGGCTAGGTTTAAGCCCCTCTTCTGTGTTGAGACTTAAAAAAAGCAGGGGCACAAAGTGCTGCAAGGTCCGCATCACCAAGGAAAGCTGCTCCAGACAAGAAGGCAATGGACGTGGGGATCAGGCCGTGGTCTTCAGCAGTCAATCGGCTAAAAGGGAGGGAAAATGAAATTCAAGTTCCCATGGAGAAGGAGGAAGAGGAGCATGTCCTCCGTCTGTCCCTGCACACCGCCAAGCCCAGAGCACCACACTTCTCCTCTAGGCTCAACCCTCCATTATGGCTCCTCCAGGGATGAAACTGGACACTGCCTAGCACCCATCACTCCCGACTCCGGCCCTGACCCTGTTTAGAACTGACAAAACCAACATGCAGCCGTTAGCCTAGAGGTTTTTCTGAACAGGCCCTTGCAGTTGAGTACGTGGAGTCCGGAAGTTGTCCGGACGTTTTCCACCTCCTCATGCGATGAGAAAGGCACAGTGAGGCTGCTGGTGGAGATATGGTTAAGGCACCATCCACACTAGCCGTTTGCCTGTACGTCAGGCTCCCTGCTCACAGAGAACCACCTTCTCCCACAAGGCCACCGCCTAGGCTGTCAGGACCTCCCAGCCTATACCCTGAGGACACCCTGAATATTACCGCCGGACCCTCTGGTTCCCTTCAGGTTGCTTTCCCTCACCACCATCGCCTGGCAGCGAGACCACCCCTGACCCATATCCTTCAGCCCCCCAGAGTACCCTCCTCCTGCAGTTTAGGCCCCACCACCTGCCTCCCCCCAAACCACCCCTAGCCCACACCCCAAACCCTGCGGCTGCCCGGCCCACCAGGGCTCCTGGAATAGGATACAACTGGAGGGCTCGGTTACTCAGAACTCTGGCTCCAGGTGCAGCATCTCCACCAGACCCTGGTGCTTGGGGTGCCCCTGGGATCTGTGGAATGGCACTGGCTGTGCCACCTGACTCTCCTCCAGTGCTGGGGCCTCTGGGATCAACCAGGTCGCTGGCGTCACCAGGGCCAGCTGGGTTGCGAGGGCCATCGCGGCCACTAGCACCACCAGGCACACCTTGGCTGCCACGTGCTGTACCCGCTGCAAAGGCCTCGGCACCTGCATCTTCATCGGCTGCCCTCGTGGCCCCTCCATCTTGTGCCTCGGACTCCATCTTAAACCGCTCTCCCCCTCCCTCCGTGTCGGGAAAGACTGAACCCTCCCTACAGATCCCAACCCTTTAGTGAGACCGGCAGCTCAGCATCAGCAGAGCGCCTACACATACACACCCAGTTCCTGCCACACGATTGGTTCCCACCGACCACTGGTTCCCGCTATGACTGCAGGCTCTCGGGCAATGGGCGCCCCGTGCAGAAGCTTCACGTGTTCGTGCGCCATGTTGCCCCAATGCACATGTGCAGACGCACACCCACGTGGTCTGTGCCCTGTGAGTCAGCCCTGCGTCAGGCCCAGAAACCTGGTAAACCACTCAGCCCTGAGGCCTCTGGGTGGCGCTCCACCCTTCAGTGTGGGGCAGCTCCTCAGTGCGCATGCTCAAACAGACCCCACCCCACTTCTCAGGGCACGTGACTGTTTCCGGTCCAAGCCTGCAAACCCCAAGTGAGCACCGGTCCCTGTGCACCTCCCAAGTCTGTGTTGCTGCCAACCTGGCCATGCTCACGGGTGAGCGTCCTGCTGAGCACAGGTCCTTGTCATCAACTTCCGGAAGGGAGTCGGGCATCCTGGGTCAGGGCCGGTCTGTCCCTCTGGTGTCCCACACGTAGCTCACGTGTGTGTGTGTCCGTGTGTGTCCATGTGCACGTGAGCAGGTGCATGCACATGGATATCTGATGTGCATGTCTGTGTGTGTGTGTGTGTGTGTGTGTGTGCCTGAGAGAGAGTGTCTGTGCTCAGGTGCTAGCCCATGTGCGTGTACGTGTGTGAGAGAGTGCGTGTGCACAGGTGTGTGCACACAGGCGTGTGCATGTGTGTTTGTGGAGGTGCTTGCAAATGGGCATTTACATGTGTGTGTGTGTGTGTGTGCGTGAGAGGGAGAGAGCATGTGGTCAGGTGCATATGCACATGAGCGTTTGTGTGTGTGTGTGTGTGTAAAGGAGAGCACAGGTCAGAGACATGCACATTGGCATCAGCGTGTGCTTGTGTTCATGTGCAGGTGCCTTCCCATGGCGGTGCATGGGGACTCAGTCCTGGAGTCGCGAGACTAGGGATGCGGAGCGGGCTGTGCTGGCCGCATGGGGAGGGAAGTGGGGACTGCTGTTGAACTCACTGGGAACGGAATGGGGCAGGTCCACCTGGGGCTCCAGGCACACAGACTGCAGGGACTCCAGGCTGGGGGCTTACCCCAGGACACCCAGAAGCACCGGTGGGACCAGCAGCACTCAAAGGCTGCCGGAAGGGCAGTGTCCCCCAGGACAAACCCTTGATTAGATTAAGAAAGTCTGTTTGCAGTCCTAGTTTTTGGAGAGTTTTTATCATAGTGGTTGTTGAATATTGTCAAATGATTTTACAGCATCTATTGAAATGATCATATGGTTTTTCTCCTGTGTTTTCTTAATATGATGAATAACACTGGTGGATGATTTTTTAATGCATAACCAATCTTTCATTCTTGGGATAGATCTCATTTGATCATAATGCTTTATATATGGTGGGATTAAATTTGCTAACATTTCATTTTTTTGTGCTTAACTTAATGAATGTTATTAAGCATTAACTTAATGCTCTGTGGTTTTCTTTTCTTGCAATGTGTTCATCTAGTTTTGGTATTTTGTAAGGCTGGCCTCATAAAATGATTTGAAAAGTGTTTCCCCTCCTCTCCTTTCTGAAAGAATTTGTATGGGCTTGGTGATATTTCTCCTTTACGTATTTCATAGCATTCAGTAGTTAAGTCACATGGGCCTGGAGTTTTCTGTTCCATATTTTTTTTAGATTTAGGGATATCTAGGGTCTTCACTTTCTTCTTGAGTTAGTTTTGGGAATTTGTGTCATTCAAGGACTTTCTTAATTTCATCTAAATTGGCTTTTTTTTTTTCTTTTCATTTTTTAAAATTTATTTATTTAATTGGAGGCTGATTGCTTTACAATATTGTAGTGGGTTTTGCCATACATTGACATGAATCAGCCATGGGTGTACATGTGTCCCCCATCCTGAATCCCCCTCCAACCTCCCTCCCCATCCCATCCCTTGGGTCATCCCAGTGCACTGGCCCTGAGCGACCTGTCTCATGCATTGAACCTGGACTGGCGATCTATTTCTCATACGGTAATGTACATGTTTCAATGCTATTCTCCCAAATCATTCCACCCTCACCTTCTCCCACAGGGTCCAAAAGCCTGTTTTTTTTATCTCTGTGTCTCTTTTGCTGTCTCGCATATAGAGTCATCATTACCATTTTTCTAAATTCCATATATATGCATTCCATATATATAATGTATTGGTGTTTTTCTTTCTGACTTACTTCATTCTGTATAATAGGCTCCAGTTTCATCCACCTCATTAGAACTGATTCAAATGTGTTCTTTTTAATAGTGGAGTAACATTCCACTGTGTATATGAACCACAGCTTTCTTATCTGTTCATCTGCCGACAGACATCCAGGTTGCTTGCATGTCCTAGCTATTGCAAACAGTGCTACGATGAACACTGGGGTACACATGTCTCATACAGTTCTGGTTTCCTCGGTGTGTATGGCCAGGAGTGGGATTGCTGGGTCATATGGCAGTTCTATTTCCAGTTTTTAAAGGCATCTCCACACTGTCCTCCATAGTGGCTGTACTAGTTTGCATTCGCACCAACAGTGTGAGAGGGTTCCCTTTTCTCTGCACCTTCTCCAGCATTTATTGTCTGGAGACTTTTTGATAGCAGCCATTCTGACTGGCGTGTAATGGTGCCTCATTTTGGTTTTGATTTGCATTTCTCTGGTAATGAGTGATGTTGAGCATCTTTTCATGTGTTTGCTAGCCATCTGTATGTCTTCTTTGGAGAAATGTCTGTTTGGTTCTTTGGCCCACTTTTTGATTGGGTCATTTATTTTTCTGATGTTGAGCTGCATGAGCTGCTTGTATATTTTTGAGATTAATTCTTTGTCAGCTGCTTCATTTGCTATTATTTTTTTCCATTCTGAAGGCTGTCTTTTCACCTTACTTATAGCTTCTTTCATCGTGCAAAAGCTTTTCAGTTTACTTAGGTTCCCATTTGTTTACTTTTGCTTTCATTTCCATTGCGCTAGGGGGTGGGTCATAGATGCTGCTGCTATGATTTATGTCAGAGAGTGTTTTGGCTGTGTTTTCCTCTAGAAGTTTTATAATTTCTGGTCTTACATTTAGATCTTTAATCCATTTTGAGTTTATTTTTGTGTATAGTGTTAAAAAGTGTTCTAGTTTCATTCTTTTACAAGTGGTTGACCAGTTTTCCCAGCACCACTTGTTAAAGAGATTTTTTCTCCATTGTGCATTCTTGTCCCCTTTGTCAAATATAAGGTGTCCATAGGTGTGTGGATTTATCTCTGGGCTTTCTATTTTGTTCCATTGATCTATATTTCTATCGTTATGCCAGTACCATACTGTTTTGATGAGTTTAGCTTTGTAATATAGCCTGAAGTCAGGCAGGTTGATTCCTCCAGTTTGACTCTTCTTTCTCAAGATTGCTTTGGCTATTCAAGGTTTTTTTGTATTTCCACACAGATTGTGAAATTATTTGTTCTGGTTCTCTGAAAAATACCGTTGGTAGCTTGATAGGGATTGCATTGAATCTATAGATTGCTTTGGGTAGTATACTTATTTTCACCGTATTGACTCTTCTGATCCACTAACATGGTATATTTCTCCATCTACTTGTGTCATCTTTGATTTCTTTCATCAGTGTTTTATAGTTTTCTATATATAGGTCTTTTGTTTTTTTAGGTAGATTTACTCCTAAGTGTTTTATTCTTTTCATTGCAATGGTGAATGGAATTGCTTCCTTAATTTCTCTGATTTCTCACTATTAGTGTATAGGAATGTAAGGGATTTCTATGTGTTAATTTTATATTCTACAACTTTCCTATATTCATTGATTAGCTCTAGTCATTTTCTGGTGGCGTCTTTAGGGTTTTCTGTGTAGAGGATCATGTCATCTGCAAACAGTGAGAGTTTTGCTTCTTCTTTCCCAGCCTGGATTCCTTTTATTTCTTTTGCTTCTCTGATTGCTGTGAGTAAAACTTCCTAAACTATGTTGAATAGTAGTGGTGAGAGTGGGCACCCTTGTTTTGCTCCTGACTGTAGGAGAAATGCTTTCAATTTTTCACCATTGAGGCTGATGTTTGCTGTGTGTTTATCATATATGACTTTTATTATGTTGAGGTATGTTCCTTCCATGCATACTTTCTGGAGGGTTTTTTTTTTATCATAAATATCTTCCCTGGTGGCTCAGACGGTAAAGCGTCTGCCTACAATGCGGGAGATCCGGGTTCAATCCCTGGGTCGGGAAGATCTCCTAGAGAAGGAAATGGCCACCCACTCCAGTATTCTTGCCTGGAAAATCCCATGGATGGAGGAGCCTGGTAGGCCAGAGTGCATGCGGTGGCAAAGAGTCAGACACGACTGTGCTACTTCACTTTCACTTTATCATAAATGGGGGGTTGAATTTTGTCAAAGGCTTTCTCTGCATCTATTGAGATCATTATATGGTTTCTATCTTTCAATTTGTTAATGTGGTGTATCACATTGATTGATTTCCAAATATTGAAGAATCCTTGCATCCCTGGCATAAAGTCCACTTGGTCATGATGCATGATCTTTTTAATATTTTGTTGGATTCTGTTTGCTAGGATTTTGTTGAGGATTTTTGCGTCTATGTTCATCAGTGATATTCGCCTGTTGTTCTCATTTTTTTGTGGCATCTTTGTCTGGCTTTGATATTAAGGTGATGGTGGCCTCATAGAATGAGTTTGACAGTTTACCTTCCTCTGAAATTTTCTGGAAGAGTTTGAGTAGGATAGGTGTTAGCTCTTCCCTAAATTTTTGGTAGAATTCACCTGTGAAGCCATCTGGTCCCGGGCATTTGTTTGTTGGAAGATTTTTTGTTTCCAGTTTTGATTTCCATGCTTCTGATAGGTTTGTGAAGATTTTCTGTTTCTATTTCAGTTTTTGGAAGGTTATACTTTTAAAAGAATTTGTCCATTTCTTCCAAGTTAATCCATTTTATTGCCATAGAGGTGCTGATTGTGGTCTCTTATGATCCTTTATATTTCTGTGTTGTCTGATGTGATTTCTCCATTCTCATTTCTAATTTTGTTGATTTTATTCTTCTCCTTTTTTCTTGATGAGTCTGGCTAAAGTTTTGTCTGTTTTATGTATCTTCTCAAAGAACCAGCTTTTCGTTTTGTTGATTTTTGCTATAGTCTCCTCTGTTTCTTTTTCACTTATTTCTTCCCTAATTTTTATGATTTCTTTCCTTCTACTAACCCTGGAGTTTCTTTACTTTTTCTAGTTGCTTTAGGTGTAAAGTTAGGTTATTTATTTGATTTTTCTCTTGTTTCTTGAGGTAAGCTTGTACTGCTATGACCCATCCCCTTTGCACTGCTTTTACTGAATCCCATAGGTTTTGGGTTGTCGTGTTTTCATTTGTTTATATGCATATTTTGATTTCTTCTGTGATTTGTTGGTTATTCTGAAGCATATTGTTTAGCCTCCAAATGTTTGTATTTTTAATAGTTTTTTCTCCTGGAGTTGACATCTACTCTTTCCACATTGTGATCAGAAAAGATGCTTGAAATAATTTCAATTTTTTTAAATTTACCAAGGCTACATTTATGGCCCAGGATGTGATCTGTCCTGGAGAATGTTCCATGTACATTTGAGAAAAAGGTGAAATTCATTTTTTGAGGGGTGAAATGTCCTATAGATATCAATTAGCTCTAGCTAGTCCATTGCCGAAGAATTGTTGCTTTTGAGTTGTGGTGTTGGAGAAGACTCTTGAGAGTCCCTTGGACTGCAAGGAGATCCAGCCAGTCCATCCTAAAGGAGATCAGTCCTGAGTGTTCATTGGATGGACTGATGCTGGAGCTGAAAGTCCAATACTTTGGCCACCTCATGGAAAGAGTTGACTCATTGGAAAAGACGCTGATGCTGGGAGGGATTGGGGGCAGGAGGAGGAGGGGACGACAGAGGATGGCTGGATGGCATCACCGACTCGATGGACATGAGTTTGGGTAAACTCCGGGAGTTGGTGATGGACAGGGAGGCCTGGTGTGCTGCGATTCATGGGGTCGCAAAGAGTCGGACCCGACTGAGCGACTGAACTGAACTGAGTCCATTGTATCATTTAATGTTTGTGTGTCCTTGCTAATTTTCTGTTTGGTTGATCTAGCCATAGGTGTGAGTGGGGTATTAAAGTCTCCCACTATTGTTGTGTTGCTGTTAATTTCCCCTTTCATACTTGTTAGCCTTTGCCTTACATATTGCTGTGCTCCTATGTTGGGTGCATATAGATTCATGATTGTTGTATCTTCTTCTTGGATTGATGCTTTGATCTTTATGTAGTGTTCTTCTTTGTCTCTTTTCACGGCCTTTATTTCAAAGTCTATTTTATCTGATACGAGTATTGCTACTCCTGCTTTCTTTTGGTCTCCATTTGCATGAAATGACTTTTTCTAGCCCTTCACTTTCAGTCTGTATGTGTCCCTTGGTTTGACGTGGGTCTCTTGTAGACAGCATATATAGGGGTCTTGATTTTGTATCCATTCAGCCAGTCATTGTCTTTTGGTGGGGCATTCAACCCATTTACATTTAAGGTCGTTATTGATATGTAATATCCCGTTGCCATTTACTTTGTTGTTTTGGGTTCGAGATTATACACCTTTTCTGTGTTTCCTGTCTAGAGAAGATCTTTTGGCATTTGCTGAAGAGCTGGTTTGGTGGTGCTGAATTCTCTCAGCTTTTGCTTGTCTGTAAAGGTTTGATTTCTCCTTCATATTTCAATGAGATCCTTGCTGGGTATAATAATCTGGGTTGTAGGTTTTTCTCTTTCATCACTTTAAGTATGTCCTGTCATTCCCTTCTGGCCTGAAGAGTTTCCATTGAAAAACCAGTTGTTATCCTTATGGGGATCCCCTTGTGTGTTATTTGTTGCTTTTCCCTTGCTGCTTTTAATATGTGCTCATTGTGTTTGCTCTTCATTACTTTCATTAGTATGTGTCTTGGGGTGTTTCAGCTTGGGCTTTTCCTGTTTGGGACTCCCTAGATTTCTTGGACTTGGGTGGCTATTTCCTTCCCCATTTTAGGGAAGTTTTCAACTTTTATCTCCTCAAGTATCTTCTCAGACCCTTTCTTTTTGTCTTCTTTTCCTGGGACTCCTATGATTCGAATGTTGAGGCATTTAAACACTGTCCCAGAGGTCTCTGAGCTTGTCCTCATGTCTTCTAATTATTTTTTTCTTTTTTCCTATATGCTTCATTTATTTACACCATTCTATCTTTTTTTTTTTTATTATTTTATTAGTTGGAGGCCAATTACTTCACAACATTTCAGTGGGTTTTGTCATACATTGACACGAATCAGCCATAGAGTTACACGTATTCCCCATCCCGATCCCCCCTCCCACCTCCCTCTCCACCCGACCCCTCTGGGTCCTCCCAGTGCACCAGGCCCGAGCACTCGTCTCATGCATCTCACCTGGGCTAGCGATCTGTTTCACCATAGATAATATACATGCTGTTCTTTTGAAACATCCCACCCTCACCTTCTCCCACAGAGTCCAAAAGTCTGTTCTGTACTTCTGTGTCTCTTTTTCTGTTTTGCATATAGGGTTATCATTACCATCTTTCTAAATTCCATATATATGTGTTAGTATGCTGTTATGTTCTTTATCTTTCTGGCTTACTTCACTCTGTATTTACACCATTCTATCTTCCACCTCACTTATCCTATCCTCTGCTTCAGTTATTCCACTGTTGGCTCTGTCCAGATGCTTTTAATCTCAGTTATTGCATTATTCATTATATATTGACTCTTTTTTATTTCTTCTAGGTCCTTGTTAAACATTTATTGCATCTTCTCAATCCTTGTCTCTAGTCTATTTATCTGTAACTCCATTTTGTTTTCAAGATTTTGGATCGTCTACTATCATTATTCTGAATTCTTTTTCAGGTAGACTCCCTATCTCCTCCTCTTTTTTTGTTTTGTTTTGTTTTTTGTTTTGGTGGGCATCTATCATGTTCCTTTACCTGCTGACTATTTCTCTGCCTTTTCATTTTATTTAGATTGCTGTGTTTGAGGTGGCCTTTCTGTATGCTGGAAGTTTGTGGTTCCTCTTTATTGTGGAGGTTGCTCCCTGTGGGTGGGGTTGGACGAGTGGCTTGTCAAGGTTTCCTGTTTAGGGAAACTTGCGTCTGTGTTCTGGTGGGTGGAGCTGGGTGTCTTCTCTCTGGATTGCAACGAAGTGTCCAGTAGTGACTTTGGAGTGTCTTGTGGGTGTGGTGTGACTTTGGGCCGCCTGTATTTTCATGTTCAGGGCTGTGTTCCTGCATTGCTGGAGAATCAGCACGGTATGTCCTTCTCTGGAACTTGCTGGCTGTTGGGTGGAGCTTGGTTTCCATGTAGGTATGGAGGCTTTTGGATGAGCTCTTGTCACTTCATGTTCCCTGGAGTCAGGAGTTCTCTGATGTTCTCAGGTTTGGGATTTTAGCCTCCTGCCTCTGGCTTTCAGTTGTATTCCTACAGTAGCCTCAAGACTTCTCCATCCATACAGCACAGATGATAAAACATCTAGGTTAATGGTGGAAAGAGGTTCACAGAGTTACATGGAGAAGAAAAGAGGGAGGAGGAAGATAGAGGTGACGTGGGGGAGAAAGTGAGAGCACAAAGGGGAGAGAGTGATCAAACCAGTAATCACACCCCTAAGTAAAAATGGGTATTGAAGATTAGATTCTTAAAGGCACAAAATTGATAACAAGTACCACAAAGCAAAGATAAAAATTTTAGAGTAGAGGTTAGACTCTCAAAAATACGGTATTAAAAATACAAAACAAAATGAATCACAGAAATGATAAAAAAAATATGTATGAGATTTGCTTTACAAACAGGTTCTTTTTTTGCTAGGTAATAACAGGTTATAAAATGAAAATTAGAGGAGTAATAAAGAACTTAAAAATAAAAAAATAAACGTTAAAAAATAATAATAGTAAAAATATATCTAGGAATTTGTCTGGAGCTCTCGAGGGCAGTGCGGGGTCAGTTCAGTTTCAGAAAGTTCCTTGTTCTAGCTTATACTTCTTCTCAAGGTCCATAGGCCCCTTCCAATTCTTAGTCAATGCTAACTACAGGGTTTTAATCTGTTGTACCTGTCATTTCCAGAGTGGTTCCCTTTTCTTTGTTTATTTTGGCCTCCTCTGTTTGCAGGTCTCTTCAGTGTCTAATTTCCAACTTGACACAAGGGGGCGAAGGTGGTCACTTATTTAGGCTCGCTTGTTGTGTTGTGGGGAGGGAGTTCAGTTCAGTTCATTTCAGTCATTCAGTCATGTCCGACTCTTTGCAACCCCATGGACTTCAGCACACCAAGTCCTCCCTGTCCATCACCAACTCCCAGAGTTTACTCCAATTCATGTCCATTGAGTCTGTGATACCATCCAACCATCTTATCTTCTGGCGTCCCCTTCTCCTCCCACCTCCAGTCTTTCCCAGCATCAGGGTCTTTTCAAATGAGTCAGCTCTTCACATCAGGTGGCCAAGTACTGGCGTTTCAGCTTCAAAATCAGTCCTTCCAATGAATGTTCAGGACTGATTTCCTTTAGGATGGACTGGTTGGATCTCCTTGCAGTCCAAGGGACTCTCAAGAGTCTTCTCCAACACCACAGTTCAAAAGCATAAATCATTCAGCGCTCAGCTTTCTTTATAGTCCAACTCTCACATCCACACCTGACCTCTGGAAAAACTATAGACTTGACTAGACGGACCTTTGTTGGCAAAGTAAATTCTCTGCTTTTTTTTTTTTTTTTTTATTAGTTGGGGGCTAATTACTTCACAAATTTTCAGTGGGTTTTGTCATACATTGATACGAATCAGCCATAGCGTTACAAGTATTCCCCATCCCGAACCCCCCTCCCACCTCCCTCTCCACCCGATTCCTCTGGGTCTTCCCAGTGCACCAGGCCCGAGCACTTGTCTCATGCATCCCACCTAGGCTGGTGATCTGTTTCACCATAGATAATATACATGCTGTTCTTTCGAAACATCCCACCCTCACCTTCTCCCACAGAGTTCAAATGTCTGTTCTGTACATCTGTGTCTCTTTTTCTGTTTTGCATATAGAGTTATCGTTACCATCTTTCTAACTTCCATATATATGTGTTAGTATGCTGTAGTGTTCTTTATCTTTCTGGCTTACTTCACTCTGTATAATGGGCTCCAGTTTCATCCATCTCATTAGAACTGATTCAAATGAATTCTTTTTTAACGGCTGAGTAATATTCCATGGTGTATATGTACCACAGCTTCCTTATCCATTCATCTGCTGATGGGCATCTAGGTTGCTTCCATGTCCTGGCTATTATAAACAGTGCTGAGATGAACATTGGGGTGCACGTGTCTCTTTCAGATCTGGTTTCCTCGGTGTGTATGCCCAGGAGTGGGATTGCTGGGTCTGGGTTGGTCATAACATTCCTTCAACGGAGTAAGAGTCTTTTAATTTCATGGCTGCAATCACCATCTGCAGTGATTTTGGAGCCCCCCAAAATAAAGTCAGCCATTGTTTCCACTGTTTCCGCATCTGTTTGCCATGAAGTGATGGGACCGGATGCCATGATCTTAGTTTTCTGAATGTTGAGCTTTAAGACAACTTTTTTACTCTCCTCTTTCACTTTCATCAAGAGGCTCTTTAATTCTTCTTCACTTTCTGTCATAGGGGTGGTGGCATCTGCATATCTGAGGTTATTGATATTTCTCCTGGCAATCTTGATTCTAATTTGTGCTTCTTCCAGCCCAGCGTTTCTCATGATGTACTCTGCATATAAGTTAAATAAGCAGGGTGACAATATACAGCCTTGATGTACTCCTTTTCCTGTTTGGAACCAGTCTTTGGTTCCATGTCCAGTTCTAACTGTTGCTTCCTGATCTGCATACAGCTTTCTCAGGAGTCAGGTCAGGTGGTCTGGTATTCCCATGTCTTTCAGAATTTTCCATAATTTATTATGATCCACACAGTCAAAGGCTTTGACATGCTCAATGAAGCAGAAATAGATGTTTTTCTGGAACTCTCTTGCTTTATCAATGATCCAGAATATGGTGGCCATTTCATCTCTGCTTCCTCTGCCATTTCTAAAACCAACTTGAACCTCTGGATGTTCACGGTTCATGTATTGTTGAAGGCTGACTTGGAGAATTTTGAGCATTACTTAACTAGCATTTGAGATGAGTGCAACTGTGTGGTAGTCTGAGCGTTCTTTGGCATTGCCTTTCTTTAGGGTTGGAATGAAAACTTATCTTTTCAGTGGTCCTGTGGCCACTGATGAGTTTTCCAAATTTGCTGGCATATTGAGTACAGCACTTTCACAGCATCATCTTTTAGGATTTGAAATAGCTCAACTGGAGTTCCATCAACTCCACTAGCTTTGTTCATACTAATGCTTCCTAAGGCCCACTGGACTTCACATTCCAGGATGTCTGGCTCTAGGTGAGTGATCACACCATCATGCTTATCTGGGTCTTAAAGATCTTTTTGTACAGTTCTGTGTATTTCTGCCACCTCTTCTTAATATCTTTTGCTTCTGTTAGATCCATGCCATTTCATCTTTTCATGAAATGTTCCATTGGTATCTCTAAATTTCTTGAAGAGATCTCTAGTCTTTCTCATTCTGTTTGCCTCTATTTCTTTGCAGTCATCACTAAGGAAGGCTTTCTTATCTCTCCTTGCTATTCTATGGAACTCTGCATCAAAATGGGTATATCTTTCCTTTTCTCCTTTGCTTTTCACTTCTCCTCTTTACACAGCTATTTGTGAGGCATACTCAGATAGCCATTTTGCTTTTTTGCATTTCGTTTTCTTGGGGGTGGTCTTGTTCTCTGTCTCCTGTACAGTGTTACGAACCTCCATCCATAGTTAATCAGGCACTGTGCCAATCAGATCTAGTTCCTTAAATCTATTTCTCACGTCCACTGTATAATCCTAAGGGATTTGATTTAGGTCATACCTGAATGGTCTAGTGGTTCTCCCCACTTTTTTTCAATTTGTCTGAATTTGGCAATATGGAGTTTATGATATGAGCCACAGTCAGCTTCCTGTCTTGATTTTGCTGACTGTATAGAGCTTCTCCATGTTTGACTGCAAAGAATATAATCAGTCTGATTTCGGTGTTGACCATCTTGTGATGTCCATGTGTAGAGTCTTCTCTTGTGTTGCTGGAAGAGGGTATTTGCTATGACCAGTGCGTTCTCTTGGCAAAACTCTGTTAGTCTTTGCCCTGCTTCATTCTGTACTCCAAGTCCAAATTTGCCTGTTGCTCCAGGTGTTTCCTGACTACCTACTTTTGCATTGCAGTCCCCTGTAATGAAAAGGACATCTTTTTTTTTTTTTTTTTTTTTTTTTTTTTTTTTTTTTTAAGGACATCTTTTTTGTGTGTTAGTTCTAGAAGGTCTTGTAGGTCTTTATAGATCCATTAAATTTCAGCTTCTTCAGCATTACTGGTTGGGGCATAGACTTGGATTACCGTGATATTGAATGGTTTGCCTTGGAAACGAGCAGAGCTCATTCTGTCATTTTTGAGACTGCATCCATGTACTTCATTTTGGACACTTTTGTTGACTATGAGGGCTACTCCATTTCTTCTAAGTGATTCTTGCCCACAGTAGTAGATATAATGGTCATCTGTGTTAAATTCACCCATTCCAGTCCATTTTAGTTCACTGATTCCTAAAATATTGACGTTCACTCTCGCCATCTCCTGTTTGACCACTTCCAATTTGCCTTGATTCATGGACCTAACACTCCACTATGTAATATTGCTCTTTACAGCCATCGGACTTTCCTTCCATCACCAGTCACATCCACAACTGGGTGTTGTTTTTCCTTTGGCTCCATTTCTTTGTTCTTTCTGGGGTTATTTCTCCAGTGATCTCCAGTAGCATATTGAGCATCTGCCAACCTGGGGAGTTCATCTTTCGGTGTTCTATCATTTTGCCTTTTCTTTCTGTTCATGGGGTTCTCAAGGCAAGAATACTGAAGTGGTTTGCCATTCCCTTCTCCAGTAGACCACATTTTGTCAGAACTCTCCGCCATGACCCATCCATCTTTGGTGGCCCTACACAGCATGGCTCATAGTTTCATTGACTTAGACAAGGCTTCGGTCCATGTGACTAGATTGGTTAGTTTTCTGTGATTGAACCCAGGTCTTCCACCTTGCAGGCAGATTCTTCCCAGCTGAGCCACCAGGGAAGCCCAGTTGTATGTTTAGTCGATATTAATACATTTTCACCATCATCCCTGAAGAAAATTCTGTGTCAGGGCAGAACCAGATTCACATGGGAATGCAGAGAGTAGGTGTGGGGACTCTGGCCAGACATGTGGGAGGAAAGCCCAAAGAATGTACCAAGCAAAGGTCTAGCGTGTTGGCTTCTGCTGTCCTCCATACCACAAGTGGAAGCTCATGAATTAACCAAACCCACCTGAGGGTCTGACATTAGGGAAGAAGGAGTATCAGTGGGTCATCTACATGGCTCTGACTCCTGCCCCCACAGGCGACACCGTGAAGACACCCTCATACACCCCACTGAGGGGACTGGTCATCGTTTCCCAGGAGCAGAAATGCTGGTGTTCAGGGATTCGCAGGCTTCACTGGATGCGGTCGTGCCAGGCTGCTCCCTGTTATGGCTGCACCCATCTCCACTCCTACCGTATGCTGCGACCTTTGGGGTTTTTCTATTCTATAACTAGCCTATTTGTATCTTTTGCTCATTTCCACAAGTCAGAATTGCAGTTATCTTCTTGATCAGTGGGTTATTGAAAATATTGGTATATTCTTGATATTAATCTGTTACGGGCTTAAAACAATATTTAACAAGTACTTCCCCCACTCCTAGCTAAGAAGAATGTTTTATTACATTTTCTAGAGTAGCTTTATCTATTCGGTAAGTCAAGGAACATTTTTTGCTGGACACTGTTCCAGGCCTCCATGGAGATTCCCATCTAGATGGGATAGACTGTCAAGAAATGAAATAATAACTACACTAGGTAGCCTACGTGAAGGTCTTGAGAACTCTGGCTGGAAGTGCAGCTGGAGGAAAGAGAGGGAGAGCTTGGAGGAGTGGTTTTCCATTTTCAACCAGAGTGAAGGAGTAATAAAGAACTTAAAAAAAAAAAAAAAGATAAGAAGAAGATATCTAGGAATTTCTCTGGAGCTGTTGAGGACAGTGTGGGGTCAGTTCAGTTTCCTTGTTCCAGCTTAAACTTACTTTCAATGTCCATAAGCCCCTTCCAATGCTTAGTCAGTGCTAACTACAGGGTTTTAATCTGTTGCACCTGTCACTTCCAGAGCGGTTCCCTCTTTGTTTATTTTGGCTTCCTCTGTTTGCAGGTCTCTTCAGTGACTAATTTCCACCTTGACACAAGGGGGCAAAGGTGGTCACTTATTTAAGCTCGTTTGTCCAGTTGTATTGTGGGGAGGGAGTTCAGTTCAGTTCATTTCAGTCATTCAGTCATGTCCAACTCTTTGAGACCCCATGGACTGCAGCTCGCCAAGGAATCCCTGTCCATCTCCAACTCCTGGGGTTGACTCAAACTCATGTCCATTGAGTCTGTGATGCCATCCAACCATCTCATCCTCTGTCGGCCCCTACTGCTCCTGCCTTCAATCTTTCCAGTATCAGGGTCTTTTCAAATGAGTCACTTATTCGCATCAGGTGGCCAAAGTATTGAAGCTTCAGTTTCAACATCAGTCCTTCCAATGAATATTCAGGACTGATTTCCTTTAGGATGGACTGGATGGATCTCCTTGCGGTCCAAGGGACCCTCAAGAGTCTTCTCTAACACCACAGTACAAAAGCAGCTATTCTTCGACGCTTAGCTTTCTTTATAGTCCAACTCGCACATCCATACATGACTACTGGAAAAATCATAGCTTTGACTTTACGGACCTTTGTCCGTAAAGGAATGTCTCTGCTTTTTAATACACTGCCTAGGTTAGTTATAGCTTTTCTTCCAAGGAGTAAGCATCTTTTAATTTCATGGCTGCAGTCACCATCTGCAGTGATTTTGGAGCCCAAGAAAATAGTCTCTCACTGCTTCTGTTGTTTCCCCATCTATTTGCCATGAAGTGATGGGATCGGTTGCCATGATCTCAGTTTTTGAATGTTGAGTTTAAAGCCAACTTTTTCACTCCCCTCTTTCACTTTCATTAAGAGGCTCTTTAGTTCTTTGCTTTCTGCCATAGGAGTGGTGTCCATCTGCATATCTCAGGTTATTGATATTTTCCCAGCAATGTTGGTTCCACCTTTTGGGTCATCCTGCCCAGCATTTCACATAATGTACTCTGCATATAAGTTAAATAAGCAGTGTGACAATTTACGGCCTTGACATACTCCTTTCCCGGTTTTGAACCAGTCCATTGTTCCATGTCCAGTTCTAACTGTTGCTTCTTGACCTGCATACAGATTTCTCAGGAGGCAGGTACAGTGGTCTGGTATTCCCATCCCTTTAAGAATTTTCCACAGTTTGTTGTGATCCACGCAGTCAGAATCTTTGGCGTAGTCAGTAAAGTAGAAGTAGATGTTTTTTCTGGAATTCTTTTGCTTTTTCTATGATCCAGTGGATGTTGGCAATTTGATGTCTGCTTCCTCTGCCTTCATCTTGAACATCTGGAAGTTCTTGGTTCGCATACTCTTGACCGTGGCCCGAGTGAGCTCCAGCCTGTGGTCTTCTGTCCAGTGTGTGTGCAGGGCCCCGCCTCACCCTGAGGACGGGGAATGGACAGCTGTGCACGGGCCTCTGACCTGGGGAAGGCTACCCGCATGCAGCGCCCTGGGGCTGGGTCTCTCCTGTCCCTTGTGTGTGTGGCGGAGCAGGGCGGCCGCAGACGGGGATGGCTGGCGGCTGCCGTCCACCGTTGCAGAGCCCTGTGCCTTCATGCAGGTAGGGTCTTGGCGTCCTCTGGACCCTTTGTTGGGAAACGGCAGCTGTGGGAGGGATTCTTGGGCAGGCTATATGACCCGGGTGAGGCGGGGCATGGCGGGGCGTTGGGCTTACAGCAGGACTGTGGGGGTCAGCGGGACAGAACAGCATACATCTCCCGCTCCAGTCCTTCTGCTCTGGAGCAAGTCAGCCACTCCAGGGTGTATATCTGCCCATGTCCATTCAGTAGCCTCTTCCATTTTATTTACTTACTCCGTTTCACGTTTTGGTGAAGAGGTCCCAAGTATATGAGTATGTTCACTTCAGTGAGCTGGCAGTGTGTATGCACATGGGGGGGCTGTGGGTGTGTCTGAAACTTCCTGCTGTTGAGAGTTAGCCCACGGCATGTAGGGTGTGCTGCTCTGCTCTCTGAGGGGCCTGTGAGTTGAGGGCAGCAGCTATTGACACGACCTTGCCTGATCTCTGCTTCCAGATCCTGCAGTCCCTCTCAGTGCCGATGAAGATGCTGGAGCAGCAGGTGAACCAAGGCCAGCCAGGGCCCCTTGAGCATGGTGCTGCTCAGCCAGGTGAAGATGGCCCTGGAGCCAGCCCCAGCCCCGCACCCCATCCTGCACCTGCAGCCCCAGCAGCTCCTGCAGTTCCAGCAGTGGCACCTGCTGCAGCAGCCCTACTCTCCACCCCCGCTGTACCCATTCCAGCCACCACAGGCCCACCTGCACCAGTTCCCCCAGCAGCCCCAGCCGCCGCTGCAGCTGCAGCTTGCCCACTTGCAGCAGCAGATGCAGTCGACGCCGACGGTACAGCCACCCGGCCAGACGGCCCAGGCCCTGAAGACCCTGCCGCCCAGGCGCAGGCTCAGCCCCTGCTGTTTGGACATGACCCTGCAGTGGAGAGTTAGTAATATGCATCTCTGTCTTTCCCTCTCCTGAAACCCTTGTACCTTCTCTGAGAGCGTTTGAGGGCAGGCTAAGGATTCATGTCAAGGTAATACTTAGAAAGTAGGAGCTATAGTTAGGAATTGTTAGGTTTCTCCGGTGGTTTGGGCCTCTGTCCCTACCCTGAAGTGAACACCAGTGTCCTTGGAATGGTGGGCTGTCTCAAGGACCACTCGGAACACTCGGCACCCAGACATAAACTCTGGTGGTTCCCAGTTTTGAATCACGTAATATTGGTGATTGAGTAGCTCCATTTGTAGCAGCTGTATTTGTAGGACCTTTTGCAGAGGTCCTCAGACTACTGGTGGAGACATCATGGGAAAGCATGACTAACTTCATAAATTCACATCAAACTCTGAACTTTTTCATGTTTTGTGCACACATTCACAGAATGGGGGTTCTAATTCATTTTCCTTGTATAATTCTGTTCTAGTCCCAGAAGAAGGCTTCTTCCTGGGATGTGTGTTTGCAATCGTGGATTATCCAGAGCAGATGTCTGACAAGCAGCTGCTGGCCACCTGGAAAAGGGTGAGGTCACTGAGATACATGTACCTGCGCACACACATACACGTGTACCTACGCCTATAACCTCTGGGTTGGCCAGGAAGCTCATTTGTTTTTACTGTAAGATGGCTCTGATAGCACTTAATTGACTTTAACTTCATGCAAAACAATTTTGTTAGATTGTTCTGTGACAGCTGTCTTATCAGTATGCATTCTCTTAAACAGTTATCAAAATTGGTGAATTTCTGTGTAGCCACTTTAATATTGAAGATGAAAGAAACAAAGGAATAATTTCGGGCATATTATGCTTAATTATTTAAAGAAGGGTAAAAGCACAATTGAAAAAAAAGAGAGAGAGAGAGAGAGCTTTGTCCAGTGTATGGAGAAGGTGCTGTGACTGATCAAACGTGCCAGAAGTGGATTGCAAAGTTTCCTGCTGGAGGTGTCTTGCTGGATGATGCCCCTCAGCTGGGTAGACCCTTTGAAGTTGATAGCGACCAAATCGAGATGTTAGCTGAGAACAGTCAACATTATACCACATGTGAGATAGCCAACATACTCAGAACATCCAAATCCAGCACTGAGAATGAATTGTACCAGCTTGGTACAATTACTTCATTACTTTGATGTTTGGGTTCCACACAAGTGAAGCGAAAAAAGCCTTCCTGACTATTTTTCCACATGCAGTTCTCTACTGAAACATAACAAAAAACGTTTTGTTTTTACAACAAATTGTGACCAGTGATGAAGCAATACTGTACAATAATGAACAGAAGAGATTTGGGGGCAAGTGAAATGAACTACCACCAACCACACCAAAGAAGGTGGTGTTGTGTATATGGAGGGAATGGAAGGGAGTCCTCTGTTGTGAGCTCCTTCTGGAAGACCAAATGATTAATTCCAACAAGTACTCCTCCTGATTAGACCATCTGAAAGCAGCCCTTGATGAAAAGCACCCGGAATTAACCAACAGAAAACTCACATTCTTCCATTTTTCGTTGATGTTTGATGACCAGGCAAAAACTGTTAGAGCTTGTCTGGAAAGTTCTGATTCATCCACCTTATTCACCAAACATGGCGCCTTGGTCTTTACAAGATTCTCTTACTGGAAAAAAAAATTTTTTTAATTGTCTGGAAGACTGTAAAAGGCACCTGGAACAGTTCTTTGCTCAGAAAGATAAAAAGTCTTGGGAAAATGGAATTATGAAGTTGCCTGGAAAATGGCAGACGGTAGTGGAACAGAACAGTGAATACGTTGTTCAGTAAAGTTCTTGGGGCAGATAAAAAGTATGTCTTTTAGTTAAAAGGAACTTTTTTGCCAACCCAAGAAGTTCTCACCCTTTTGGTAACGGTGTTCCCCTCAGTGCCACACGGCCGTGTAACCACTGCAGTTGGGATACAGGACGGTATCAAAAAATTCAGAAATTCAGAAACTGAATTTAACTTCATCTTGCTTTGCTTTCTTTTTTTCCTTTTAGAATAAAGTTTCTTAAAGGCAGTGCTTCTGGCCCCAGGGATCAGTTGGCGATGTCTGACACCTTTCTCGCTGTCCCAGCAGGGGAAGTGCTCATGGCACCTGGGGTGGGGGTCGGGGTTCATCCAGCCCCCTGAGACGTGGGACGCCCCACAGCTCAGATCAGCTGGTTTATCTAAAACGTCCACAGCGCCCTGTCTTAGAAAGAGAGCATCCCTCTCTTCCTCCAGAAGTTCAGATGAAACGGGGCTTAGAGTTCATTTTTGCTGTGTAGTGCTGGGTGGGAAAGCCCATAGATATAACTGATAGTTCATTCACACTTTGGGAAATACACTGTGTACATAATGTGGCGGGTCTCGTGAACTGCTGTCCGACTGGAGATCACAAGTCCCTCTTCCCCGGGCGTGGGAGTTGACTGACCGTGGGTCTCATGTGTGTGCAGATCATCCAGACACATGGAGGAGCCGTGGACCCCACGTTCTCGAGCCGCTGCACCCACCTGCTCTGCGAGAGTCAGGTCAGCGGGCTGTTCACACAGGTGAGGGCTCAGCTCTTCCGGGACTGGGGGGCTCTGAGAGATGCTGGGACGGTCATGCTTGGAAAGGTCTTTCTCCCACCTCTGAAGACAGGAAACCGCTTCTCACTGGTTTCCATCCACCTTTGGCGTGTGGACACCTCTGGCCCCTGGCTTCTCTGTCTGTGAGGACTGGGGAGGAAAGGCAGGTTCCCAATGAGGGGGAGGTGGACACCGTCCACCCCGGCAGGGCCACCCGAGCATGGAGTGGCGGGAGCAGGGTCGCTCGGAGCTGCTGACAGGCAGCTCCCCCTTGGGGCGGCCTGCGCTCATCCCCTCAGGGCTCACTTCTGTTCTTCTCTGATGGGTTCTTGTTCATGGACTGACTGCCGTTAGTGTGTATGTGGTACATGGCCTCTGAGAAATGCCTGGTGAAGAGCACGTAGGGGTCATCCCGAGGTTAACTTCAGGGGCAGTTACGTTTTCATAACTCGCTGTGTTCTCACGGGGCAATTTGAATTCTGATGATCGGGAGTGTCTTCTCTTTCCATGATTAAAGTCATTTCCTGGGCTGTCAGCTCTCCTCCCCGTGGTCGGCTCTTGTTCCTGTGTTTCAGGTTGTGTTCAGGTTAACCTGTGACACTGTTGTAGTTTATTAACTTAGTAAATTGAGTGCTAAGCTCCTGAAATTCCTATATTTATTGGACTTCCAGTAAAAATGACCTTGTAGTTACACAGTTCTGTATGTCACCTGCAGTAAAGCCCCCAACGACCGGCCCGTATTGTTGTGTTTGCAGGCGATAAAGGAGAGGAAGAGGTGCATCACGGCACACTGGCTGAACACGGTCCTGAAGAAGAAGAAGCTGGTGCCGCCCCATCGGGCCCTGCACTTTCCACTGGCCTTCCCGCTGGGGGACAAGCCGTGCTCCCAGCATGTAAGGCTCTCCCTGCCTCCCTGAACAGAATAAGCATCTTGTTTCCTTCTCTGTCCCCCTGGCACAGTCACAGCTTCCTGACATTTAACAGGTTCCCCCAAGTCTTTGACACTGTTTAATAAATGCCTTCGCCCTGGTGGCTCCTGCCTGCAATGCAGGAGACCCGGGTTCAATCCCTGGGTTGGGAAGATCCACTGGAGAAGGAAATGGCAACCCACTGCAGTATCCTTTTCTGGAAGATCCCATGGACAGAGGAGCCTGGAGGGCTACAGTTCATAGCGTCGCAAAGAGTCAGACATGACTGAGCGACTTCACTTTCACTTTACAATTAAGCGTCTGACACCAGAAGTGGCCACAGCTGGGCGGACATCATCTCCTGTCGGTTCTCCCTGTCAGATGAGCCCAAAACCGGGATCAGAAACAAGAACTGACCAATATTCGTAGGCTTAGTAAAGTAACTCCATTAACATGATCGGAACAGTGCCATGCTAACACAGGAAAGCATTCTCCATTTGGTATGTTTGCTTTCCGTCCCCCCTTGCTGTCTCATGTGCAGCATTGTCAGCAGTGACAGCATTCTCAGAGGTGATGTCGCCAAGTGCCCCTCAGTGCCAGAGGAGGAATGGAAACACGTGTGTCTGTAGCGCAACCAACAGGGAGAAGAAAGAGCCACACTAACTGGGTTAAACCATCATTGCATCTTGACCTTACTGGACCTTCCCCCCCCCAGATTATCTCCGTGACTGGGTTCGTTGACAGCGACAGGGGCGACCTGAAGCGAATGGTGTAACCTGGCAGGTGCCAAGTACACGGGCTACCTGTGCCGCAGCAACACCATCCTCATCTGCAGAGAGTAAACGCAGCCACCGCCACGTCCGCCCTCAGCCTGCTTGGCACCACTCTGGGTCCCTCAGTCAGCCAGGGTTCCATCTCTGCCCGCACAGGGCCTCTGAGGGAACTTCGAGGCCCTGCAGCAGACACAGTATGGCTGCTACACCGCCTTTGGCCTGCAGGACCCCTTCGCCCTGACCCCACACCTGGTGGTGAACCTTCTGGGTAAGCAGGCCAACTCCCTGTGGCCGTGGGCTGGGGCTCCAGACACTGCTCTTGGCTTCAGGGTCACGTCGGTTTTTATCTCCTCTCCTGTTTCCTCTCCACGCTGTCTCCCACTGCACTGAGCCCAGAAGTTTTGTTGGCTTGTATTTTTGTTTGCTTTTTTTAATGGACTCTCAGAAGTGGAAGGAACACTAGAAAGCCTTTTGATCTTGTCTTTCAAGCCAGCTCTCATTTAACTTGCTCTGTGAGAAACGGCACCCCCAGCCCCCCACTTTCTGCTGCACAGATCCCGAGGAAGGCCCACTGCCCTGACTGTACACCAGATGGTGCTTAACCCCATTTACCCACCTGAGCGTCACTCCAGGAAGTGGTCGCTCGAACGCTGCTTTAACATGTGCTCCCATGAAGGAGCCCGTCCAGTTCTGGTCCTAAAGGTCTCAGTCGCAAGAAATCCCTTTCTGGTTTTGAGCCACAGCCAGCCTGCTTCCCTGGGACAGACCTGGCTATGACGTCCACTCTGAAGCCGTGGTGCAGACGCCAGGCCCTTCCTCGGTGGACACGTGTCCTTGAGGGCCCAGCCGGGCCGCCGCCCCCACGTGCTGTGCTCCTCACAGTCAGTTTCTAGGACGCCAGACCACGGGGCTCCCGGAACTGTCTGGGGTTCAGCACATGCGGGTGGGCGGTGCCTGCACTGGGCCACAGGCTGCTGGTTTGCTCAGCTTTGTCTTGTACGGACACTCAGCCCCCGCCAGGCTTCCCTGTAAACTCAGGAATAGTCCTTACGGTCCCCTTGTTGGAGGCCATCACCCGAGCCACTGCGTGTCCAGGATGACCCACACCTGGAGAGGCTTCTCATTTCTGCTATTATTGATACACTTCCATTTTAATTTCTTTATTGGGATATGGTTGGTTTATAATGTTGTGCCAGTTTCAGGTGTGCAGCAAACTGAATCAGTCATACTTGTACATATGTCTACTTTTTTTTTAAAGATTCTTCTCCCACGTAGCTATTACAGAGTATGGAGTAGAGTTCCCTGTGCTATATGGCAGGTCCTTATTGTTAACCTGTTTTATAATAGTGTGTGTGTGTGTGTCCTGAAAGGGCTTTTATATTGATAAGGGCTCCTTTATGTACATAGTGTTTCTGAAAAGTAACCTGTTTCTCTCTTCAGAAGCTTGGAGAGTTCCGTTGAAAGTGTCAGTAGAGTTGTTGATGGTATGTCAGGTTAGTCACCTTACTTACTGTGTTACAAAGAAGTAGGGATATGTTTGTATCTGTAACTAATTCTTTTAGTAATTGGCCGTCATGACCAATGAGGGCTGAATCTTCTCGCCTGTCATAAGCTGTTCAGTGCACCCTGTGTCTTTATCCTCTCTGTTGGTGATATTGGGAGTTACTCAGTCACATGACACATGTTAGCCCCATGACTTCTTCAGAGAGCTACGTGAGTGCTTACAGAACTGCAGAGCAGAATACAGGGAGACCGTGTGTTTCCGTGGTGTTCAGGAGGTGGGAACTGGGGCGCCAGAGTGTCAGCCCTGACCGCAGCACTTCACTGTGGTGGTGGACTTCCAGGCCACTGGCTGGGGTCTCTGATGGGCTGCCTTCAGGATGGGCTGTTCTGCACTGGAGTGCCAGGGGTTGGTTGGTAGGCAGCTCTGGTAGGGCTGCCTTTCACTTGGGGGGGAGGGTCATCTCCACCCTCATCTCAGATGGAGAGGTGGTTGCTCCCCATAGTAGAACATAAATGTGTGTGCTTGTGTAAGAAAGACTGGGTTAGAGGCAAGGAAGGGGTGAGGGGGCAGCAGCCACAGTGCGAGACTGGCTGTGGGGGGCCTCTAGGGGCACTGGCTCCCCAACGGCCTCCACATCTCTGCACGTCAGGGCCTCCAGCTGGTTTTAGGAGCATGGGCGCTGTGCCTGGGACACAGAGTGGCCGTCAGAGGCCTGCCTTCCCCGCCAGTGTCCTGTTACCCAGCCGTCCTGCACCCTCATAGGGGAACCTCCGTCTTTCTGGAGGGGTGTAGTTGCAATCATTGTGTTTTCCAGATTCCCTTGAGACACAAAGTATTTGAAGTAAAAAGTGTTTTGAAAAGTTCAAGGTTGAAGATTAAATCTATCACAAGTGCTAGGAGAGGGGTGAAGACATCTTAAGAACTGTTGGGTCTCATGAATAGAGAGGGTGGCCAGCGCCAGGGCCTCCCTGGACAGTTGCATGTGCCCGTGGTCTCTGCCAGTTGTGCCTTGGGGAGTGTTTCTTGTGTGTGGTGAGATGGGTAGAAAGCGCTCAGAAGCTGCTGTGTTACTGGGGAGGTTGACTAAGGTAAATCATCTGTTAATTACAGGGTGCAAGACTACCTCCCAAAGCGAAGCAGAATGAAGTAACTAATATCCAGCCTTCTTCCAAAAGAGCCAGGTAGGAAGAATCACCTTTTTTTTTTTTTTTTTTTTTTTTTAATGGTTGATGATCTTTTACGTTCTGTTCTAGGAAATGGTGGCAGTTGGGGAAATCCCTAAGATTTTCACTTGGAAGGGCTTTCCAGGTGACACTAGTGGTAAGGAACCCGCCTGCTAATTCAGGAGACATGAGACATGGGTTCAGTCCCTGGGTTGGGAAGATCCCCTGGAAGAAGGCATGGCTACTCACTCCAGTATTCTTGCCTGGAGAATCCCCATGGACAGAGGAGTCGGGCGGGCTACAGTCCATGGGGTCACAAAGAGGTGGGCACGACTGAGCTACGAAACCACCAGGACTTGGAAGGATGTGCCGCTTGCATTGCAGCTGTATCATGACATCTCTCGTTTCATCACTGGAGATAAACGGGGATTAGCCAGTGTCTTTTCCTTTCTTATTAAAAAAAAAAAGTCCAATCTTCTGTTTTATCTTTTCTCTATCTTGCCAGAACCCCCATTGTATGAAACGAGCTGCTGTGGTGGGATGGGGGTGGGGGGACTGGAACCCGGCTCTAGGCATCCTCAGTGTGTGCCCGGGAGCCCACGTCCGACCCCTGACCCAGGTCAGGATGGGGGATGGAGCCCCCTCTGTGGGGCTGGGGTGGGGGTGTTGTCAGACTTGTTCTGGTCTCACCTGGTGGAGGTAAGCTGGTGGTTTAACTAGAACCGAGAGACCCTCTGAGCTGCATTGAGTGAGGGTCTTTGTCTCTTCCCTGCTCCTCAGTCCCCTCCTTCCAGTCCCCACAGCCACCCAATCTGGGGATTGCTGGATTCTTTAGCAAAAGCCTAATTGTGTGATTATATACATCATTAAAACACTACAGATTTTTTTTTTATTTCATAGACTGTCTCAAATATAAGCTAAAAGTAGGGCTTGAACAAATTTAAGCAAAGAAGTTTAATATAGAGTGTGTGCTTGAGTCGACCAGCTTTGCTCCGCATCAGAGCTTCTGGGGTGAGATGGGTCCTGTGGGATACGGTGGGGGACTGGGGACCACAGAGGGCCCTGGAAGCCCTCCCTTCCGCCCTCACAGACCCCCAGGGACAGTGCAGGCTGGGGGGTGGTGCCTGATCAGCCCTTCCCCTAGGGGTGCCAGGTGAGAGTCCTTTGGGGTGACTTTGTGTAAATGATGGGAAAGAAAGAGCAGGTGAATCACTGCACTTTCCCTTTAAGAACAGAAAACCACACACAGGTAAAGCTCTCAGAGCTTCTTAACACTGTTAAAATGAAAATGTCTTGTTTGGTAAAGAACATATTAGGGAAGTAATAGCCGTTCTTTTCTATGTGTGTTTGATAGAATCGAAGATACTCCACCTCCCTCCAAGAAGTTACCACTGGAACTGACCCCTTTTGTGCTTTTCACTGGATTTGAGTCTGTTCAAGTTCAAGAGTACATAAAGGTGAAATTTCCTTCTATTTCGTATAAGGATTTTTAGGAATGTTCCTTTCTGTTTATATTTGCTTTAGGCTAGCAGTTTTATTAGGTTAACATGTAATTAGGAATATCATGTTGTAACATTGTTCGTCGTGTTTATTTATAAACTGCGTGATCATTACATCATTGCTTTCCCGCCTCATTATTGCTGTTACTTCCTCCTCAGATGCTTTCTTTCTTGTTAGGACGACTCAGGTGAGGAGACCAAGAGCAGTCTTGTAATCACACATTAGCAAAGCCGCGCAAATACCATTTTCATAAGGGCATTAGCTTACGAGAGTAGCTGTGCCCCTTCAGGTTTCCTAAATGAACCCACCATCTTCTCAAGACTTGTTCTCTCTGGTGGGGCGGGCCCAGGGGTCACAGGTGTTTTTGTATTTATTTACATAAATGCACTTCTGGAAGTAACACCAGGAGGGATTGTGGGCTTGTGTCTGGGGAGGGAATGGTTAAAATATAGTTGACCTGTATCACAGGGATTCAAACATTTCCCTTTATTTTTTTTAAAGGAAAAGAAATAATTACAAATGCTACCACAAAATTATTTTTTACTTTTAAAATTGGGTATGAAGAGATCATCTTTTACACGTCTGTCTTAAGTCGATTTTTATGTCATCATTTCTTAGAGACTGTGTCTTAACGTGCCTTATCAATACTCACTTCGGCGTAGACAGCCTGGGAGGTTCACTCCTTATGTAGCGAGCTGCCTTGTTCTCAGAGCTTTCTACTTCTTCGCAGGGGTGTCCTCCTGGTGTCCAGTGGAGGTCCTGCTTTAATCTTGACTTGTGTGGCACGGATTAGGGAAATGTACATTGTCACTTCCAGTTTCCACTTTGCTCGCACGGTGGCGTAGGTCTGGCTTCACCGCTTTCACCATTTTGTGCTGCCGAGAGTCCCATTCACGGTCTGGACATGTCCCGGGTTGAGGGTGGGCGGGCGGCTCTGCAGACCAGATGGTCTCACCTCTGCTCTGCGTTCCCGGCCCTCAGAAGCTCCACATCCTGGGTGGGGAGGTCGCCGAGTCTGCACAGAAGTGCACCCACCTCATCGCCAGCAAGGTGAAGCGGACCGTCAAGCTCCTGATGGCCGTTTCCGTGGTGAAGCACATCGTCACCCCAGAGTGGCTGGAGGAGTGCTTCAAGTGCCGCAAGTTCATCGGTAAGTGGCCGAGCCGCACCCTGTGCACTGGATGCCCAGTTAGGAGGGTTTTTGCCTTCAAATTTGTCCCCATTTTCATCCCAGCACACATCAAGTTCATTTTTTAACTCTGTGAATTTAAATGGATAAATAACAAATTTTTTCATGTCCCAGTGAGTAATTTGATATCTGTGCATTTTACTGTGAAATAGGAAGGTTGTGGTAATTGGGGAAGTACTGGGGAAGAGCTCTGTAGCCCTGCCTTGTTTCCCTGATATGCTGGCTGTCCAACGGGGTTCCAGGTGTGGGACAGTGGACGCAGCAGGGCCAGGGAGCGCAGGAGTGTCCTGGGAACACGGGGCAGGTGGCCTCGGGGACAGTTTGGGGCACCCACCTCCAGGACAGGCAGGGGCATCCGTGGTGGGACCTTCACTCCGCTGCTGTGTGCCCCTGCCCCACCCCGAATGCCTCCTGCCAGAGGCTGCACAGGTGGTCCTTGGGTGGTGTCCACAGTGGTCCCTTCTCCTCTCCGCCTGCTCTTGAGTCATCTGTGGGAAGCACTTTGAAGTCTGTAGTTGCCGCTGCTCCTCGGCCGACTCTCCTTTATCCCCTGTTTCCTCACATGTCTCCTTTCTGTCTCATCCGTGGGGTTGTCACTGTTCCCACGTCACCCCGCTGTAACCAGTGACCTCTGGTCGTGCTGGCTTCAGTGTCCTCTCTGCCCTTCCCATCAGTCGTGACCACCTGGTAGCTTTTGGCAAAACAAGAACATCCTAGACTCGTCTTAGGCTTTTCTGCCCTAGTGCTGGCACCAGCGTGTCCCAGGGACCCCCCACCCCGCCCCCAGTTCCAGTCTCAGGGCAGACCCAGGGAGCTGATGGCACTCCGGCCCATGGGGTCTGGCTATGCCAAGCCGACTCACACGGTGCTCCTCGTGTCTATCTGTCCAGTTCCAGTCCCACACCACAGGGCTCAGGCTCGTCTCTCCCTTCCCGTGTCTGTACTCCAGCAGTGAGAAGCCTGCTCCCAATGTCCTAAATACATTAGCTTCCTGGACGAGTCCCATATAGTCAGCCCCCATCGGCCACCCCTGCCTTCCCACCCCTGCAGCACACCGCCCCTGCCTGGGCTCTGACAGCTTTAAGACTGGACGCTTCTATCATGGGGGAGGGGTATTTTGACGTTTTGTATTTATATCTATATAGTTTGAGACACCAGTTGTATAGGTTATTTCTTTCTGGAATACACATGCCCTTTGCACTGCTGTGGAAAGTTTGACTCTTGCCACAACTCCGACCAAGTTAATATAATTCTGCTGCTCCTCTTAGAAACCCAAGGTTGTTGTAGCTACTGTGTTGCTTTCAGTGTCATCTCTCACCTTAAACAGGGACCGCTTCCTGTCCTCCCTCACAGCTCTTCAGCAGGCACAGCAACCTTCATCATGCTATAGAAACTAGCATTTCAGATACATCACTTCATTCAAGTATGTAACTTCATGCATGACAGTACTTCTTTGTTCATTTTTTAACTTCATTTTTTAGACATTCTTCTCTTCTTTCACCTAGTGTAGTGCCTTCTTTTTCTGCTGGTGGCTGATGGACTTGCATTTCTAGCAGTTGTTAAATCTCAGTGTCTCCTGAGTGACCTGATGGAGTCAGCAACTATGCTCTCTGAGCTGAGAATGGTTTTCTCGTTTTTAAGGCGTTGTTAAAAAAGAGAAGGGCAAGTGACATACCCAGCATGTGGCCTGTCAGCCCTACAGCCTGTCGTCTGACTCAGCCTGACCCTGGACTGTTAGTTTGGTTATGATGATGGAATGCTTTTCTGAATGAGATGTATTCATAAGAGGATGAAAACATTTTGTGATCTTTACTTTTTGAAAAATTGGGTATTATTTAAAAATTCTTAGATCCTCAAAATCTGGTAAAACCATCCTTTACAAATTGCTGTACATGTTCATGTATAAAAGGAACTTGTTTTTGGTACATCTGTAAAATATGGCTAATTGACTCTCAGCTGGAGTCCAGTGGCTCTGAAGTCACTGGTCCTTGTGAGCACAAGCTGGCCACGAACCTGGTTCCCAGCCTGTCCCTCCACATGGGCACTCTTCACCTGGGTCCGGGTTGGGGTGCTCTGGCCCCCCAACAGTGTGAAGTTACAACTGAGGGGGAGGTGGGGAGCCGCCCAGGAATGACAGGAGGGTCCATGGACGGCTGTCAGAACATTTGTTCCTAAAAGTTAAGAAACACTGATCCAGGAGGAAGAGTGTCTTTGGCCTGGCTGGCTGTTTTCGGGAGGAAGGTAAATGAAACATAATCGGGGAGACTTACTCATTCGCAGGTTTCACAGGTGGATGCCAGCACCTGGCTCACTGGGGCACCCGGAGCCAGTCACACGTGGTGCACCCCAGTGCCAGGCACTTTCTGAGGCTGTGCTGTCTTCCTTTTCAGACGAGCAGAACTACCTTCTCCGAGATGCGGAGGCCGAAGTGCTTTTCTCCTTCAGTTTGGAGGAGTCCTTGAGGAGGGCCCACGTTTCTCCGCTTTTCAAGGTACGCCTGGACTGGAGCTCAGATCAGCTGCTGCAGCTGGGCAACCATGACGGAGTGGGCAGCTTGCACCCAGAGAGCTGGGCTCTCCCCACTCCCCCTGTGCAGTCAGGCCTCCTCTAGGATGTGTTCTGTGTCTAAGCGAATCGATATGGAGAGAGATGCACTACAAGTAACCCGGGTTCAAAGAGTATGCTATGAATAGTGTGTAAGAGATTTACATTTTTATTTTTGCTTTTACCAACTTATGTTAATACTATTCTCATAAAATGTATATTCAGCTGGAAAATGGAGACCAATCTTGAGAAAATATTAACTGAATATGTGTCTAATAATTCTAAACTACAGTGTTTAAATGTTTCTAAGTTAGAACAGTTTGGAAAAAAAATTTTTTTGTATCAAACAGGGGCTTAGTAGATTAATAGAGGCAGGTTTTTTGTTTGTTTGTTTGTTTTGCTCTTAAGGAGCCAACTTAGGAATCCAAAGAGATTTTCAGTACTGAGTTAAGAGTACATTCTGGTTCTGCCCTGACATGGTTTTTCTCCAGGGATGATGGGGAACCTTATTAATATCTGCTAAAGCAACAACTAAAACTGTAACAATGCCTGTTCACAGCTCCCGCTTTGCAGCACCCACAGGGGAACCTGGGATAGAGAGCTCATTTAGTCATCTGTAAGCATCTGCAAGGCTGTACTTCCCACCTCGCTTTTGTACAGGATCCCTAGTCCAACTCCACACTGGCCTTTAGTTAGACAAGGTGGCCTGCTCTCTTCTCCTTGTGTTGATTTTTTAAATTTATTTTTGCCTGTGTTGGGTCTTACTTGGTGCATACAAGCTTTCTCTAGTTGTAGGGAGTGGAGGCTACTCTCTAGTTATTATACACAGGCTTCTCATGACGGTCACTTCTCTTATCACAGAACATGGGCTCTAGAGCACATGCTCAGTAGTTGTGGGGCACGGGCTCAGGTGCTCCATGGCATGTTGGATCTTCCCCGACCAGGCATCAAAGCAGTGTCCCTTGCACTGACACGTGGATTCCTGTCCACTGAACCCCCAGGGAAGTCTTCCTCATGTTTTATCTTGCTCTATCCTGAATTGTAACCACTTCTATAACCTCTGCTTTCTCCTGGATTAAAAGTATATGTGTATATGTATGTGTGGGCTGAATCGTGTCTGACTATTTGCGACCCATGGACTCTAGCCCACAAAGCTCCTCTGTCCGTGGAATTTTCCAGGCAAAAATACTGGAGTGGATTCCCATTTCCTTCTTCAGGGGATCTTCCCCACCCAGGGACTGAAACTCTGTCTGTTGACTCTCTTGCTTTGGCAGGAGGATTCTTTACCACTAGTGCTACCTGTCTTTTGAAACCCCGAAAGAAAGTGTGGGGATTTATAAATTGGACCACCTGAATCATTTCCTCTACAAGGAGTTCACTGACACCATCCACTCACACCTGCTGCCTGTCCTTTCCCACTCCTTTCAAAGAGGTGCAGCTTAGCCTCTGCAGCCTTTGATATGCACCCCCCTTGACATGCGTTTTAACCTAAATATCAGCTTTGTTAATGATGAATCTGACTGGCAAGAACGTGGCTTGGGCAGTTTTTGTTGTTGTTCAGTCGCCCAGTCCTGTGTGACTCTTTGTGACTCCATGGACTGCAGCATGCCAGGCCTCCCTGTAACTCACCATCCCCTGGAGTTTGCCCATGTTCATGTTCTTTGCATCCCCTATGCCGTCCAGTTATCTCATCCCCTGACACCCTATTCTCTTTCTGCCCTCAAACTTTCCCAGTATCAGGGACTTTTCCAGTGAGTCAGTTGTTCCCATAGATGACCAAAATAATGGAGCTTCAGGTTCAGCTTCCACCCTTCCAATGAATATTCATGGTTCATGGTTGATTTCCCTTACGATTGACTGGTTTGATTTTCTTGCTGTCCAAGGGACTTTCAGGAGTCCTCTCCAGCACCACAGTTCGAAGGCTCAGATTCTTTGGTGCTCTGACTTCTTTATGGTCCAGCTCTCACAACCATATGTGATCACTGGGAAGACCATAGCCTTGACTCTTATGAACCTTTGTCGCAGAGTGATGTCTCTGCTTTTCAACACCCTGTCTAGTTTTGTCATTGCTTCCCTGCCAAGAAGCGATCGTCTTGTAGTTTCATGGCTGCAGTCACCGTCCACGGTGATTTTGAAGCCCAAGAAGAGGAAATCTGTCACTACTTCCACCTTTTCCCCTTCTGTTTACCATGCAGTAATGGGGCCAGATGCGATGATCTTAGTTTTTTAAATATTTAGTCTATGTCAGCTCTTTCACTCTCCTCCTTCACCCTCATCAAGAGGATTTTTAGTTCCTCTTTGCTTTCTGCCATTAGAGTGGTGTCATCCATATGTCTGAGGTTGTTGATGTTTCTCCCAGCTTGGGATTTCTCATGATGTGCTCAGCATATAGATTAAACAAATAGGGTGACAGAAGACAGCCCTGTCATACTCCTTTCTCAATCTTGATCAATCAATGTTTCCATACAGGGTTCTGTTTCTTTTTGACCCACACACAGGATTCTCAGGAGACAGGTAGGATGGTCTGCTGTTCCCATCTCTCTAAGAGCTTTCCACAGTTTGTCATGATCCACACAAAGACTTTAGCCTGATCAAGGAAACAGTGTGAGATGATTTTCTGAAATTCCCTTGATTTCTATATAAACCAGTGAATGTTGGCAATTTGATGTCTAGTTCCTCTTCCTTTTCTAAACCCAGCTTGGACATCTGGAAGTTCTTGGTTCACACAATGCTGAAGCCTAGCATGCAAGATTTTAAGCATGACCTTACTAGCATGGGAGATGAGTGCAATTGTCTGATGGTTAGCACAATCTTTGGTACTACCCTTCTTGGCAATTGGGATGAGGATTGGTCTTTTCCAGTCCTGTGGTCTTCCATATTTGCTGGCATAATGAATGCAAATCCTTGATGGCATCCTCCTTTAAGGAGTTGCAAAGTTCTGCTGGAATTTCATCACATCCACTAGCTTTTTTAACAGCAGTGCTTCTTGGGAAGCTGAGCAAAGTCAATTTGCTGACTTCCTTCAGATGGAGACCTGGGCGTGGCCACCTGTGGGGAAACATGGGCTCTGAAGACTGACCCACTTGCCCAGGCTGCTGCCTCCCACTGTCAGGTTCATTCCCTGTCACACTCTGATATGTGTGACAGATCTATTTTCTTTCACACGGTCTCTCACATTTACTTTCTCATACTGAGTCAGATCATCCATCACATGCACTCTTTCTATAATATTCCTACGTCACTCTATAATGCTTTTTCCATCACATGTATTCTCTCTCACACCCTCTCTCTCTTAGAATGCATCTCTGCCACTCTGCCACACACTCCCTCTGTCATGCTTTCTGCATCCAAGTCTCTTCCTGTCACAGGCTGTCATTTTAAATCCCTGTCCCAATCACACATTCGCTCTGTCACACTCACTCAAAAGCATTCACCTGTCACAACATCATCTTTTAGGATTGGAAATATCTCAAGTGGAATTCCATCACCTCCACTAGCTTTGTTCATAGTGATGCTTCCTAAGGCCCACTTGACTTCCCATTCTAGGATGTCAAGCTCTAGGTGAGTGATCACATCATCGTGGTTATCTGGGTCATGAAGACCGTTTTTTTTTTGTTTGTTTGTTTGTTTGTTTGTATCGTTCTTCTGTGTATTCTTGCCACCTGTTCTTAATATCTTCTGCTTCTGTTAGGTCCATACCGTTTCTGTCCTTTACTGTGCCCATCTTTGCATGAAATGTTCCCTTGGTATCTCTAATTTTCTTGAAGAGATCTCTAGACTGTCCCATTCTACTGTTTTCCTCTATTTCTTAGCATTGATCACTGAGGAAGGCTTTCTTATCTCTCCTTGCTATTCTTTCGAACTCTGCATTCATATGAGTATATCTTTCCTTTTCTCCTTGGCCTTTCGTTTCTCTTTTCTCAGCTCTTTGTAAGGCCTCTTCAGACAACCATTTTACCTTTTTATGTTCCTTTTCCTTGGGGATCACTTTGATCACTGCCTCCTGTACAATGTGAGGAACCTCCGTCCACAGTTCTTCAGGCACTCTATCAGATCTAATCCCTTGAATCTATTTGTCACTTCCACTGTATAATCGTAAAGGATTTGATGTAGGTCACACCTGAATGGTCTGGTCGTTTTTCCCTACTGTCTTCAACTGAAGTCTGAATTTGGCAATGAGGAGTTCATGAAATGAGCCACTGTTGTTTTTGTTGACTGTATGGAGCTTCTCCATCTTCAGCTGCAAAGAATATAATCAGTCTGATTTTGATATTGACCATCTGTTAATGTCCATGTAAAGTCTCGTCTCTTGTGTTGTTGGAAGAGCATGTTTGCTATGACCAGCATGTTCTCTTGGCAAAACTCTGCTAGCCTTTGCCCTGTTTCATTGTGTACTCCAAGGCCAAACTTGCCTGTTACTCCAGGTATCTTTTGACTTCCTACTTTTGCATTCCAGTCCCCTAAGATGAAAATGACATCTCATTTGGGTGTTAGTTCTAGAAGGTCTTGTAGGTCTTCATAGAACCGTTCAGCTTCAGCTTCTTCAGTATTAGTGATTGGGGCACAGATTTGGATTACTGTGGTACTGAATGGTTTGACTTGGAAACAAACAGATCATTCTTTCGGTTTTGAGATTGCATCCACGTACTGCATTTCAGATTCTTTTGTTGACTATGAGGGCTACTCCACTTTTTCTAAGGGATTCTTGCCCACAGTAGTAGATATAATGGTCATCTGAATTAAACTTCACCCATTTCAGTCTATTTTAGTTCACTGATTCCTAAGATGTTAATGTTCAATGTTTCCATCTCCTGCTTGACCACTTCCAGTTTTCCTTGATTCATGGATCTAACATCTAACATCTAAGAATCTTATGCAGTATTGTTCTCTACAGCATAAGACTTTACTTTCACCACCAGACACATCATCAATGGAGTGTCATTTCTGCTTTGGCCCAGTCTTCATTTTTCTAGAGTTATTAGTAATTGCCCTCTATTCTTCCCCAGTGGCATATTGGACACCATTCCAACCTGGGGGGCTCATTTCTGGCATCATATCTGAGAACTTTCCTCTCCTTTTCTTCTAAATGACAGTCCTCCTGGGTAGAGTATCCTAGGCTGCAGGGTTTTCCCTTTCAGGACTTCAAATTTATCTTGCCACTCCCTTCTAACTTGCAATGATTTTGGAGAGGAATCCGCTGGCAGCCTTGTGCAGGTTCTCTTGTAATGAATCCTTTGTTTTCCTCTTACTTCCTTTAGACATCTCTTTCACTTCTGACATTTTTATGACCCTCTGTCTTGGTGTAGGTCTGCTTGGGACCCCATCCTCTGTGGGGGTGCAGGCAGGCAGCCTTGGCGGCCATCAGGTGCTGTGCTCACAAAGTCACAGTGCAGATCCTCTGAAATCAGTAGTTGTGCACCTGGACCTGCCATGGAAGCGGGGAGCAGCTTAGGCCTGGCCCGGCCCGGCCCCCGTGTACACCCACAAAGCCCACAGCTGCCCGGGCCCAACCTGTCCCAGCCAGGGAGCCCCCGCTGTCCACTTGCATGTCCTGGAGGTGCCACATGGACAGAGCCAGAGGCAATGGTAGAGATCAGCCCAGCCCTCCCCGTGGGGAGATTGATTTCAGCTCTGCCTCTGCAGGTGAGGGCCCTGCTGGTGCCAGAGTGCTCCTGGAGCTCGTGGAGCTGGTGCTGTGCTGGGAGAATGAGGAAGAGGCTGATGAGGGCCCCACTCTGCCCTTCACACACCGCTTAACATTGGGTCTTTGCTTCTACGATGGCTGGGGTGTCTTCCACGCCACCCCAGTTGTGTGGCCGTGCCACACTCCAGCCCTTCAGGCTGTTCACACAGCCAGCCACAGTCCTCTCCCTGGGCCTGTCCTGCTCGAACCAGCAGGCAAGCGTCTCAGGCTGTAGACCGTGTGCAGGTAGCACAGAGCCTTTCTCCTGGGCTCTCTGCTCTGCCTGCTATGTGCTCCTGCTATGAGTCTCTGAAGACTCCCCCTCTGTCCCAGCTGGTCTCCCCTTTGGAGAGGGCCTTTCCAGGGGGCTGGAACCTATCCTCTATCAGAACTTCTTCCCAGGGGTGCCAGGTCCGTCGTCCTTCTTCCCTTTATATCCCCCTTTCATCCTACTGTGTTACAGGGAGATCTTTCTTGGGCTCCTTGGTGCCCGAGATTTCCCACCAGGAGGTATTGTGAGAACTGTTCCATGTATAGATGTATCTGTGGGAGGAGGTGAGTTCCATGTCCTTCTGTTCTGCCATCTAGATTCAAAGTCTCGTACTTGTCTACACAGAAGTATGATATGATCCTGGGTTTGTTCAGAAACCAAGTGTGCCATCTTTAGTGGCATCCCTGTTTCTCCCACCTGTTTGCAAAGTGAGACAGTGGAGACCAGCCACACCAGCTCACCATGCACTGGACATATGCCTGGTGTGAAAGATGGGCTCAACTGTCAATCATAGTTAAGGTTAACTTTAAAAAAAAACACCCTAACTTGAAATAACTTGGGTATGTAAATCTACTTTTTGAACTGTAAGTGGTGTGAAATCTACAGTGTTTTTAAAAATTTAAAATATATTGCTTATAAATGAAATAACACTTCAGATATATTAAACTGTAGAAACTAAAATCTAAGAGCTTTTTTATTGTGGCTACTAGAAACTTTAAAATTACATATGTGGTCAACATTATACTTCTACTAAATCTTGAGTCAGACCAAACAACTGGACTGAAAGACTTCCTTTCTTATGAGAATTAATTTTATAACCTAATCAACCTAACAAGTTGATTTACTTTATCTTTTTCTTAAATCTTCATATGTAATTTCATCTGAGCCTCCAAGTCAGTGTTTAGCAGCTGTGCAGGCCAGTTGGCTGTAGACAACTCTTGGAGTTTTGAAGGAGTATTTCTTGGCAGCTTTTGAAAAAAACACTCACTGAAAGGTTAATCAAGTCAGTCAGACTTGCATGGTGCTTAAACAAACCCCTTTCTTCACTGAAGACTGAACAGATGCATAGACTCTACCCAGAGGCTTTTATGCCATTATCATGTTCACTTTTCTTCAAGGGCATAAGCAGCAGGCCCATACTCTGAATACTGTGCAATCAACATTTTGTGTCAACTCATGAAACTCCTCTGTACTTTCAGGACCTTATGGATTCTAAATTCTTTCACATTAACATTCATTCCACTTGTGGTTCGTGAGAAGACAGTCAGTTCTATAGGTAGGTTTGTTTGCTTAGGTACAAAAGTAGGAACTGAAAAGGACACACATTGTGAGATAGTCTGTTAAAGATGTAAGTGCCAACTGGGTGTGTTTTAAAGAGCTTGATAGATTGATGTTTCCAGGAGAACATCAGCATGTCATCCACGTGTGCTGAGAGACTTAAGGGTGCCCACATGGTAAGAGACGGGTCACGGGAAAGTTACCACAGTTCAGGGCCTAGGGCACAGGTGAGGTCGCAGGTGTGGAGCCTCACTTCACAACTGTGACACTGAGTGGTGATTTGCAGGACTAACTCCACGTGGCTCCAGGTCAGAGCCGGGAGGACATCCCACGTAACTAAGCGACGCCTGAGCCTTACGGCAATGCTGACAACTCCTGTGACGTGGAAGTCCTAACGTGTTTAATGCAGGTGCTCCACCTAAACTGCGTTCGGGAATTAAACTGTACAGATTGCACAACTGGAGAACATACTGGAGCCAATTACAGCTCCCTCAGGAAGCAACAGTTAGAACTGGATGTGGAAACAAAGACTGGTTCCAAATAGGAAAAGGAGTACGTCAAGGCTGTATATTGTCACCCTACTTATTTAACTTATAAGCAGAGTACAACATGAGAAATGCTGGGCTGGAAGAAGCACAAGCTGGAATCAAGATTGCCAGGAGAAATATCAATAACCTCAGACATGCAGATGACACCACCCTTATGGCAGAGAGTGAAGAGGAACTAAAAAGCCTCTTGATGAAAGTGAAAGAGGAGAGTGGAAAAGTTGGCTTAAAGCTTAACATTCAGAAAACTAAGATCATGGCATGTGGTTCCATCACTTCATGGGAAATAGATGGGGAGACAGTAGAAACAGTGTCAGACTTAGTTTTTTTGGGCTCCAAAATCACTGCAGATGGTGACTGCAGCCATAAAAGATGCTTACTCCTTGGAAGGAAAGTTATGACCAACCTTGATAGCATATTAAAAAACAGAGACATTACTTTGCCAACAAAGGTTCGTCTGGTCAAGGCTATGGTTTTTCCAGTGGTCATGTATGGATGTGAGAGTTGGACTGTGAAGAAAACTGAGCACCGAAAAATTGATGCTTTTGAACTATGGTGTTGGAGAAGACTCTTGAGAGTCCCTTAGACTGCAAGGAGATCCAACCAGTCCATCCTAAAGGAGATCAGTCCTGGGTGTTCATTGGAAAGACTGATGCTGAAGCTGAAACTCCAGTACTTTGGCCACCTCATGTGAAGTGTTGACTCATTGGAAAAGACCCTGATGCTGGGAGGGATTGGGGGCGGGATGGAGAAGGGCATGACAGAGGATGAGATGGCTGGATGGCATCACCGACTCGATGGGCATGAGTTGGAGTGAACTCTGGGAGTTGGTGATGGACAGGGAGGCCTGGCGTGCTGCGATTCATGGGGTCGCAAAGAGTCGGACATGACTGAGTGACTGAACTGAATTGAACTTAGGAAGACACCTCAGCAATTGCCGTGGAGGCAACTTCAGTGTCTGAGGAGCACACTGATGGGCAGTGACATCGGGGCAGGGTTGAACTTCTGTGACAGCACTGGTCTTGAGTACACTAATACCTGTAGTATATTAAACACACTTGTATGTCAGTAGTGACTGGTAAGACGATGGTCTCCACTTAGTTTTTGTACCTACAACCCGACAGGAAGTATATTAGAACCATATCTGGAACAGAAGCAGGAGAGATGTGGGTTTCTGTGGTATTAATGACTCTGGCCAGTCTGTGCCTGTGGTAATAACTGCTAATGTTCTGAACATAGCTCTGCTCAGGAGTCTATGTCTCACCTTGATAGAAAATGGCTACCTTCCAGAAATTACTTCCACAGGAGAAAATTCTACTAGAAAATATTTTGCCTTGAAATTACTTAAAATGTGATCCAGCTTAATGCAAATCCTATAAACTATACCAAAAAAATGTGTCATAATAAATCACTCAATTCTAAGTAAAGTTCAAAAGTACATATATTTAAAATGTGGGGACAGTGGGAGGGGGGATCAGGATGGGGAATACGTGTAACTCTATGGCTGATTCATATCAATGTATGACAAAACCCACTGAAATGTTGTGAAGTAATTAACCTCCAACTAATAAAAAAATAAAAAAATAAAATGTGGGGACAATTTCAATATAAAAGAAAAGAGTATAAGAAATAAAAGTGCAAAACGTTTCAAATCTTTAACATCCGTAATTTAGAGATAGCAAGGTCTTTATTTGCATCATTTTATTTGCAGCTAAAGTTCCAGTAACAGTGTTGTGAAAACATTTAAAAACCCGGCAAATGAATCATAAAACCTAACATGGGCTCTTAAAACTCATATAATACAAAACATGATTTATGTTTCCTCAGAATAAAATTACACATCTTAATAAGATGCAACATATTTAATATATTTGTCTTCCTGCGTAAAAACGCTTGTCCCAAACAAAGCACCTGAAAAACAAGGGCGTCTGAGGGAGCAGGGCCGAGGGCAGGCCTGCACTGCTCCTGGCACCAGCCCAGGTGCGTCAGTTAAATTTATATGTAGGCGTGTTGAGGAAAACAAGTTCCCACAGCAGTGTGGACCACTGTCAACACCCAACAAGGTCCCCGAGTTGAGATAAAGAGCCCCAGGTGCCCGAAGCCCTGCCACAGAAAATCAGCCCCTCCCTTCCCCTGCAGGGCACATGCCAGGCCCTGCAGCCCAGGCCACCGCCTGCGGCAGGACGACACGGCTGCTCTCAGGCTGCAGACGCAAGGAGAGGCCCAAGAGGTCACCCACAGATGGCTCAGGTAATCTTTACACCAAGTCTTCCTCCCACAAAGAAAGGCAGTGCAGAACAGGCATTCAGATCTAAACATGGAGGGTGGGAAACAGCCTGGAAAGATGTAAGAGCACCTACTCTAGAAGAACAGCCTACGAAATTCAACGGGCCTTCAGTGGTTCTATCACTAACCCTGGTAGTAGTGCCCTAACCTGTGGGCTCACGGAGCGCACGCAGCTCTGACACTAAAGATGAGAGGGGCCCACCCACCACCTTCCCAAAGGATATGACTCGTAGTCCAGTGTCTGAGTAAGCACTCCAGTGAGAGCAAACTCTGCATCGTGAACATCTGCAAGGAACAAAAATAAAACCTGTCAAACAGACGCACCTGCCCGCACCCATGCACGCAAACACACAGCAGAGAAATGAACATACCTATTCCTCTGACAAAATATTCTTGACACAAGTGAAGGTCATTTTCACAGGATATTAAAATTATTTCTGACAAACTCTAAGTAAAAGAAAATCAGCTTCATAGATAATATACATGCTGTTCTCTCGAAACATCCCACCCTCGCCTTCTCCCACAGAGTCCAAAAGTCTGTTCTGTACATCTGTGTCTCTTTTTCTGTTTTGCATATAGGGTTATCATTACCATCTTTCTAAATTCCATATATATGTGTTAGTATGCTGTAATGATCTTTATCTTTCTGACTTACTTCACTCTGTATAAGGGGCTCCAGTTTCATCCATCTCATTAGAACTGATTCAAATGAATTCTTTTTAATGGCTGAGTAATATTCCATGGTGTATATGTACCACAGCTTCCTTATCCATTCGTCTGCTGATGGGCATCTAGGTTGCTTCACGGGCCCAGGTGGGATGCATGAGACAGGTGCTTGGGCCAGGTGCACTGGGAGGACCCAGGGGAATCGGTTGGGGGGGGAGGTGGGAGGGGGGATCGGGATGGGGAATACATGTAACTCCATGGCTGATTCATGTCAATGTATGACAAAACACACTGCAATGTTGCGAAGTAATTAGCCTCCAACTAATAAAAATAATTGAAAAAATTAAAAAAAAATCAGCTTCTTGGTTACTGAGCCTCATACATGACATTGATACATTCAACAGTGTTTCACTTCTATGCACCTTATTCTGCTTATATTCCATGAGTTTCCTGATAGACAGCTGTTTAGACAACACTTCACCTCCTGCACATTCCACAATCCCTTTCATGGTTGACAGACTTGGGCAGATCCCAGGAGTGATGAAAAAGTATTTCGCCTAAAAGTGAAAATACGTGTACTGGTTTCAAACTGAATCTTCAGTGTGCGTAATTTCTCATTCTACCCAATAATTTTGATAAAATGACTAATTTCATGGAGCTACACGGTACTAGACACCCTTAGTTCCCAACCTGAAGTAGGCCTGGCAGAACCCAGACATGGAATTTCAGAAATAAGCACTCTCATATGCTAGGTGTGAAGTATAATTATTAAAAAGTGACTAGAACTTTAATTCCTGTAAGACATGAAGTATTCTGTGATAAGAGCAAGAATAAGAACAAGAACATTTTTCACAATTTCTACAGCTCAAATGGAGTACAAAATGATTTTCATGGTTAAAATTTTCTAACACCCTTACTCTTAAATGTAACAAAAGTACCATTTTGTTTTAAACTCTTCAAAAGTTTAGAAAAACACAGACTATTTTAGGTAATGTACTCTTAACTCAGTACTGAAAATCTCTTTGGATTCCTAAGTTGGCTCCTTAAGAGCAAAACAAACAAACAAACAAAAAACCTGCCTCTATTAATCTACTAAGCCCCTGTTTGATACAAAAAAATTTTTTTTCCAAACTGTTCTAACTTAGAAACATTTAAACACTGTAGTTTAGAATTATTAGACACATATTCAGTTAATATTTTCTCAAGATTGGTCTCCATTTTCCAGCTGAATATACATTTTATGAGAATAGTATTAACATAAGTTGGTAAAAGCAAAAATAAAAATGTAAATCTCTTACACACTATTCATAGCATACTCTTTGAACCCGGGTTACTTGTAGTGCATCTCTCTCCATATCGATTCGCTTAGACACAGAACACATCCTAGAGGAGGCCTGACTGCACAGGGGGAGTGGGGAGAGCCCAGCTCTCTGGGTGCAAGCTGCCCACTCCGTCATGGTTGCCCAGCTGCAGCAGCTGATCTGAGCTCCAGTCCAGGCGTACCTTGAAAAGCGGAGAAACGTGGGCCCTCCTCAAGGACTCCTCCAAACTGAAGGAGAAAAGCACTTCGGCCTCCGCATCTCGGAGAAGGTAGTTCTGCTCGTCTGAAAAGGAAGACAGCACAGCCTCAGAAAGTGCCTGGCACTGGGGTGCACCACGTGTGACTGGCTCCGGGTGCCCCAGTGAGCCAGGTGCTGGCATCCACCTGTGAAACCTGCGAATGAGTAAGTCTCCCCGATTATGTTTCATTTACCTTCCTCCCGAAAACAGCCAGCCAGGCCAAAGACACTCTTCCTCCTGGATCAGTGTTTCTTAACTTTTAGGAACAAATGTTCTGACAGCCGTCCATGGACCCTCCTGTCATTCCTGGGCGGCTCCCCACCTCCCCCTCAGTTGTAACTTCACACTGTTGGGGGGCCAGAGCACCCCAACCCGGACCCAGGTGAAGAGTGCCCATGTGGAGGGACAGGCTGGGAACCAGGTTCGTGGCCAGCTTGTGCTCACAAGGACCAGTGACTTCAGAGCCACTGGACTCCAGCTGAGAGTCAATTAGCCATATTTTACAGATGTACCAAAAACAAGTTCCTTTTATACATGAACATGTACAGCAATTTGTAAAGGATGGTTTTACCAGATTTTGAGGATCTAAGAATTTTTAAATAATACCCAATTTTTCAAAAAGTAAAGATCACAAAATGTTTTCATCCTCTTATGAATACATCTCATTCAGAAAAGCATTCCATCATCATAACCAAACTAACAGTCCAGGGTCAGGCTGAGTCAGACGACAGGCTGTAGGGCTGACAGGCCACATGCTGGGTATGTCACTTGCCCTTCTCTTTTTTAACAACGCCTTAAAAACGAGAAAACCATTCTCAGCTCAGAGAGCATAGTTGCTGACTCCATCAGGTCACTCAGGAGACACTGAGATTTAACAACTGCTAGAAATGCAAGTCCATCAGCCACCAGCAGAAAAAGAAGGCACTACACTAGGTGAAAGAAGAGAAGAATGTCTAAAAAATGAAGTTAAAAAATGAACAAAGAAGTACTGTCATGCATGAAGTTACATACTTGAATGAAGTGATGTATCTGAAATGCTAGTTTCTATAGCATGATGAAGGTTGCTGTGCCTGCTGAAGAGCTGTGAGGGAGGACAGGAAGCGGTCCCTGTTTAAGGTGAGAGATGACACTGAAAGCAACACAGTAGCTACAACAACCTTGGGTTTCTAAGAGGAGCAGCAGAATTATATTAACTTGGTCGGAGTTGTGGCAAGAGTCAAACTTTCCACAGCAGTGCAAAGGGCATGTGTATTCCAGAAAGAAATAACCTATACAACTGGTGTCTCAAACTATATAGATATAAATACAAAACGTCAAAATACCCCTCCCCCATGATAGAAGCGTCCAGTCTTAAAGCTGTCAGAGCCCAGGCAGGGGCGGTGTGCTGCAGGGGTGGGAAGGCAGGGGTGGCCGATGGGGGCTGACTATATGGGACTCGTCCAGGAAGCTAATGTATTTAGGACATTGGGAGCAGGCTTCTCACTGCTGGAGTACAGACACGGGAAGGGAGAGACGAGCCTGAGCCCTGTGGTGTGGGACTGGAACTGGACAGATAGACACGAGGAGCACCGTGTGAGTCGGCTTGGCATAGCCAGACCCCATGGGCCGGAGTGCCATCAGCTCCCTGGGTCTGCCCTGAGACTGGAACTGGGGGCGGGGTGGGGGGTCCCTGGGACACGCTGGTGCCAGCACTAGGGCAGAAAAGCCTAAGACGAGTCTAGGATGTTCTTGTTTTGCCAAAAGCTACCAGGTGGTCACGACTGATGGGAAGGGCAGAGAGGACACTGAAGCCAGCACGACCAGAGGTCACTGGTTACAGCGGGGTGACGTGGGAACAGTGACAACCCCACGGATGAGACAGAAAGGAGACATGTGAGGAAACAGGGGATAAAGGAGAGTCGGCCGAGGAGCAGCGGCAACTACAGACTTCAAAGTGCTTCCCACAGATGACTCAAGAGCAGGCGGAGAGGAGAAGGGACCACTGTGGACACCACCCAAGGACCACCTGTGCAGCCTCTGGCAGGAGGCATTCGGGGTGGGGCAGGGGCACACAGCAGCGGAGTGAAGGTCCCACCACGGATGCCCCTGCCTGTCCTGGAGGTGGGTGCCCCAAACTGTCCCCGAGGCCACCTGCCCCGTGTTCCCAGGACACTCCTGCGCTCCCTGGCCCTGCTGCGTCCACTGTCCCACACCTGGAACCCCGTTGGACAGCCAGCATATCAGGGAAACAAGGCAGGGCTACAGAGCTCTTCCCCAGTACTTCCCCAATTACCACAACCTTCCTATTTCACAGTAAAATGCACAGATATCAAATTACTCACTGGGACATGAAAAAATTTGTTATTTATCCATTTAAATTCACAGAGTTAAAAAATGAACTTGATGTGTGCTGGGATGAAAATGGGGACAAATTTGAAGGCAAAAACCCTCCTAACTGGGCATCCAGTGCACAGGGTGCGGCTCGGCCACTTACCGATGAACTTGCGGCACTTGAAGCACTCCTCCAGCCACTCTGGGGTGACGATGTGCTTCACCACGGAAACGGCCATCAGGAGCTTGACGGTCCGCTTCACCTTGCTGGCGATGAGGTGGGTGCACTTCTGTGCAGACTCGGCGACCTCCCCACCCAGGATGTGGAGCTTCTGAGGGCCGGGAACGCAGAGCAGAGGTGAGACCATCTGGTCTGCAGAGCCGCCCGCCCACCCTCAACCCGGGACATGTCCAGACCGTGAATGGGACTCTCGGCAGCACAAAATGGTGAAAGCGGTGAAGCCAGACCTACGCCACCGTGCGAGCAAAGTGGAAACTGGAAGTGACAATGTACATTTCCCTAATCCGTGCCACACAAGTCAAGATTAAAGCAGGACCTCCACTGGACACCAGGAGGACACCCCTGCGAAGAAGTAGAAAGCTCTGAGAACAAGGCAGCTCGCTACATAAGGAGTGAACCTCCCAGGCTGTCTACGCCGAAGTGAGTATTGATAAGGCACGTTAAGACACAGTCTCTAAGAAATGATGACATAAAAATCGACTTAAGACAGACGTGTAAAAGATGATCTCTTCATACCCAATTTTAAAAGTAAAAAATAATTTTGTGGTAGCATTTGTAATTATTTCTTTTCCTTTAAAAAAAATAAAGGGAAATGTTTGAATCCCTGTGATACAGGTCAACTATATTTTAACCATTCCCTCCCCAGACACAAGCCCACAATCCCTCCTGGTGTTACTTCCAGAAGTGCATTTATGTAAATAAATACAAAAACACCTGTGACCCCTGGGCCCGCCCCACCAGAGAGAACAAGTCTTGAGAAGATGGTGGGTTCATTTAGGAAACCTGAAGGGGCACAGCTACTCTCGTAAGCTAATGCCCTTATGAAAATGGTATTTGCGCGGCTTTGCTAATGTGTGATTACAAGACTGCTCTTGGTCTCCTCACCTGAGTCGTCCTAACAAGAAAGAAAGCATCTGAGGAGGAAGTAACAGCAATAATGAGGCGGGAAAGCAATGATGTAATGATCACGCAGTTTATAAATAAACACGACGAACAATGTTACAACATGATATTCCTAATTACATGTTAACCTAATAAAACTGCTAGCCTAAAGCAAATATAAACAGAAAGGAACATTCCTAAAAATCCTTATACGAAATAGAAGGAAATTTCACCTTTATGTACTCTTGAACTTGAACAGACTCAAATCCAGTGAAAAGCACAAAAGGGGTCAGTTCCAGTGGTAACTTCTTGGAGGGAGGTGGAGTATCTTCGATTCTATCAAACACACATAGAAAAGAACGGCTATTACTTCCCTAATATGTTCTTTACCAAACAAGACATTTTCATTTTAACAGTGTTAAGAAGCTCTGAGAGCTTTACCTGTGTGTGGTTTTCTGTTCTTAAAGGGAAAGTGCAGTGATTCACCTGCTCTTTCTTTCCCATCATTTACACAAAGTCACCCCAAAGGACTCTCACCTGGCACCCCTAGGGGAAGGGCTGATCAGGCACCACCCCCCAGCCTGCACTGTCCCTGGGGGTCTGTGAGGGTGGAAGGGAGGGCTTCCAGGGCCCTCTGTGGTCCCCAGTCCCCCACCGTATCCCACAGGACCCATCTCACCCCAGAAGCTCTGATGCGGAGCAAAGCTGGTCGACTCAAGCACACACTCTATATTAAACTTCTTTGCTTAAATTTGTTCAAGCCCTACTTTTAGCTTATATTTGAGACAGTCTATGAAATAAAAAAAAATCTGTAGTGTTTTAATGATGTATATAATCACACAATTAGGCTTTTGCTAAAGAATCCAGCAATCCCCAGATTGGGTGGCTGTGGGGACTGGAAGGAGGGGACTGAGGAGCAGGGAAGAGACAAAGACCCTCACTCAATGCAGCTCAGAGGGTCTCTCGGTTCTAGTTAAACCACCAGCTTACCTCCACCAGGTGAGACCAGAACAAGTCTGACAACACCCCCACCCCAGCCCCACAGAGGGGGCTCCATCCCCCATCCTGACCTGGGTCAGGGGTCGGACGTGGGCTCCCGGGCACACACTGAGGATGCCTAGAGCCGGGTTCCAGTCCCCCCACCCCCATCCCACCACAGCAGCTCGTTTCATACAATGGGGGTTCTGGCAAGATAGAGAAAAGATAAAACAGAAGATTGGACTTTTTTTTTTTAATAAGAAAGGAAAAGACACTGGCTAATCCCCGTTTATCTCCAGTGATGAAACGAGAGATGTCATGATACAGCTGCAATGCAAGCGGCACATCCTTCCAAGTCCTGGTGGTTTCGTAGCTCAGTCGTGCCCACCTCTTTGTGACCCCATGGACTGTAGCCCGCCCGACTCCTCTGTCCATGGGGATTCTCCAGGCAAGAATACTGGAGTGAGTAGCCATGCCTTCTTCCAGGGGATCTTCCCAACCCAGGGACTGAACCCATGTCTCATGTCTCCTGAATTAGCAGGCGGGTTCCTTACCACTAGTGTCACCTGGAAAGCCCTTCCAAGTGAAAATCTTAGGGATTTCCCCAACTGCCACCATTTCCTAGAACAGAACGTAAAAGATCATCAACCATTAAAAAAAAAAAAAAAAAAAAAAAAAGGTGATTCTTCCTACCTGGCTCTTTTGGAAGAAGGCTGGATATTAGTTACTTCATTCTGCTTCGCTTTGGGAGGTAGTCTTGCACCCTGTAATTAACAGATGATTTACCTTAGTCAACCTCCCCAGTAACACAGCAGCTTCTGAGCGCTTTCTACCCATCTCACCACACACAAGAAACACTCCCCAAGGCACAACTGGCAGAGACCACGGGCACATGCAACTGTCCAGGGAGGCCCTGGCGCTGGCCACCCTCTCTATTCATGAGACCCAACAGTTCTTAAGATGTCTTCACCCCTCTCCTAGCACTTGTGATAGATTTAATCTTCAACCTTGAACTTTTCAAAACACTTTTTACTTCAAATACTTTGTGTCTCAAGGGAATCTGGAAAACACAATGATTGCAACTACACCCCTCCAGAAAGACGGAGGTTCCCCTATGAGGGTGCAGGACGGCTGGGTAACAGGACACTGGCGGGGAAGGCAGGCCTCTGACGGCCACTCTGTGTCCCAGGCACAGCGCCCATGCTCCTAAAACCAGCTGGAGGCCCTGACGTGCAGAGATGTGGAGGCCGTTGGGGAGCCAGTGCCCCTAGAGGCCCCCCACAGCCAGTCTCGCACTGTGGCTGCTGCCCCCTCACCCCTTCCTTGCCTCTAACCCAGTCTTTCTTACACAAGCACACACATTTATGTTCTACTATGGGGAGCAACCACCTCTCCATCTGAGATGAGGGTGGAGATGACCCTCCCCCCCAAGTGAAAGGCAGCCCTACCAGAGCTGCCTACCAACCAACCCCTGGCACTCCAGTGCAGAACAGCCCATCCTGAAGGCAGCCCATCAGAGACCCCAGCCAGTGGCCTGGAAGTCCACCACCACAGTGAAGTGCTGCGGTCAGGGCTGACACTCTGGCGCCCCAGTTCCCACCTCCTGAACACCACGGAAACACACGGTCTCCCTGTATTCTGCTCTGCAGTTCTGTAAGCACTCACGTAGCTCTCTGAAGAAGTCATGGGGCTAACATGTGTCATGTGACTGAGTAACTCCCAATATCACCAACAGAGAGGATAAAGACACAGGGTGCACTGAACAGCTTATGACAGGCGAGAAGATTCAGCCCTCATTGGTCATGACGGCCAATTACTAAAAGAATTAGTTACAGATACAAACATATCCCTACTTCTTTGTAACACAGTAAGTAAGGTGACTAACCTGACATACCATCAACAACTCTACTGACACTTTCAACGGAACTCTCCAAGCTTCTGAAGAGAGAAACAGGTTACTTTTCAGAAACACTATGTACATAAAGGAGCCCTTATCAATATAAAAGCCCTTTCAGGACACACACACACACACTATTATAAAACAGGTTAACAATAAGGACCTGCCATATAGCACAGGGAACTCTACTCCATACTCTGTAATAGCTACGTGGGAGAAGAATCTTTAAAAAAAAAGTAGACATATGTACAAGTATGACTGATTCAGTTTGCTGCACACCTGAAACTGGCACAACATTATAAACCAACCATATCCCAATAAAGAAATTAAAATGGAAGTGTATCAATAATAGCAGAAATGAGAAGCCTCTCCAGGTGTGGGTCATCCTGGACACGCAGTGGCTCGGGTGATGGCCTCCAACAAGGGGACCGTAAGGACTATTCCTGAGTTTACAGGGAAGCCTGGCGGGGGCTGAGTGTCCGTACAAGACAAAGCTGAGCAAACCAGCAGCCTGTGGCCCAGTGCAGGCACCGCCCACCCGCATGTGCTGAACCCCAGACAGTTCCGGGAGCCCCGTGGTCTGGCGTCCTAGAAACTGACTGTGAGGAGCACAGCACGTGGGGGCGGCGGCCCGGCTGGGCCCTCAAGGACACGTGTCCACCGAGGAAGGGCCTGGCGTCTGCACCACGGCTTCAGAGTGGACGTCATAGCCAGGTCTGTCCCAGGGAAGCAGGCTGGCTGTGGCTCAAAACCAGAAAGGGATTTCTTGCGACTGAGACCTTTAGGACCAGAACTGGACGGGCTCCTTCATGGGAGCACATGTTAAAGCAGCGTTCGAGCGACCACTTCCTGGAGTGACGCTCAGGTGGGTAAATGGGGTTAAGCACCATCTGGTGTACAGTCAGGGCAGTGGGCCTTCCTCGGGATCTGTGCAGCAGAAAGTGGGGGGCTGGGGGTGCCGTTTCTCACAGAGCAAGTTAAATGAGAGCTGGCTTGAAAGACAAGATCAAAAGGCTTTCTAGTGTTCCTTCCACTTCTGAGAGTCCATTAAAAAAAGCAAACAAAAATACAAGCCAACAAAACTTCTGGGCTCAGTGCAGTGGGAGACAGCGTGGAGAGGAAACAGGAGAGGAGATAAAAACCGACGTGACCCTGAAGCCAAGAGCAGTGTCTGGAGCCCCAGCCCACGGCCACAGGGAGTTGGCCTGCTTACCCAGAAGGTTCACCACCAGGTGTGGGGTCAGGGCGAAGGGGTCCTGCAGGCCAAAGGCGGTGTAGCAGCCATACTGTGTCTGCTGCAGGGCCTCGAAGTTCCCTCAGAGGCCCTGTGCGGGCAGAGATGGAACCCTGGCTGACTGAGGGACCCAGAGTGGTGCCAAGCAGGCTGAGGGCGGACGTGGCGGTGGCTGCGTTTACTCTCTGCAGATGAGGATGGTGTTGCTGCGGCACAGGTAGCCCGTGTACTTGGCACCTGCCAGGTTACACCATTCGCTTCAGGTCGCCCCTGTCGCTGTCAACGAACCCAGTCACGGAGATAATCTGGGGGGGGGAAGGTCCAGTAAGGTCAAGATGCAATGATGGTTTAACCCAGTTAGTGTGGCTCTTTCTTCTCCCTGTTGGTTGCGCTACAGACACACGTGTTTCCATTCCTCCTCTGGCACTGAGGGGCACTTGGCGACATCACCTCTGAGAATGCTGTCACTGCTGACAATGCTGCACATGAGACAGCAAGGGGGGACGGAAAGCAAACATACCAAATGGAGAATGCTTTCCTGTGTTAGCATGGCACTGTTCCGATCATGTTAATGGAGTTACTTTACTAAGCCTACGAATATTGGTCAGTTCTTGTTTCTGATCCCGGTTTTGGGCTCATCTGACAGGGAGAACCGACAGGAGATGATGTCCGCCCAGCTGTGGCCACTTCTGGTGTCAGACGCTTAATTGTAAAGTGAAAGTGAAGTCGCTCAGTCATGTCTGACTCTTTGCGACCCTATGAACTGTAGCCCTCCAGGCTCCTCTGTCCATGGGATCTTCCAGAAAAGGATACTGCAGTGGGTTGCCATTTCCTTCTCCAGTGGATCTTCCCAACCCAGGGATTGAACCCGGGTCTCCTGCATTGCAGGCAGGAGCCACCAGGGCGAAGGCATTTATTAAACAGTGTCAAAGACTTGGGGGAACCTGTTAAATGTCAGGAAGCTGTGACTGTGCCAGGGGGACAGAGAAGGAAACAAGATGCTTATTCTGTTCAGGGAGGCAGGGAGAGCCTTACATGCTGGGAGCACGGCTTGTCCCCCAGCGGGAAGGCCAGTGGAAAGTGCAGGGCCCGATGGGGCGGCACCAGCTTCTTCTTCTTCAGGACCGTGTTCAGCCAGTGTGCCGTGATGCACCTCTTCCTCTCCTTTATCGCCTGCAAACACAACAATACGGGCCGGTCGTTGGGGGCTTTACTGCAGGTGACATACAGAACTGTGTAACTACAAGGTCATTTTTACTGGAAGTCCAATAAATATAGGAATTTCAGGAGCTTAGCACTCAATTTACTAAGTTAATAAACTACAACAGTGTCACAGGTTAACCTGAACACAACCTGAAACACAGGAACAAGAGCCGACCACGGGGAGGAGAGCTGACAGCCCAGGAAATGACTTTAATCATGGAAAGAGAAGACACTCCCGATCATCAGAATTCAAATTGCCCCGTGAGAACACAGCGAGTTATGAAAACGTAACTGCCCCTGAAGTTAACCTCGGGATGACCCCTACGTGCTCTTCACCAGGCATTTCTCAGAGGCCATGTACCACATACACACTAACGGCAGTCAGTCCATGAACAAGAACCCATCAGAGAAGAACAGAAGTGAGCCCTGAGGGGATGAGCGCAGGCCGCCCCAAGGGGGAGCTGCCTGTCAGCAGCTCCGAGCGACCCTGCTCCCGCCACTCCATGCTCGGGTGGCCCTGCCGGGGTGGACGGTGTCCACCTCCCCCTCATTGGGAACCTGCCTTTCCTCCCCAGTCCTCACAGACAGAGAAGCCAGGGGCCAGAGGTGTCCACACGCCAAAGGTGGATGGAAACCAGTGAGAAGCGGTTTCCTGTCTTCAGAGGTGGGAGAAAGACCTTTCCAAGCATGACCGTCCCAGCATCTCTCAGAGCCCCCCAGTCCCGGAAGAGCTGAGCCCTCACCTGTGTGAACAGCCCGCTGACCTGACTCTCGCAGAGCAGGTGGGTGCAGCGGCTCGAGAACGTGGGGTCCACGGCTCCTCCATGTGTCTGGATGATCTGCACACACATGAGACCCACGGTCAGTCAACTCCCACGCCCGGGGAAGAGGGACTTGTGATCTCCAGTCGGACAGCAGTTCACGAGACCCGCCACATTATGTACACAGTGTATTTCCCAAAGTGTGAATGAACTATCAGTTATATCTATGGGCTTTCCCACCCAGCACTACACAGCAAAAATGAACTCTAAGCCCCGTTTCATCTGAACTTCTGGAGGAAGAGAGGGATGCTCTCTTTCTAAGACAGGGCGCTGTGGACGTTTTAGATAAACCAGCTGATCTGAGCTGTGGGGCGTCCCACGTCTCAGGGGGCTGGATGAACCCCGACCCCCACCCCAGGTGCCATGAGCACTTCCCCTGCTGGGACAGCGAGAAAGGTGTCAGACATCGCCAACTGATCCCTGGGGCCAGAAGCACTGCCTTTAAGAAACTTTATTCTAAAAGGAAAAAAAGAAAGCAAAGCAAGATGAAGTTAAATTCAGTTTCTGAATTTCTGAATTTTTTGATACCGTCCTGTATCCCAACTGCAGTGGTTACACGGCCGTGTGGCACTGAGGGGAACACCGTTACCAAAAGGGTGAGAACTTCTTGGGTTGGCAAAAAAGTTCCTTTTAACTAAAAGACATACTTTTTATCTGCCCCAAGAACTTTACTGAACAACGTATTCACTGTTCTGTTCCACTACCGTCTGCCATTTTCCAGGCAACTTCATAATTCCATTTTCCCAAGACTTTTTATCTTTCTGAGCAAAGAACTGTTCCAGGTGCCTTTTACAGTCTTCCAGACAATTAAAAAAATTTTTTTTTCCAGTAAGAGAATCTTGTAAAGACCAAGGCGCCATGTTTGGTGAATAAGGTGGATGAATCAGAACTTTCCAGACAAGCTCTAACAGTTTTTGCCTGGTCATCAAACATCAACGAAAAATGGAAGAATGTGAGTTTTCTGTTGGTTAATTCCGGGTGCTTTTCATCAAGGGCTGCTTTCAGATGGTCTAATCAGGAGGAGTACTTGTTGGAATTAATCATTTGGTCTTCCAGAAGGAGCTCACAACAGAGGACTCCCTTCCATTCCCTCCATATACACAACACCACCTTCTTTGGTGTGGTTGGTGGTAGTTCATTTCACTTGCCCCCAAATCTCTTCTGTTCATTATTGTACAGTATTGCTTCATCACTGGTCACAATTTGTTGTAAAAACAAAACGTTTTTTGTTATGTTTCAGTAGAGAACTGCATGTGGAAAAATAGTCAGGAAGGCTTTTTTCGCTTCACTTGTGTGGAACCCAAACATCAAAGTAATGAAGTAATTGTACCAAGCTGGTACAATTCATTCTCAGTGCTGGATTTGGATGTTCTGAGTATGTTGGCTATCTCACATGTGGTATAATGTTGACTGTTCTCAGCTAACATCTCGATTTGGTCGCTATCAACTTCAAAGGGTCTACCCAGCTGAGGGGCATCATCCAGCAAGACACCTCCAGCAGGAAACTTTGCAATCCACTTCTGGCACGTTTGATCAGTCACAGCACCTTCTCCATACACTGGACAAAGCTCTCTCTCTCTCTCTCTTTTTTTTCAATTGTGCTTTTACCCTTCTTTAAATAATTAAGCATAATATGCCCGAAATTATTCCTTTGTTTCTTTCATCTTCAATATTAAAGTGGCTACACAGAAATTCACCAATTTTGATAACTGTTTAAGAGAATGCATACTGATAAGACAGCTGTCACAGAACAATCTAACAAAATTGTTTTGCATGAAGTTAAAGTCAATTAAGTGCTATCAGAGCCATCTTACAGTAAAAACAAATGAGCTTCCTGGCCAACCCAGAGGTTATAGGCGTAGGTACACGTGTATGTGTGTGCGCAGGTACATGTATCTCAGTGACCTCACCCTTTTCCAGGTGGCCAGCAGCTGCTTGTCAGACATCTGCTCTGGATAATCCACGATTGCAAACACACATCCCAGGAAGAAGCCTTCTTCTGGGACTAGAACAGAATTATACAAGGAAAATGAATTAGAACCCCCATTCTGTGAATGTGTGCACAAAACATGAAAAAGTTCAGAGTTTGATGTGAATTTATGAAGTTAGTCATGCTTTCCCATGATGTCTCCACCAGTAGTCTGAGGACCTCTGCAAAAGGTCCTACAAATACAGCTGCTACAAATGGAGCTACTCAATCACCAATATTACGTGATTCAAAACTGGGAACCACCAGAGTTTATGTCTGGGTGCCGAGTGTTCCGAGTGGTCCTTGAGACAGCCCACCATTCCAAGGACACTGGTGTTCACTTCAGGGTAGGGACAGAGGCCCAAACCACCGGAGAAACCTAACAATTCCTAACTATAGCTCCTACTTTCTAAGTATTACCTTGACATGAATCCTTAGCCTGCCCTCAAACGCTCTCAGAGAAGGTACAAGGGTTTCAGGAGAGGGAAAGACAGAGATGCATATTACTAACTCTCCACTGCAGGGTCATGTCCAAACAGCAGGGGCTGAGCCTGCGCCTGGGCGGCAGGGTCTTCAGGGCCTGGGCCGTCTGGCCGGGTGGCTGTACCGTCGGCGTCGACTGCATCTGCTGCTGCAAGTGGGCAAGCTGCAGCTGCAGCGGCGGCTGGGGCTGCTGGGGGAACTGGTGCAGGTGGGCCTGTGGTGGCTGGAATGGGTACAGCGGGGGTGGAGAGTAGGGCTGCTGCAGCAGGTGCCACTGCTGGAACTGCAGGAGCTGCTGGGGCTGCAGGTGCAGGATGGGGTGCGGGGCTGGGGCTGGCTCCAGGGCCATCTTCACCTGGCTGAGCAGCACCATGCTCAAGGGGCCCTGGCTGGCCTTGGTTCACCTGCTGCTCCAGCATCTTCATCGGCACTGAGAGGGACTGCAGGATCTGGAAGCAGAGATCAGGCAAGGTCGTGTCAATAGCTGCTGCCCTCAACTCACAGGCCCCTCAGAGAGCAGAGCAGCACACCCTACATGCCGTGGGCTAACTCTCAACAGCAGGAAGTTTCAGACACACCCACAGCCCCCCCATGTGCATACACACTGCCAGCTCACTGAAGTGAACATACTCATATACTTGGGACCTCTTCACCAAAACGTGAAACGGAGTAAGTAAATAAAATGGAAGAGGCTACTGAATGGACATGGGCAGATATACACCCTGGAGTGGCTGACTTGCTCCAGAGCAGAAGGACTGGAGCGGGAGATGTATGCTGTTCTGTCCCGCTGACCCCCACAGTCCTGCTGTAAGCCCAACGCCCCGCCATGCCCCGCCTCACCCGGGTCATATAGCCTGCCCAAGAATCCCTCCCACAGCTGCCGTTTCCCAACAAAGGGTCCAGAGGACGCCAAGACCCTACCTGCATGAAGGCACAGGGCTCTGCAACGGTGGACGGCAGCCGCCAGCCATCCCCGTCTGCGGCCGCCCTGCTCCGCCACACACACAAGGGACAGGAGAGACCCAGCCCCAGGGCGCTGCATGCGGGTAGCCTTCCCCAGGTCAGAGGCCCGTGCACAGCTGTCCATTCCCCGTCCTCAGGGTGAGGCGGGGCCCTGCACACACACTGGACAGAAGACCACAGGCTGGAGCTCACTCGGGCCACGGTCAAGAGTATGCGAACCAAGAACTTCCAGATGTTCAAGATGAAGGCAGAGGAAGCAGACATCAAATTGCCAACATCCACTGGATCATAGAAAAAGCAAAAGAATTCCAGAAAAAACATCTACTTCTACTTTACTGACTACGCCAAAGATTCTGACTGCGTGGATCACAACAAACTGTGGAAAATTCTTAAAGGGATGGGAATACCAGACCACTGTACCTGCCTCCTGAGAAATCTGTATGCAGGTCAAGAAGCAACAGTTAGAACTGGACATGGAACAATGGACTGGTTCAAAACCGGGAAAGGAGTATGTCAAGGCCGTAAATTGTCACACTGCTTATTTAACTTATATGCAGAGTACATTATGTGAAATGCTGGGCAGGATGACCCAAAAGGTGGAACCAACATTGCTGGGAAAATATCAATAACCTGAGATATGCAGATGGACACCACTCCTATGGCAGAAAGCAAAGAACTAAAGAGCCTCTTAATGAAAGTGAAAGAGGGGAGTGAAAAAGTTGGCTTTAAACTCAACATTCAAAAACTGAGATCATGGCAACCGATCCCATCACTTCATGGCAAATAGATGGGGAAACAACAGAAGCAGTGAGAGACTATTTTCTTGGGCTCCAAAATCACTGCAGATGGTGACTGCAGCCATGAAATTAAAAGATGCTTACTCCTTGGAAGAAAAGCTATAACTAACCTAGGCAGTGTATTAAAAAGCAGAGACATTCCTTTACGGACAAAGGTCCGTAAAGTCAAAGCTATGATTTTTCCAGTAGTCATGTATGGATGTGCGAGTTGGACTATAAAGAAAGCTAAGCGTCGAAGAATAGCTGCTTTTGTACTGTGGTGTTAGAGAAGACTCTTGAGGGTCCCTTGGACCGCAAGGAGATCCATCCAGTCCATCCTAAAGGAAATCAGTCCTGAATATTCATTGGAAGGACTGATGTTGAAACTGAAGCTTCAATACTTTGGCCACCTGATGCGAATAAGTGACTCATTTGAAAAGACCCTGATACTGGAAAGATTGAAGGCAGGAGCAGTAGGGGCCGACAGAGGATGAGATGGTTGGATGGCATCACAGACTCAATGGACATGAGTTTGAGTCAACCCCAGGAGTTGGAGATGGACAGGGATTCCTTGGCGAGCTGCAGTCCATGGGGTCTCAAAGAGTTGGACATGACTGAATGACTGAAATGAACTGAACTGAACTCCCTCCCCACAATACAACTGGACAAACGAGCTTAAATAAGTGACCACCTTTGCCCCCTTGTGTCAAGGTGGAAATTAGTCACTGAAGAGACCTGCAAACAGAGGAAGCCAAAATAAACAAAGAGGGAACCGCTCTGGAAGTGACAGGTGCAACAGATTAAAACCCTGTAGTTAGCACTGACTAAGCATTGGAAGGGGCTTATGGACATTGAAAGTAAGTTTAAGCTGGAACAAGGAAACTGAACTGACCCCACACTGTCCTCAACAGCTCCAGAGAAATTCCTAGATATCTTCTTCTTATCTTTTTTTTTTTTTTTAAGTTCTTTATTACTCCTTCACTCTGGTTGAAAATGGAAAACCACTCCTCCAAGCTCTCCCTCTCTTTCCTCCAGCTGCACTTCCAGCCAGAGTTCTCAAGACCTTCACGTAGGCTACCTAGTGTAGTTATTATTTCATTTCTTGACAGTCTATCCCATCTAGATGGGAATCTCCATGGAGGCCTGGAACAGTGTCCAGCAAAAAATGTTCCTTGACTTACCGAATAGATAAAGCTACTCTAGAAAATGTAATAAAACATTCTTCTTAGCTAGGAGTGGGGGAAGTACTTGTTAAATATTGTTTTAAGCCCGTAACAGATTAATATCAAGAATATACCAATATTTTCAATAACCCACTGATCAAGAAGATAACTGCAATTCTGACTTGTGGAAATGAGCAAAAGATACAAATAGGCTAGTTATAGAATAGAAAAACCCCAAAGGTCGCAGCATACGGTAGGAGTGGAGATGGGTGCAGCCATAACAGGGAGCAGCCTGGCACGACCGCATCCAGTGAAGCCTGCGAATCCCTGAACACCAGCATTTCTGCTCCTGGGAAACGATGACCAGTCCCCTCAGTGGGGTGTATGAGGGTGTCTTCACGGTGTCGCCTGTGGGGGCAGGAGTCAGAGCCATGTAGATGACCCACTGATACTCCTTCTTCCCTAATGTCAGACCCTCAGGTGGGTTTGGTTAATTCATGAGCTTCCACTTGTGGTATGGAGGACAGCAGAAGCCAACACGCTAGACCTTTGCTTGGTACATTCTTTGGGCTTTCCTCCCACATGTCTGGCCAGAGTCCCCACACCTACTCTCTGCATTCCCATGTGAATCTGGTTCTGCCCTGACACAGAATTTTCTTCAGGGATGATGGTGAAAATGTATTAATATCGACTAAACATACAACTGGGCTTCCCTGGTGGCTCAGCTGGGAAGAATCTGCCTGCAAGGTGGAAGACCTGGGTTCAATCACAGAAAACTAACCAATCTAGTCACATGGACCGAAGCCTTGTCTAAGTCAATGAAACTATGAGCCATGCTGTGTAGGGCCACCAAAGATGGATGGGTCATGGCGGAGAGTTCTGACAAAATGTGGTCTACTGGAGAAGGGAATGGCAAACCACTTCAGTATTCTTGCCTTGAGAACCCCATGAACAGAAAGAAAAGGCAAAATGATAGAACACCGAAAGATGAACTCCCCAGGTTGGCAGATGCTCAATATGCTACTGGAGATCACTGGAGAAATAACCCCAGAAAGAACAAAGAAATGGAGCCAAAGGAAAAACAACACCCAGTTGTGGATGTGACTGGTGATGGAAGGAAAGTCCGATGGCTGTAAAGAGCAATATTACATAGTGGAGTGTTAGGTCCATGAATCAAGGCAAATTGGAAGTGGTCAAACAGGAGATGGCGAGAGTGAACGTCAATATTTTAGGAATCAGTGAACTAAAATGGACTGGAATGGGTGAATTTAACACAGATGACCATTATATCTACTACTGTGGGCAAGAATCACTTAGAAGAAATGGAGTAGCCCTCATAGTCAACAAAAGTGTCCAAAATGAAGTACATGGATGCAGTCTCAAAAATGACAGAATGAGCTCTGCTCGTTTCCAAGGCAAACCATTCAATATCACGGTAATCCAAGTCTATGCCCCAACCAGTAATGCTGAAGAAGCTGAAATTTAATGGATCTATAAAGACCTACAAGACCTTCTAGAACTAACACACAAAAAAGATGTCCTTAAAAAAAAAAAAAAAAAAAAAAAAAAAAAAAAAAAAAAGATGTCCTTTTCATTACAGGGGACTGCAATGCAAAAGTAGGTAGTCAGGAAACACCTGGAGCAACAGGCAAATTTGGACTTGGAGTACAGAATGAAGCAGGGCAAAGACTAACAGAGTTTTGCCAAGAGAACGCACTGGTCATAGCAAATACCCTCTTCCAGCAACACAAGAGAAGACTCTACACATGGACATCACAAGATGGTCAACACCGAAATCAGACTGATTATATTCTTTGCAGTCAAACATGGAGAAGCTCTATACAGTCAGCAAAATCAAGACAGGAAGCTGACTGTGGCTCATATCATAAACTCCATATTGCCAAATTCAGACAAATTGAAAAAAAGTGGGGAGAACCACTAGACCATTCAGGTATGACCTAAATCAAATCCCTTAGGATTATACAGTGGACGTGAGAAATAGATTTAAGGAACTAGATCTGATTGGCACAGTGCCTGATTAACTATGGATGGAGGTTCGTAACACTGTACAGGAGACAGAGAACAAGACCACCCCCAAGAAAACGAAATGCAAAAAAGCAAAATGGCTATCTGAGTATGCCTCACAAATAGCTGTGTAAAGAGGAGAAGTGAAAAGCAAAGGAGAAAAGGAAAGATATACCCATTTTGATGCAGAGTTCCATAGAATAGCAAGGAGAGATAAGAAAGCCTTCCTTAGTGATGACTGCAAAGAAATAGAGGCAAACAGAATGAGAAAGACTAGAGATCTCTTCAAGAAATTTAGAGATACCAATGGAACATTTCATGAAAAGATGAAATGGCATGGATCTAACAGAAGCAAAAGATATTAAGAAGAGGTGGCAGAAATACACAGAACTGTACAAAAAGATCTTTAAGACCCAGATAAGCATGATGGTGTGATCACTCACCTAGAGCCAGACATCCTGGAATGTGAAGTCCAGTGGGCCTTAGGAAGCATTAGTATGAACAAAGCTAGTGGAGTTGATGGAACTCCAGTTGAGCTATTTCAAATCCTAAAAGATGATGCTGTGAAAGTGCTGTACTCAATATGCCAGCAAATTTGGAAAACTCATCAGTGGCCACAGGACCACTGAAAAGATAAGTTTTCATTCCAACCCTAAAGAAAGGCAATGCCAAAGAACGCTCAGACTACCACACAGTTGCACTCATCTCAAATGCTAGTTAAGTAATGCTCAAAATTCTCCAAGTCAGCCTTCAACAATACATGAACCGTGAACATCCAGAGGTTCAAGTTGGTTTTAGAAATGGCAGAGGAAGCAGAGATGAAATGGCCACCATATTCTGGATCATTGATAAAGCAAGAGAGTTCCAGAAAAACATCTATTTCTGCTTCATTGAGCATGTCAAAGCCTTTGACTGTGTGGATCATAATAAATTATGGAAAATTCTGAAAGACATGGGAATACCAGACCACCTGACCTGACTCCTGAGAAAGCTGTATGCAGATCAGGAAGCAACAGTTAGAACTGGACATGGAACCAAAGACTGGTTCCAAACAGGAAAAGGAGTACATCAAGGCTGTATATTGTCACCCTGCTTATTTAACTTATATGCAGAGTACATCATGAGAAACGCTGGGCTGGAAGAAGCACAAATTAGAATCAAGATTGCCAGGAGAAATATCAATAACCTCAGATATGCAGATGCCACCACCCCTATGACAGAAAGTGAAGAAGAATTAAAGAGCCTCTTGATGAAAGTGAAAGAGGAGAGTAAAAAAGTTGTCTTAAAGCTCAACATTCAGAAAACTAAGATCATGGCATCCGGTCCCATCACTTCATGGCAAACAGATGCGGAAACAGTGGAAACAATGGCTGACTTTATTTTGGGGGGCTCCAAAATCACTGCAGATGGTGATTGCAGCCATGAAATTAAAAGACTCTTACTCCGTTGAAGGAATGTTATGACCAACCCAGACCCAGCAATCCCACTCCTGGGCATACACACCGAGGAAACCAGATCTGAAAGAGACACGTGCACCCCAATGTTCATCTCAGCACTGTTTATAATAGCCAGGACATGGAAGCAACCTAGATGCCCATCAGCAGATGAATGGATAAGGAAGCTGTGGTACATATACACCATGGAATATTACTCAGCCGTTAAAAAAGAATTCATTTGAATCAGTTCTAATGAGATGGATGAAACTGGAGCCCATTATACAGAGTGAAGTAAGCCAGAAAGATAAAGAACACTACAGCATACTAACACATATATATGGAAGTTAGAAAGATGGTAACGATAACTCTATATGCAAAACAGAAAAAGAGACACAGATGTACAGAACAGACATTTGAACTCTGTGGGAGAAGGTGAGGGTGGGATGTTTCGAAAGAACAGCATGTATATTATCTATGGTGAAACAGATCACCAGCCTAGGTGGGATGCATGAGACAAGTGCTCGGGCCTGGTGCACTGGGAAGACCCAGAGGAATCGGGTGGAGAGGGAGGTGGGAGGGGGGTTCGGGATGGGGAATACTTGTAACGCTATGGCTGATTCGTATCAATGTATGACAAAACCCACTGAAAATTTGTGAAGTAATTAGCCCCCAACTAATAAAAAAAAAAAAAAAAAAGCAGAGAATTTACTTTGCCAACAAAGGTCCGTCTAGTCAAGTCTATAGTTTTTCCAGAGGTCAGGTGTGGATGTGAGAGTTGGACTATAAAGAAAGCTGAGCGCTGAATGATTTATGCTTTTGAACTGTGGTGTTGGAGAAGACTCTTGAGAGTCCCTTGGACTGCAAGGAGATCCAACCAGTCCATCCTAAAGGAAATCAGTCCTGAACATTCATTGGAAGGACTGATTTTGAAGCTGAAACGCCAGTACTTGGCCACCTGATGTGAAGAGCTGACTCATTTGAAAAGACCCTGATGCTGGGAAAGACTGGAGGTGGGAGGAGAAGGGGACGCCAGAAGATAAGATGGTTGGATGGTATCACAGACTCAATGGACATGAATTGGAGTAAACTCTGGGAGTTGGTGATGGACAGGGAGGACTTGGTGTGCTGAAGTCCATGGGGTTGCAAAGAGTCGGACATGACTGAATGACTGAAATGAACTGAACTGAACTCCCTCCCCACAACACAACAAGCGAGCCTAAATAAGTGACCACCTTCGCCCCCTTGTGTCAAGTTGGAAATTAGACACTGAAGAGACCTGCAAACAGAGGAGGCCAAAATAAACAAAGAAAAGGGAACCACTCTGGAAATGACAGGTACAACAGATTAAAACCCTGTAGTTAGCATTGACTAAGAATTGGAAGGGGCCTATGGACCTTGAGAAGAAGTATAAGCTAGAACAAGGAACTTTCTGAAACTGAACTGACCCCGCACTGCCCTCGAGAGCTCCAGACAAATTCCTAGATATATTTTTACTATTATTATTTTTTAACGTTTATTTTTTTATTTTTAAGTTCTTTATTACTCCTCTAATTTTCATTTTATAACCTGTTATTACCTAGCAAAAAAAGAACCTGTTTGTAAAGCAAATCTCATACATATTTTTTTTATCATTTCTGTGATTCATTTTGTTTTGTATTTTTAATACCGTATTTTTGAGAGTCTAACCTCTACTCTAAAATTTTTATCTTTGCTTTGTGGTACTTGTTATCAATTTTGTGCCTTTAAGAATCTAATCTTCAATACCCATTTTTACTTAGGGGTGTGATTACTGGTTTGATCACTCTCTCCCCTTTGTGCTCTCACTTTCTCCCCCACGTCACCTCTATCTTCCTCCTCCCTCTTTTCTTCTCCATGTAACTCTGTGAACCTCTTTCCACCATTAACCTAGATGTTTTATCATCTGTGCTGTATGGATGGAGAAGTCTTGAGGCTACTGTAGGAATACAACTGAAAGCCAGAGGCAGGAGGCTAAAATCCCAAACCTGAGAACATCAGAGAACTCCTGACTCCAGGGAACATGAAGTGACAAGAGCTCATCCAAAAGCCTCCATACCTACATGGAAACCAAGCTCCACCCAACAGCCAGCAAGTTCCAGAGAAGGACATACCGTGCTGATTCTCCAGCAATGCAGGAACACAGCCCTGAACATGAAAATACAGGCGGCCCAAAGTCACACCACACCCACAAGACACTCCAAAGTCACTACTGGACACTTCGTTGCAATCCAGAGAGAAGACACCCAGCTCCACCCACCAGAACACAGACGCAAGTTTCCCTAAACAGGAAACCTTGACAAGCCACTCGTCCAACCCCACCCACAGGGAGCAACCTCCACAATAAAGAGGAACCACAAACTTCCAGCATACAGAAAGGCCACCTCAAACACAGCAATCTAAATAAAATGAAAAGGCAGAGAAATAGTCAGCAGGTAAAGGAACATGATAGATGCCCACCAAAACAAAAAACAAAACAAAACAAAAAAAGAGGAGGAGATAGGGAGTCTACCTGAAAAAGAATTCAGAATAATGATAGTAGACGATCCAAAATCTTGAAAACAAAATGGAGTTACAGATAAATAGACTAGAGACAAGGATTGAGAAGATGCAATAAATGTTTAACAAGGACCTAGAAGAAATAAAAAAGAGTCAATATATAATGAATAATGCAATAACTGAGATTAAAAGCATCTGGACAGAGCCAACAGTGGAATAACTGAAGCAGAGGATAGGATAAGTGAGGTGGAAGATAGAATGGTGTAAATACAGAGTGAAGTAAGCCAGAAAGATAAAGAACATAACAGCATACTAACACATATATATGGAATTTAGAAAGATGGTAATGATAACCCTATATGCAAAACAGAAAAAGAGACACAGAAGTACAGAACAGACTTTTGGACTCTGTGGGAGAAGGTGAGGGTGGGATGTTTCAAAAGAACAGCATGTATATTATCTATGGTGAAACAGATCGCTAGCCCAGGTGAGATGCATGAGACGAGTGCTCGGGCCTGGTGCACTGGGAGGACCCAGAGGGGTCGGGTGGAGAGGGAGGTGGGAGGGGGGATCGGGATGGGGAATACGTGTAACTCTATGGCTGATTCGTGTCAATGTATGACAAAACCCACTGAAATGTTGTGAAGTAATTGGCCTCCAACTAATAAAATAATAAAAAAAAAAAAGATAGAATGGTGTAAATAAATGAAGCATATAGGAAAAAAGAAAAAAATAATTAGAAGACATGAGGACAAGCTCAGAGACCTCTGGGACAGTGTTTAAATGCCTCAACATTCGAATCATAGGAGTCCCAGGAAAAGAAGACAAAAAGAAAGGGTCTGAGAAGATACTTGAGGAGATAAAAGTTGAAAACTTCCCTAAAATGGGGAAGGAAATAGCCACCCAAGTCCAAGAAATCTAGGGAGTCCCAAACAGGAAAAGCCCAAGCTGAAACACCCCAAGACACATACTAATGAAAGTAATGAAGAGCAAACACAATGAGCACATATTAAAAGCAGCAAGGGAAAAGCAACAAATAACACACAAGGGGATCCCCATAAGGATAACAACTGGTTTTTCAATGGAAACTCTTCAGGCCAGAAGGGAATGACAGGACATACTTAAAGTGATGAAAGAGAAAAACCTACAACCCAGATTATTATACCCAGCAAGGATCTCATTGAAATATGAAGGAGAAATCAAACCTTTACAGACAAGCAAAAGCTGAGAGAATTCAGCACCACCAAACCAGCTCTTCAGCAAATGCCAAAAGATCTTCTCTAGACAGGAAACACAGAAAAGGTGTATAATCTCGAACCCAAAACAACAAAGTAAATGGCAACGGGATATTACATATCAATAACGACCTTAAATGTAAATGGGTTGAATGCCCCACCAAAAGACAATGACTGGCTGAATGGATACAAAATCAAGACCCCTATATATGCTGTCTACAAGAGACCCACGTCAAACCAAGGGACACATACAGACTGAAAGTGAAGGGCTAGAAAAAGTCATTTCATGCAAATGGAGACCAAAAGAAAGCAGGAGTAGCAATACTCGTATCAGATAAAATAGACTTTGAAATAAAGGCCGTGAAAAGAGACAAAGAAGAACACTACATAAAGATCAAAGCATCAATCCAAGAAGAAGATACAACAATCATGAATCTATATGCACCCAACATAGGAGCACAGCAATATGTAAGGCAAAGGCTAACAAGTATGAAAGGGGAAATTAACAGCAACACAACAATAGTGGGAGACTTTAATACCCCACTCACACCTATGGCTAGATCAACCAAACAGAAAATTAGCAAGGACACACAAACATTAAATGATACAATGGACTCAGTTCAGTTCAGTCGCTCAGTCGGGTCCGACTCTTTGCGACCCCATGAATCGCAGCACACCAGGCCTCCCTGTCCATCACCAACTCCCGGAGTTTACCCAAACTCATGTCCATCGAGTCGGTGATGCCATCCAGCCATCCTCTGTCGTCCCCTCCTCCTCCTGCCCCCAATCCCTCCCAGCATCAGCGTCTTTTCCAATGAGTCAACTCTTTCCATGAGGTGGCCAAAGTATTGGACTTTCAGCTCCAGCATCAGTCCATCCAATGAACACTCAGGACTGATCTCCTTTAGGATGGACTGGCTGGATCTCCTTGCAGTCCAAGGGACTCTCAAGAGTCTTCTCCAACACCACAACTCAAAAGCAACAATTCTTCGGCAATGGACTAGCTAGAGCTAATTGATATCTATAGGACATTTCACCCCTCAAAAAATGAATTTCACCTTTTTCTCAAATGTACATGGAACATTCTCCAGGACAGATCACATCCTGGGCCATAAATGTAGCCTTGGTAAATTTAAAAAAATTGAAATTATTTCAAGCATCTTTTCTGATCACAATGTGGAAAGAGTAGATGTCAACTCCAGGAGAAAAAACTATTAAAAATACAAACATTTGGAGGCTAAACAATATGCTTCAGAATAACCAACAAATCACAGAAGAAATCAAAATATGCATATAAACAAATGAAAACACGACAACCCAAAACCTATGGGATTCAGTAAAAGCAGTGCAAAGGGGATGGGTCATAGCAGTACAAGCTTACCTCAAGAAACAAGAGAAAAATCAAATAAATAACCTAACTTTACACCTAAAGCAACTAGAAAAAGTAAAGAAACTCCAGGGTTAGTAGAAGGAAAGAAATCATAAAAATTAGGGAAGAAATAAGTGAAAAAGAAACAGAGGAGACTATAGCAAAAATCAACAAAACGAAAAGCTGGTTCTTTGAGAAGATACATAAAACAGACAAAACTTTAGCCAGACTCATCAAGAAAAAAGGAGAAGAATAAAATCAACAAAATTAGAAATGAGAATGGAGAAATCACATCAGACAACACAGAAATATAAAGGATCATAAGAGACCACAATCAGCACCTCTATGGCAATAAAATGGATTAACTTGGAAGAAATGGACAAATTCTTTTAAAAGTATAACCTTCCAAAAACTGAAATAGAAACAGAAAATCTTCACAAACCTATCAGAAGCATGGAAATCAAAACTGGAAACAAAAAATCTTCCAACAAACAAATGCCCGGGACCAGATGGCTTCACAGGTGAATTCTACCAAAAATTTAGGGAAGAGCTAACACCTATCCTACTCAAACTCTTCCAGAAAATTTCAGAGGAAGGTAAACTGTCAAACTCATTCTATGAGGCCACCATCACCTTAATATCAAAGCCAGACAAAGATGCCACAAAAAAATGAGAACAACAGGCGAATATCACTGATGAACATAGACGCAAAAATCCTCAACAAAATCCTAGCAAACAGAATCCAACAAAATATTAAAAAGATCATGCATCATGACCAAGTGGACTTTATGCCAGGGATGCAAGGATTCTTCAATATTTGGAAATCAATCAATGTGATACACCACATTAACAAATTGAAAGATAGAAACCATATAATGATCTCAATAGATGCAGAGAAAGCCTTTGACAAAATTCAACCCCCCATTTATGATAAAGTGAAAGTGAAGTAGCACAGTCGTGTCTGACTCTTTGCCACCGCATGCACTCTGGCCTACCAGGCTCCTCCATCCATGGGATTTTCCAGGCAAGAATACTGGAGTGGGTGGCCATTTCCTTCTCTAGGAGATCTTCCCGACCCAGGGATTGAACCCGGATCTCCCGCATTGTAGGCAGACGCTTTACCGTCTGAGCCACCAGGGAAGATATTTATGATAAAAAAAAAACCCTCCAGAAAGTATGCATGGAAGGAACATACCTCAACATAATAAAAGTCATATATGATAAACACACAGCAAACATCAGCCTCAATGGTGAAAAATTGAAAGCATTTCTCCTACAGTCAGGAGCAAAACAAGGGTGCCCACTCTCACCACTACTATTCAACATAGTTTAGGAAGTTTTACTCACAGCAATCAGAGAAGCAAAAGAAATAAAAGGAATCCAGGCTGGGAAAGAAGAAGCAAAACTCTCACTGTTTGCAGATGACATGATCCTCTACACAGAAAACCCTAAAGACGCCACCAGAAAATGACTAGAGCTAATCAATGAATATAGGAAAGTTGTAGAATATAAAATTAACACATAGAAATCCCTTACATTCCTATACACTAATAGTGAGAAATCAGAGAAATTAAGGAAGCAATTCCATTCACCATTGCAATGAAAAGAATAAAACACTTAGGAGTAAATCTACCTAAAAAAACAAAAGACCTATATATAGAAAACTATAAAACACTGATGAAAGAAATCAAAGATGACACAAGTAGATGGAGAAATATACCATGTTAGTGGATCAGAAGAGTCAATACGGTGAAAATAAGTATACTACCCAAAGCAATCTATAGATTCAATGCAATCCCTATCAAGCTACCAACGGTATTTTTCAGAGAACCAGAACAAATAATTTCACAATCTGTGTGGAAATACAAAAAAACCTTGAATAGCCAAAGCAATCTTGAGAAAGAAGAGTCAAACTGGAGGAATCAACCTGCCTGACTTCAGGCTATATTACAAAGCTAAACTCATCAAAACAGTATGGTACTGGCATAACGATAGAAATATAGATCAATGGAACAAAATAGAAAGCCCAGAGATAAATCCACACACCTATGGACACCTTATATTTGACAAAGGGGACAAGAATGCACAATGGAGAAAAAATCTCTTTAACAAGTGGTGCTGGGAAAACTGGTCAACCACTTGTAAAAGAATGAAACTAGAACACTTTTTAACACTATACACAAAAATAAACTCAAAATGGATTAAAGATCTAAATGTAAGACCAGAAATTATAAAACTTCTAGAGGAAAACACAGCCAAAACACTCTCTGACATAAATCATAGCAGCAGCATCTATGACCCACCCCCTAGCGCAATGGAAATGAAAGCAAAAGTAAACAAATGGGAACCTAAGTAAACTGAAAAGCTTTTGCACGATGAAAGAAGCTATAAGTAAGGTGAAAAGACAGCCTTCAGAATGGAAAAAAATAATAGCAAATGAAGCAGCTGACAAAGAATTAATCTCAAAAATATACAAGCAGCTCATGCAGCTCAACATCAGAAAAATAAATGACCCAATCAAAAAGTGGGCCAAAGAACCAAACAGACATTTCTCCAAAGAAGACATACAGATGGCTAGCAAACACATGAAAAGATGCTCAACATCACTCATTACCAGAGAAATGCAAATCAAAACCAAAATGAGGCACCATTACACGCCAGTCAGAATGGCTGCTATCAAAAAGTCTCCAGACAATAAATGCTGGAGAAGGTGCAGAGAAAAGGGAACCCTCTCACACTGTTGGTGCGAATGCAAACTAGTACAGCCACTATGGAGGACAGTGTGGAGATGCCTTTAAAAACTGGAAATAGAACTGCCATATGACCCAGCAATCCCACTCCTGGCCATACACACCGAGGAAACCAGAACTGTATGAGACATGTGTACCCCAGTGTTCATCGTAGCACTGTTTGCAATAGCTAGGACATGCAAGCAACCTGGATGTCTGTCGGCAGATGAACAGATAAGAAAGCTGTGGTTCATATACACAGTGGAATGTTACTCCACTATTAAAAAGAACACATTTGAATCAGTTCTAATGAGGTGGATGAAACTGGAGCCTATTATACAGAATGAAGTAAGTCAGAAAGAAAAACACCAATACATTATATATATGGAATGCATATATATGGAATTTAGAAAAATGGTAATGATGACTCTATATGCGAGACAGCAAAAGAGACACAGAGATAAAAAAAACAGGCTTTTGGACCCTGTGGGAGAAGGTGAGGGTGGAATGATTTGGGAGAATAGCATTGAAACATGTACATTACCGTATGAGAAATAGATCGCCAGTCCAGGTTCAATGCATGAGACAGGTCGCTCAGGGCCAGTGCACTGGGATGACCCAAGGGATGGGATGGGGAGGGAGGTTGGAGGGGGATTCAGGATGGGGGACACATGTACACCCATGGCTGATTCATGTCAATGTATGGCAAAACCCACTACAATATTGTAAAGCAATCAGCCTCCAATTAAATAAATAAATTTTAAAAAATGAAAAGAAAAAAAAAAAGCCAATTTAGATGAAATTAAGAAAGTCCTTGAATGACACAAATTCCCAAAACTAACTCAAGAAGAAAGTGAAGACCCTAGATATCCCTAAATCTAAAAAAAATATGGAACAGAAAACTCCAGGCCCATGTGACTTAACTACTGAATGCTATGAAATACGTAAAGGAGAAATATCACCAAGCCCATACAAATTCTTTCAGAAAGGAGAGGAGGGGAAACACTTTTCAAATCATTTTATGAGGCCAGCCTTACAAAATACCAAAACTAGATGAACACATTGCAAGAAAAGAAAACCACAGAGCATTAAGTTAATGCTTAATAACATTCATTAAGTTAAGCACAAAAAAATGAAATGTTAGCAAATTTAATCCCACCATATATAAAGCATTATGATCAAATGAGATCTATCCCAAGAATGAAAGATTGGTTATGCATTAAAAAATCATCCACCAGTGTTATTCATCATATTAAGAAAACACAGGAGAAAAACCATATGATCATTTCAATAGATGCTGTAAAATCATTTGACAATATTCAACAACCACTATGATAAAAACTCTCCAAAAACTAGGACTGCAAACAGACTTTCTTAATCTAATCAAGGGTTTGTCCTGGGGGACACTGCCCTTCCGGCAGCCTTTGAGTGCTGCTGGTCCCACCGGTGCTTCTGGGTGTCCTGGGGTAAGCCCCCAGCCTGGAGTCCCTGCAGTCTGTGTGCCTGGAGCCCCAGGTGGACCTGCCCCATTCCGTTCCCAGTGAGTTCAACAGCAGTCCCCACTTCCCTCCCCATGCGGCCAGCACAGCCCGCTCCGCATCCCTAGTCTCGCGACTCCAGGACTGAGTCCCCATGCACCGCCATGGGAAGGCACCTGCACATGAACACAAGCACACGCTGATGCCAATGTGCATGTCTCTGACCTGTGCTCTCCTTTACACACACACACACACACAAACGCTCATGTGCATATGCACCTGACCACATGCTCTCTCCCTCTCACGCACACACACACACACACACATGTAAATGCCCATTTGCAAGCACCTCCACAAACACACATGCACACGCCTGTGTGCACACACCTGTGCACACGCACTCTCTCACACACGTACACGCACATGGGCTAGCACCTGAGCACAGACACTCTCTCTCAGGCACACACACACACACACACACACACACAGACATGCACATCAGATATCCATGTGCATGCACCTGCTCACGTGCACATGGACACACACGGACACACACACACGTGAGCTACGTGTGGGACACCAGAGGGACAGACCGGCCCTGACCCAGGATGCCCGACTCCCTTCCGGAAGTTGATGACAAGGACCTGCGCTCAGCAGGACGCTCACCCGTGAGCATGGCCAGGTTGGCAGCAACACAGACTTGGGAGGTGCACAGGGACCGGTGCTCACTTGGGGTTTGCAGGCTTGGACCGGAAACAGTCACGTGCCCTGAGAAGTGGGGTGGGGTCTGTTTGAGCATGCGCACTGAGGAGCTGCCCCACACTGAAGGGTGGAGCGCCACCCAGAGGCCTCAGGGCTGAGTGGTTTACCAGGTTTCTGGGCCTGACGCAGGGCTGACTCACAGGGCACAGACCACGTGGGTGTGCGTCTGCACATGTGCATTGGGGCAACATGGCGCACGAACACGTGAAGCTTCTGCACGGGGCGCCCATTGCCCGAGAGCCTGCAGTCATAGCGGGAACCAGTGGTCGGTGGGAACCAATCGTGTGGCAGGAACTGGGTGTGTATGTGTAGGCGCTCTGCTGATGCTGAGCTGCCGGTCTCACTAAAGGGTTGGGATCTGTAGGGAGGGTTCAGTCTTTCCCGACACGGAGGGAGGGGGAGAGCGGTTTAAGATGGAGTCCGAGGCACAAGATGGAGGGGCCACGAGGGCAGCCGATGAAGATGCAGGTGCCGAGGCCTTTGCAGCGGGTACAGCACGTGGCAGCCAAGGTGTGCCTGGTGGTGCTAGTGGCCGCGATGGCCCTCGCAACCCAGCTGGCCCTGGTGACGCCAGCGACCTGGTTGATCCCAGAGGCCCCAGCACTGGAGGAGAGTCAGGTGGCACAGCCAGTGCCATTCCACAGATCCCAGGGGCACCCCAAGCACCAGGGTCTGGTGGAGATGCTGCACCTGGAGCCAGAGTTCTGAGTAACCGAGCCCTCCAGTTGTATCCTATTCCAGGAGCCCTGGTGGGCCGGGCAGCCGCAGGGTTTGGGGTGTGGGCTAGGGGTGGTTTGGGGGGAGGCAGGTGGTGGGGCCTAAACTGCAGGAGGAGGGTACTCTGGGGGGCTGAAGGATATGGGTCAGGGGTGGTCTCGCTGCCAGGCGATGGTGGTGAGGGAAAGCAACCTGAAGGGAACCAGAGGGTCCGGCGGTAATATTCAGGGTGTCCTCAGGGTATAGGCTGGGAGGTCCTGACAGCCTAGGCGGTGGCCTTGTGGGAGAAGGTGGTTCTCTGTGAGCAGGGAGCCTGACGTACAGGCAAACGGCTAGTGTGGATGGTGCCTTAACCATATCTCCACCAGCAGCCTCACTGTGCCTTTCTCATCGCATGAGGAGGTGGAAAACGTCCGGACAACTTCCGGACTCCACGTACTCAACTGCAAGGGCCTGTTCAGAAAAACCTCTAGGCTAACGGCTGCATGTTGGTTTTGTCAGTTCTAAACAGGGTCAGGGCCGGAGTCGGGAGTGATGGGTGCTAGGCAGTGTCCAGTTTCATCCCTGGAGGAGCCATAATGGAGGGTTGAGCCTAGAGGAGAAGTGTGGTGCTCTGGGCTTGGCGGTGTGCAGGGACAGACGGAGGACATGCTCCTCTTCCTCCTTCTCCATGGGAACTTGAATTTCATTTTCCCTCCCTTTTAGCCGATTGACTGCTGAAGACCACGGCCTGATCCCCACGTCCATTGCCTTCTTGTCTGGAGCAGCTTTCCTTGGTGATGCGGACCTTGCAGCACTTTGTGCCCCTGCTTTTTTTAAGTCTCAACACAGAAGAGGGGCTTAAACCTAGCCTATGTGCCCTAGCCTCAAGTGTCCTTCCCGAGGGCATTGCTTTCTGCAGTAGTTTGATCGGGCTTCGTCTTGTGCCTGTGCTGCTGCTTGGGGGCTCAGGGTCCACATAGTTTGTTTGGTCATTGTTAAATGCGGGAAAAAAACTGAGCTACTGTGCGGTCTCTGACTTTAGTTTTAGCTTGTTCACTTCCTAATACTGAGTTCATCATCCGGTTGGAGGGGAGGTTCTGAGATCCAGATATTCAAGGAGTACAGCATAAGTGAAGACAATGTAAGAAGTGGGAGAATAAGAAAGTTGTGTACTGCCATTCAGAATTGATTTTTAAATATTTTCTCAGTTTTATAGTTACATTTATATATTAAGATATAATACCAGAATGTTGTTGTTGTTGTTCTGTCTCTAACTTGTGTCCAACTCTTCGCAACCCCATGAACTGTAGCACACCAGGCTCTGTGTCCCCACTATCTCCTGGAGTGTGTTCAAGTTCATGTCCATTGAGTGGGTTTTGCTGTCAAACCGTCTCATCCTCTGTCTTCACATTCTCCTTTTGCCTTCAACCTCTCCCAACATCAGGGTCTTTTTCCAGTGCGTCAGCTTTTTGTATCTGCTGGCCAAAGTGTTGAAGCTTCAGCTTCTGCATCAGTCCTTCCAATGAAAATTCAGGACTGATTTCCTTTAGGATTGACTGCTTTGATCTTGCAGTCCAAGGCACTCTCAAGAGTATCTTTGTATCCTGAAACCATGCTAAACTCATTAGTTAATTATAATAGCTCTTTTGTAGATCCCATTGAACTTCCTACATAGACAATCATTTTGTCTGTAAATAAATACACATTTATTTCTTCCTTTCCAGTTGATGCATTTTAACTGATTTCTGTTAAAATGAAGTCTCCAACATTTTGGCCACCTGATAGGAAGATCCGACTCATTGCCAAAGACCCTGATCCTGGGAGAGATTGAAGGCAGGAGGAGAAGGGAATGGCAGAAGACGAGAAGGGTGGATGGCATCACGTCGCAAAGGACATGAGTTTGAGCAAGTGCTGGGAGATGATGGACAGGGAAGCCTAGCAAGAGCAGTCCCTGGGGTAGCAAAGACTTAAAGACTCGACTGAGCGACTGAACAACAACACACTGATTTCTGTTATAATAGATTGGAGTTTCCTGCTTCTTTGCCTCCTGGTAATTTTACATTGGATGCCAAGCATCAAATTTCCCTTGCATGCTTGATATTTTTCTATCCCTAAACTTATTCTTGAGCTTTATTCTGGAATCCTGTTACGATGCTTGGGAACAGTTTGATCCTTTTGGATCTTACTTTTTAAGATTGGCTCTGTAGGACCAGAGCAGATTTTAGTGCAGAATGAACTTAATTAACTGAAATCTACAATGTCTAAGAAAGCTATAGCTGGAAAAAAAGGACTCCTTAAAATTTTTATTTATGAAAAGTATCTGTTTATTTTTGGCTGTGCCACATCTTTTTAACTGTATGCAGTTTTTCTTGGTTGCAGCCAGTGGGGGCTACTCTCAAATTGCTGTGCTCAGGCTTCTCATTGCAGAGGCTTCTCTTGTCATGGAGCATGGACTCTACATCGTGGTGAGCCCAGTAGTTGTGGCACACGGGCTTGGTTGCACTGGGCATGTGGAATCTACCCTAACCCTTACCCTAAAAATTCTTTGGGAGAGGTAATGTTATACCCTCATTTTGCAAACAAGGAAGTTAAAACTCAGAATGGATGTGTGACTTGCAAAGAGGTCAGACTGGAATCCAGGTGGGGTCTGTCTACCTCCCAAGGCAACACCCTTGACCACACCACATATCCTGGTCTTCACTGCACCTTGGTGCTAACCCAAGGGATGCAGGGCCTAGAGGTAGAAATCCACTGGGGTCCCAGTGGGTGAGATCCGTGGGTCCATGTAGGCGGGTAGAGGGGGGAGGGTACGCTGGCTGCCAGTGCTGCATCTTGTACAGCTGCGCCTGGCAGAGAAAGAGACCGCTTGCACAGGTGCTGCAGAGCAGACAGGCTGTGTGTGCACGCACACACACTCTTCCAGGGAAAAGCCACCCAGACAGAAGACCAGAGAGGGGAGGCCCCAGTGTACACATGACCATGTTCAGGCCCGGGCCCTCTCCCAGGATGGATGCATGGTCATGCCACTGTCACACGGGACCCTTGGGCTACCCCACTACACGCGGCAGCTTGGGTGCTCACGCAGATCAAAGGCTCTCCTGGAGCTGACACGTGACCAGCACACCTCCCAGAGCACCTCCCCTGGTGCTTCTCCCCACCCGCAGCCCCCACTGCCTCTTCAATCCACTCTCCACACTCCAATGCCCCGACCATGGCTGGAGTCTTCCTGGGTTCTCCACAGCTCTCCATCTAACAGCTGGGATCCCACAGGGCTGCATGTGATCTACAGGGTTCTGCAGGTCCTGACCCATCTGCCTCTCCAGCATCACCTCCCATGACTGCCCTGGCCTCCAGTCCACATACCTGCCTGCCCACTTGCTTCAGGCCTTGAAAACGCACTGGGCCATCTCTTCCCTGGGCCCCACCCCGCTCACCCACACCCCTCCTTCAGGTTTCAACTTAAAAAACACTTCCTCTGGGAAGCCTGCCACAGGTTCCAAGGAAGATCAGGTCCCCTGTTCTCGGCTCTCACAGCACTGGTGTTTCTCCTGCGGTTGGCCTCCCTCCCTACATCAGGGGATCGTGTGCCAAGTTCACTGCAGTCCACTCACCTCTACCACCAGACGTGGTAAGGAAAAGTTCATTGCATGAATGGATGAACATAACACATCGATAGAGTGTTAAAACTCAAGGACCTAGACCAAGTGAGGGTCCATTGCAGACCCTGCTCCACAGCACCCCTGGGGCTTCCCTCACAAGTGCATCCTGAGCCAGCATCGTGGCTAGACACAGGTGCAGTCAAACAAGCAGGACAGCTGACCCGGCACACCCTATCCTACCAGCCTGCTGGCTCAACCCCGGTTCCCTGGAGAGCTCACCGGTGCTCACAGCACCTCTTAGGAGCACTCAGCACTCAGTAAGCGGAGCTATCCGAGGCTCAGCCCACAGCGGCTCCTCCTGTCTAGACCCCAGGTCCCCAGGGAAGCTGACCAGACAGTTTGTTTGCCAGGCTCACTCAGGCTACTCTGGGACATTCAGACTTCCTCCTACTCTTCAGGAAGGATTTACCTGCCACTGCCCATCCTTACCCACCCCAGAAGGATTTACCTGTCACTGCCCATCCCTACCCTCCTTAGAAGACTTCCCAGGAGCAGCAGTTACGACTGTATCTGGCTGGAGTGACTCCAGAGATCTCTCCAGTCGGCAGTAAATCTTCACCAAGCCCAGGAGTAATTGCAAGGCGCCTGCTCACGGTGCAAAACTACAACAACACAATGAATGTACATAACTGTCTAGAACATAGGCCACAGTGGGCTCCTGAAATGCTTCCTAGGAACCCAAGAAAAAAAGGGTCTGGGGAGAAGGAGGTTGTAAAAGCAACTTTAAAAAGTTCTGGGGAAAGGTGGAAACTTTGATCTGTTTCCCTGGGGCACCCACATTTTGGAACATTCTTGTTAGGTAGCTAGAGTAGAAAAAACGAGTCCAGATTGGTAGTGGCTAAAAGACAAAGAAGGGAAAAGCCTGCAAAAAATAGAACAAAGGAAGGTCCAAGGACCAGAGTGAGGACCTCAGGTAGAACAAACTGCACTCCTGGCCAGTCCAATTTACATAGGGCAGGCCCAGCGCTAGGACTATCCTACTGCTTCTCCCATGACAGCAGATGAGCTTCTGGATACAAAGAGACCTATGACAGCAGAACTCACACTCACAAGTGAGGCTTTACTTTGATTATGTGTAAAAACCAAAAAGCATCTCTAAAACCAGCTCTCTGAGGTTTCTTTTCTACTTTGGAGTCTCTTGTTGATTGTTAGTTACTAAACAACCACCAGGGTGCTAATGATGCAGTGTGAAGACCTCTCAATTCTGGAAAGATTTCTCACTGATTTGCAGGAAGTGAGGCTGCAGGCAGAATATGCAGCAGTAAAAGGATGGGCCGGGTCCCTTTACCACAGACACTGGAAGTCTAATGACATACGACTGGCAGAAAAACAGACAACTTCTTGTTCTGAGTGATAGCTACACAGATGAATGTAACTGCCGAAAGTCATCAGACATAAAAAACCAAGATCTGTGACTTTTCTTGTATTTCCATTTTTATCGTTCAGTCGCTAAGTACTGTATGACTCTTCTTCAACCCCATGGACTATAAGGTTCATGAGAAAGGCTGCCTCAGGTTTAGAATAGGACTCAGTCACTCAGTTGTGTCTGATTCTTTGCAACCTCATGGACTGTAGCCCACCAGGATCCTCTGGCCATAGCATTTCCCAAGCAAGAATACTGGAGTGAGGTGCCATTTCCTTCTCCATGGGATAGTGCTGACCCAGGGATCAAACCCATGTCTCCTGCTTTGGCAGGTGGGCTCTACCACTGAGAAGCCAGGGAAGCCCTTTATGTAAATTACACCTCCTTAAAAGCAGTAACTATCAGTGACTGTAGACAGTGACTTTTCCCCTAAAACTAACTTCTCATAATCCAGAAGCAATTACTACAAGATTATAAATGTCTGATTTAGAAGCACAAAGGTAATTTTTGCATAATATAATTGGGGCCAAGTGTGCATTCTCCTACTTTGCCCCGACTGATGCCATCTGTCCAGGCACCATAACGGTTGTGCACTGTCTCACTGCGAGGCTCCACCAGGACAGATCTCACCCCCTGGTGCTCAGGACGCCTTGCAGATGATCTCCAAGGCAAACACCTGATTATTCCCTTCAGAATTTCCAGGAAATGAAATACCAGAATGAAAGAGTATGGGCATATCATCAAGACTACAGATGTGCCTTTCAAAATTGCCCAAAGTGGGCTATCATTTTATAAACTAAATGTTCTGTAAAACATTCAAGCAGTGACAATCTTTTCAGAAATTTGGATTCATGAAATGATAAGAGATTTTATCTTTGTTGACTTTAGACAATAACAAAAACACTCAAGATAATTCAGTGTTCTTATGAGCAGATCATTTAAAAAGAAAAAAGAGAAACCTTTTTTTGAATATGGAGCAATCCCAATATGTGAATGAAATCTGGGTTAATTGCAAGATAATTTATAAAAGCTGTACTGTGTGTATTTTCACTTTTTTTTCCATTAATTTTTATTAGCTGGAGGCTAATTACTTTATAATATTGTAGGGTTTTTTGCCATACATTGACATGAATCAGCCATGGCTTTACATGTATTCCCCATCCCGATCCCCACTCCCACCTCCCTCTCCACCCGATCCCTCTGGGTCTTCCCAGTGCACCAGCCCTGAGCACTTGTCTCATGCATCCAACCTGGGCTACAGAACAGACTTTTGGACTCTGTGGGAGAAGGCGAGGGTGGGATGTATTTTCACTTTTGTGTCCCCTGTACTGAGCACAATTCCTAGCGTGATATATGATATGGGCTCAGCACAAAAGACTCAAGATAAAGGGCATTTTCACTTTAGAGGAAGATGTGGAACAGGAGTCCTTTAAATAGCAAAGTGCACTGAAAATGGCAAGTCTGCCAAGTTTATTAAAATTAATGCCTTCCCCTCCACAGCTCTGCCCTTCCTGCTCAGTTCCATCCCAAAGTCAGGCAATGTGGCAGAACCAGGCCAGCACCTGGTGCCGGGGTTCAGACAGCTCAGGGCAGGTGGTCAGAGCCCTCAGGGCAGGTGAGCAGGGTGTCCACATGGAGGTGTGGCTGATGAGGAAGGTGCAGCCCAATCAAGTGGGGTGAGGAAGGAACTTCTAGAAGAGAGGGCTCAGCAGGGAAATTCAGGGCCTCCAGGAGAGGGGGAGGCTGACATCTGAGGCACTGAGGAGGGCACTTGTGCAAGGGAGAGGGTGAGGGTAGAAATAGGGAGACTAGGGAGACAATGGGAAACAGAATGAAGTGTGTGTGTGTGTGTGTGTGTGTGTGTGACAAACATACATTCCTAACTCTGTCACAAACATACATTCCTAACCCTGTGTGTGTCTCTCTCTCTCCAATACATACATTCCCTAACTGTCCTTGGAAAAGGCCAGAAGCAGCAGCACTCCTGCCCATGTACTGGTTTATAAGTGTCATTAAAGGCTGACTCCAGGGCCAAGGTTAGGCAAGGACAAAATGAGCTTGGAAAAGCTTGTTCCACCAGAAAGCAAGGAATCCCTCAAAAAAGAACAGAGACACGTGAAAAAGCACATGGCTGCCAGCCTGAAGCTCCCAAAGCAAAGACAACCTGAACATCCAAAGAAACAACGATACTAATTAATTAAAAATTTGATGATAAACAGGATATTCATAGTCTTAAAGTAACTAGCCACAAAACTGCTATCAATTACAAATGTGAAGTGCATGTGAAAGCTCCATGTTGTGAAACCCGGTAGCCAGCACCTCAATCCTGAGACCAAAGTAAGGCTGTCACAGCGGGCAGAGAGGGACCAGGGTCACCCAGGTGGGAGCAATGAGAAGAGTCAGTGCCAGTTCTGAGAGACTCTAACCAAAAAAAGGAAGCCTTGAACCCCACCACGAGGAAGCTCCAGACAAACCCGACTTGAGGCACACTGCACAAAGCAGTTGGCTTCTGATCTTCCAGAACGTCAACCTCAGGAAAGTTAAGCAAAGGCTGAGGGGCTGCTTCTCACTGAAGGACTCCTGACCCTGACCTAGATTCCTGTGCATCAAGACCATCAACTGGTCCATGGGGACAGTGGGACAGAGTCTGAGGACAAGGTGGCAGTGGTAGGTCAAGGCTAGCTTCCTAGGTTTGACTGTGCTTATCTAAGAGGTGTCCTGTGGTGACAGAGCCTGATCACACTAGCAACTTACTCTTCAAATGGCTCAGGAAGAAATCTTCTGTGTATTACACCAACTTTTCTGTAAGTTTGTGACTGTTCTCAAAATCTTAAAAGAAGGATTTTTAACTTAAAAAAAAAAGGACGGACTTCCCTGGAGGTCCAGTTGTTAAGACTATGTTTCCAATGCAGGGTGCCCGAGTTCAATCTCTGGGCAGGAAACTAGATCCCACATGCTGCACAGTGCAGTCAAAACAAAACAAAAAAATACAAAGGGAGGGAGGTTCAAGAGGGAGGGGCCATATGTATACCTATGACTGATTCATGCTAATGTAGGGCAGAAACCAAGACAATACTGTAATGCAAAAACTCTGCAATTTAAAGTAGCTTAGAAAAAGAGAGATAGAAATGTCCACTTAGGACTTTTTTCAGAAAACTGACCAGACCACTGAACTCAGTGAAACCTAATTGAATGTCCATCTGAAAGAGTTAGACTCTGTCTGTAGTGACCAGGGACACACCACATTGAGTCCCCAAGCCGGCCACCACTCAGTGTCCTCTGAGCTGGTTGAGACTCCTTCTGCACACCCCCACCTACGATGTGCTCCTGAAACTTCCCTGGCTCCATCCCTTCCTGTTCATTGTAAAAGCACAGAACAGCCTTTCAGGTGATCTACTGGAGTCTCTACCTTGGATCTCTGGTCAAGTGAACTTGGAAAGGGCTTGTGTGTGCACTCACGTACATGCCTGTCCCCCAGCTAAGCGGGCACAGAAGCCCTCCCGCCCCAGTGCCCACGGGACCTGGTAGTCAGGGCCTGATGCCCAGGTGTGCAGCTTTCTGTAAGGTGGCTGAGATTCCAGCACCTTCCAGACGACATGTGTCACGCCTCCTTATTCACTCCAGTCTTTAACATCCTCTTGGGTGCACTTGGCATAAGCACTGTCTGGAGAGCTCAAGGACAAGTGCCGCTGCCTCCTGGGGTCCCAACTGTTCCTAGGAGGAATTGCGAAGACTTGGTTTACCTGGTCACCCCAGGCATGGGCTCATCTTCCCAGTCAGACCATTAAGAATTTGAAAGTTAGCTTCTACAAATCAATTTCTTTCCTAAAGATCCACCCTGCACCCCCTTTATGGGTGAGAGGACATGCTCAGAGCACCTACACAGCACCCACTTTACCAGCCAGTTCAGTTGCTCAGTCATGTCCGACTGTGACCCCATGAACTGCAGCATGCCAGGCCTCCTTGTCCATCACGAACTCTTGGAGTTCACCCAAACTCATGTTCATTGAGTCGGTGATGCCATCCAACCATCTTGTCCTCTGTCCTCCCCTTCTCCTCCCGCATTCTATCTTTAAAAGCACCAGGGTCTTTTCACATGAGTCAGTTCTTCACATCAGGTAGCCAAATATTGGTGTTTCAACTTCAACATCAGTCCTTCCAATGAATATTCAGGATTGATTTCCTTTAGAATGGACTGGTTGGATCTCCTCACAGTCCAAGGGACTCTCAAGAGTCTTCTCCAACACCACAATTCAAAAGCATCAAAATTTCGGCACTCAGCTTTCTTCACAGCCCAACTCTCACATTCATACATGACTACTGGGAAAACCATAGCCTTGACTAGATGGACCTTTGTTGACAAAGTAATGTCTCTGCTTTTTAATATGCTGTCTAGGTTGGTCATAACTTTCCTTCCAAGGAGCAAGCGTTTTTTTAAATTTCATGGCTGCAATAACCATCTGCATTGAAACCATCTGCATAAAGTCAGACATTGTTTTCACTGTTTCCCCATCTATTTGCAATAACTGATGGGACCAGATGCCATGATCTTACTTTCCTGAATGATGAGCTTTAAGCCAACATTTTTCTCTCCTCTTTCACTTTCATCAAGAGACTTTTTAGTTCTTCCATTTCTGCCATAAGTGTAGTGTTACCTGCATAGCTGAGATTATTTATATTTCTCCCAGTAATCTTGATTCCAGCTTTTGTTTCTTCCAGCCCAGCATTTCTCATGATGCATTCTGCATATGTTAAATGAGCAGGGTGACAATATACAACCTTGACGTACTTCTTTTCCTATTTGGAACCAGTCCATTGTTCCATGTCCAGTTCTAACTGTTGCTTCCTGACCTGCATACAGGTTTCTCTTTAGTAATTCAGCCCTAAACACACAGATCCAGACAGGATGCCTCACACCCATTATTTCATCTACTGCAAAAACAAACAAACAAACACACCTCTACTTCCTCCATTTCAAAGAGTTGGTTACTGAGCCTCCTGGAGGTTGGGGAGCTGTTCACAAGAAAGTGCTAACAGAGTTGAACCCAGGACTCCCACTGCAGGGCCTTCTGTCTATGCCAAAGCCCCATCCCAGTGCTAAACAAATGTCCCACACAACAGCAGAAGAGGGCTCGCTGAGTGATGCATTAGAAAGAGCAAAGGAGCAATGCACACACTGCATGGAGGAGGAGGAGACAGATGCCCAGCAGAGACTATGGGAAGGCTCACTGTGTAGTGCTCATCTTTACATGCTTCAGTGTAAAACAAAGGCTCTGTGACAAAACACGTGTGCATCTACTCACACCTCTTCTACTGTACAAATGGTGCCCAAAAGCCCAGTGAGAGTACAGAGAAAGCGAGGGAGTCAGGCCTACCTAATACGTGTGTTCATGCATGCATGTGCACACACACACACACATGCACGAATGCTCTGGAGGTGGACAGAGGTGAGGCAGGTGAGCAGGCTCGGGAGACCAGAGACAGGGCAACGACTGCCAGTGCCTCCTGACAGCATGCCAAGAGATGCGGTGCCCACAAAAGGTCCCTGATCTATCAGGAAAGACCCAAGTCTATCGAAGACAATGAATAAGGCACAGGGCGAGGGTGACAAGAAAGGAGGTGAAAGGTTGTTGCTGACCCACAAAAAGACACTGGGATTCTTGGCCTCCAGAAGAGAAGAATTCAATCCGGGGCAAGAGATGAGGCTTGATCTCTCAAGAGTTTTTGTGCAATAGAGTTTTATTAAATATAAAAGAGATAGAGAAAGCTTCTGATATAGACATCAGAAGGGGGCAGAAAGAGTATCCCCTTGCTAGTGTTAGCAATGGAGATATATACCTTTTAATTAGTTATTACAATGAATCAAAAGAATGTCTCAAGTTTGTGAGACCCACTTTCACAATTTACATCTTAGGATAACAAGTTTAGAATTTAACAATAGAAAGATCTTCCAGGCCCATTCCCATAATATACATTCTAAAGTATCAGGATTAGTCAGATTTTCAGGAAGGAGAAACTGTCCTCCAGCCAGATACACTGTTGTTGTATAATCCCTAGAACAGAGTTTAAATGGAATTGTGTAACTGACTAAGACTAAGGAATATAGACAAAAAAAAGTTTGTCCTTTCCTCCTCCTTGAGAATTCCAGATCTGCAATCTCCACTTTGAGAGCCCCAGACCACTTTCTCCCCCTTGGGGACCCTGGACTTTTTATCAGTCTGCCTAGGAATTGACTCTCTCAGCGGTACCTGCTGGCCAGCCTCTTGATGGTGCAGGAAAGAAAAGATGCGGGTGCCAGTGGACCCCGAGACCCTGCAGCAGATCAGTGCACTATGGACAAGGGCTGGCCTCACTGAGTGGTTAGGCCCTGTCCATTCAAGACAACCTCTCCAGACTCCAGGTGGAGGTGATGCTGTCCCCAGTGCCTACCGGGGTCTCAGGAGGTGGAAGAGAGACGGAGTTGTCCTTTCTGCTTCCTGCCCAGACAATGACAAAGGCCAGTTCCCAAAAGTCAGAACAGGGTGGGCAGAATGAGTGCTTGGGCCTCACAGGGTCCTGGTGAAGAGGAATTTACTCCTGACTGGATCCTTCTTGGCTGGTTCTCTTTCTGTGTTGTCTTCACATCAAATTTCACAAGGATGAGGCAGTCCAGGTGCCCACAACATCACTTGTACAGGTGCCAACAACCCTCCTTATTTATTATGGGCAGGGAGACAGGGTGGCTGGTGTGACACTCCCCTGGACCAGAGATGTCCTAGGTTGTGTGTCTTCTACCACCTGAGACCCAGGTGGGCACTGGGGGCAGAGCACCTCCACCTGGGGTGCAGAGAGTGTGTCCTGATTGAACAGGGCCTAACTGTCCAGTGTGGCTTCAGGGCAAATAGGCAAGAGGGGAATTAACACCTTTATAAGCATTTCAGACAACCACTGAGCTCCTTCTGGTTTTTAGTTTCAGATCTTTTTGATATGGTCCATTTTCAGAGTCTGTATTGAATCTGTTACAATATTGCTTCCATTTTATGTTTTGATTTTTTGACTGCAAGGCATGTGGAATTGTTACCAAGTCCAAGTTCGCTCTGCTTGCCTCACCACAGGCCAATAAATCAGAGGGGAGGTGCTGAGGCCTGGAATACAACTTTACCTGGAAAGCCAGCAGACAGAGAAGACAGCAGACTAATATCTCGAAGAAACCATCTTGTCAGGGTCTGGCTAACAGTGTCGTTTATAGAATACAGAGCTGGGGAGGTGAGGAAATAAAGTAAAAAGGCCATTAATCTGGAAAATATCTCCTGGAATGGCCAGTCTTGGGAGGAGATGTGTTACTTTCTCCCTTCCTGTAGCCATCCACGGTGGACAGGTCCTGAACAAAGGCAGAGGGGCAGGGTTTCCTGAAGCAAGTCATTATGTATGGACAATATCTCTGTAGTAAACAAACCAACAGGAAACAAAGGTTAAAGTAAAACATTCAACATGGAGTCAGATTTTGTTCTTCCCTGTAACAATCACCCAGTGTCAGTGTCCATTCCACAATCTTATGGACAAAAAGGTTATGATTATTCTAATTGCTCCACAAGCTGCATCTTTTGGGGAGTGTCCACCACTGGTGCCAGAATTCCAAATGTTGACATTTGTCTTCTTTTGTTGTTCTTTGGAAAGTGTCTATTTCATATGTGCAGATATAAAAATATTTATAATCTAGGTGTTGACAGTTCTGTTTTATTCAGTAAGAATCTTTTACAATTTTAAAACCAGAATGCAACATCTAAAGTTAAGGAATTTAGCACTTTTCCATGTATGGGAAGATGCACCAGCCATCTTACTGAAATCATTCCCTTTGATACACACTTTACTACCTGGGACCAGTATCCTGTCTTCTCCTTCCCAAGTTTCCTCAGGGATTGCCGTGGGGAGTGTCTGCAGTCTGATGGCTGGTAGAGAGCAGGTATTGTCCTTCCCGAGTTTCTTCAGGGCTCACCATGAGAAGTGGCTGCAGCCTGATGGCTTCTGGAGGGAAGGTATTCTCCTTCCTGAGTTTCCTCAGGGCTCACAGTGGGGAGTGGCTGCTGTCTGATGGCTGCTAGAGAGCAGGTATTATTCTCTTTCCTGAGTTTCCTTGGGTCTCACAGTGGGGAGTGGCTGCAGTCTGATGGCTTCTAGAGAGTAAGAGGGGGAACCTGGGTCCCCACTAAGATCATCTCAGCAGAGACAGCAAGCACGTCCTGTGATTCCAGACAAACTTCCAAGGTTCAGGGTTCAGCGTTCAGACTGCAGGATCTACAGCCATCAGCTCAGCCACCATGCTCTGCACTTAGTTGCTATGTAGCCCTGAAACCTACACTGCAGCAGGCCCTCTAAATGTGGCATCCTGTCCAACAAACTTTCGGTCACATCCTCCAAGCCCAACCCAGCCCCAGCTTTGCTGAGAGGGTCTCACTGGGGACCAGGGTTCCCCCTTCTGCTCTCCCACATTCCATACCCGAGTGGGGAGATGGCAGGGGCTGGGGGCAGAGTGCCTCCAAGCAAGTAGGGCACAAGTTCTCCCAACGTCTCTTGTGGTCCTTCCTTGGGAGCACAGTCCTCTGTCACTTCTAGAAGCAGGGAACATGTGTCCCCAGCTCAAGCACTCTCTCTAGGGGACATAGGAAACCCTGAATGACCTGCTTAGCCTGGAAGACTAGCTCCTGGGATGTGACATAAAGTCAGAAAGTAGCTTCTCGGTGGGACTGGCCTTCTCCAGACCTAGCTTGGGGGCAACAACAGTGGGCTAAGGGGCCACAAGCTGGGGCAGCCACACAGTGCCTCTCAACAGCCCTGTGGAGACCATGTGGCCAGAGGGACCATGAGCTTGCAGTCACCCAGAGGCCAGCCTGCAGTCACACAGCAGACACCCTTTGAGAGGTCTCTAACAGGGCAGAATGACCACAAGCCTTCATTCACCCAGCAAACAGCCTCTAAGAGGTCTGTGACAGACCCAAATGACCACGAGGCTACTCTCACCTAGCAAATGGCCTCTGAGAGGTCTGTGACAAACCAGAGTGACCACGAGCCTGCATTCACCCAGTGGACAGACTCTGAAGGTCTGTGACAGGCCAGAGTGACCATGAGCCTGCACTCACCCAGCAGACAGCCTGAGATGTCTGTAACAGACCAGAGTTACCACAAGCATGCATTTGCCTAGCAGTGAATTCTTCTCTGGAGAATTCCATGGACAGAAGAGCATGGTGGTCTATAGTCCATGGGGTTGCAAAGAGTCGGACACAAGTGAGCGTGCACACGTGAGACAGAAATGAACTCACAGACAGAACAGACTTGCGTTCTCTGGGGTGGAGGGGGTGGTGGAGGGATAGGGTGGGAGGTTGGGATGAGCAGATATAGCTTTTATAAACAGAGCTTTTATAAACAAGGCCCTGCTGTACAGCAGAGAACTATATTCAGTATCCAATGATAAACCATGAAAGAATATTTTTAAAAAGAATATATATATGTGTATAAGTGTATCCCTGAGCTGTGCAGCAGAAATTAGCACATTGTAATAGCAAGGAGAGATAAGAAAGCATTCCTCTCAAGCCACGATGGCTCAGATGGTAAAGATCTGCCTGCAATGCAGGAGACATGGGTTCGATTCCTGGGTTGGGAAGAAAGCATTCCTCAGCGATCAATGCAAATAAATAGAGGAAAACAACAAAATGGGAAAGACTAGAGATCTCATCAAGAAAATTAGAGATACCAAGGGAACATTTCATCCAAAGATGGGTTCAATAAAGGACAAAAATGGTACGACCTAATAGAAGCAGAAGATATTAAGAAGAGGTGGCAACAATACACAGAAGAACTGTACAAAAAAGATCTTCACGACCCAGATAATCACGATGGTGTGATCACTCACCTAGAGCCAGACATCCTGGAATGTGAAGTCAGGTAGGCCTTAGAAAGCATCACTATGAACAAAGCTAGTGGAGATGATGGAATTCACCAGTTGAGCTATTTCAAATCCTGAAAGATGATGCTGTGAAAGTGCTGCACTCAAGATGCTAGTAAATTTGGAAAACTCAGCAGTGGCCATAGGACTGGAAAAGGTCAGTTTTCATTCCAATCCCAAAGAAAGGCAATGACAAAGAATACTCAAGCTACCGCACAATTGCACTCATCTCACATGCTAGTAAAGTAATGCTCAAAATTCTCCAAGCCAGGCTTCATCAATATGTGAACTGTGAACTTCCAGATGTTCAAGCTGGTTTTAGAAAAGGCAGAGGAACCAGAGATCAAATTGCCAACATCTGCTGGATCATCAAAAAAGCAAGAGAGTTCCAGAAAAACATCTATTTCTGCTTTATTGACCATGCCAAAGCCTTTGACTGTGTGGATCACAATAAACTATGGAAAATTCTGAAAGAGATGGGAATACCAGACCACCTGACCCACCTCTTGAGAAACCTATATGCGGGTCAGGAAGCAACAGTTAGAACTGGACATGGACCAACAGATTGGTTCCAATTAGGAAAAGGAGTACGACAAGGCTGTATATTGTCACCCTGATTATTTAACTTATATGCAGAGTACATCATGAGAAATGCTGGGCTGGAAGAAGCACAAGCTGGAATCAAGATTGCCAGGAGAAATATCAATAACCTCAGATATGCAGATGACACCACCCTTATGGCATAAAGTGAAGAGGAACTAAAAAGCCTCTTGATGAAAGTGAAAGAGGAGAGTGAAAAAGTTGACTTAAAGCTCAACATTCAGAAAACTAAGATCATGGCATCTGGTTCCATCACTTCATGGCAAATAGATGAGGAGACAGTGGAAGCAGTGTCAGACTTTACTTTGGGGGGCTCCAAAATCACTGCAGATGGTGACTGCAGCCATGAAATTAAAAGATGCTTGCTCCTCGGAAGGAAAGTTATGACCAACCTAGATAGCATATTAAAAAGCAGAGACATTACTTTGCTAACAAAGGTCCGTCTAGTCAAGGCTATGGTTTTTCCAGTGGTCATGTATGGATGTGAAAGTTGGGCTGTGAAGAAAGCTGAGTGCCGAAATTTTGATGCTTTTGAATTGTGGTGTTGGAGAAAACTCTTGAGAGTCCCTTGGACTGCAAGAAGATCCAACCAGTCCATCCTAAAGGAGATCAGTCCTGGGTGTTCATTGGAAGGACTGATGCTGAAGCTGAAATTCCAATACTTTGGCCACCTGATGTGAAGAGTTGACTCATTGGAAAAGACCCTGATGCTGGGAGGGACTGGGGGCAGGAGGGGAAGGGAATGACCGAGGATGAGACGGCTGGATGGCATCACCAACTCGATGGACATGAGTTTGAGTAAACTCCGGGAGTTGGTGAGGACAGGGAGGCCTGGCATGCTACGATTCATGGGGTCACAAAGAGTCGGACACTACTGAGCAACTGAACTGAACTGACTGCCCTCAGGTCATGGTGACCCAGATGGTGTCACATCCCTGGTTTCGAGCATGAGCTGGTTTCGATCCCAAGACTGAAGGGTCTCGGGGAAGATGAAGCCTGGAGCATGTAGCAGGAAACGTGACCCCACGATGGACGTGGGGAGCCTCCTGCTCTCTGCATGAGCACCCAATCTCCAGATGCAGGCGGGCCCTACTGCAGAGAAACCAAGCCTACGTCACACAAGAACTGGTGGAACCTCTGGGCGGGAATAGGTTTGCAACGTCCCCTGGCCACTATATGTCTGCTAGACTGGGTTCCTACCTCCAGCCTCCATCCTTAAGGTCACCCCACCTACAGATGACAGCACCCTCTGCAGAGTGGTGTTCAAAAAAACTGGGATGTGTCCTGGGGACACTGGGTAAGGGGGAAGGAGAAGAGACCCAAGTCTTGTGTGTTTCTTCTGGCACATTCCACTCTAGCTGACAATCCATGAACAGAGTTTTCCATGAGACTCAATGCCTGAGGACCAGAGTGGGGCAGGAAGCAATGCTGTTTCCTCAGGGCCGTCTTCCAGAACAACTTTAAAACTAGTGCTGTTGGACTCTTCATATTCACAAGGCCTGTGGGACTATAAATGACACATCCCATCCAGTCATGTCCCAAGGTAAATCATCAGACAGGAATTCAAACAGGGCCACCTTTCAAGAAGACAATTTCAAGAGGTAAACTGAAGTAACACTGTACAATATCGAAAAGCACCAGAAAAATTCCTCCAGCTCACTATGTATTCAGTTCAATCGCTCAGTCGTGTCCTACTCTTTGCAATCACATGGACTGCAGCACACCACTGTGTATTAAATCCAAACAAATCAAAAGTCCCATGAAAAATCCCCTCCCACATGTCAGAACAGTGAAGCCACTCAGTCATGTCTGACTCTTTGCAACCCCATGGACTGTATCCTACCAGGTTCCTCCATCCATAGGATTTTTCGGGAAAGGGTACTGGAGTGGGTTGCCATTTCCTTCTCCAGGGGATCTTCCAGACCCAGGGATCAAACTCAGGTCTTCTGCGTTGCAGACAGACGCTTTACCATCTGAGCCACCAGGGAGGCCCAGGTGGCCATTCAGCCACCATCTAAAATATCTACAGAGAATATGGGCTGCAGAGGATGGAGGCAAAAGGGAATACTCCTATACTCTTAGTGAGGGTGTAAATTGGTGCAGGAACTATCAAAAACAGCAAGGAGGTTCCTTATCAGCTAAACATCCAGAAAACACATGGCCCGACAATCCCAGGTCTGGACTCAGATTCATAAAAAAATCAGAATTCACAGTGACCCATGCACCCTTGTTTTCAGGGAAGCTCCACTGACAATGGCCCAACTTGAATTGTTGCTGGCCAAAAACTTGGCTTTCTCTGCCCAGTGAAGCCAAATAAAAAATACAGAGACAGAGTTTGAAGGAAATATGAAGGTGGTTTTTATTCTCAAGCCAGCGGAAACAAGTAGACAGTAGGGTCATGCCTCAAGGACTGTGTCCCCCACACCACCCAAAAAGAGTCTAGGGGTTACATAAGGCAAGGGTTCACAGTCAGAAGTCAGTGATGAGGAACAAAGGGGATAGGATCTTGATTTCTTTCTCATCCATTTTTTCAAAGATAGTCATAGGCTTAAGTCAGTAACCTAGTAACTGACTCTGGCAGTTGGAGTGGCTCTGCGGCCTTCTTTCTGATATGTAAGTACAAGGAGAAGGGTGTTGTAAGGGTAAACACCAGATAGGGGATATATTTAGCATAGGGTCCAAGGAAAAAATGTTAATCATAGCTCCTGCAAAGTTAGGGGGCAGAGAAGCAAACTTAGTTACAAACATTCAGATCCAGGAGCAGTTAAAGTAAAAAAAAAAAAAAAAAAGAAAACTAGGAATGTTCAGGCCTGCTCACTGTTCTCTTTATCCCCTTTGTCCTCAAAAAAGGGAAAGAATACAAAAACTAATTCCTCTTTTTTTCCTTTGCATGCATTCTCAGTCGCTTCAGTCATGTCCAACACTTTGTGACCCCATGGACTGTAGCCTGCCAGACTCCTCTGTCCGTGAGAGTCTCCAGGCAAGAAGACTGGAGTGGGTTGCCTTCCCCTTCTCCAGAGGATCTTCCCCACTCAGGGACTGAACCAGTGTCTCCTGCATTGGCAGGCAGATTCTTTACCAGCTAAGCCACCAGAGAAGTCCCCCCATTTTTTCCTTCTCCCTGCAACAAATTCAACCAAGTGATCCATCGACAGGAAAATGAAGACAGAATGGTGCACCTCTATACTGCAAAACTATCCAGCCCTGAATCAGAATGGAATAATGCAAGTGACAACAGCGTGGATGGATAGAGTGATTACCATGCTAAGGAGAGGAAGGCCGAGAGAGAAAGACAAATATCACAAGGTATCACTGACAGGTATCTTCTTGAAATTGATGCAAATGTAGGATATTATGCAGTAGAAACAGATTCACAAACTTAGAAAACCAACTTCTGATTATTCAAAAAAAGTTAGGGATGTGGGATAAATTAAGTGTTTGCAAAGGATAAACAGACATTAATATACATCAAACAGAGAATCAGGGGGAAAAAAAACTGTTGAACAGCAAAGGGCAGCATACTGGAGACACTGTAAACCTCTATCTGAGGAAAACGAACCCCCCAAAAATTGATAAACGTCTGTGTATCACTGAATCAGGCTCCCATGCTCCTGAAACAAACACAGTATAGGAAATCAACCCTACTCCAAATTTAAACAGCAAGGAATGCACAGAAAAAGAAAGAAAAAGTGGAACATGAAGAAATCCTGACGCCTTGTGGCCATTTTTTGTAACAGCAACTCTCCAGCTGTGTTCAGTTCAGTTTGGATGCTGTCGTGTCTCTTTGAGACCCCGTGGACTGCAGCACGCCAGGCTTCCCTGTCCATCACCAACTCCTGGAGCTTGCTCAAACTCATGTCCACTGAGTCAGTGATGCCATCCAACCATCTAATCCTCTGTCGTGCCCTTCTCCTCCGGCCTTCCATCTTTCCAAGCACTTAATATTCACAAGTTACATGGGGCTGTAAGTAAAAAACAACTGCCCTCCAGAAGTCTCCCAGCGATGGTCAACGAACTAGAATTCAAAACTTGGCAGAGGATCATAGAATCAAGTTCAACAGGTACCTTTAACTCACATCCTTTAAGAAAAAAAAATCACATGAAATGATGTCAGCATCGCTAAATATTGGGGAAATGCCTGTCAACCCTGCAAAGAGGTGTCAACTCAAGCCAGTCAGAATGGTCACTGTCAAACCCTCAAGTGCTGTAGATGCTGTGGACAAACAGGAACTCTGCTCTTCTGATGTTGGGAATATAAGTTGGAGACAGCCCCTCTGGAGAAAAGTGTGTGGGTTCTTTGGACAATGAAAACGAAAATGAAATTTAAAAAGTCCCCAACACCATACATAAAAATACACTCCAAAGAGAAAGATCTACATGGGAAGATGGGGACTATGACATTCTTGGGGAAAATATATGCAGGACACACTTTGACATTCATCACAGGAAATTCACTTGGGCTCCAGGTCTTAGAATAATGAAACATAATTCAAAAGTAACAAAACAGGACCTAATTAATCTCAAAGCATTTGCACAGAAGAGGAAACACTAAACAAAAAAAATAGATGACTCTCAGCATGGGAAAATATATTTTCAATTGAACATACCCACAAGGAATTCATGTCCAAAACGTAGAAAGGGTTTGTGCAGCTCAAAGTCAAAGAAACAAACAAAGCAACCCAAGAAGTCAAGGGGCCCAAGATGGAAATGGATATGTCTTCCAAGAAGGCATACAGATTCCCATAAGGCACATGACAAGATGCTCATCATCTTGAATTCTTAGAGACAGGACAACCAGAAGTCCCTGGGTTGGGAAGATCTCCTGGAGGAGCACACAGCAACCCACTCCAGTATTCTTGCCTGGAGAATCCCATGGAGAGAGGAGTCTGGCGGGCTACAGTCCATGGGGACACAGAGTCAGACACAACTGAAGCGACTTAGCACACACTTATCAATCAGAAGCCCAATTTGGTATAATGCCACCAACAGCATCATGGATGGACAGACTGATCATGATACTAAGCACAGGAGGTCAAAGAGAGAAAGACAAATGTCATGAAGTATCATTCACAATTATACTGTAGAGATTAATGCCAATGAAGTATCTTACCCAGTTACAAACATTCACAAACTTAAAAAACCAGCTTATGATTATCAAAAAGATGTTAGGGTTGAGGGATAAATTAAGAGTTTGCTAAGGAAATGGCAACCCACTCCAGTATTCTTGCCTGGAAAATTCCATGAACAGAGGAGCCTGGTAGGCTACAGTCCATGGGGTCACAAAAAGTCAGACAAGACTGAGCAACTTTACTAATAACATATACATATTGGGGCATGCTTAGTCGCTCAGTCATGTCCAACTCTGAGATGCCATGGTCTGTAGCCCACCAGGCTCCTCTGTCCATGGGATTCTCCAGGCAAGAATACTGGAGTGGGTTGTCATTCCCTTCTCCAGGGGATCATCATGACCCAGTGATCAAACCACAGTCTCTTGCATTGCAGGCAGATTCTTTACTGACTGAGCTACAAGGGAAGTCCCTATTATCCTTAGAAGGATCATTATCCTTTTTATGGCAACTCTGATAATCCTGAACACACATTTCACCTTAGCTAGCACAATACCCATTGTGTTGTTAGTGTTTAAGGGCTACACTGTCACTTGGGGAAAATGAAAAGATTCTGGAGATGAATGGTGAGGACATTTTTACTACAATTTGAATGCAGTTAATGCTATACAAGTGCATACTTAAAACGACTCAAATGATAAATGTTTTATGTTGTTAATCACAATGAAAAAATAATACATGTTACAACATGGAAAAGCACTGAAAATATCCTCAGTGAAAGAGACCATTCAGAAAAAGCCACCCAGATCATACTCATCTTGTACACTTTAAATCCATGAAGGTTTTTAACATGAGGGAAAGCCTCAGTGGTGGTCCCAGGAAAAGAAACCTAGATTACATGAAAAAATATATTTGCACAAAGCTCAGGCAGCTGGTGGAAGCTGAAGTGGTCCCATGGATAGGATTACAATGTGGAAACCATAATTATCCTCCATTTTGGAGTCAAAAAGTGACAGTTTTGGATAAAACACACAGCAGTATTTGGTGTGAATGTAGAAAACTTTGTACTGCTATTTAAAGTTGAAACATTTGAAATTTACTACACAGTAAATTACTTTTCAATACAACCATGTAAGTCACGTGCCAGAAAATCAGAGATGACATCAAACATTGCTGTAAGAGGCCAAGACTTAAGCAGATCAGGGAGGAGCCAAGATGGTGGAGGAATAGGACGGGGAGACCACTTTCTCCCCTACAAATTCACCGAAAGAACATTTAAACACTGAGCAAACGTCACAAAACAACTTCTGACCGCTAGCAGAAGACATCAGGTGCCCATAAAAGCAGCCCATCATCTTCGAAAGGAGGTAGGACAAAATATAAAAGATAAAAATAGAGACAAAAGAGCTAGGGACGGAGATCCGTCCCGGGAAGGGAGTCATAATAGAGAAAGTTTCCAAACACCAGGAAACCCTCTCACTGGCGGGTCTGGGGGAAGTTTTCAAATCTCGGAGGGCAACCTAAGTGGGAGGAAAAATAAATAAAACCCACAGATTACATGCCTAAAAGCATCTCCCAGCAGAAAAGTACCCTAGATGCCCACATCCACCACCAGCAAGAGGGGGCAGAACGGAGAGGAGCAGGCGGCATTGCTTAGGGTAAGGACCAGGCCCGAATGCCCTGAGGGCAATCGGAGGGAGCTAACATGAGATAGCAACCTAAACTGTGGGATAGCAAGAGAGAGAGAGAAAATTAACCGGCCGGAACACACTGCCGGCCGTTCGCAGAACAAAGCAACTGAGCAGTTCCAGAGAAGAGCTAGCCGGCAGCCGACCGGCCCATCTCCCGCCAGAGGCAGGAGGCGGGGGGGAGGGGAAAGGGGCAAACTCAGCCCCAGAGACGGCATCCCTACCAAACTGCAAACAGGCTCCCAGTTTCTAACCAAAAACTTCCTGAGATTCTGGATGGTCGACATCTGCTGGGAGGGTTGCAGCTAGAGGCCAGCTCCCGAGAATAGACACAAGGCACACGCACCCAATCAGCACGCATGGAAACCGTGGAGGGGAGAAGGTGCACCACAGCCGGGGAGAGTGCGCCCGTCAAGCTCCTGGCTGCCTTCGCTGCTCGGGCCGGGGAAGGCACAAAACACAGGCCCAACCGAGTCAGCACTTTTGTGGAATACCCAAAAACTGAAACCGCACGCACGCAACACAGGGCCCACTCCAAATAGAGCAGCTGGGAGCCTGAGCAGTGTAGACGAAGAAAGCACACACCCGTGAGCAGGGGCAAACCCAGTGTGGCCGGAACACTGTGAGTGCTCCCCACACACACCAGTGATATCTGTCTGCAGTGCCCCTCCCTCCCCGCAGCACCATTGAACAAGCGAACCTAAACAAGAGACCACCTCCGCCCGCCTGTGTCAGGGCAGAAATTAGACACTGAAGAGACCTGCAAACAGAAGCCAAATAAACAAAGGGAACCGCTTCAGAAGGGACCAGTGCAACAGATTAAAATCCCTGTAGGTAACACCGACTACACCGGAAGTGGCCTATAGACATCGAGAAGTGTAAGCTGGAATGAGGAGCTATCTGAAACTGAACTGAACTGACACTGACCGAAACAGCTCCAGAGAAATTCCTAGATATATTTTTACTTTTTTTTTTAATTAAAAAATTTTTTTTATTTTGTCTTTTATTTTCTTTTAAAATTCCCTATCACTCCCCCATTACTCCTTAACTTTCATTTTCATTTTCATATATTTTTACTATTTTTTTTAATTAGGAAAAAATATTTTTGTTTTATTTTTTCTCTTATTTTCTTTTAAAGTCCCCTATTACTCCTCTATTACTCCTTAATTTTCATTTTCATTTCACTATAACGGTGCCAAAAAAAAAGAGAAGCCCTATTTTTAAATGCAACTTCATATATATTTCTAAATTTGTTTTTGTTTTTAATATTGCATTTTTAAGTGTCTAACTTATACTCTAGATTTTTAATCTTTGTTTTTCAGTATTTGGTATCAATTTTGGACACTTAAGAATCCAATATTCAGTACCCATTTTTATTCAGAAGTGTGTTGATTACTCTCTCCCACTTTTGACTCTCCATTTTCTACCTCAGAACACCTCTATTTCCTCCCTTCCCCTTCTCTTCCCAATCCAGTTCTGTGAATCTCTGTGGGTGTATGAGATACGGAGAACATTTTGGGAACAGAGAACTGTGTATATCTGTCTCTCTCCTCTTGAGTACCCCTTTTTCTCCTCCTGCTCATCTCTATCTCCCTTTTCCCTCTCCTCTTCTTCATGTAACTCTGTGAACCTCTCTGGGTGTCCCTCACGGGGGAGAATCTTTTCACCATTAACCTAGAAGTTTTATTATCAGTGCTGTATATTTGGAAAAGTCTTGACACTACTGGAAGAATAAAACTGAAATTCAGAGGCTGGAAGAATAAAACTGAAATCCAGAGGCAGGAGACTTAAACCCAAAACTGATAACACCAGAAAACTCCTGACTACACGGAACATTAAGTAATAAGAGACCATCCAAAAGCCTCCATACCTACACTGAAACCAACCACCACCCAAGAGCCAATAAGTTCCAGAACAAGACATACCATGCAAATTCTCCAGCAACGCAGGAACATAGACCTGAGAGTCAACATACAACTGTCCAAAGTCACACCTAACACATACACCCATCCCAAAACTCATTACTGGACACTCCATTGCACTCCAGAGAGAAGAAATCCAGTTCCAAGCACCAGAACACCGACGCAAGCTTCCCTAACCAGGAAACCTTGACAAGCCAATCGTCCAACCCCATCCATTCCACAATAAAAAGGAACCACAAACCACAAGAATACAGAAAGCCCACTCCAGACACAGAAATCTAAACAAGATGAAAAGGCAGAGAAATAACCAACAGGTAAAGGAACATGAAAAATGCCCACCAAGTCAAACAAAAAAGGAGGAGATAGGGAATCTACCTGAAAAAGAATTTAGAATAATGATAATAAAAATGATCCAAAATCTTGAAAACAAAATGGAGTTACAGATAAATAATCTGGAGACAAAGATTGAGAAGATACAAGAAATGTTTAATAAGGACCTAGAAGAAATAAAAAAGAGTCAATTAAAAATGAGTAATGCAAAAAAAAAAAATGAGTAATGCAATAAATGAGATCAAAAACACTCTGGAGGGAATGAAGAGTAGAATAACGGAGACAGAAGATAGGATAAGTGGCATGGAATATAGAATGGTGGAAATAAATGAAGCAGAGAGGAAAAAAGAAAAAAAGAATCAAAAGAAATGAGGACAACCTCAAGGACCTCTGGGACAATGTGAAACGTCCCAACATTCGAATCATAGGAGTCCCAGAAGAAGACAGAAAGAAAGGCCATGAGAAAATACTCGAGGAGATAATAGTGGAAAACTTCCCTAAAATGGGGAAGGAAATAGCCACCCAAGTCCAAGAAACCCAGAGAGTCCCAAACAGGATAAACCCAAGGCGAAACACCCCAAGACACATATTAATCAAATTAACAAAGATCAAACACAAAGAACAAATATTAAAAGCAGAAAGGGAGAAACAACAAATAACACACAAAGGGATTCCTATAAGGATAACAGCTGATCTACCAATAGCAACCCTTCAGGCCAGAAGGGAATGGCAGGACATACTTAGAGGAATGAAAGAGAATAACTGACAACCCAGATTACTGTACCCAGCAATGATCTCATTCAGATATGAAGGAGAATTCAAAAACTTTACAGACAAGCAAAAGCTGAGACAATTCAGCACCACCAAACCAGTTCTTCAACAAATGCTAAAGGATCTTCTCTAGACAGGAAACACAGAAATGTTGTATAAACGTGAACCCAAAACAACAAAGTAAATGGCAACAGGACCATACCAATCAATAATTACCTTAAATGTAAATGGGTTGAATGCTCCAAACAAAACACAAGGACTGGCTGAATGGATACAAAAACAAGACCCCTATATATGCTGTCTACAAGAGACCCACCTCAAAACAAGGGACACCTACAGACTAAAAGTGAAGGGCTGGAAGAAATATTTCATCCAAACGGAGACCAAAAGAAAGCAGGAGTCGCAATACTCATATCAGATAAAATAGACTTTCAAATAAATGCTGTGAAAAGAGACAAAGAAGGACACTACATAATGATCAAAGCATCAATCCAAGAAGAAGATATAACAATTATAAATATATATGCACCCAACATAGGAACACTGCAATATGTAAGGCAAACGCTAATGAGTATGAAAGAGGAAATTAATAGTAACACGATAATAGTGGGAGACTTTAATACCCCACTCACAACTATGGATAGATCAACTAAACAGAAAATTAACAAGGAAACACAAACTTTAAATGACACAATGAACCAGCTAGACCTAATTGATATCTATAGGACATTTCACCCCAAAACAATCAACTTCACCTTTTTCTCAAGTGCACACGGAACCTTCTTCAGAATAGATTATATCCTGGGCCATAAATCTCGTCTTGGAAAATTCAAAAAAATTGAAATCATTCCAGTCATCTTTTCTGACCACAGTGCAGTAAGATTAGATCTCAATTACAGGAAAAAAATTATTAAAAATTCAAACATACGGAGGCTAAATAACACGCTTCTGAATAACCAACAAATCATAGAAGAAATCAAAAAAGAAATCAAAATATGCATAGAACTGAATGAAAATGAAAACACAACAACCCAAAACCTACGGGACACTGTAAATGCAGTGCTAAGGGGAAGGTTCATAGCATTACAGGCTTACAGCAAGAAACAAGAAAAAAGTCAAATAAATAACCTAACTCTACACCTAAAGCAATTAGAGAAAGAAGAAATGAAGAACCCCAGGGTTAGTAGAAGGAAAGAAATCTTAAAACTTAGGGCAGAAATAAATGCAAAAGAAACTAAAGAGACCATAGCAAAAATCAACAAAGCTAAAAGCTGGTTTTTTGAAAAAATAAACAAAATTGACAAACCATTAGCAAGACTCATTAAGAAACAAAGAGAGAAGAACCAAATTAACAAAATTAGAAATGAAAAGGGTGAGATCACAACAGACAACACTGAAATACAAAGGATCATAAGAGACTACTACCAGCAGCTCTATGCCAATAAAATGGACAACTTGGATGAAATGGACAAATTCTTAGAAAGGTATAACTTTCCAAAACTGAACCAGGAAGAAATAGAAGATCTTAACAGAACCATCACAAGCAAGGAAATCGAAACTGTAATCAGAAATCTTCCAGTAAACAAAAGCCCAGGACCAGATGGCTTCACAGCTGAATTCTACCAAAAATTTAGAGAAGAGCTAACACCTATCTTACTCAAACTCTTCCAGAAAGTTGCAGAAGAAGGTAAACTTCCAAACTCATTCTATGAGGCCACCATCACCCTAATTCCAAAACCAGACAAAGATGCCACAAAAAAAGAAAACTACAGGCCAATATCACTGATGAACATAGATGCAAAAATCCTTAACAAAATTCTAGCAAACAGAATCCAACAACATATTAAAAAAAAATCATACACCATGACCAAGTGGGCTTTATCCCAGGAATGCAAGGATTCTTTAATATCCGCAAATCAATCAACGTAATACACCACATTAACAAATTGAAAGATAAAAACCATATGATTATCTCAACAGATGCAGAGAAAGCCTTTGACAAAATTCAACACTCATTTATGATTAAAACTCACCAGAAAGCAGAAATAGAAGGAACATACCTCTTCAACATAATAAAAGCTATATATGACAAACCCACAGCAAGGATTACCCTCAATGGTGAAAAACTGAAAGCATTTCCCCTGAAATCAGGAACAAGACAAGGGTGCCCACTCTCACCACTACTATTCAACATAGTTTTGGAAGTTTTGGCTACAGCAATCAGAGCAGAAAAAGAAGTAAAAGGAATCCAGATAGGAAAAGAAGAAGTGAAACTCTCGCTGTTTGCAGATGACATGATCCTCTACATAGAAAACCCTAAAGCCTCTTCCAGAAAATTACTAGAGCTAATCAACGAATATAGTCAAGCTGCAGGATGTAAAATTAACACACAGAAATCCCTTGCATTCCTATACACTAACAATGAGAAAACAGAAAGAGAAATTAAGGAAACAATACCTTTCACCATTGCAACAAAAAGAATAAAATACTTAGGAGTATATCTGCCTAAAGAAACAAGAGACCTATACATAGAAAACTATAAAACACTGATGAAAGAAAGAGGACACAACAGATGGAGAAACATACCGTGTTCATGGATTGGAAGAATCAATATTGTCAAAATGGCTATACTACCCAAAGCAATCTACAGATTCAATGCAATCCCTATCAAGCTACCAACGGTATTTTTCACAGAACTAGGACAAATAATTTCACAATTTGTATGGAAATACAAAAAACTTCGAATAGCCAAAGTAGTCTTGAGAAAGAAGAATGGATCTGGAGGAATCAACCTGCCTGACTTCAGGCTCTACTACAAAGCCACAGTCATCAAGACATTGTGGTACTGGCACAAAGACAGAAATATAGATCAATGGAACAGAATAGAAAGCCCAGAGATAAATCCACGAACCTACAGACACCTTATCTTTGACAAAGGAGGCAAGGATATCCAATGGAAAAAAGACAATCTCTTTAACAAGTGGTGCTGGGAAAACTGGTCAACCACTTGTAAAAGAATGAAACTACAACACTTTCTAACACCATACACAAAAATAAACTCAAAATGGATTAAAGATTTAAATGTAAGAGCAGAAACTATGAAACTCCTAGAGGAGAACATAGGCAAAACACTCTCCGACATAAATCACAGCAAGATCTTCTATGACACACCTCCAAGAATATTGGAAATAAAAGCAAAAATAAACAAATGGGACCTAATGAAACTTAAAAGCTTTTGCACAGCAAAGGAAACTATAAGCAAGGTGAAAAGACAGCCCTCAGATTGGGAGAAAATAATAGCAAATGAGGAAACAGACAAAGGATTAATCTCAAAAATATACAAGCAACTCCTGAAGCTCAATTCCAGAAAAATAAATGACCCAATCAAAAAATGGGCCAAAGAACTAAACAGACATTTCTCCAAAGAAGACATACAGATGGCTAACAAACACATGAAAAGATGCTCAACATAACTCATTAGCAGAGAAACGCAAATCAAAACCACAATGAGGTACCATTACACGCCAGTCAGGATGGCTGCTATCCAAAAGTCTACAAGCAATAAATGCTGGAGAGGATGTGGAGAAAAGGGAACCCTCTTACACTGTTGGTGGGAATGCAAACTAGTACAGCCACTATGGAGAACAGTGTGGAGATTTCTTAAAAAACTGGAAATAGAACTGCATATGACCCAGCAATACCACTTCTGGGCATACACACTGAGGAAACCAGATCTGAAAGAGACACGTGCACCCCAATGTTCATTGCAGCACTGTTTATAATAGCCAGGACATGGAAGCAACCTAGATGCCCATCAGCAGACGAATGGATAAGGAAGCTGTGGTACATATACCCCATGGAATATTACTCAGCCATTAAAAAAGAATTCATTTGAATCAGTTCTAATGAGATGGATGAAACTGGAGCCCATTATACAGAGTGAAGTAAGCCAGAAAGATAAAGAACATTACAGCATACTAACACATATCTATGGAATTTAGAAAGATGGTAATGATAACCCTATATGCAAAACAGAAAAAGAGACACAGAAGTACAGAACAGACTTTTGAACTCTGTGGGAGAAGGTGAGGGTGGGATGTTTTGAGAGAACAGCATGTATATTATCTATGATGAATCAGATCACCAGCCCAGGTGGGATGCATGAGACAAGTGCTTGGGGCTGGTGCACTGGGAAGACCCAGAGGAATCGGGTGGAGAGGGAGGTGGGAGGGGGGATCGGGATGGGGAATACGTGTAACTCTATGGCTGATTCATATCAATGTATGACAAAACCCACTGAAAAAAATTTAAAAAATAAAATTAAAAAAAAAAAAAAAACCTCGAATAGCCAAAGTAATCTTGAAAAAGAAGAATGGAACTGGAGGAATCAACCTGCCTGACTTCAGGCTCTACTACAAAGCCACAGTCATCAAGACAGTGTGGTACTGGCACAAAGACAGAAATATAGATCAATGGAACAGAATAGAAAGCCCAGGGATAAATCCACGAACCTACAGACACCTTATCTTCGACAAAGGAGGCAAGGATATACAATGGAAAAAAGACAACCTCTTTAACAAGTGGTGCTGGGCAAACTGGTCAACCACTTGTAAAAGAATGAAACTACAACACTTTCTAACACCATACACAAAAATAAACTCAAAATGGATTAAAGATCTAAATGTAAGTCCAGAAACTATATAACTCCTAGAGGAGAACATAGGGAAAACATTCTCTGACATGAATCACAGCAGGATCCTCTAAGACCCACCTCCCAGAATATTGGAAATAAAAGCAAAAATAAGGGACCTAATGAAACTTAAAAGCTTTTGCACAACAAAGGAAACTATAAGCAAGGTGAAAAGACAGCCCTCAGATTGGGAGAAAATAATAGCAAATGAAGCAACAGACAAAGGGTTAATCTCAAAAATATACAAGCAACTCCTGAAGCTCAATTCCAGAAAAATAAATGACCCAATCAAAAAATGGGCCAAAGAACTAAACAGACATTTCTCCAAAGAAGACATACAAATGGCTAACAAACACATGAAAAGATGCTCAACATCACTCATTATCAGAGAAATGCAAATCAAAACCACAATGAAGTACCATTACACGCCAGTCAGGATGGCTGCTATCCAAAAGTCTACAAGCAATAAATGCTGGAGAGGGTGTGGAGAAAAGGGAACCCTCTTACACTGTTGGTGGGAATGCAAACTAGTACAGCCACTATGGAGAACAGTGTGGAGATTTCTTAAAAAACTGGAAATAGAATTGCATATGACCCAGCAATACCACTTCTGGGCATACACACTGAGGAAACCAGATCTGAAAGAGACACATGCACCCCAATGTTCATCTCAGCACTGTTTATAATAGCCAGGACATGGAAGCAACCTAGATGCCCATCAGGAGACGAATGGATAAGGAAGCTGTGGTACATATACCCCAAGGAATATTACTCAGCCATTAAAAAGAATTCATTTGAATCAGTTCTAATGAGATGGATGAAACTGGAGCCCATTATACAGAGTGAAGTAAGCCAGAAAGATAAAGATCATTACAGCATACTAACACATATATATGGAATTTAGAAAGATGGTAATGATAATCCTACATGCAAAACAGAAAAAGAGACACAGATATACAGAACAGAGTTTTGGACTCTGTGGGAGAAGGTGAGGGTGGGATGTTTTGAGAGAACAGCATCGAAACATGTATATTATCTATAGTGAAACAGATCACCAGCCCAGGTTGGATGCATGAGACAAGTGCTTGGGCCTGGTGCACTGGGAAGACCCAGAGGAATCGGGTGCAGAGGGAGGTGGGAGGAGTATCGGGATCGGGAATACATGTGAATCCATGGCTGATTCATGTCAATATATGGCAAAACCCACTCAAATGTTGTGAAGTAGTTAACCTCCAACTAATAAAAATAAATGAAAAAAAAAAGAAAACACAGGAGAAAAACCATATGATCATTTCAATAGATGCCGAAAAAGCATTTGACAATCCTCAACAACCACTATGATTAAAACTGTTGGAAAACTAGGACTACAGACAGACTTTCTTAATATGATCAAGGTAATCTACAAAACTCCTACCACTAACATGATATGCAGGAAAATCTAATCCTTCCACTGTGGGTGGGGGAAGGCTGCTGGTCTAGGATTTGGAGGGCCATGGAGAGGACTATCCAGCCAGGGGTTGGGGATCAAGTGCCCTGATTGAAGTACCTGCAGTACTTCAATCGGGCAGTGACCCTGATCCAGCCACCTTCTGTGGCACCAGCGGTTCCCTGGCATACACACCCCACACCCAAGCAGTGCTGCCCCAGCCCCTCATCACCCCCAGCTGTACCTTGCTTATTGATTTGACCCCCTTCCAGACAGACGCAGACCAGCACCCAGCAGGCCAACAGACATAGGGTCACCTCCCAGTTGAGGGCCCCTGGCACCTCCAGCCCCAAGACTTTGTTCCTCGGGAGGGAAAGCCCCTGAGAGTTGTCAGCAGAGGGCCAAGAGACTGGGGGTGTCTTGGGGGACACTGCCTTTCCCACAGCCCTTTAATCCAGCCAGTATCATTGGTGCTTCTTGGGCACCTGGAGTAAGTCCCCAGCCTGGAGTCCCTGCAGTCTGTGTACCTGGAGCCCCAGGTGGCCCAGCCCCATGCCATCCTCAGTAAGTCCAACAGAAGTCTCCGCTTACCTCCCCAGGTGGGCAGGCACAGCCCCCTCCACATCCCTAGTCTCAGGACTCCAGAGCCAGGTCACCCACTCCCATGTGAAGGCACCTGTGCAAGCACACACAAATGGAGACACCCATGTGCACTCATCTGACCCATGCTCTCTCTTTCACACACACACATACACATGCACATGCCCATGTGCATGCATCTGACTACACTCCCTCTGGCACTCACATAAATGCCCATGTGCAAGCACCTGAGCGTGTGCTCGCTCTGCCTCTCTCTCATACATACACATGCCTATGTGCATGCACCTGTTCAAGTGCTCTCTCTCTCTCAAACATACACAGATGCACACACCTATGTACATGCAGCTGTGCAGGCACTCTCTCTCTCTCACACACACACACACACACACACACACACACACATCTATGAGCAGGCACCTGTGCATAGGCACTCTCTCTTGGCACACACACAGGCATGCATACTCACACACCCATGTGCATGCACCTGACCACACGCTCTCTCTTGCCCAAACATACATGCCCATGCTCAAACACCTCCAAAAACAGACACATGCACATGCCTATGTGTGTGAATCTGTGCCCGTGCTCTCTCTCACAAACACATCCATGAACACGCCCATGTGCTCATGCACACAGACGCACTTACACTGACGTGACCTATGTGTGGGGCACCAGAGGGATAGACCAGCCCTGACCCAGGGGTGCCCAATTCCCTTCCGGAAGTCAGTGACAAGGACCTGCTCTCAGCAGGATGATCACCTGTGAATGTAGCCAGGCTGGCAGCAGCAAAGACTTGGAAATGCACAGCGACCGGAGCTCATGCACAGTTTGCAGGTTGGAGCCAGAAACAGTCAAGTGACTTGAAGAGTCGGGCGGGGTCTGTTTGAGCATGCTCACTGAGGAGCTGCCCCCACACTAAAGGGTGGAGCACCACCCAGACGCCTCACGGCTGAGCCATTTACCAGGTTTCCGGCCTGAGGCAGCCCTGACTTGGAGGGCCCAGATCACGTGGGTATGGGTTTGCGCACGCGCATTGGGGCTACATGGCGCGTGAACGCATGAAGCTTCAGGGCGCCCATTGTCGGTGGGAACCAATCGTGAGGCAGGACCAGGGTGGGTTTGCGCAGGCGCTCTGCTGAGTTGCAGGTCTCACTACAGGGCAGATATCTGTGGGGACTGTTCAGTCTTTCCCGCTGCGGAGGGAGAGGCAGAGCGTTCAAGATGGCGTCCGAGGCAAACGGTGGAGGAGTCACGAGGGCAACCGATGAAGACGCAGTTGCCGAGGCCTTTGCAGCTGGCATAGCAGGTGGTGGTCAAGGCGTTCTGGGTGGTGCTGGTGGCCGCAATGGCCCTGGCGACCCAGCTATCCCTGGTGATGCCGTCAGTCGAGGAGTCCCTGGCGGCTCCGGTGACAAGGCTAATCCCAGAGGCCCCAGTGCTACCAGAGAGTCAAGTGATGCAGCCGGTGCCATTCCACAGGTCCTGGGGGCACCCCACGCACCAGGGCCTGGTGGAGATGCTGCACCTGGAGCCGGAGTTCTGAGTAACCGAGCCCTCCAATTGTATCCTATTCTAGGAGCCCCAGTGGGCCGGGCGACCGCAGGGTTTGGGGTGTGGGCTAGGGGTGGTTTGGGAGTTGCAGGTGGCAGGGCCTAAAGTGTGGGAGGAGGGTACTCTGGGGGGCTGGAGGGTATGGGTCTGAGGTGGTCTGGCTGCCAGAGGATAGTGGTGAAGGAAAGCAACCTGAAGGGATCCAGAGGGTTGGGCAGTGATATCCAAGGTATCCAGTGGTGGCCTTGTGGGAGAAAGCGGTTCTCCATGAGCAGGGAGCCTGACGTACAAGCCAAATGACTAGTGCGGATGGTGCCTTAACCATATTTCCACCAGCAACCTCACTATGTCTTTCGCATCGCATGAGGAGGCGGACATCGCCCGCCACTTCTTGACTCCACGTACTCAACTGCAAGGGCCGATTCGGAGGGACCTCGATGTTAATGGCCGCCTGTTGGTTCTGTCAGTTCTAAAGGGGGCCGGGGCCGGGGCTGGGGCCGGGGAGGGAGTGGAGGGCGGTGACCAATCTCGGCCCAGGAGGAGCCATAATGGAGGGTTAAGCCTAGAGGAGAAGTGTGGTGCTCTGGGCTTGTCAGTGTGCGGGGAGAGAGGGAAGGCATGCTCCTCTTCCTCCTTCTTGGCGGGAACTTGAATTTCATTTTCCCTCCCTTTTAGACAATTGACTGCTGAAGACCCTGGCCTGCTCCAGACGTCCATTGCCTTCTGTCTGGACCAGCTTTCCATGGTGATGCGGACCTTGCAGCACTTTGTGCCCCCACTTTATGCTAAGCCTCATCACAGAAGAGGGGCTTAAACCTAGCCTATGTGCCCTAGCCTCAAGTATCCTTCCCCAGCACATTGCTTTCTGATTTAGTTTGATGGGGCTTCATCTAGTGCTTGTGCTGCTGCTTCAGGGCTCAGGGTCCACTTAGTTTGTTTGGTGATTGTTAACTGCAGAAAATAAAACTGAGCTACTGTGCTGTCTCTGACTTTGTTTTTAATGTGTTCACTTCCTAATATTGCATTTGTCTTTTAGTTGGAGGGGAGGTTCTGAGATCCAGGTATTCAAGGAGTACAACATAATAGAAGACAATGTAAGAAGTGGGAAAATAAGAAAGTTGTGTACTGCCATTCAGTATTAATTTTGGAATATTTTGTTAGTTTTATAGTTCAATTTATATATAAAACACCAGAATGTTATTGTTGTTCAGTCTCTAAAGTTGTGCCCAGATGATTGTTTGCGATCCCATGGACTGTAGCACACCAGCCTCTGTGTCCCCGCTGTCTCTTGGAATTTGCTCAGATTCATGTCCATTGAGTCATTGGTGCTATCTAACCATCTCTTCTGTGGCCTCCTCCTTTTGCCTTCAATCTTCTCCAGCATCACAAGTCTTTTCCAGTGAGTCAGCTTTTGGCATCTGCTGGCCAAAGTGTTGAAGCTCTGGCTTCAGCACCAGTCCTTCCAGTGAATATTCAGGACTAATTTCCTTTAGGATTGACTAGTTTGATCTCCTTGCAATTCAAAGCACTCTCAAGAGTATCCTTGTATCGTGAAACCCTGCTAAACTCACTAATTAATTGCAATAGCTCTTTTGTAGATCCCATTGAACTCCCTCTTCGACAATCATTTTGTCTGTAAATACATGCACATTTATTTTTTTCCTTTCTAATTAATGGATTTTAACTGATTTCTGTTAAAATGAAATCTTCCAACACTTTGGCCACCTGATGTGAAGAGCCAACTCACTGGCAAAGACTCTGATGCTGAGAAATTTTGAAGGCAGGAGGAGAAGGGAATGACAGAAGATGAGATGGTTGGATGGCATCACAACAACAGACATGAGTTTCAGCAAGTTCCAGGAGATGGTGAAGGACAGGGAAACCTGATCTGCTGCTGTTCATGGAATCGAAAATAGTTAGACACGACTGAGTGACTGAACAACAACACACTGATTTATGTTTTAATGGATTTGACTTTCCTGCTTCTTTGCTTCCTGGTAATTTTAGATTGGATGCCAAGCAATATCACATTTCCCATGCATGCTTAATATATTTCTGTGCCTAAACTTATTCTTGAGCTTTATTCTGGAATCCTGTTAAGTTGCTTGGAAACAGTTTGATCCTTTTTGGGTCTTACTTATTAAGATTGACTTTGTATGACCAGAGCAGATCTTAATGTAGGATGAACTTAATTAACTGAAATCATCAATGTCTGAGAAGGCTATAGTTGGAAACAAAGACTCCTTTTAAAACTGTTATTTATGAAAACAATTTATTTATGAAAATTCTTTATTTTTGGCTGCACTGCATCTTGTTAACTGTGTGCAGGTTTTCTGTACTTGCAGTCAGCAGGGGCTACTCTCTAATTGCTGTGCTCAGGCTTCTCATTGCAGAGGTTTCTCTTGTCGAGGAGCACAGACTTTAGATAGTGGTGAGCTCAGTTGTTGTGGCACACGAGCTTGGCTGCCCCAGGCATGTGGGATATTCCTAGCCCAGGGATTGAACACATGTGCCCTGCATTAGCAGGCAGAATCTTTACCACTGGACCACCAGGGAAGCCAAAACAAGGACCCTTATACAGTATCAGAGTGGTAGTAAAATCTATCTGGACATTTCATTGGCACGTTCTATTACGTTTAAGATGCACATATCCTTTGACCCCCTTTTGGAGTCTATCATAGGAAAATTCTTGTATATGTGAGCAAGGCAGAATCGACCATAGTATTAATTACTGCATTGTTTGTCACTGTGAAAATTTGGTAGAATGTAAATCCAGGGGGAGATGTTGAGTAAATCAGGGGAAGTCAAGCCTGCTGGAATAACATGTGGCAATCAGAGAGCAAATCAGATAGCTGGGAAGTAATATGGAAAGATATGAAAGCAAATTGCAGAATTCTGGGTCTTGCATATTTCTGTCTTTCAGTACATTCTGACCATATGAACATGTGGGATAATGCTGAGTATTATCACACAGCATGAATCCCCCTCAACTGTCAATGTCATCAGTGGACATTAGGGAAAAACATTTAAGTATTTAGGTTTCCTTGTTGATTAAATAACTTCATAAACAGTCATGACTTTTGAAATGATGTTGCTTTGGAAAATAATGGTCTGCTCCATTTCCCTGTTGAAAAAAAAACACTTCCGTAGAAACTTTAATTAAGCAAAGGTCTGTGAGGGAGCATTGGGAGGATGACACCCCCAAAAGTGGATGTGGACCCCCAGAGTCAGGGGATGGAAGTTGATGGGAGGGTCAGTAGCAGGGCCCATGCTTGCATTAATGAAGAATCTTTCCTATCTCACTTTAAAAAAAATAAAAATTGATTTTTGAATTTGAGGAAAAGTCTACACCAACTTCAAGCACATCTATGGGTTTTGTCACTTGGCATCCATTTTCCTTCTCGGTTCTGGTATCCTCCTGTCACCCTGGGAAATCACTCCTTTCCTTTTCTCTCACCCATTATGATTATCATAGAGTTGACTTCACCTCTGATTCCCAGAGTGGGCAGGTGGCTCATCAGAGCACTGCTTTCCTCCAGCCATGGTGATAACATCCAACCAGCGACACTTTGGGAGCTGTAGGGGAGGCAGGCTGGCAAGGGACAGAAGGGGAGCTGAAACAAGAAGGCAGATCTCAGAGAACCAAATGCTGGATCCAGCCTTGCCTGAACCTTGCCTGAAGACAAAAACTACCTCTGTACCTTGTAGTTACATAGACCCAGAAATTCTTCCTTTGGCTTAAACCAAGGTGGTTATTTTTTATTGATTTCTTCCTTTTTTTGTAATAGCAAAGTCTTCACTATTATTGAATTGAGGTACCACAGTTTTATGTATTAATTTTCTTGCTAAGGGACTCGCTCGCTCTCTCTCTTGCTAATAGGATCTCGCTAAGGGATAGCTAAGAGACCACCAAGCCATATGGTAAAAAAGGAGACAAATGAGAGTTTTTGTTGGTAAATCACCAATGGGGGAGGGAAGTATTTACAATGGGCAGATGGAGGAAAGGGCAAAAGCTGGAGAAGGGGCACTGGGGACAGCCCTTTATAGACAATGCTCCCCAAACTGGCCCAGAATGGTGAAGTCAGTTCACCAGGGGGATGGGACTCTCATCTGATTCTTCCTTCTTCTGTCAGCAAACTTGGAAAAATTCAGCTAAATTTGACCCCATACATGGACTACTGAAGCTGCCAGGTTGCTTTAAAACCTGTCAGGTCCTGTAATTACTCAGTTCCAAATCCTCCAGAAGGCTCCCTCTCAGAGTTCAAGCCACAGCCTTTCAGTGGCCTGTTAAGTCCTATGTGCTCCAGCCTGCATCTTCTCTGGCTTCATAACTTCCCTTTCTCATATCCCGTTGCCTGCTTGGATCCAGACACACAGGGCTCCTTTCCCTTTATGAAACATTAGGGTCCATTTAAGAAAATTTGTCACACACAAATTTGCGTGTGAAAACCATGAGAGAAATTGAAGAAAACCTAAAAATACAGAGATGTATCACATTCATGTTCTTCAATCATGTCTGATGAGAAGAACTGATATTGTCCAGGCCTCAGTTTCCCCCAAACTCATCTGTAGACTCCCTCAAAATGCCAGCAAATATTTTTGTAGAAATTGATGAGTTGATTTCTTAAACAAATATTTACTTTCTTTATTTTGCTGCATCAGATCTAATCTGGGGAATGGAACCTTCATTGTGTCATGCAGTATCTCTTGTTGCAGTGCACAGATACTCTAGTCACGATGCCCAGTCTCAGTAGTTGCTCCACTGCATGTAGAACCTTTGTTCCCTGACCAGAGATGGAAGCAATATCCCCCACATTGTGAGGCAGATTCTTTTTAAAAGATTTGTTTGTTTGTTTATGTAATTTTGGTTGGACTGGGTCTTTGCTGTTGCACACATGGAGTTTTTCTAGTTGTGGTGATTGTGGATGTGCTCTGTGACTTCTCTTGTTGCAGAGCACAGGCTCTAGTCACTCCAGCATCAGTAGTTGCAGCTGGCAGACTCTAGAGCACAGGCTCAGTGGTTGCGGTATTCGGGCTTAGTGGCCTTGTACCTTGTGGGCTCTTCCCAGAATAGGGATTGAACCTGTGTTCCTTGCATTGTCAGGTAGAGTCTCAACCACTGGACAACCAGAGAATTCCCTGATGAGCTAATATTGAAATTTATGTGAGAACAGAAGTGGCCAATAGCCCAAACAATTGTGACTATGCACAAACTGAAAGACTAACACAGCCTAATTTCATAACTTACTCTGCATGTCCAGTACTGGAGCTATGGATCCATGGGACAAGACTGACAGTCCAGAAGCATTTCCAGACATATGTATGTGGTCAGTGGATATTCAGCAGAGGAGTATAGATAATTCAAAGGAGAGGAGAATAGTCTTATTGAACAAATGGTTGTGGAATATCCATATGGGGAAAAACAAACCTGGAGTGGGTTCCCATTTCCTTCTCCAGGGGATCTTCCCCACTCAGGAGTTGAACCTGTGTCTATTGTGTCTCTTGCATTGACATGTGGCTTCTTTACCATTAGCACCACCAGGAAAGCCCAAAAGAAGGTGCATGGCTTTACAAATTGGACCACCTGAATGATTTCCCTACAGTGAGTTCACTGACATCATCCACTCATGCCTGCTGCGTGTTCTTTCCCAACCCTTCAAACAGGTCCAGCTTAGCATCTGCAGCCTTTGACACATCTACTTTGACATGTGTTTCAACCTAAATATCAGCTTTATTACTGATGAAACTGATTGGGAAGAATGTGGCTTCAGCAGCTGTTGTTGTTCAGTCTCCCAGGCACGCCTGACTCTTTGCGACCCCATGGACTGGAGCACACCAGGCCTCCCTGTCCCTCACCATCTCCCAGAGTCTGTCCAAGTTCATGCTCATTACATCTGTGATGCTGTCCAGCCATCTCATCCTCTGACACCCTTTTCTCCTTCTTCCCTCCACCTTTCCGAGCATCAGGATCTTTTCCAATGAGTTCTCTCTTTGCATCAGATGACCAAAATTTTGGAACTTCAGCTTTAGCATCTATCCTTCCAGTGAATATTCAGGGTTGGTCTCCCATAAGATTGACTGGTTTCATCTCCTTGCTGTCCAAGGGAATTTCTGGAGTCTTCTCCAGCACAACAGTCTGATGGCATTAATTCTTTGGTGCTCTGACTTCTTTATGGTCCAGCTCTCATAATCATTTGTGATTACTGAGAAGACCATGAGTTCAGTTCAGTCACTTAGTCATGTCTGACTCTTTGTGACACCATGGACTGCAGCACGCCAGACTTCCCTGTCCATCACCAACTCCCGGAGCCTACTCAAACATGTCCACTGAGTCAGTGATGTCACCCACCCATCTCATCCTCTGTCGTAACCTTTCCCTCCTGCCTTCAATCTTTCCCAGCATCAGGGTCTTTTCAAATGAGTCAGTTCTTCACACCAGGTGGCCAAAGTATTGGAGTTTCAGCTTCAACATCAGTCCTTCCAATGAATATTCAGGACTGATTTCCTTTAGAATGGACTGGTTGTATCTCCTGGCTGTCCAAGGGACTCTCAAGATTCTTCTCCAACACCACAATTCAAAAACATCAAATTTTCAGTGCTCAGCTTTATTTATAGTCCAACTCTCACATCTATACATGACTACTGGAAAAACCATAGGTTTGACTGGATGTACCTTTGTTGGCTTTTTAACATACTGTCTAGGTTGGTCATAACTGTTCTTAAAAGGAGTAAGTGTCTTTTAATTTCATGGCTACAGTCACCATCTGCAACCATTACCATTTTGGAGGCCCCCAAAATAAAGTCTGTCACTGTTTCACTGTTTCCATTGTTTCCCCATCTATTTGACATGAAGTGATGGGACCAGATGCCATGATCCTAGTTTTCTGAATGTCGAGTTTTAAGCTAACTTCTTAACTCTCCTCTTTCATTTTCATCAAGAGGCCTTTTAGTTCCTCTTTTCCTTCTGCCACAAGTGTGGTGTCATCTGCATATCTGAAGTTATTGATATTTCTCCCAGAAAACTTGATTCCAGCTTGTGCTTCATCCAGCCCAGCATTTCACAAGATGCAATCTGCATATAAGTTAAATAAACAGGGTGACAATATACAGCCTTGATGTACTCCTTTCCCAATTCAGAACCAGTCTGTTGTTCCATGTCCAGCTCTAACTGTTGCTTCTTGACTGGCATACAGATTTCTCAGGAGGCAGGGCAGGTGGTCTGGTATTCCCAACTCTTGAAGAATTTTCCACAGTTTGTTGTGATCCATATAGTCAAAGCCTTTGGCATAGTGAATAAAACAGAAGTAGATGCTTTCCTGGAACTCTCTTGCTTTTTTCATGATCCAACAGATGTTGGCAATTTGATCTCTGGTCTCTCTGCCTTTTCTAAATCCAGCTTGAACATCTGGAAGTTCACGGTTCATATACTGTTGAAGCCTGGCTTGGAGATTTTTAAGCATTACTTTGCTAGTGTATGAGATGAGTGCAATTGTGCAGTAGTTTGAGCATTATTTGGCATTGCCTTTCTTGGGGATTGGAACAAAAACTGACCTTTTCCAGTCCTGTGGCCACTGATGAGTTTTCACATTTGCTGTCATATTGAGTGCAGTAGTTTCACAGCATCATCTCTTAAGATTTGAAATAGCTCTTCTGGAATTCCATGATCTCCACTAGCTTTGTTTGTGGTGATGCTTCCTAAGGCCAAGTTGACTTTGCATTCCAGGATGTCTGCCTTTAGGTGAGTGATCACACCATTGTGATTATATGGGTCATGAAGATCTTTTTTGTATAGTTCTTCTGTGTATTCTTGCCACCTCTTCTTAATATCTTCTGCTTCTGTTAGGTTAATACCACTTCCGTCCTTTATTGAGCCCATCATTGCACGAAATGTTCACTTAGTATCTCTAATTTTCTTGAAGACATCTCTAGTCTTTCCCATAGCCTTGAGTATATGGACCTTTGTCAGCAGAGTGATTTCTCTGGTTTTCAATAGCCCGTCTAGATTTGTCATCATTTTCCTGTTAAGAAGCAATTGTCTTCTGATTTCATGGCTGCAGTCACCATCCAGGGTGATTTTGGAGCTCAAGAAGAGGAAATCTGTCACTACTTCCACCTTTTCTGCCTCTATTTGCCATGTAGTAATGGGGCCAGATGCCATAATCTTAGTTTTTTAATATTTAGTCTTAAGCCAACTCTTTCAATATCCACCTTCACCCTCATCAAGAGGCTATTTCATTTTTGCTTTCTGCCATTAGAGTGGTGTCATCCATGTATCTGAGGTTGTTGATGTTACTCCCAGCTGTGTTTCTCTCCTGGCTTGTAACTTATCCAGCCTGACATTTCTCATGATGTGCTCAGCATATAGGTTAAACAAACAGGGTGACAGCAGACAGCCCTGTCATACTCCTTTCTCAATCCTGACCAGTCAGCTTTTCCATACAGGGTTCTAACAGTTGCTTTTTGACCTGCAGAGAGGATTCTTAGGAGACAGGCAGGATGGTCTGCTATTCTCATCGCTCTAAGAACTTTCCACAGTTTGTCTTGATCTACACAGTCAAAGGCTTTAGCATAGTTGAGGAAACTGAGGCAGATGTTTTTCTGAAATTCCCTTGCTTTCTCTATATTCCATAGAACGTTGCTAATTTGACCTCTAATTCATCTTCCTTTTCTAAACTCAGCTTGGACATCTGGAAGTTTCCCACTTTCCCAGGCTGCTGCCTCCCACTGTCAGGTTCATTCCCTGCCACCCTCTGATATGTGTGACAGACCCATTTTATTTCACACATATTGTCTCACATTTACTTTCTCATAGTTATTCAGAGTATCTGTCACATGCACTCTTTCTGTAATATTCCCGTGTCACTCTATAATGCTTTTCCCATCACACTTATTCTCTCTCACACCCTATCTTAGACTGTATCTCTGACATTCTGCCATACACTCCTTCTGTCATGGATTTTGCATTTAAGTCTTTTGTGTCACATGCTGTCCTTTTAAACTCCTGTCCTGATCATGCATTCACTCTCTTACACTCACTCAAAAGCATTCACCTGTCACAGTGGTAAACTCTCTGTGAAACTCATTCTATCATACACTCACTTTCCTTCATAGTTCTGTCATTGTCTGTGTCACACACATTATTCATAATTGTCATTATCATTTTCCTTTGCAGATCTCACGATTCAGACTCAAGTTTAGTGCCTGATGAAGCACTGCTGTCATCACAGTTTTGAGAAATGCAGAAATCAAAATGCTCAAGACTTTGAGAGGCTGCTGTTGGTGAGATAGTGGGTGTTTGTGATTTGTTTGGAGGAGACCTGCATCATAGGAGACAGGATACTGACATGGCAATACTGTCTGAAAACTGACGTGATGGACGAACACATGAAAGCTCATGGACCATGGGAAATGCGAGCTATCACTCCAGTCAAAGAGCACAGGCATATATATGGAGTGGGCAGAGGGGGGACGCTGGTGGGTTGGTCCTTCGCCCTTAATCCCACCTTACTCTAGTGAGATCCTTCTATGGCATATGTTGGAGCAATCAAAGTTGCATTGTGGAACTAGCTTTAGGACTTGAGCCTGGAAAGCCGTCATTTGTGTCTTGGTGGTGTCCCTGTGGACACTTGGAGGGATCTGTTCCACGCTGTCTAGGCCAGCACTGGAGCAGCCTGTGTGTGCAAGTGCATCGGGGGCACCTGAAGTGAGTGTGGCTTTGTGAAGGAGCCGAGTCCCTCCAGCCCCACGGGGTCTCCATAGTGGCCCATGGGTGGGTGGCCGGGCAGTCTGGGCGGTAACCAATCTGGTGTGAGGAGGACAAGCCCTGAGGGGAGCCTGTGAAGGCGCACTTTTGGCGTCCTTACATAGAAGGTGGGTGACTTTGTGAGGGGCTCAGTCTCTCTGCATCTTATGTTGGCGTCTGAGGGAGACGCGTGGCAGCCATGCAGGCGTCGGGTGGTGGCGCAGGTGGTGCAGAGGGCCGAGATGACCAGCATAGCTCCAGAACACCTGCTTCCCAGAATGGTTCAGGCAGGGCTGAAGGTGAGGATGGTCACCGGGCCCCAGAAGGCCGGGGTGGGCCTGGCAGAGGAAGAGAGGCGATGGAAGCTGCTGTAGCTCGTCCCCGGGGTGAGCGGGCACCAGGTGGCCTAGGACCTGCTGGAGATGTAGCGCCCTTGGCTGTAAGGCCTAGACGTGGACAAGTGGTGCTGTATCCTTTTCATGGAGCCTCCCTGGGCACGGTCAGTGGTATGGTGGTGGGAAACTTGCCGGCAGCCTGACGAAGGGATAGAAGGGAGCACGGGGCAATTCAGGGCAGCAGGAGTGGGCAGCCTGGAAGGAAAGGAGGTTGTCAAGGCCCGAGGAGCCTGGAGGGTGGGGAAGATGGACCGAAGGGTTAGGGAGGCAGCTCAAGGTGGTCACAGGCTGTGGTTGGGAGCATGGGCATCCTGGGGTAAAAACGGGCCTCTTAGGTGTGAGGAAGCCCGAGATACAACAAATTCTGTAATGGACGATGCCTTAACCGTGTCTCACCCAGCACACTCAGAGTGCCTTAAGGCTTACAGATCTCTGCTCCCAGATGCCCAACACCACCAAGGATTGATTTGGAAGGAATTTGCAGTGAATGGCAGTGACCTAATTTTGTCAGTTCTAGAAGAGTTTGCCTTGGGGAGTGGGGGGGGGGGGGCGGCAGGTGCTATGGTCTGAGCTTTCTTAAGAGTGCTGTGATGGAGACACTGAGGGGCTTGGTATAAGGAGGGAGGCTGGTACCCTGGACTTACAGGAATGATCTCCCCTTTAACCTTATTTTCCCCGCTTTTAGTAGATGGACTGCTGAAGACCTTGCTTTCATCTGACTTTCCATCAACCCGATCAGCTTTCCCTGGTGATTCAGAACATTCGGTGCCTTGGGCTCCCACCTCCCCAAGCCTCAGCTGAGGAAAGGGGCTGAGGCCTAACCTTGTGTCCCCTATTGGGCGAGGCATAGGGAATTCTAACTATGCCACTTTGTTATCAAGTAATCGCCACTTTGTTATTTGAGTTTATCTTTTTGCCTGTACTGGCCTTTGGTATCTCTTGGTTCACTTGCTTTCTTTCCCTGCTGCTTGAGGAGTGGGATGCTTCACTGTTTATTCAGCAGAAAATAAATCTAAGTTACTATTTTGTGTCTCAGTTTCTTTTCAGCTAATGCACTTCTGGAATTTAAAAAAAACTTTATATCTTTGTTCTAGTGTTAGATGGAAGGTTTTGAAATTTCATTATTCCAGTAGGACAAGGTAATTGAAACAATTTAGGAAAATGAAAATCGAGCCCTATGTTCAATACTAAATGTTATCAAATTAAATAATATTTTCTAGTTGTACTTGCACATTAAATTTATAACAGCATGTAAAAAAAAAATAAATTTATAACAGCATGTAATGTTCATTTCAGTCACTCAGTCCTGTCCGGCTCTTTGGGACCCCATGGACTGCAGCACGCCAGGCCTCCCTGTCCATCACCACCTCCCTGAGCCTGCTCACACTCATGTCCATCGAGTCGGTGATGCCATCCAACCATCTCATTCTCTGCTGTCCCCTCTTTTCATCTTATCAAGTTTAGCATTAAATATTCTCCTGATTTTTTTTCATTTAATATACTAGCTTTTCCACTTTCTAAAAGCTCTTCAAAAATGTGTTATTGAATAGATATAAGATTCATCATAATGTAATTATTGGGAACTTTCCAAGCAGCCCAGTGGTTAAGACTTTCCACTTCCAGTGCAAAGGCTGCAGGTTCAATCCCTGGCAGTAGAACTAAGATCCCACATGCCATGTAGCGTGGCCAAAAAATTAAAATTGAGTCTTTAAATAAAAATAACAAAAATAACAATGTAACTATTGAACATTTAAGTTGTTTCCAGTTTTTTATTAATGTGGTTTATGGTTCAGTGCAATTCATGTATATAATTCTTTCCATTGATGGTTCTTTCCTTAAAGTATTAATATATTCCAAAAGTTAGAAATATTGAACTAAATGTTTACTACTTTATTTCTTTTTTAAGACTCTTGATCACAGGGAATTCCCTGGTGGTCCAGTGATCAGGACTCCAGGCTTCCACTCCAGGATGCATGGCTTGGTCCCATGGCAGGGAAATAAGATCCTACAAACCATGAGATGCAGCAAAACATAACAAAAGACAGGAAACAGACTCTTTTTTTTTAAGACTCTTAAACACAACTTCTCTTCAGAAAATATACCTGCTACCAGATTTTTGGTTTCCCAACATCCTTGTCACAGTTGGCTTGGTTTCCTACTAAAATAAAAAACTTAGTTTGCATGAAGAGAGAAAAAATCTAGGTACCCTAAAATAAGAATTTTTTGGCTGACTGGACTTATTTCAAGTCAGTGAAGAAAAGTGCTGGGACAATTATGTTGAGTAATTCGGTGTGGGGAATTCACACTCAAATCTTTTTTTCTACAAACTCGTTAAATTCACTGATTAGTTCTTGTCAACAATTTGTAAATTCCATTTGATTTTCTGCATAGACGATCATGTTGTCTGCAGATAGTTTTACTTTTTCCTTTCCAGTAGAGATGCCTTTTATCAATTGATTTCTCTCCTCATGATGGTTTGGATATTTCTGATTCTTGGCATACTGTTTTCCTTGGGTGATGGGTATATTTTTCCCTAGGTATATTCCACAACTTTAAAAAATGTAATGTTGTTTACTTACCTAGAAACACTTTGATCCTGTTGAGTCTTGCCTTAAGGTTTGATCGGTGGAAGTTTGAGACAAGATCCCTCTGAGTCCTGTATATGATGTCACCTGAATGAAGAGTTTCTGCTATGGCTCCAGCAGACTCTCTGCCCATGTGCAGGGTTCTCTCCTCCCTCTGCCGCCATCTCCTCTCTGTTCTGCCACCTGCCAGCTCCAATAGCCTGTGCTCTGCAATCCCCCCTCAACACCCAGGGGACCGACAGGACATGGCCTGGGCAGTTTATGTAGACAGCAAGCTGGGACAGCTGCACAGCTTGTCTCTTCCGTGTCTCAGTTCCCAGGGGTCACTGCTGATCCTCCCTGGCCTGATGCCCAGGTTTTTCACAGCCTGAGCTTCATATATTTTGGCCACTTTTAAGGGGATCTTTGAAGCCAGTGGCAGGGCACAACCTTTCCTGTTCCTCCATGTGCATGAATAGAGACTGCTGTGATAGAACCCAGAGAGCTCTGACCCTGTGCACTGGAGGGAGGCAGGTGCTGCTGCCAGGGATGGAGGCAATGGTCCTGGGGGTGACGGTGATTGAGTATCTCAGCCACCAGCACCCAGCAGTTCTACTGGCTACAGTGATCTTTTCTTTCAAAATGTAAGCCACATATGTCTCCCCTATTCAGTTCCTTTCACTGGCTTTATTCTCACTCAGAATATAAGGCAGAGGTGCTTATAATGCCCAGAAAGGCCCCACATTTTCATCTGTGAACCCCATTGCCTCTGTATCTCCTCTGCTATGCTCACTCTTGTTTAGTCCATGCCGAACACACTGGCCTCTTGGCTGCACCTTCAACATTCCAGGTTTTCTGATGAATTAGTGCTTTTGCATAGTCTGTTCTCCCTGCCTTGACTACACTCTCAAATATAGCTCCTGGCCACCTCAATCTTCTCCAAATCTGCCCAGGCCTCATCTTCTCACCTGACTTGCTCCTGCCACCACCCTCCCCACAGCCCGGTGGGAAGTCAATCCTCTTCACCCTGATTTTCCCCACACTGTTCATCCCCTTCTATAATACAGTATAATTTACAAATGACTTAGATCAAGCAGAAGGGACATGTTCCATTGATTGCCCTGCCTTCCAAACAGAGGTCTCCCAGGAAGCTATGTCCGTGTGTGGTGCCAGAGTGGAGTCAGGTTCACAATTGGCCTTGTAGAGTTCCAGTCACTGGCAGCCTTGACTGGAAAGGCCACCCTGTCCCTTAGGCTCTCCAGTGCCCCATCTGCCATCAGTGAATTGCCCATGTGGGAGGGGTCTGTGTCTCAGTTCTGCTCTCTCCCATCAGGCCCCCTGCTCTAGCCTGCATAGTGCCACTCTGTCTCAAAAATATAATTTATAAAAACAAATGGCACAATTAAAATAAATAATAATAAATGCAATTTCAGGTCAAGAAAATAAACTTGAAAGCTGGAAAATTAGGGAGGTGCCTGGTGGAGTAACGGGCCAGTGCTCAAGGGACCTGGAGTTCAGAGACCTTCAAGTTAGGTTTCCTGGCCCTTTCATCTCAGGTTAGCCTTCTGGGCCAACATACCCTTCTTTAGATCGGGGGCTAGGTCTGGAGTGTCAGGTAAAACCGTTCGTGGTAATCGGCCTAATTCTTGACCATGGTGAAGAAGTTCCCGTGGCTTCTCCTCCTTTCCCTCAGCACCAGGATTCCTCTTGGCTGTAGGGTCTGTGCCTTTGGCCTGGTTCCCCCAAACCCAAACCCCGATTACTCTGGTTGTCCCTGCCTTACATCATGTCCTAGAGACGCTGCTGATCCGGCACCCAGGGCAGCTGGGAGCACCAGCCATGGGGAGAAGTGAGGTGAGGGTACAACAGACCCCTGCTGTTGATTTTTAATGTCAGTATTGAAGGTCACCTTATCTGCGGTATCTGGCAGGGCCGTTGATTTTACTGCCAACTACTGAAGCTAGTTTCTGACCCAGAAAAAGGACGTGTTTTGGCTGACCGGAAGCAGTGTTGTTACAGCCACCTGCTGAACCACTTGCAGCAAAGAACATGGATGTGGGGCATTCCATGTGAGTCAGGTTAGTCCTGTTGTACTTGAAAATGGCAGGGAAGTCTATTTTCATCACTGAACCTTCAAAATGTTTTCCAAGCTTTTATCAGAGGTCATTATTCACCTCTGTAAATTATTGTCCTATAAGAGGACACTTAGGTCATGATTCTTACTTATAACTTTTATTAATGCCAGAAATGAAACAGTGAAACCACAGTGAATTTTTCAAAATGGCATGATTTTGTCACATTCACAGTCTCCAGGGCTTGAGACTTCAGCATCGTCTCCTGAGGGGCACAATCCAACCCACAGCCACCCTCCACCACCTCCCTCTTCACTCTGAGCACAAGCCCTCAGCATGTCCCCTGAGGCCTACACATCTAGCCCCTCCCTGTAAGCTCTCGGGCCCTGTCCTGCTGCTCTCCTCTTCACCCACTCTGCTCCAGCCTCACTGGTCTCCTCACACTCCCAAACCTCCCTCAAGTCTTCACTCAGTCTTTGCTTCACAACAAAGCCGATCCCAACCACCTGGTTGAAAATGGAATACCACTCCTCCAAGTGCTCCCTCTCTTTTCTCCTGCTGCACATCAGGCCACAGTTCTCACCACCTTCCCATAGGCTACCTAGTGTCATCGTTTTTTTCATTTCTTGACAGTCTGTCCTGGCTGGACTGGAACTTCCACAGAGGCCTGGAACAGTGTCCAGGAAAACTTTTTCCTTAAGTTACCAAATAAATAAAGCTACTATAGAAAATGTAAGAAAATATCCTTGTGAGCTAGGAGTAGGGAAGTACTTCCTAAACATTGTTTTAATCCCATAGCAGATTAAATCAAGAATATACTGATATTTATTTTCAATATCCTGCTAATCATCAAGAAGACAGCTACAATTATGATTTGTGAAAATGGGCAAAGAATACAAATAGGCTAGTTACAGAAGAGGAAACCCTCAAAGGTCACAGGATGCACTAGGAGTAAAGATGGGTCAGCATACAAGGGAGCAGCCTGGCACGACTGACTCCAGTGAAGCTTGCATATCCGTGAACTCCAGCATTTCTGCTCCTGGGAAATTGTGACCAATCCACTCAGTGGGGATGTATGAGGGTGTCCTCACAGTGTCGTCAGAGCCACCTAGACGTCCCACTGACTCTCCTTCTGCCCTAATGTCAGACCTTCAGCTGGGTCTGGTTAATACATGAGTTTCCACTTGTGGGATGGACAACAGCAGAACTCAACATGCTAGACCCTTTCTCAGTACCTTCTTTGGTCTTTCCTCCCACATGTCTGACCAAAGTGTCCACACCTACTCATACCCATGTGACACTGGTTCTGCCCTGACATGATTTGTCTCCAGGGATGAGGGTGAAAACCTATTAATATCTTCTAAACCTACAATGAAAACTGTAACAGTATCAGCTCATGGCTCCCCATTTGTAGCACCCACAGGGGAGCTTTCGACAGACAGCTCATTTAGTCATCTGTAAGTGACTCGAGGCTTTACTTCCCAATTGCTTTTGTAAAGGATCCCTAGCCCAGCTCTGCACTGCTCTTTACTCAGAGAAGCTGGCCTGCTCTCCTGTTGTCATGCTGACTTTGTTCATGTGTTTTTGCCTGTGCTTAGTGTTTGTTGATGCCCACGTGCTTTCTCTAGTTGTGGCCAGTGGCATCTACACTCTAGTTACTGAGCACAGACTTCTCATTGCGATGTCTTCACTTACTGCAGAACATGGGCTCTAGAGCACAGGCTCAGTAGTTGTGGGGCATGGGCTCAGTTGCTCCATGGCATGTTGACTCTTTCCAGACCAGGCATCGAAGCAGTGTCCCTTGCACTGACAGGTGTATTCCCATCCACTGAACACACAGGGAAATCCTCCTCATGTTTTATCTTGCACTGTCCTGAACTGTAACCACTTCTCTAACCTCCTGGTTTAAAAGTATATGTGTGTGTGTGTGTGTGTGTCAATCGTGTCTTACATTTTGCAACCCATGAGCTTGACCCCGCTTGGCTCCTCCATCCACGGGATTTTCGAGGCAAGAATACTGGAGCGGGTTCCCATTTTCTTCTCCAGGGGATCTTGCCCACACAGGGAGTGAACCTGTGTCTGTTGAGTCTCTTCCATTGGCAGGCAGATTCTTTACTACTAGTGCCACCTGTCTTTCCAAAGTCTGAAAGAAAGTGTGTGGCTTTACAAATCATGAGCTCCTTATTGCCAGATTCTGACTTAAATTGAAGAAAGTGGGGAAAACCACCAGGTCATTCAGGTATGACCTAAATCAAATCTCTTATGATTATACAAAGGAAGTGACAAATAGATTTAAGGGACTAGATCTGATATACAGAATGCCTGATGAACTATGGACAGAGGTTCATGACATTGTACAGGGATCAAGACCATCCCCAAAAAAAGAAATGCAAAAAAGCAAAATGGCTGTCTGAGGAGGCCTTCCAAATAGCTGTGAAAAGATGATGGACAGGGAAGCCTGGTATGCTCGGTTCATGGGGTTGCAAAGAGTCAGACACGACTGAGTGACAGAACTGAACTGACTTACAAATTGGACCACGTGAATCATTTTCTCTACAAGGAGTTCACTGACACCATCCACTCACGCCTGCTTCAAGTCCTTTCCCACTCCTTTCAAACAGGTCCAGCCTACCATCTGCAGCCTTTGACACATCCCCCTTGCATGTGTTTCAACCTAATTATCAGCTTTATTGCTGATGAAACTCATTAGGAAGAACATGGCTTGGGCATCTGAGCCAAGTCAAGTTGCTGACTTCCTCCAAACTGGCGGAGACCTGGGGATGGCCACCCTCAGGGAAACATGGGCCCTGAGGATTGATCCACCTTCCCAGGCTGCTGCCTCCCACAGTCAGCTTCATTGCCTGTCACACACACTCTGACATGTGTGCCAGACCCATTTTCTTCTGTAAATATTATATCTCAGATTTGCTTTCTCATACTGAGTCAGATTATGTGTCACATGCACCCTTTCTGTCATATTCTTATGTCACTCTATAATGCTCTTTCCATCACACTTACTCTCTCTCACACCCGATCTCTCCTAGACTCTTTCTCTGACACTCAGTGTGCCACAAACTCATCCTGTCATGGTATCTGTGAGCGAGTTATCTTAGCCAGGTTGCTAGGGAGACCAAGGCTCTTTAAGGAGGAGGTGAACATTCTTTCTTTTTCACATTCTTTTTCCTTTGACACGAAGGCCTGGTAGGCAGCAGAATCTTGCTAAAGGACATGCTTTTTTGAGCTCAGGACCTATGCTATGGGAGAAGGTCTGGGTAAAACTTCCATGGCCTTGAACTCTGGGTTAACCCATTTCTTCTGGTTAATATCCTGTTGATGTCATCCTTGGGTGTACGTTTATGGGAAAGGGTCTGGGCAAAATTTTCATAGACTTGAGTCATTCTTTTATCTATTCTCAGCAGCTAGCAGAAAAGTATATAATGCAATGCTTAAACTAGCAAACCACATTCTCTTTCTACCCCATTATTATATCTATGTCAGAAGCTTTTTCTATCAAATTCACTTTAATAAAATTTCTACTACACAAAGCACTGAGTGATGGCAACAGTGTCTCTTGGTTCTAGAATTAAATGTTCTCCTTGAGAGATCATGAATCCGGTGGCACCATTCACCATTCACTGTACACATTAATTTATCACCTATCATCTTGGGGGTTTGCTACCGCTATCAGTATCATCTGCACTTTAGTCTCTTCCCGTCACATTCTGTTGTTTTAAATTCATGTCCCAATCACACATTCCCTCTGTCACACTTACTAAAAACCATGCACATGTCACAGTGGTAAGGTTTCTGAGAAACTCATTCTATCATACAGTGTCTTTCCTTCATACTTCTGTCACTCTCTTGTCACACACATTATTTGTCATTGGCATCATCATTTTCCTTTGCAGATCTCACCATTCACACCCAACTTAAGTCCAGTGCCTGATGAAGCACTACAGTCATCATAGTTTTAAGAAATGCAGAAACCAAAATGCACAAGACTTTGAGCCGCTGGTGTTGGCGAGAGAGTGGGTGTGTGTGATTTGTGTGAAGGAGACCTGCCTCATGAGAGACAGGATACCGACATGGCAATACTCTCTGAAAACTGACTTGATGGATGAACACATGGAAAGCACATGAAACAGCGTATCAGTTCAGTTCAGTCACTCAGTCGTGTCCGACTCTTTGCGACCCCATGAACCGCAGCATGCCAGGCCTCCCTGTCCATCACCACCTGCCAGAGTCTACCCAAACCCATGTCCATTGAGTCAGTAATGCCATCCAACTATCTCATCCTTTGTCGTCCCCTTCTCCTCCTGCCCTCAATCTTTCCCAGCATCAGGGTCTTTTCAAATGAATCAGCTCTTTGCATCAGGTGGCCAAAGTACTGGAGTTTCAGCTTCAACCTCAGTCCATCCAATGAACACCCAGGACTTATCTCCTTTAGGATGGACTGGTTGGATCGCCTTGCAGTCCAACGGACTCTCAAGAGTCTTCTCCAACACCACAGTTGAAAAGCATCAATTCTGTGCTTAGCTTTCTTTATGGTCCAACTCTCACATCCATACATGACTACTGGAAAAACCATAGCCTTGACTAGATGGACCTTTGTTGGCCAAGTAATCTCTCTGCTTTTTAATATGCTGTGTAGGTTGGTCATAACTTTCCTTTCAAGGAGTAAGTGTCTTTTAATTTCATGGCTGCAATCACCATCTGCAGTGATTTTGGAGCCCCCCAAAATAAAGTCAGCCACTGTTTTCACTGTTTCCCCATCTATTTGCCATGAAGTGATGGGACCAGATGCCATGATCTGAATGTTGAGCTTTACGCCAACATTTTCACTCTTCTCTTTCACTTTCATCAAGAGGCTCTGTAATTCTTCTTCACTTTCTGCCATAAGGGTGGTGTCGTCTGCATATCTGAGGTTATTGATATTTCTCCCGGCACTCTTGGTTCCAGCTTGTGCTTCCTCCAGCCCAGCATTTCTCATGATGTACTCTGCATATAAGTTCAATGAGCAGGGTGACAATATACAGCCTTGATGTACTCCTTTTCATATTTGGAACCAGTCTGTTGTTCCATGTCCAGTTCTAACTGTTGCTTCCTGTCCTGCATACAAGTTTCTCAAGAGGCAGATCAGGTGGTCTGGCACTCCCATCTCCTTCAGTGTTTTCCACAGTTTATTGTGATCCACATAGTCAAAGGCTTTAGCATAGTCAATAAAGCAGAAATAGATGTTTTTCTGCAACTCTCTTGCTTTTTTGATGATCTAGTGGATGTTGGCAATTTGATCTCTGGTTCCTCTGCCTTTTCTAAACCCAGCTTGAACATCTGCAAGTTCAGCGTATGGACTGTAAGAAGTATTAGCTCTCACTACAGATGAAGAGCACAGGTACAGATGTGGAGTGGGCAGAGGGAGGACGCTGGTGGATCGTTTGGCTTAGCCCCTTGCCCTCTAGTCCATTTTAGGTCTAGTGAGCTCCCTTGTACAGCATGACTATTCTTACAAATGTCCCCCCAACCTGACAGAGGGCCCCTGAGGGAGAGATGTGTCCAGGTTCCCTGCTTGGACTGGAAACAGTCACATGCCCTGAGGAGTGGGGCAGGGTCTTTTTGAGCATGCACACTGAGGAGTTGCCCCAACACTAAAGAGTGGAGCGCCACCCAGAGGCCTCACGGTTGAGCCATTTACCAGGTTTCTGGCCTGAGGCAGGGTTGACTTAGAAAGCCCAGACCACGTGGGTGGGCGTCTGCGCACTCACATTGGGGCGACATGGCGCGCAAACATGTGACGTTTCAGCAGGGGGCGCCGTTTTGCCCGAGAGCCTGCAGTCATCGCGGGAACCAACGGTCGGTGGGAACCAATCGTGAGGCAGAACCAGGATGTGTTTCCTCAGGCGCTCTGCCGATCCTGAATTGCAGGTCTCATCACAGGGCTGGGTTCTGTAGGGACGGTTCAGTCTTTCCCGCCACGGAGGGCGGGGCAGAGCGGTTCAAGATGGAGTCTGAGGCACACGGTGGAGGAGCCATGAGGGCAGCCGATGAAGACGCAGGCGCCGTGGCCTCTGCAATGGGCACAGCACATGGCGCCCAAAGTGTGCCGGATGGTGCTGGTGGCCGCGATGGCCCTGGCGACCCAGCTGGCCCTGGAGACACCGTCAGTCGAGGAGTCCCTGCCAGCTCCAGCGACATGGCTGATCCCAGAGAGCCCAGCACTGCCGGAGAGTCAGGTGGCGCAGTCGCTGCCATTCCGCAGATCCCGGGGGCACTTCACGTTCCAGGGCCTGGTGGAGATGCTGCACCAGGAGCCGGAGTTCTGAGTACCCGAGTCTACCACTTGTATCCTATTCCAGGAGCCCCAGTGGGCCAAGCAGCCACAGAGGTCGGGGTATGGGCTAAGGGTGGTTTGGGGGGATGCAGGCAGTGGGGCTTAAACTGTAGGAGGAGGGTAATCTGGGAGGCTGGAGGGTATGGGTCAGGGGTGGTCTGGCTGCCAGGGTATGGTGGTGAGGGAAAGCAACCTGAAAGGATCCAGAGGGTCGGGAGGTGATAGCCAGGGTGTCCAGTGGCGGCCTTGTAGGAGAAGGCAGGTCTCTGTGAGCAGGGAGCCTGACTTACAGGCAAAATGACTAGTGTGAATGGTACCTTAACCGTATCTCCACCAGCGGCCTCGCCGTGCCTTTCTCATCACATGCGGAGGCGGACAATGCCCGCCACCTCCTGACTCGACTTACTCAGCTAAGATGGCCGGTTCGGAGGGACCTCTACGTTAATGGCCGCATGTTGGTTCTGTCAGTACTAAAGGGAGCTGGGGCGAGGGAGGGAGTGGTGAGTGGTGACCAGTCTAAGCTCAGGAAGAGCCATAATGGAGGGTTAAGCCTAGAGGAGAAGTGTGGTGCTCTGGGCTTGTTGGTGTGCGTGGACAAGAGAGAGGACATACTCCTCTTCCTCCTTCTCCGCAGGAATTTGAATTTCATTTTCCTTCCCTTTTAGCCGATTAACTGCTGAAGACCCTGGCCTCCTCCAGACGGCCGTCGCCTTCTTTCAGGAGCAGCTTTCCCTGGTGATGCAGACCGTGGAGCATTCTGGGCCCCCCCTTTTTGATCAGTCTCAGAACAGAAGAGGGCCTTAAACCTAGCCTATGTGCCCTAGCCTCAAGTGTCCTTCCCGAGGGCATTGCTTTCTGCAGCAGTTTAATGGGGCTTCACCTTGTGCCTGTGCTGCTGTTTGGGGGCTCAGTGTCCACATAGTTTTTTGGTGATTGTTAACTGCAGAAAATAAAACTGAGCTACTATACTGTCTCTGACATTAGTTTTAGTTTGTTCACTTCTGAATACTGCGTTCATCTTCAGGTTGGAAGGGAGATTCTGAGATCCCAATATTCAAGGAGTAAAACATAAGTGAAGACAATGTAAGAAGTGGGAGACTAAGAATGTTGTGTATTGCCATTAACTATTGATTTTGGAATATTTTGTCAGTTTTATAGTTACATTTATATATTAACATATAATAGCAGAACGTTGTTGTTGTTGTTCAGTCTCTAACTTGTGTCCAACTCTTTGCAACCCCATGGACTGTAGCAAACCAGGCTCTGTGTCCCTGTTGTATCTTGGAGTTTGCCCAAGTTCATGTCCACTGAGTGTGTTATGCTGTCAAACCATGTAATCCTCTGTCCTCCCATTCTCCTTTTGCCTTCAATCTCTCCCAACATCAGGGTCTTTTCCAGTGAGTCAGCTTTTCACATCTGCTGGCAAAAGTGTTGAAGCTTCAGCTTCAGCATCAGTCCTTCCAATGAAAATTTAGGACTGATTTCCCTTAGGATTGACTGGTTTGATCTTGCAGTCCAAGGCACTCTCAAGAGTATCCTTGTATCCTGAAACCATGCTAAACTCATTAATTAGTTGTAATAGCTCTTTTGTAGATCCCATTGACCTTCCTACATAGACAATCATTTTGTCTGTAAATAAATACACATTTACTTCTTCCTTTCCAACTGATGCATTTCAGCTGATTTCTGTTAAAATGAAATCTCCAACACTTTGGCCTCCTGACGCGAAGAGCTGATTCATTGCCAAAGACCCTGATGCTGGGAGAGATTGAAGGCAGGAGAAGGGAATGACCTAAGACGAGATGGTTAGATGGCATCATGACTCCATGGGCATGAGTTTGAGCAAGTTCTGGGAGATGGTGAAGGACAGGGAACACTAGTGAGAAGCAGTCCATAGGGTCGCAAAGAGTTAAACTCAACTGAGCAGCTGAACGACAACACATTGATTTCTGTTATAATGGATTGGAGTTTCCTGCTTCTGTGCCTCCTGATAATTTGACATTTGATGCTAAGCATTATCAAATTTCCCTTGCATGCTTGATATTTTTCTATTCCTGAAAGTATTATTGAGCTTTATTCTGAAATCATGCTTGGAAGCAGTTTGATCCTTTTGGGTCTTACTTTTTAAGATTGGCTCTGTAGGACCAGAGCAGATCTTAGTGTAGGATGAACTTAATTAACTGAAATAGTCAATGTCTGAGAAGGCTGTAGTTGGAAACAAAGACTCCTTTTAAAAATTTTATTCATGAAAATTTTTTGTTTATTTTTGGCTTTGCCACCTCTTGTTATCTGTGTGCAGGTTTTCTGTGCTTGCAGCCAGTGGGGGCTACTCTCTAATTGCAGTGCTCAGGCTTCTCCTGTGTTGGAGCATGGGCTCTAGATCAGGGTGAGCTCAGTAGGTGTGGCACATGGGCTTTGTTGAGCCAGGCGTGTGCTGTCTTCTTGGCCCAGGGATCAAACCCGTGTGCCCTGCATTGGCAGGCAGATTGTTAACCACTGGACCACCACAGAACACAAAACAAGGAGTCCTATACAGTATCAGAGTGATAGTAAAATCTATCTGGACATTTAATTGGCACTTTCTATTACAAGATGCTCATATCCTTTGACCCAGTTTTGGGAATCTATTGTAGGAAATTTCTTGTATATGTGAGCAAGGCAGAATCAACCACAGGATTAATCACTGCACTGTTTGTCATTGTGAAAAATTGGTAGAATGCAAATCCAGGGGGAAACATTGACTAAATCATGGTAATTCCATCCTGCTGGAATAATATATGGCAATCAGAGAGCAAACCAGAGAGCTGTGAACTAATATGGAAAGAAATGAAAGCAAACTGTAGAATTCTGGTTCTGGCATATTCCTGTCTTTCAGGACTTTCTGAACATATGAACATGTGGGACAATGCTGAGTATAACCACCCAGAATAAGTGCCTTCCCCCTCCAATGTCATCACCAGACATTAGGGAGAATCATTTCAGTATTTAGATTTCCATGTTGCTTAGCTATCTTCATAAAGAATCGTGACTTTTGAAATGATGTTGCTTTGGAACAGAGTGGTTTGCTCCATTTCCCCACTGAAAAAAAGCACTTACTTAGAAACTTTAATTCAGCAAAGGTCTGTGAGGGGGCATTGTGAAGAGGACATCCCCAAGAAGTGGATGTGGAACCCCAGCATCAGAGGATGGAAGCTGATGGGAAGGTCAGAAGCAGGGCTGATGCTCACATTAAAGAAGAATCTTTCCTACCTTGGTTTAAAAAAAAAAACATTAGAAATTGATTTTTAATTTGATGAAAAGTCTATACCACCATCAATGACATCTATGAGTTTTTTCACCTGGCATCCATTTCCTTCTCTTGGTTCTGGTATCCTCCTGTCACCCTGGGAAATCACCCCTTTCCTTTTCTCTCGCCCATTATGATTATGATAGAGTTGACTTCACCTCCAATTCCAGGAGTGGGCATGTGGCTCAGGCCTGAACTATCAGAGCACTTCTTTCCTCCAGCTGTGGTGATCCCATCCAACCAGTGACACTTTGGGAGCTGTAGGGGACACAGGCTGGCAAGGGACAGAGGGGGAGCTGGAGCAAGAAGGCAGATCTCAGGGAACCAAATGTTGGATCCAGCCTTGCCTGAAGAAAGAAACTACCTCTATATCTTGTAGTTACACAGACCCAGAAATTCTTCCTGTGACTTAAACCAAGGTGATTATTTTGTATTCATTTGTTCCTTTTTTCACTTGCAATAGCAAAGTCTTCACTATTATTGAATTGAGGTAGCACGGTTTTATTTATTACTTAATTTTCTTGCTAAGGGATTGTCTCTTAGGTGAGAAACCACCAAGCCATATGCTAGAAAAGGAGACAAATTAAAGTTTTTGTGGGTAAATCACCAAAAAGGGAGGGGAGGGTTTACAACAGGCAGCTGGAGAAAAGGGCAAAAGCTGCAGAAGGGGCACTGGGGATAGCCCTTTCTAGACAGTGCTCCCCAAACTGGCAGAGAACAGTGAAGTCAGTTCACCAGGGGGATGGGACTCTCATTTGATTCTCCCTCAGCCAGGAAACTTGGAATCATTCAGCTACTTTGACCCCATACATGGACTGCTGAAGCTGCTAGGTTGTTTTAAAACCTGTCCGGTCCTGTAATTATTCAGTTCCAAACCCTCCAATGGGCTCTCTCTCAGTCTGAGTTGAAGCCAAAACCTTTCAGTGGACTGTAAAGACCTATGTGGTCCAGCCTGCATCTTTTCTTGTTTCATAACTTCCCTTTCCAGTATCCCTTTGCCTAGTTGGATCCAGACACACAGGGAACCTTGCCCTTTATGAAACCTTATGGTACATTTAATAAAACTTGTCATACACAAATTTGTGTGTGAAAACAATGGGAGAAATTGAAGGAAACCTAAAAATATAGAGACACATCACATGCATATTCTTCAATCATGTCTGATGAGAAGATATTGTTCAGGGATCAGTTTCCCCCAAACACATCTATAGAGTCCATGAAAATAGCAGGAAATATTTTTGGAGAAACTGATGAGCTGATTTCTTAAACAAATTCTTACTTTATTTTTTTTTGCTGCATCTGGTCTTATTTGGGGAAAGTGGAAACTTCATTGTGTCACATGGGATCTTTTGTTGCAGTGCACAGACACTCCAGACACAAAGCCCAGTCTCAGTAGTTGCTCCACTGCATGTAGGATCTTAGTTCCCTGACCAGAGATCGAAGCGACGGCCCCTGCATTGTGAGGCAGGTTCATTTTTAAAAGATTCATTTGTTTGTTTGTTTATATAATTTTGTCTTGTCTGGGTCTTTGCTGCTGCACACATGGGGTCTTTTTAGTTGTGGTAAGTGGGGGCTACACTCTAGTTACAGGAGATAAGCTTCTCATTGCAATAACTTCTTTTGTTGTGGAGAACAGGCTCTAGGCACTCCAGCTTTAGTAGTTGCAGCTGGCGGGCTCTAGAGCACAGGATCAGCAGTTGTGGTGCTCCAGCTTAGTCGCCTTTCAGCTTGTGGGATCTTCCAGGAGCAGAGGTCAAACCTGTGTTCCCTTCATTGGCATGTAGAATATCAACTACTGGACAACCAGAGAAGGCCCTGATGAGCTGATATTGAAATTTATGTGAGAACACAACCCTGACGATAGCCTAAAGAATTGTAACTATGCAAAAATAAAGAGACTAACATAGCCTAATTTCATAGCTTACTCTACATGTCCAGTACTGGAGGTGTGGATCCATGGGACAGGACTGACAATCCAGAAGCATTTCCAGACATATGTGTGTGGTCAATGGATATTCAGTAGAGGAGTTTAGATAATTCAATGGAGGGAGGATAGTCTTTTTTTGAACAAGTGGTTGTGGAATAGCCATATGGGAAAAAAACAAACCTGTATTTCCTTGTGTACTTACCTTCCATAATTCACAAAGACGTTTATGTTCAGAGCTCTACAGGCAAAAGCTAAAGGGATAAAAAATTAAGGAATCAGATGAGAACTTTGTGACCTTTCAGTAGGCAAGTCTTTCACATATGAAGTCAATATTGATAAGCATGAAGAACCAAAAGAACAATATGAACCCAGACTTCGCCAATCAAAAATATCAATCAGATCCTATCACTACTCTGTTGAAAATTGTATGAGTTTCCTAGGGCTTCCATCATAAAGTACCACAAAGGAGATGCCTTCAGACAAGAGAAATGTATTCTCTCACAGTTCAGGAGGCAGTGAGTATAAGACTGTGATGTTGGCAGGGCTGATTCCCTCTGATGGTTCCTATGGAGTGTCAGTTCCAGGCCTCTCTCGTAGATTCTGGTGGTGGCCTGCAGCACCTGGCCTTCTCTGCCTTATAGACACTTCACTCCAACTCTTCCTGTGTCTTCACATGGCATCTCTCTGTGTGTGTTCACATGGATTTCTTATAAACGTACCAGTCATTGGATTAGGACCACCCTAACGCAGTGTGTCCTCGTTTTAACTGAACTAATTACATCTGGAAAACCCTAATTCCAAATCAAGTCACATCCCCAGGTTCCAGGGGTTGGGACTTCAACATCTTTTTCTAGGGGACACAATCCAACCCACAGCCACCCTCCACCACCTCCCACTTCACTCTGAGCACAAGCCCTCAGCATGTCCCCTGAGGCCTCCACATCCAGTCCCTGTCAGCTCTCGGGCCCTGTCCTGCTGCTCTCCTCTTCACCCACTCTGCTCCAGTCACACTGGTCTCCTCATGCTCCCAAACCTCCCTCAAGTCTTCACTCACTCTCTGCTTCACAACAAAGCCAACCCGGACCACCCGGTTGAAAATAGGAAACCACTCCTCCAAGTGCTCCCTCTCCTTTTTCTTGCTGCACTTCCAGCCAGACTTCTCACCACCTTCCCATAAGTTACATAGTATAGTTGTTTTTTCGTTTCTTTTGTTTTCACATTTTTTTAAATTTTGTTTTTTCTTGAAGGATAATTTTTTTATAGAATTTTGTAGTTTTCTTTCGAACCTCAACATAAATCAGCCATAGGTATACATATATCCCCTCCCTTTTTAAACTTCCCTCCCATCTCCCTCCCCATGCCACCCCTTTAGGTTGATACAGAGCCCCTGTTTGAGTTTCCTGAGCCATACAGCAAATTCCCATTGGCTATCTATTTTACATATGGTAATGTAAGTTTCCATGTTACTCTTCCCATTCATCTCACCCGCTGCCCCCTTCTCCCCATGTCCATGAGTCTATTCTCTGTATCTGTTTCTCCACTGCTGTCCTGTAAGTAAACTCTTCAGTACCATTTTCCAAGATTCTGTATATATAAATATGTTAGAATATGATATTTCTCTTTCTCTTTCTGACTTACTTCACTCTGTATAATAGGTTCTAGGTTCATCCACCAAATTAGAACTGACTCAAAGGCATTCCTTTTAATGACTGAGTAATATTCCATTGTGTATATTTACCACAACTTCTTTATCCATTCATCTGTTGATGGATATCTAGGTTCCTTCTATGTTCCAGCTATTGTAAATGGTGCTGCAATGAACAATGAGGTACGTGTGTCTTTTTCAATTTGGTTTTCTTCAGGGTATATGCCTAGCAGTGGGATTGCTGGGTCATATGGTGGTTTTATTCCTAGTTTTTAAGGAATCTCCATACCGTCTTCCATAGTAGCTGTATCAATTTACGTTACCACTAATAATGCAAGAGTGTTCCTTTTTCTCCACACCCTCTCCAGCATTTATTGTCTGTAGACTTTTTGATGATGGCCATTCTGACTAGTTTGAGGTAATATCTCACTGTAGTGTCGATTTGCATTTCTCAGATAATGAGCAATGTTGAGCATCTTTTCATGTGTTTGTTAGCCATCTGTATGTCTTCTTTGGAGAAAGGTCTGTTAAGCTCTTTCCCCACTTTTTGACTGGGTTGTTTGTTTTTCTGGTATTGAGTTGTATGAGCTGCTTGTATATTTTGGAAACTAATCCTTTGTCAGTTGTTTCACTTGCTGTTATTTTCTCCCATCCTGAGGGTTGTCTTTTCACCTTGCTTAGTGTTTCCTTTGCTGTGCAAAAGCTTTTAAGATTAACCAGGTCCCACTTGTTTACTTTGTTTTTATTTCCATCACTCTAGGAAGTGGGTCATAGAGGAAAATTCCTCTGATTTGTGTCATCAAGTGCTCTGCCTATGTTTTCCTCTACGAGTTTTATAGTTTCTTGTCTTCCATTTAGGTTTTGAATCCATTTTGAGTTTATCTTTGTGCATGATGTTAGGAAGTTTTCTAATTTCATTCTTTTACATGTAGCTGTCCAGTTTTCCCAGCACCATTTACTGAAGAGACTGTCTTGGTCCCATTGTATATTCTTGCCTCCTTTGTCAAAAATAAGTTACCCATAACTGCATGGACTTATTTCTGGGCTTTCTATCATGTTCCATTGATCTATAGTTCTGTTTTTGTGCCAGCACCATACTGTCTTGATGGCTACAGCTTTGTAGTATAATCTGAAATCAGGAAGGTTGATTCTTGCAGCTCCATTCTTCTTTCTCAAGACTGCTTTGGCTATTCGAGGACTTTGTGTTTCCATATGAATTTTGAAATTTTTGTTCTAGTTCTGTGAAAAATGTCATTGGTAATTTGATAGGGATCACATTGAATCTGTAGATTGCATTTGGTAGTATAGTATAACCATTTTCACAATATGGATTCTTCCTACCCAGGAACATGGAATATCTCTCCATCTGTTTATGTCATCTTTGATTTCTTTCATTAGTGTCTTAAAATTTTCTGGGTAAGAATTTTCTAAGTTATTTTTTCTCCTTAGGTAAGTCTATTCCTAGATATTTGAATATTTCTGTTTCAGTGGTGAAAGGGATTGATTCCTTAATTTCTCTTTGTGATTATTTGTTTTTAGTATATAGAAACACAAGTGGTTTCTGTGTATTGATTTTGTATCTTGCTACTTTGCTAAATTCACTGATTAACTCTGATACTCTCTTTAGGGTGTTCTATGTACAGTATCATGTCATCAGCAAGCAGTGAGAGCTTTACTTCTTCTTTTCCAATGTGGATTCCTTTTATTTCTTTTTCTTCTCTGATTGCTGTATCTCAGACTTCCAGAATGATGTTGAATAATAGTGGTGAAAGTGGACACCCTTGTCTTGTTCCTGATCTTAGGGGGAATGCTTTCATTTTTTCACCATTGAGAATAATGTTTACTGTAAGCTTATCATATATGGCCTTTACTATGCTGAAGTAGGTTCCTTCTATGCCAATTTTTTTTGAAGAGTTTTAATCATAAATGGGTGCTGTATTTTGTCAAAGGCTTTTATTGTGCATCTATTGAGATCATCATATGGTTTTTATCTTTCAAGTTGTTAATGTGGTGTATCACATTGATTGATTTGTGTGTACTGAAGATTCCTTGCATCCCTGGCATAAACCCAACTTGATCATGGTGTATGAGCTTTTTGAAGTGTTGCTGAATTCTATTTGCTAAAATTTTGCTGAGGATTTTTGCATCTATGTTCATTGGTAATATTGGCTTGCAGTTTTCTTTTTTTCGTGTTGTTTTAGTCTGGTTTTGGTTTCAGGGTGATTGTGGCCTTGTAGAATGAGTTTGGAAGTGTTCCTTCCTCTGCAACTTTTTGAAAGAGTTTTAGAAGGATAGGCATAGCTCTTCTCTAAACGTTTGATAGAATCCTCCTGTGAAGGCATCTGGTCCTGGGATTTTGTTTTTTGTGAGATTTTTAATCACAGCTTCACTTTCAGTGCTTATAATTGGGTTGTTCATAATTTATATTTCTTCCTGATTCAGTCTTGAAAGGTTGAACTTTTCTATGAATCTGCCCATTTCTTCCAGGTTATCCTGACTCTTTGCAACCCCATGGAGTGTAGCCTGCCAGGCTCCCCCATCCATGGACTTTTCTAGGCAAGAATATTGGAGTGTGTTGCCATTTCCTTTTCCAGGAGATCTTCCCAACCCAGGGGTTGAACCCAGGTCTCCCACATTGCAGGCAAATGCTTTACCATCTGAGTCACCAGGGAAGCCTTATTACCATACAGTTGTTCATAATATTCTCTTATACTCCTTTGTATTTCACCATTGTCTGTTGTAACCTCACCTTTTTTCATTTCTAATTTTGTTGATTTGAATCTTCTCTCTTTTTTTCTTGATGAGTCTAGCCAAAGGTTTGTCAATTTTGTGTATCTTCTCGAAGAACTAACTTTTAGTTTTATTACTCTTTACTATTGTTTCTTTCATTTCTTTTTATTTCTGCTTGGATCTTTATTATTTCTTTCCTTCTACTAATTTTGGGTTTTTTTCCTTATTTCTCCAGTTGTTATAGGTGTAAAGTTAGGTTGTCTATTTGATGTTTCTCTTGTTTCTTGAGGTAGGATTGTATTGCTACAAACTTCCCTATTTGAACTGCTTTTGCTCCATCTCATAAGTTTTTAATTGTCGTGTTTTCATTGTCATTTGTTTCATGAATTTTTTTATTCCCCTTTTGATTTCTGTTGTAACCTGTTGCTTCCTTAGAAACGTAAAGTTTAATCTCCATGTGTTTGTGTTTCTTAGTTTTTTTTCTTATAGTTGGTAACTAGTTCATAGCACTGTGGTCAGAGAATAGGCTTGATAGAATTTCAATTTTCTTAAATTTACTGAGGTTTGATTTGTGACCTAAGATGCGGTCTATCCTGGAGAATATTCCATGTGTACTTGAGAAAAACATTTATTCTCCTGCATTTGGATGGAATGTCCCAGAGATATCAATGAGATTCATCTCATGTAATGTATGATTTATGACTTGTATTTCCTTATTAATTTTATGTTTTGATGATCTGTGTGTTGGTGTGAGTTGGGTGTTAAAGTATCCTACTATTATTGTGTTACTGTCAGTTTCTCCTTTTATGTCTGTTAGTGTTTGTCTTATGTATTGAGGTGCTTCTATGTTGGGTGCATAGATATTTACAACTGTTATGTCTTCCTCTTGGATTGATCCCTTAATCATTATGTAGTTTCCTTCCATAACTCTTGTAATCTTCTTTATTTTAAGGCCCATTTTGTCTGATATGAGGATTGCTACTCCAGCTTTCTTTTGCCTCCCATTTGCATGGAATATATTCTCTCACTTTCAGTCTATATGTGACTTTAGGTCTGAAGTGGGTTTCTTATAGACAGTATATATATGAATCTTGTTTTTGTATCCATTCGGCCAGGCTGTGTCTTTTGGTTGAAGCATTTAATCCATTCACATTTAAAGTACTTTTTGATATATATGTTCCTTTTGCCATTTTCTTAATTGATTTGGGTGGATTTTGTAGATCTTTTTCCTTCCCTTGTATTTCCTGACTATACAAGTCCCTTTAGCTTTTGTTGTCAAGCTGGTTTGGTGGTACTGAATTCTCTTCACTATTGCTGGTCTGAAAAACTTTTGATTTCTCATCAATTTTGAATGAGATTCTTCTTGGATACAGTAAATTTGGTTGTCGGTTTTTCCCTTTCAGTATTTTAAATATATCCTGCCATTCCCTTCTGGTCTGCAGAGTTTCTGCTGAAAGATCAGCTGTTAAACACATGGGGTTTCCCTTGTATGTTACTTGCTGCTTTTCCCTTGAGGCTTTTAATATTCTTTCCTTGTCTTTAGTCTTTCTTAGTTTGATTAGTATGTGTCTCAGTGTGTTTCTGCTTGGATTTATCCTGTATGGGGCTCTTTGCACCTCTTGGACTTGATTGATAATTTCCTTTTCCATGTTGGGGAAATTTTATAATCTTTTCAAAAATTTTCTCATACCCATTCTTTTGCTCTTCTTTTTCTGGGACCCCTCTAAGTTGAATGTTGGTGCCTTTGATATTATCCCAGAAGTCTCTGAGACTATCCTCAGTTCTTTTTATTCTTTTTACTTTATTCTGATCTTCAGAAGTTATTTCCACCATTTTATCTTCCAGTTCACTGATTCGTTCTTCTGCTTTAGGTATTCTGCTCTTGATTCCTTCCAGAGTATTTTTAATTTCAGTAATTGTGTTTTTGTCTCTGTATGTTTATTCTATAATTCTTCTAGGTCTTTGTTGATTGATTCTTGCATTCTCTCCATTTTGTTTTCAAGGTTTTTAATCATATTTACTATTATTATTCTGAATATTTTTTCAGGTAGTTTGCCTATTTCCTCTTCAAATTTTTTGAACTTCGGTGTTTCTAATTTGTTTCTTCATTTGTGTAGTATTTCTCTGCCTTGTCGTTATTTTTTTAACTTATTGTGTTTGAAGTCTCCTTTTCCCAGGCTTCAAGGTTGAATTTTTCCGTTGTTTTTTTTGTTTGTTTGTTTGTTTGTTTCTACCCTCCTAAGTTTGGTCCAGTGGTTTGTGTAAGCTTCGTGTATTGTGAGATTTCTGCTGAGATTTTTGTTTGTTTGTTTTTTGTCTGATGGGCAAGGCTGCATGAGGTGGTAATCCTTTCTGCTGATGACTGGGTTTGTAATTTTGGTTTGTTTGTTGTTTACAGGGTGCTACTGGTGGCTGGGTGATGCCAAGTCTTGTATTGAAGTGGTTTCCTTTCTGTGAGTTATTGCTATTTGATAACTACTAAGGTTAGTTCTCTGGTAGTCTAAGGTCTTGGTGTCAGTGCTCCCACTCCAAAGGCTCAAGGCTTTATCTCAGGTCAGGAGTGAAGATTCACACTTGGTTTGTTATGGCATTAAATGAGATTGAAACGAATACCCCAAAAGGAGAAGCCAAAGATGAACCCCAGATAAATGTCAGTTATAAAATCAGCAAGTAATATTTAAAATAATGGAATATACACATATACATATATACCCATAAGCGAAGTCAAAAGAGTCCAACAAAAGTAAAGTACTGCAGATTGATCTGGCAAACAGAGGAAATCAAAATTATATCTACCAGTTAACAAAATTAACTAAAGCACAAACTAGAAAACAAAACTAAAGCAAGGTGCCAAGTGGTGAATAAAGCAATGAAAATAAAACTAAAAAATATGTTGAGAAGAAAGGAAAGAAAGAAAATTAGGGAAAAATAGATATGCAAAGTTAAATAGAGGTAGATAAAGAAAATTTATATACATTGAAGTTTAACTGCAAGGGGAAAAGAACTGTAGAAAAAGCAATGGAATAAATTTAGAAAATAGTAATAGCCTTAAAACATTAAAAATTAAAACTAAAAAAAGAGAAAAAAACTCAACAGAACTGTAAAATCTTAACGTAGAGACAGAGGTTTATGACAACAATAAAAAATGTGACTGGAAGAAAAACAACTCAAAATCTTAATTAGATTCCATAGTGCCAATAAAATCAACAACTAAAACAAAGGGGGAGAAAAAAAGAAAAAGAAAGAAAGGATCCTTAAGCATCCACAGAACAAGTGAAAAGATCCAGCTCTCACATCCATACATGACTACTGGAAAAACCAAAGCTTTGACTAGGTGGACCTTTGTTGCCAAACTAATATCTCCGCTTTTTTATATGCTATCTGGGTTGGTCATAGCTTTTCTTCCAAGGAGCGAGTGTCTTTTAATTTCATAGCTGCAATCACCATCTGCAGTGATTTTGGAGCTCACCCCCCAAAGAAGTCTGTCAATTTTTCTATTGTTTCCCCCATCTATTTGCCATGAAGTGATGGTACCTGATGCCATGATTTTAGTTTTCTGAATATTGAGTTTTAAGCCAATCTTTTTCACTCTCGTCTTTCACTTTCTTCAAGAGGTTCTTTAGTTCTTCACTTTCTGCCGTAAGGCTGGTGTCACCTGCATATCTGAAGTTATTGATATTTCTCCCAGCAGTCTTGATTCCAGAGTGTGCTTCATCCAGCACAGCATGTTTATGATGTACTCTGCATATAAGTTAAATAAGCAGGGTGATAATATACAGCCTTGACATAGTCCTTTCCCATTTTGGAACCAGTCTGTTGTTCAATGTCCAATGCTAACTGTTGCTTCCTGACCTGCATACAGGTTTCTCAAGAGGCAGGTCAAGTGGTCTGGTATTACCATCTCTTGAAAAATTTTCCACAGTCTGTTGTGATGCACACAGTCAATGATTTTGGCATAGTGAATAAACCAGAAGTAGATGTTTCTCTGCAACTCTCTTGCTTTTTCAATGATCCAACGGATGTGGGCAATTTGATTTCTGGTTCCTCTGCTTTTCTAAATCCACCTTCAACATCTGGAAGTTCATAGTTCATGTACAATTGAAGCCTGGCTTGTAAAATTTTGAGCATTACTTTGCTATCATGTGAGATGTGTGCAACTGTGTAGCAGTTTGAACATTCTTTGTTCAAAACATTGTCTTTCTTTGGGATTGGAATGAAAACTGAACTTTTCCAGTCCTGTGGCCACTGTTAACTTTTCCAAATTTGCTTGCATATTGTGTGTAGCACTTTTACAGCATCAACTTTTAGTTTTGGAAACAGCTCAGCTGAAATTCCATGACCTCCACTAGTTTTGTTCATAGTGATGCTTCCTAAGGGCCACTTGACTTTGCATTCTAGGATGTCTGGCCCTATGTGAGTGATCACACCATAGTGATTATCTGGGTCATGAAGATCTTTTTTGCATACTTCTTCAGTGTATTCTTGCCACCTCTTCTTAATATATTTGGCTTTTGTTAGGTTCATACCATTTCTGTCCTTTATTGTGCCCATCTTTGCATATAATGTTCCCTTGGTATCTTCAGTTTTCTTGAAGTCATCTCTAGTCTTTCCCATTCTATTCTTTTCCTCTATTTCTTAGCATTGGTCACTGAGGAAGGTTTTCTTATATCTCTTGCTTCTTTGGAACTCTGCATTCAAATGGGTATATCTTTTCTTTTCTCCTTTGCCTTTAGCTTCTCTTCTTTTCTCAGCTATTTGTAAGACCTTCTCAGAAAACCATTTTACCTTTTTGCATTTCTTTTTCTGGTGGATGGTCTTGATCCCTGCATCCTGTACAGTGTCACTAATGTCCATAGTTCTACAGGCACTCATCTATCAGATTTAATCCCTTAAATCGATTTGTCAATTCCACTGTATAATCGTAAGGAATTTGATTTAGTTCAAACCTGAATGGTCTTTCCCCCACTTTCTTCAATTGAAGTCTGGATTTGGCAATAAGGAGTTCATGATCTGAGCCACAGTCAGCTTCCGGTCTTGTTTTTGCTGACTGTGTAGAGCTTCTCCATCTTTGTTGGCAAAGGATATAATCAGTCTAATTTCGGTATTGACCATCTGGTGATGTCCATGTGTAGAGTCTTCTTCTGTGTTGTTGGAAGAGGGTGTCTGTGATGACCAGTGCTTTCTCTTGGCAAAACTCTGTTAGCCTTTGCCATGATTCATTGTATTTCATGGCCAAGTTTGCCTGTTACCCCAGGTATCTCTTCTCTTCCTACTTTTGCTTTCAACACCCCTATCATGAAAAGGACATCTCATTTGGGTGTTAGTTCTGGAAGATCTTGTAGGTCTTCATAGAACCGTTCAACTTCAGCCTCTTCAGTATTACTGATCCCATGGTTATGCCATTACTGGTTATGGCCCCGAGTCTTCTTTCGAGCCTCTTGTAGCTGGTGACCAGAAAGCCTCTTTGGCCAGTCTTTCTCCATAGCTCCACCCACTCAGGCACTTAGTGCCCTCCCGTGCCTGGGGTCCTTCTCTGTTGTTTGGCCCGCCAGGTACATTGAGGGTCCCCACTGACTGGAGTCCTACTCTGTAGATCAGTGCATCAGGCACTTAAAGGGGCACGCTGGGTGGGGTCCTACTCTGTAGTTCAGTACATCAGGCATTTGATGGGCCAGCCTCTCTGTTGTTCACCTGTTGATGCTGGCATGTCGGGAGAGAGAGGCTATGGTGATGGCTTCACCCTGTTACCCATGACTGTGCAGTATCACCTTGCTTCCTTGACTGCTCAATTTTCCTCCAGAGGTATTTCCCACCACAATCTCCTCCCTCACATCCCTTCAATTCGTCTCTCTGTAGTCAACAGCAGCCCTCGCCCTTGGATTATTCCAAATTCCCTGAATTCCAGCTCTGAACGGCTACGCCTTCCAGGGAACCTGCGTCCCTGTTTGGGCTATCTATGGTGGCAGCAAGGACTGTCTGATTCTCATTCCATTTAGGCTGCCACAGATCAGTTGTTTCACTCCCAGCCTTAAACGTTTCCCCTGTGACTCAGACAGTTGTCCCAATGTGGGGATTGGACCCATGAATCAGTTTCCCCACCCACTGAGAGCAGGTCTAATCCTACTAACGCTCCTGTTTTCCCCCCTAGTTCCTTAATCCTACCAAGTTTTGTGTGGTTCTGTATACTCTTTTCTGCTGCTCAGGTACTTCTGTCTGTTCTCAGCTGGTGTTCTCCATGCACTTCTTTGTCTGAAGGTGTATTCCTGATGTATCCATGGGGAGAGATGTGCTCCATGTCCACCTACCTCTCCGCCATCTTGTTCTCCCATGTATTTTCATTTCTTGACAGTCTCTCCCGACTACACTGTAACCGCCATGGAGACCTGAAATGGTGTCTAACAAAAAAAATGTTCCTTGAGTTATCAAATAACTAAAGCTACTATAGAAAATATAAGAAAATATCCTTGTGAGCTAAGAGTGGGGAAGTACTACCTAAACATCGTTTTAAGCCCACAACAGAATAATATCAAGAATATACTGATCATCAAGTAGATAAATGCAATTCTAATTTATAGAAATGGGCAAAGGATACAAATAGGTTAATTATAGAAGAGGAAACCCCCAAAGGTCTCAGGATATGGTAAGAATGCAGAAGGGTGCAGCCATCCCTATTAATATCTGCTAAACCAACAACTAAAACTGTAACAATGCCTACAAATGCTCCCGCTTTGCATCACCCACAGAGGAACCTGGGATGGAAAGCTCATTTAGTCATCTGTAAGTGCCTGCAAGGCTATACTTCACACTTGGCTTTTGTACAGGATCCCTAGTCCAACTCCGCACTGCCCTTTAGTCAGAGAAGCTGGCCTACTCTCTTCTCCTCGGGTTGATTTTATTTATTTTTGCCTGTGTTGGGTCTTCCTTGCTGCATACAAGCTTTCTCTAGTTGTAGGGAGTGGAGGCTACTCCCTAGTTGCTGTGCACAGGTTTCTCATCGTGGTGGCTTCTCTTATTGCAGAACATGGGCTCTAGAGCACAGGCTCAGTAGTTGTGGGGCCTGGGCTCAGTTGCTCTGTGGCATGTTGGATCTTCCCGGACCAGGCATCGAAGCAGGGTCCCTTGCATTGACACGTGGATTCCTGTCCACTGAGCCCCTCAGGGAAGTCCTTCTCGTGTTTTTTCTCACTCTGTCCTGAATTGTAACCACTTCTCTAACCTCTGCTTTCTCCTGGATTAGAAGTATATGTGTATATGTATGTGTGGGCTTAATCGTGTCTGACTCTGAGACCTGTGGACTCTAGCCCACAAGGCTCTGCTCTCCTAGGAATTTTCCAGAAAAGAATACTGGAGTGACTTCCCATTTCCTTCTTCAGGGGATCTTCCCCACCCAGGAACAGAACCTGTGTCTGTTGCCTCTCTTGCTTTGGCAGAAGGATTCTTTACCACTAGCGCCACCTGTCTTTCAAAAGCCTGAACGAAAATGTGGGGCTTTATAAATTGGACCACCTGAATCATTTCCTCTACAAGTTCACTGACACCATCCACTCACGCCTGCTGCCTGTCCTTTCCCACTCCTTTCAAACAGGTGCAGCTTAGCCTCTGCATCTTTTGACACATCCCCCTTGCCACGTGTTTCAATTTAAATATCAGCTTTCTTACTGGTGAATCTGAATGGCAAAATGTGTCTGGGCAGCTTTTGTTGTTGTTCAGTCGCCCAGTCCTGTGTGACTCTTTGAGACCCCATGGATTGCAGCACACCAGGCCTCCCTGTCCCTCACCATCTCCTGGAGTTTGCCCAAGTTCATGTTCATTGGATCCCTGATGCCGTCCAGCCACCTCACCCCCTGATGCCCTCTTCTCCTTCTGCCCTAAAGCTTTCCCAATATCAGGGACTTTTCCAGTGAGTCAACTGTTCCCATAAATGACCAAAATAATGGAGCTTCAGGTTCAGCACCCGTCCATCTTAGTGAATATTCATGGTTGATTTCCCTTAATATTGATTGCTTTGATTTTCTTGCTGTCCAAGGGAATTTCAGGAGTACTCTCCAGCACCACATTTCAAAGGCCCAGATTCTTTGGGGCTCTGACTTCTTTATGGTTCAGCTCTCACAACCATATGTGATCACTGGGAAGACCATAGCCTTGACTCTTATGAACCTTTGTCGCAGAGTGATGTCTCTGCTTTTCAACACCCTGTCTAGTTTTGTCATTGCTTTCCTGCCAAGAAGCGATCGTCTTGTAATTTCATGGCTGCAGTCACCATCCACAGTGTTTTGAAGCCCAAGAAGAGGAAATCTGTCACTACTTCCACCTTTTCCCCTTCTATTTACCATGCAGTAATGGGGCCAGATGCCATAATCTTAGTTTTTTAAATATTTAGTCTTAAGCCAGCTCTTTCACTCTCCTCCTTCACCCTCATCAAGAGGCTCTTTAGTGCCTCTTTGCTTTCTGCCATTAGAGTGGTATCATCCATGTATCTGAGGTTGTTGATGTTTCTCCCACCTGTCTTGATCCTGGCTTGTAACTCATTCAGCCTGGCATTTCTCATGATGTGCTCAGCATATAGATTAAACAAATAGGGTGACAGAAGACAGCCCTGTCATACTCCTTTCTCAATCTTGACCAATCAGTTTTCCCATACAGGGTTCTGTTTCTTTTTGACCCGCACACTGTGTTCTCAGGAGACAGGTAGGATGGTCTGCTATTCCCATCTCTCTAAGAGCTTTCCACACTTTGTCATGATCCACACAGTCAAAGGCTTTAGCCTAGTCGAGGAAACAGTGTGAGGTGATTTTCTGAAATTCCCTTGATTTCTATATAAGCCAGGGCATGTTGGCAATTTGATGTCTAGTTCCTCTTCCTTTTCTAAACCCAACTTGGACATCTGGAAGTTCTTGGTTCACACAATGCTGAAGCCTAGCACACAAGATTTTAAGCATGACCTTACTAGCATGAGAGATGAGTGCAATTGTCTGATGGTTAGCACATTCTTTGGTACTACCCTTCTTGGCAATTGGGATGAGGGTTGACCTTTTCCAATCCTGTGGTCTTCCAGATTTGCTGACATAATGAATGCAAATCCCTGATGGCATCCTCCTTCAGGGATTTGCAAAGTTCTGCTGGAATTTCATCACATCCACTAGCTTTATCAACAGCAGTGCTCTTGGGCAGCCGAGCAGTCAATTTGCTGACTTCCTCCACATGGAGACCTGGGCATGGCCACCCTGGGGGAAACATGGGCTCTGAGGACTGACCCACTTGCCCAGGCTGCTGCCTCCCACTGTCAGGTTCATTCCCTGTCACACTCTGCTATGTGTGACAAGACCCATTTTCTTTCACACAGTCTCTCACATTTGCTTTCTCATCCTGAGTCAGATTATCTGTCACATGCACTCATTCTATAATATTCCTGCATCACTCTTTAATGCTTTTTTAATCACAAATATTCTCTCTCACACCCTATCTCTCTTAGAATGTATCTCTGACACTGCCACACACTCCCTCCATCATGGCTTCTGCATCCAAGTCTCTTTCTGTCACACACTTTCCTTTTAAATTCCTGTCCCATTCACACATTTCCTCTGTCACACTCACTCAAACGCATTCACCTGTCACAGTGTTAAACTCTCTGTGAAACTCATTCTATCATACACTCTCTTTCCTTCATAGTTTTGTCATTGTCTGAGTCACACACAATATTCATCATTGTCATTATCCTTTGCAGATCTCACTATTCAGACCCAACTTAAGTTTGGTGCCTGATGGAGCACTACGGTCATCATAGTTTTGAGAAATGCAGAATGCAAAGTGTGCAAAACTTTGAGCTGCTGGTGTTGGTGAATGAGTGGGTGTGTGTGATTTGTTTGGAGGAGACCTGCATCATGGCAGACAGGACACCGACATGGCCATATGGTCTTAAAACTGACATGATGGAAACCCACAATGAGGTACCATTACACGCCAGTCAGGATGGCTGCTATCCAAAAGTCTACAAGCAATAAATGCTGGAGAGGGTGTGGAGAAAAGGGAACCCTCTTACACTGTTGGTGGGAATGCAAACTAGTACAGCCGCTGTGGAGAACAGTGTGGAGATTTCTTAAAAAACTGGAAATAGAACTGCCATATGACCCAGCAATACCACTTCTGGGCATACACACCAAGGAAACCAGAATTGAAAGAGACATGTGCACCCCAATGTTCATCTCAGCACTGTTTATAATAGCCAGGACATGGAAGCAACTTAGATGCCCATCATCAGACGAATGGATAAGGAAGCTGTGGTACATATACACCATGGAATATTACTCAGCCGTTAAAAAGAATTCACTTGAATCAGTTCTAATGAGATGGATGAAACGAGCCCATTATACAGAGTGAAGTAAGCCAGAAAGATAAAGAACATAACAGCATACTAACACATATATATGGAATTTAGAAAGATGGTAATGATAACCCTATATGCAAAACAGAAAAACAGACACAGATATACAGAACAGAGTTTTGGACTCTGTGGGAGAAGGCTAGGGTGGGATGTTTTGAGAGAACAGCATCGAAACATGTATATTATCTAGGGTGAAACAGATCACCAGCCCAGGTTGGATGCATGAGACAAGTGCTCGGGCCTGGCGCACTGGGAAGACCCAGAGGGATCGGGTAGAGAGGGAGGTGGGAGGGGGGATCGGGATGGGGAATACATGTAAATCCATGGCTGATTCAAGTCAATGTATGACAAAAACCACTACAATATTGTAAAGTAATTACCTCCAACTAATAAAAATAAATGAAAAAAAAATTGACATGATGGACAAATACACGTGGAAAGAAGCTGAAACAGCCCATGGAACATAGGAACTGCTAGCTGTCACTCTGGTCAAAGAGCACAGGTCTAGATGTGGAGTGGGCAGAGGGTGAATGCTGCTGGGTTGTGTGGCTTGGCCCCTTGCCCTCAACTCCCACCTTAATCTAGTAAGACCCTTCTGTGGCGTATGTTGGAGAAATCAACGATGCTTTGTGGAACTAGCTTTATGCCTTGAGACTGGAAAGTCGTCATTTGTGTCTCGGTGGCATCTGTGGACACTTGGCGAGGTCCATTCCACACCGTCTAGGCCAGCACAGGAGGGGCCCGTGGGCGCAGGTGCATCGGGGGCACCTGAAAGGAGCGTGGCTTTGTGAGGGACCTGAGTCCCTCCAGCCTCACAGGGTCGCCACAGCGGCCGGTGGGTGGGAGTAGGCTGGGTGGTAACCAATCCAGTGAGAGGAGGCGCCTTCAGGGCTGTCTGCACAGGCGCACTTTTGGAGTCCTTGAGCAGAAGGGGCGGGACTTCCTGAGGGGCTCAGTCTCTCCGCCCCTTTGTGTTGGTGTACGAGAGAGACGAGGGGCAGCCATGCGACCCTCGGGTGTTGGCAACGGTGGTGCAAAGGGCCAAGATGACCAGCAGAGCTCCAGAATGCGTCCTAGCCAGAGGGGTTCAGGCAGCGCTGAAGGTGAGGATCGTCACCGGGCCCCAGAAGGCCAGGGTGGCCCTGACAGAGGAAGAGCCGTGATGGAAGCTTCTAGAGCTCGTCCCAGAGGTGAACGGGCCCCACGTACCCCAGGACGTGGTAGAGACGTAGCACCAGTGGCTGTAAGGCGTAGACGCGGAGTGCTGGTGCTGTATCCTTTTCATGGAGCCTCCATGGGCAGGGTTAGTGGTATGGTGGTGGGAAACATGCTGGGAGCCTGAGGAAGGGATAGAAGGGAGCACGGGGGCAATCCAGCACAGCAAGAGTAGGCAGCCTGACAGGAAATGGGGTTGTCAAGGCCTGAGGAGCCTGGAGGGCGGGGAAGACGGACCGAAGGGTTAGGGAGGCAGCTCAGGGTGGTCTCAGGTTATGGTCGGGAGCATGGGCATTCTGGGATAAAAACAGGCCTCTGAGGTGTGAGGAAGCCTGAGATACCAGCAAATTCAGTAATGGATGGTGCCTTAACCGTGTCTCTCCCAGCAAATTCAGAGTGCCTTTCCAATCCCCGCTGGAGGCATGCTTGGCTCGCAGGTCTCTGCTCCGAGATGTCCAACGCCACCAAGGAATTACTCAGAAGGAATTTGCAGTGAATGGCTGTGACCTGATTGTGTCAGTTCCAGACGAGTTTGCCTTGAGGAGTGGGGGGAGGGCAGCGGGTGCTATTTTCTGAACTCTCTCTTAAGAGTGCTATGATGGAGACACTGAAGGGCTTGGTATAAGGAGGTGGGCTGGTACCCTGGACCTATAGTAACATCTCCCCTTAACCTTATTTTCCCCACTTTTAGTAGATGGACTGCTGAAGACGTTGCTTTCATCCGAATTCCCATCAACCTGTTCCTCGATCAGCTTTCCCTAGTGATTGAGAACATTCGGAGCCTTGGGATCCCACCTTTCCTAGGCTGAAGAAAGAGGGTGAAGCCTAACCTTGTGTCCCCTACTCGGCAATGCATAGGGCATTCAAACTTAAGAGTCATCACCACTTTGTTATTTGAGTGTTAAGTTTTTGCCTTTACTGGCCTTTGGTATCTCTTGGTTCACTTTGTTTCCCTGCTACTTGAGGCATGGGATGCTTCAGTGTTTATCACAGCAGAAAATAAAACTAAGTCACTTTTTGTGCCTCAGTTTCTTTTCAGCTAATGTGCTTCTGGATTAAAAAAAAAAAAAAAACTTTTTATCTTTGTTCTCGTGTTAGAGGGCAGGTTCTGAAATTCAGATATTCCAGTAGGACAAGGTAATTGAAAACAATTTAGGAAAATTAAAATCGAGCCCTATGTTCACTAAATACTGTCAACATTAAGAATATTTTCTAGTTGTACCTGCACATTAAATTTATAACAGCATGTAATGTTCAGTTTAGTCGTTCAGTTGTGTCTGACTCTTTGGAACCCCATGGACTGCAGCACACTAGGCCTCCATGTCCATCACCATCTCCCTGAGCCTGCTCAAACTCATGTCTATTGAGTCGGTGATGCCATCCAACCATCTGATCCTCTGTCGTTCCTTCTTGTTGTCTGTCAAGTTTAGCATTAGTAATTAGCCTCCAACTAATAAAAATAAATGAAAAAAATAATAAAAAATAAAAAACAAGGAAAATAAATAAATAAATATTTTGCTGATTTTTTTCATTTAATATACTAGCTTTTCTGCTTTCTAAAAGCTCTTCCAAAATGTTTATTGAATAGATATAAGATGCATCATAATTAATTATTGGGGACTTCACAAGCAGTCCAGTGGTTAAGACTTTGCACTTCCATTGCAAGGGCTGTAGGTTTAATTCCTGGTAGTGGAACTAAGATCCCACATACCATGTGGCATGGCAAAAAAATTAAAATTGGCTCTTTAAATCCGGGGCAGCTGTACAACTCGTCTATTCCATATCTCAGCTCCCAGAGATCACTGCTGATCCTCCCTAGCCTGATGCCCAGTTTTTTCTTATAGCCTGAGCTTCATATATTTTGGTCACTTTTAAGGGGATCTTCGAAGCTAGTGGCAGGGCAGAGTCTTTCCTGTTCCTCCATATGCGTGAACAGAGTCTGCTGTGACAGAACCCCGACAACTCTGCTCCACTGGGCTGGAGGGAGGCAGCTGTTGCTGCCGGGGATGGTGGCAATGATCCTGGGGGTGACGGTGATGGACTTATCTCACCCACCAGCACCCAGCAGCTCTGGTGGCTACAGTGCTCCTTCCTTTCAAAATGTAAGCCAGACATGTCTCCCCTGTTCAGTTCCTTCACTGGCTTTATTCTCACTCAGAATATAAGCCAGAGGTCCTTATAATGACCAGAAAGGCCCCACATTCTCATCTGTGAACCCCCATTGCCTCTGTACCTCCTCTGCTATGCACACTCTTGCTCACTCCACGCCAACCACACTGGCCTCTAGGCTGCACCCTCAACATTCCAGGTTTTCTGAGGAATTAGTGCTTTTGCATAGTCTGTTCTCCCTGGCTTGACTACGCTCTCAAATATAGCTCCTGGTCACCCATCATTTCTGAGTCTGCCCAGGTCTCATCTTCTCACCTGACTTCCTCCTGCAGCTACCCTCCCCACAGCCCAGTGGGCAGTCAATCCTCTTCATGCTGTTCTTTGCTTTCCCACACCACTCATCACCTTCTATAATACAGTATAATTTACAAATTTGTTTTACTTCCTGCCTCTTCTCAATAGAGATAATCACTATTCTGACTTCTATCACCATAGAGTATGAAAATGAATTAAAAGTCTTATTGAAGACCAAAGAAATGGAAATATTTAAAATTTCAAGACAGATATAAAACAATTAGGTTGTGTTCTTCTGTGTGAAAGTAAATAGAGGCTAAAACTCATTCAAATAAGAGGTTTTGACCATGAAACACACCATGAGAACACAGTGCTGGACAGAAGCCAAATGGAGAGACACATCCCATGGATTGCCCTGCCCTCCCCACGGAGGTCTCTCAGGAAGTGATGTCCGTGTGTGGTGCCAAAGTGGGGTCGGATTCATGATCAGCCTCGTGGAGTTCCAATGACAGGCAGCCTTGATTGGAAAGGCCACCCTGTCCCTTAGGCTCTCCAGTGCCCCATCTGCTGTCAGTGAGGTGCCCATGTGGGAGGGGTCTCTGTCTCAGCTCTGCTCTCTCCCATCAGACCCCCTGCTCCAGCCTGCACAGTGCCACTCTGTCTCAGAAAATAAAAACTAAATTTATAAAAACAAATGGCACAATTAAAATAAAGAATAATTAATGCAATTTCAGATTAAAGAAACTAAAGTAGAAAGCTGGAAAGTTAGGGAGGTGCCTGGTGGAGTAAAGGGGCCAGAACTCAAGGGGCCTGGGGCTCAGAGACCTTCAGGTTAGGTTTCCCGGCCCTTGCTTCTCAGGTGAGCCTTGTGGGCCAACAAACCCTTCTTTAGATCGGGGGCTAGGTCTGGAGTGTCAGGAAAAACCATTCGTGGTAATCAGCCTGGTCCTTCACCGGGGTGAGGAAGTTCACATGGCTTCTCCTCCTTTCTCTCAGCACCAGGATTCCCCTTGGCTGTAGGGTCTGTGCCTTTGGCCTGGTTCCCCCAAACCTGAGCCCCGGCTACTCTGGTTGTCTCTGCCTTACATCATGGCCTAGAGACGCTGCTGACCTGACATCCAGGGCAACTGGGAGCATCAGCCATGGGGAAAAGAGAAGTAAGGGCACAACAGACCCCTGCTGTTGCCTTTTAATGTCAGTATTGAAGGTCACACCTTATCTGCAGTATCTGGCAGGGCCATTGATTTTACTATCAACTATTGAAGCTAGTTTCTGACCCAGAAAAAAGACGTGGTTTGGCTGACCAGAAGCAGTGCTTGTTACAGCCATCTGCTGAATGGCTTGCAGCGAAGTAACATGGATGTGGGGTATTCTATGTGAGTCAAGTTAGGCCTGTTGTACTTGAAAACAGCAGGGAAGTCTATTTTCAACACTCAGCCTTCAAAACGTGTTCTGAGTTTTTATCAGAGGTCATTACTTAAATAAGAGGACACTTAGGTCATGAGTCTTCCTTATAACCTTTATTAATGCCAGAATTAAATAGTAAAAACACAGTGAATTTTTCAAAATGGCATGATTTTGTCATATCCACAGACTCCGGGGGTTGGGACTTCAACATCTTTTCCACATCCAACCCACAGCCACCCTCCACCACCTCCCACTTCACTCTGAGCACAAGCCCTCAGCATGTCTCCTGAGGCCCTGGTGCTGACATCCAGTTCCTGTCAGCTCTCAGTCCCTGTCCTGCTGCTCTCCTCCTCACCCACTCTGCTCCAGTCACACTGGTCTCCTCACGCTCCCAAACCTCTTTCAAGTCTTCACTCCACTTCTGCTTCACAACCCAACCACCTGGTTGAAAATGGAAAACCACTCCTCCAAGCTCTCCCTCTCTTTTTCTCTTGCTGCACTTCCAGTCAGAGTTCTCAAAACCTTCCCACAGGCTACCTAGTGTAGTTGTTTTTTCTTTTCTTGACAGTCTTTCCCAGCTATACTGGAACCTCCATGGAGTCCTGGAACGGTGTCCAGCAAAAAATGTTCCTTAAGTTACCGAATAAATAAAGCTACTATAGAAACTGTAATAAAATATCCTTGTGAGCTAGGAGTTGGGAAGTACTTCCTAAACATTGTTTTAAATCTATAACAGATTAATATCAAGAATATAGCAATATTTTTAATATCCTGCTGATCATCAAGAAGATAACTACAATTCTGATCTGTGGAAATAAGCAAAGGATACAAACAGGCTAGTTGTAGAAGACAAAAACCCTAAAGGTCGCAGGATACAATAGGAGTGGATATGGTTGCAGTCATAGCAGGGAACAGCCTGTCACAACTGCATCCAGTGAAGCCTTCACATCCCTGAACTGCAGCATTTCTGCTTCTGGGAAACTGTGACCAGTCCCCTCAGTGGGGGTGTATGAGGGTGTCCTCACAGTGTCATCTGTGGAGGCGGGAGTCAGAGCCACCTAGAGGTCCCACTGACTCTCCTTCTGCCCTAATGTCAGACCCTCAGGTGGGTCTGGTTAATTCGTGAGTTTCCACTTCTCTATAGATGGCAGCAGAAGTCAACACGATAGACCCTTGCTTGGTACATTCTTTGGGCTTTCCTCCCACATGTCTGACCAGAGTGTCCACAGCTACTCTATGTACCCATGTGAATCTGGTTCTGCCCTGCCATGGTTTTTCTCCAGGGATGATGGCAAAAACCTATTAATATCTTCTAAACCTACAACTTTGACTGTGTGGATCACAATAAACTGTGAAAAATTCTGAAAGACATGGGAATACCAGACCACCTGACTTGCCTCTTGAGAAATCTGTATGCAGGTCAGGAAGCAACAGTTAGAACTGGATATGGAACAACAGACTGGTTCCAAATAGGAAAAGGAGTACATCAAGGCTGTATGTTGTCACCCTGCTTATTTAACTTATATGCAGAGTACATCATGAGAAATGGTGGGCTTGAGGAAGCACAAGCTGGAATCAAGATTGCCGAAAGAAATACCAGTAACCTCAGATATGCAGCTGACACCACCATTATGGCAGAAACTGAAGAACTAAAGAGCCTCTTGATGAAAGTGAAAGGGGAGAGTAAAAAAGCTGGCTTAAAGCTCAATATTCAGAAAACTAAGATCATGGCATCCAGTCCAATCACTTCATGGCAAATAGATGGGGAAACAGTGTCTGACTTTATGTTTCTGGGCTCCAAAATCACTGCAGATGGTGACTGCAGCCATGAATTTAAAAGATGCTTACTCCTTGGAAGGAAATTTATGACCAACCTAGACAGCATATTAAAAAGCAGAGACATTACCTTGCCAACAAAGGTCTGTTTAGTCAAGGCTATTGTTTTTCCAGTGGTCATGTATGGAAGTGAGAGCTGGACTATAAAGAAAGCTGAGCCCCGAAGAATTGATGCTTTTGAACTGTGGTGTTGGAGAAGATTCTTGAGAGTCCCTTGGACTGCGAGGAGATCCAAGCAGTCCATCCTAAAGGAGATCAGTCCTGGGTTTTCACTGGAAGGACTGATGTTGAAGCTGAAACTCCAATACTTTGGCCAGCTGATGCAAAGAGCTGATTCACTGGAAAAGACCCTGATGTTGGGAAAGATTGAGGGCAGGAGAAGGGGACAACAGAGGATGAAATGGTTGGATGGCATCACCGACTTGATGGACATAGGTTTGTTTGGATTCTGGGAGCTGGTGATGGACAGCGAAGCCTGGCGTGCTGCGGTTCATGGGGTTGCAAAGAGTCGGACACGACTGAGCGACTGAACTGAACTGAACAGGCTACATGAGGCACAGGAAAACCTTTGTGATGCCAAAAGCACAGGACAGACACACTGAGAGAGTGGGCCAAGGGCAGAGAGGAGGGAGAGCAGGGAGGGAGGCAGGAGGACATGAGGACAAAAGACAAGGCTGGGCCCATGGCCTCTAACACACCTCGGCTCACCCTCTACCCCCACCCCCATCCCCCGTGGACATGCTCACAGCAACAGGTGGTCAAGGGTATAGGCTCACAGGCTGTGAAGGCTGGAACCCCTGGGGACAAGTCGCCAAGCCCCCCCAAACCCAGGCATCTCACCTGAAGAGCTGTAAGGAGCTGAAGATCTCCTGAGACTGGGAGACATGCAGCCCACCCCTCAGTCCCAGCTGGGCTTGAGCTTGCAGAGATGTGAGAAGGGAAATTGGGATCTGCTGGGCAGGGGCAGCCTGCAGACGGGGAGGCAGGCGGGTCACCATGCTGCCCTGCAAGCTGTTTCTCACAACCCATCACCAGCACCCCTTCACCTCCACCCCGGTCTTTCTTCCTGGGGCATCCAACACCACCCATAGAGCGAACTCAACACAGCCTGCCTGCACTTCCTTCCTTCTCAGGAGAGAGCAGAAAACCGGCAGGAAGAAACCGCAAACCAGCACTACAAGCATCCGTACGCTGGACCCTGCACAGCTGGATGAACGAGCCAGAGCTCCACCCCCAACAGAGGCGGGTCCAGAAACGGAACAGTGGATGGATAACGCCACGGACAGAAGAATACGTGTGGTATGGCCCAGTTATGAGACCTTGCAGAGTCAAAAGACATAATGTTTAAGAATATGCTCTGAAAAGATCAGGATGGGCCATATCCTCTACCCCTGGGGCAGTGCTTCACCCTGGGCTCTGCAGGTACAGGAGCCCTGTGGAAGGCCCAGCACCAGCTTCAGGAGGGAGACTCCCTCCACACGCAGCCCCTGGCAGCACAGAATTGTGCCCACTGTGCATGAACACAGACACCTGCTCATTTATACAACTACCACTTTCTAACGCATCCGTGCCTGGGAGTCTAGGCCTTTCTTCCCTTCATCAGAAGGATACCTGATCATCAAAGAGAATTCCGTTTCAGTGAATCCCCTGGCTAGGGTGCAGGAGGGAGAGGGTCAAGAAAGGAAAGCTAAGCCGTCCAGAGCACTCAGCTCCATCCCTCCTCCTCGGCTCTCACGTGTTCACTCAGGAAACACTGACTGGCTGCCATAACGTGCCAGGTACATGGCAGTAATGTGAGGGGTTCAAAACATGAGACAGGCCATGAACGGGTACATGAAGCAGCCAATCACGCCCTGTGCTGCACCCTCCCCTCTATCCCTGGGTCACCTGTCTCGCTGGCATTACCTGTTGGTAACTCTGCTGCTGAGGTATGGTCTGAGGAACCAGCCGGGGCTGACTCGCAAACACATGGTCATCCAGGTAGAGAGGTGGCAGGTGGCTGCCTGGAAACACAATTCGAGGTAGGGGAACAGGATCAAGTCTCACTGTCCCAGAAGGTTCTGCAAAGTGGTGGGGGGAAGCAACGTGGCAGAGTTGGCCCTGGGCTCCTGTGCAGCCCAGGGCCCAGGGAGAGGGGCCGCTGCAGTCAGCCTTCCCCTCTCACCCACCACCCCGCACACCCAGGAAGGGCTCGGTCATAAAGGAGGCTGCCAAGGTCTCTCAGTCACGGTCCTCTTCATCTCCCTGCCATTGAGTCCACAGTGGAGAGTCAGAAGGATCTGTAGCAATCGGATCACTGAGACGCCGGCAGCTGGGCCCCTTGAGTCCCAACAGGCTCCTTTGGGCACTGACACCGTGATGAGGACAGTGACCATTGGGGTAAAACTGGCTCCTGCTTATTGAAGCTCAGTTGATACAAAACCCTCCCTGGATGTGAGCTCATCTCATGGGCATGGTGACCCCGCACTGGGCCATCACGACTCTGCTGTTTCACAGAGGAGGGGGCAACGTTCAGACAGCTGCTCATGCGGCAGAATCTCTGATGGGACCTCTGTGCAGGAGGCGAGAGAGCCCTGCAGAGGTCACAGAGTCCTGTCGCCTCCCAGGGTCGGAAGCTGAGAGCAGCAAGTGCCAGAGACCAGAGCACACAGGAACCCATGGCCCCCAGGCAGGAACATGCTCCTTAGGTCAAGGCAGGGGGGCCTCAGGGCTACAAACCCATGTTTCCCTCGAGGGAATGGAGAAGGATCCGTGAGCTGGACCAGGGGAGAGGTACCTGGAAGGGCTGCAGAAAGTGTGACTGAGGCCACGGGCACAGGAGGCTTGGAGACTCCACTGAAGGAGCTATAGCTGACCCCGCTGGAGGCCCCCCTGGAGGGTGGGGGCTGCGGACCTGACTTGGCGCCTCCTGGCGAGCTCTGCTCCGGCAAGCTGGGCGAGTTTTCCCAAGCCTTGTGCACAGACTCCATCTTTGGATGCAAGGAGGTGGGGGGAGATTGAAGTTACGGGCCAGAAGGCAGCGGTGGCACAAAGCTAAGTCCAGGGGTGGAAGGAGGGGGTGTGCTGGGGTGGGGTCTGCTTGCTCTTGCCCACTCACAAGCCAGGCCCCACGTTACCTTCAGAGTGAAGTCAGCGGTGGGGAAGGACATGTGGGAGAGGCTGATGGCTCTCTGGATGTGGTGGTCACGCTGCAGGATGGGGATGCTGGGGGTGAGCCCAGCCTGGAGGGAAGGACACAGTGGCACACCTGCAAAGGGGGGAACGACACCCTCTCCTGCCTGGACCCAGCCTTCCAGCAGGGCCGCCGTGTTTCAGCAACAGAAGCACAGCTGGTGGCCAGCACACAGGCCCCACTGCGTGGCATGGAGGTCCCAGTTCCTGTCTCAGCCCCTTCCCCCAGGCTGTGAAAAAGAGGCCCTGGAAATACGCTCAGAAATACAGCGCTAGACCCCCTTCGTGCAGTGTCCAGTGCCCACCTGCATGTCATGGGGTTTCTGAATAATCGCAGAGTAAGGACACTTGTTGACTTAAATTGGCACAGCATTCTCAAACGTGTGTGACTGTGGAACCCGGGAAGTTTTGAATCACAAAGTGCCAAATACTACAGACCTTAGGGGTTACACCACTCCATTTTAAGCTCCCAAAACCAGGGCGTGGAACAACTTGCCACGGGCGTTCAACTAGCTAGAGACGGCACCAAGACACAAACCGACACTCCCAGCCCGAGAGCCACACTGACGAGGCTCTCTTCCCTGGGACCTGCTGGCACAGGGCCCACACAGCTGGGCAGTAGAAGCATGGCCAACGCGTCCTGAGGTTTGACAACTGGAATCCCTGAGGGACCAGAGGCAGAGCCAGGCTGCAAGCTGAAATCAGAGTCCTGTAAAAAAAGGGAACAAGGCCCACAGAAATCGCCCTGGCTCACCTTCTGGCAGAGACACACGTGAAGTAGACCCATCACCTCAGCAACTCAAAAAACCCAGTATGGGACTTCCCCGGTGGTCCAGGGGTTAAGACTCTGGGATCCCGATGAAGGGGGCCCGGGTTCGATCCCTGCTCAGGGAATGAGATCCCATATGCCCCAACGAAGATCAAAGACTCCATGTGACGCAACTAAGACCTAGCACAGTCACATAAATAAAGACTTAAAAGTAAATAAGTAAGCAGTATTCACCATGTGAACAAAATGGCCAGCTGTTTCCCAACAGCCCCCAAGCAAGGCGGCCATCCCCTTCCCCGCCTGGCTTCTTGCTTGGTCTGAGAACTTGCCTGGCATTGGCAGGGAGACGGGACCAGCCCAGAGCAGCTCTTAAACCAGGATGCCACCCCAGGACATCCCTTGGAGTGTTGCCAGCACCTACCAGCCCACTCCTCCAGGAAAGGCCCCTCCTTCCTCTCCAAGCACCAAAAACAGGGGTTGGGGAGGTGTCGAGAAGAAACACTTCAAGCCTCACCTTCGGGTTGGCTCCAAATTCAATGGGTGTCACTGGCAGCACAGAGTCCCCGTGAATCTCCACCCCATGAATGGGGAATCACAGCACCTGGAAACCTTTCGGCCCCCTCAGAGCCCTTTCTGTTTTGCAGAGAGTGCTCACTTCCGATGGGTCCCGGTCTGGGCTCCGTGCTCTGTCCTGAGCCTTGTTCTGAATCCTTGATGGAAAAGCAAAGAGGCTGAGACACACAGCCTGGAGTGACCCTGACCTCTAGCTTCCAAGGAACTGGGAGCCAGAAAAGAAGAAATAAGACACCAGCTGTTCTGCCCAGCCTGGCCCCTGAGAGCCGGGCTCCAGATGACCTTTGGCTCTGACTGCTTTTGAGTTTGCTCCTTGTGGCTATTGGCCTTGGGCACCAGGCCAGGCCCACTTGTATCCTTGGGCTTCAGGGTGCCACATGGGGAGCTGCGCTGCGAGGAGGTGGCTAAGGACTCTGGGACTTTGCGCTCAGGTCAACACCACTGTCTCCCTGGCTGCTCTTAAAGCCCTGCTGTGCAGGACACACGGCCAGTCAGCACCTGAGTCCTGCAGATCGAGACCTGAGGCATGACATGTCTCCTGGCCCGAGCCCGTGATCCCAGGTACACATGGACCCCTGCACTCTGAGCATGGCCAGACACCAAGGACCCAGGGTGGGTACTCCCTGGCCATCCCCTCTTTCTCCCTCCCACACAGGCACCTTCTGCAGAGCTGAAAGCAAGACTGGAGACCAACAATGAGCCAGGCTCACCGCTTGGCCAGGGAGAGCATGGGCGGGCCGCTGGGACAGCCCTGGATGGTGAGCACAAGCTTGATGCCTGAGGGCCACTCACCTCAGCAGAGCCAGGCTCAGTGCTGGTGAAGGCAGTGGCAGCTTTGGTCCAGGAATCACTAGCAGAGGCCTGAAGGGGGAGGGCTGCTAGGAGACAGACAGAGTCAGGACATCAGAGAGGAACAACCAGGCCAGAAACACGGCCATGGGCCGCTCACACAAACTCAAGTCTCCAAACCACCTCCCTCCTCAGTCTGACACCTTCATTCGACTCCCCAACATCCCCAGAAACATTTCCATAAACGAGCTTCCCGTGATTTCATGGACAAGGAGCTCCAGGTAAACATGCCAGCAACTTCTCACTCACAGGGATTAGAATTCTGTATCACTACCTCTGCTGTGGTAAAGCTTTTTTCTCACATAAGCCAACTATTTATTTCTACAAATTGGCACCTCCCTACGAGTCTTTGAATGAGTCAAGCTGATTATTACTCAACTGTTGTTAGCTCAAGCATTCTTGAGAATCCAACAAACGTCACAGACCCTGTGTGTGTGTGCAGAAAACCTCCTGAGCTCTTTTCCAAGATCCAGGGCCCTTTGAAGCCATCCACACACCCCTGGTCTGAGCAACCACGAGAAACTGCACAATCCAGGAGGGAAATCCTTGATAGCCAAGGGCAACTCCCTAGTTGGTCCATTCTGCTTGACCACGCTGGCAGGTACGTATTTTTGGACATTTACACTGTGACACCCACCACTCTCACAAAACCAAACTGACTGCACCCAAAATACACTGAAAGACTACTGTACTTTCAGAGTTGACTATTTCCCAATATTACATTGAAATGTTTAGAATCAAGGTTTTAATCAGAAACATGAAGACAGGCCATGTGGTAAAACTAGGAGAACCAGGCTCAGAACCCAGGGTGTCTGGCATGTGGCTCCGGGGTTGTCACTCACTCTGGAAGTCTCAGCTGCTTTGAATAAAAGAGCTAGCAGTGGGTGATTTCACCAAGTTCCCGCTGCCTTCCCTGCAGGGCCTTGCCCAAAGCAGGAACTCAAGAAGAATCTGCTCAATTAAAATGGTTTCGTATTTCAAAATGAAAGATTACCAGAAAAATACCACTGGACAAGAAATTCTTTTAACTTCAGGGAAACAGAGATTTTCTACAAAGTAAGGGCCACCCTAGCCTGGTTTCAAGTCTAAGACGACATTTGGGGAGGGGGCGACAGAACCTTCCTTCTGGCAAGCAAAGGGCACACAGCACAGACAGGAAAGCTCTCGACTCCTGTTCTCCCAAATATTCGTCTGCTGTTCACTCTCAAGGTAAGAAGAAAGGATTGCTGATGTGGCTGAGAGTCAAGTCAACTCCTGAGCGACCTCAGCCAGGAGGGGTGGGGACCACTCTTTCCCGTCACTGGATGCAGAATGCTCTGCTCGCCACCACACTTCAGGCGGGGAAACGTACATCTGTTTAGAGGCTGCAGCAGCACGTGGTGCGCAGATGGCATTAACCCCAGACTCGGCAGAGGAAGCCAGGAAACAGGCAGTGCTGTGTCTGCTCACGGCCCCAAGGCAGAATCCTACCCTGAGAAGGACTGCAAGCCGGGGAGGCGGCCCGAGCCTTGGGATCCAAACACAAGCTCCTACCCTGACTGCTGCTCTCACAGATCTCGGTGTCCAGGCTGCTGCCGGGCACAGGCCCGTCGCCCTGCTCCAGACACAGGTTGTTCCGCTTCTTCGCAAATCGAGAGGAATTCAAGAGGAAAGACTTCGGCCTTTGACAGGAACCTACGGAGAAGAGGGTGATGGGGTCCAGCCTCGATGGCAGACGGGAAAAATTAGCTCCCCACAGAAAGACGCCTCTGGGCTCCAAAACCACACCCAGAAACTGCTCCAGGGAATTCACGAGCCATCAGTTAAAACCTTGACCGCGCAGGAACTGCAATGCCAACCAAACCACCCCTGGAAGTGCCCAGTGGGCTGTGATCTGAGACTACAGTAGGAGGAGGCTGGACTTCAGGAGCTAACAGAGGTCTATGTCCTGCTCACTTCATTTCAGCTGGTGTCAACAAGGACCAGTCATCCTCTGAGAGCATGGAAATCACACCATCTGCCCCACGGAGCACAGAGGCAGTGGGCCCTGGGAGGCAGTGCCTGCTTACAAGCATGTCATTCTTCCTCTCCCAGCCCGGGCCAACTTCTCAACACTCCGACCCCGCAGGTTACTGGTCTCTGCGACCCAGCCCCCTTGCATCACGCCCCATACCTGCACTGCTTGCTCCTTCTTTCTCCTCTCTTCCTCCAGCAGACAGCGCTGCTTCTTGATCAGGACCTCAATGAAGCCTTCGCCCACCAGAGTCCACCTCACTCTCCTCCCCAGGGCTGGATCCACAATTTTCAATGTTGGTTTCTGAACCAAGATTCACAAGGAAGGGCAATGGTTCCATTTACTGCAAGCTAAGAATAACCTAACCCTACAGACACCTGAAATCTAAGCACTGAGTCAACTCAAAAGGCCAGGCCCTTAGCGGCTTGGGCCTCAGCCTATTCACTATCACCAGGGTCTAGGAAACCCAGAGAGGATTTCGACACTCTTCTCAAAACCCTGTAATGCGCTGTTATCTCAAACCAAACAGGAAAGAGTGAAGAAAACAGGCCTCAGCGACAGACACACCTGAGGCCCAGCTCCACTCCTAACCAGCTGTGTAACCCTGGACATATCACTCAACCTCTCTGGGCCTCAACTTCCCATCTTTAAAACTGGGACACTGCAGGGCTGTTATGGGGGTGCATCTTGCCAGACCACCAGGACTCCCTGAAGTCGCCCTTCCTTCCCGTGGCCTCCTCCTACTTTGGGAGCTCACCCTCATCCCCAGGCTCGGCGCCTCGCTGCTGTTGCTGCTTGGAAGCTCCTCCTACTCAGAAGCTCCTCCTACTCAGAGTCCTCACTGAGGGTCTCACTGGCCATCCTCCGCCGGGGCTTGGCCTGGGGGAATTAATCTGGTGGGCCAAACTCCTGCAGACCCCGGCCCCAGCCACTCCTCTGGCTGCCGTCGTAGAGGGCCTGTGCCCCGAGGACGCCCCCGTCCCACAGGCTACTACCACTGGGCTGCCAGCAGAAGGTGAACTCTCAGAACCCATGGCCATGGCCCCGGGCTGGCCCCCGGCCCCCAAAGCCTTGCTCCTCATCAATGAAGATCCAGTTATTCCTCTTGGTTAGGAGTGTGTGGCTGGCCTCCCTGGAGGGTCTGGCCTCTGGGGCCCCATCTGTGTTGTTGTGCCCCTCGGGACGGCTGGCCTCATGGTCCGAGCTGGCACAGGCTGAGCCCTGGTCCTCTGAGGTGGCCGGGGCTACATTAGCCAGCACGGGGTCAGTCTTTTGGTCCTCGTCCTCAGCCGCCTCTTGGACAGGCCATGTGTCCTGGGCCAGGCAGGTGCTCCCCTCTGCCAGCTCGCCTTACTTTCACAGGAAGGAGCCACAGCACGTGCACTCAACCCCACCCTGTGGCCCTGCCCCAAGGTTCTGTGGGATTTGCCTCTGACCCCAGGATTCCTCCTGGGCCTTCAGTCACCATCAGAGCCTCTCACGTGACAGCACCCAGCCATCTTCATCTCACTCTCCTTCCCCAGAGCACACCAGTCCCTCCCAAGGTGCCCCTTCCCCGAGGGCAGTGTCTCCCGGGACAGGGCCTCCTCCCAGAGCCCATCTTACTGAGGACCGAGATTCCTCCTTCAGCTGCAGGGCAGCAGGACCAAGTGTCGCCTCACCTGACATGCACGTCCATGGCCAAATTGTCGCTGGATTTCAGGTGGGTCAGCGAGTAGCCTTTGCTCTGCAATGCCATGTAACCCTCGGGGCTCCACATGGGGGCGGGGTCAATGGCAGTCATCTTCCTTTCCAGCAGCGGGGGCACACAGCTCTGGTCCTCAGAGCGACAGGCGGTCCCACTGAGGGAATCCGCGGGCATTATGGGTTTCATCAGTCTCGGAGGAAGCAATCAGCCAATTGTTCACCTCTTTCAGCGAGCCATGGGTCGCCCACAGGCCCAGAGGAGACAAGCTGCCCCGACCATCACGCAGATGCAGCACCCCACCTGCTTCACGTCATCTGTTCACAGGACCTCTGCAGGCACACACACATGCAATCTGAAAGGCCTGTTCAAAGACCCTGGAGGTCCAATCTTAGTTCTCGATGAACAGCCCCTATGTCAAAGGGTATAATAAACTGGCAAATGGAAACAGGACACAACCAACTAGAGAGCTCATGGCTGGTGGCAGAAGGCTAAGGGGTCAGGCAGCTAGCAGCGGGAGATGCCCGAGAGTCTCTTGCACAGACACAGGAAAGATGAACTACGCTCCAGGGAGCCCACACACACCAAGGAGCCAGTGTCTGTCTGCTTCTGAACCCTGCAAGAAGATTCTGAAAGGGGTCTAGGCTTTAGCTCCGCTTGTTTCTGCCCCTGAGCTTACAGTGATACACCACATTCTGTCCAGGGAAGGGGAGAAGGGGACACAGATGACACTCAACTCTTAACTGGCCCAAGGAGACAGGGATACGCTGGCATCTCAGTCCCACCACATACAAACCAGCTGGGGAGATGGCACCCTCCCCCACCAGGGCCCCTCTGTCCACTTCTACCAGATGGGATGCTGCAGACGACATTAAAGGTCTCCCACTGGGCCAGAGTCTGTGTAGAAAAGAGGGTCTGATTTTTCAGATACTTCACAAAGCTAACTACTGGCTGCCAATGTTTTTGTGCCCATTTTTAAAGCTGAGAAAATCTGATCAGGAAAATGGTTCTGCATCAGGCCAGTGGTTATATACTTTCTTTCAGCTGTGGAGTGCTCTGTCCAAATGTGATCAATATATAACTCCGACACAAAGGTAGTCTGAGTCATGTGGCGGTGAGGACCCTGTCTGGAATCCTAAAATTACACACAATTTACTAAGTGTTGATTACAAGGTATGCAGAACTGTTCAGCACTACACAGACCTATTCTTGCAATATGGCAGCTCATAGTAACTGAAAAAAACCACCTGTCACAAAAACGCTGGACAAAACATATTACACGTTTCACTTGTAGAGCTCTGCTCCCCCAAACCAGGAAACCCCCAGGAAGCTGAAACCACAGCCATGGGCAAGAGCCATGGGCCAGAAGCACGAGCCAGGGATCCCTAGAGGGGAGCCAGGGACACATCTGTCAGATGTAGTAATCTACAGGTGTGCTCCTAAACACTGCCCCTCTATACAAGGCAGAGAGCTACAGTTGAGGTGCTGCTTACACAAAGACCCTCAAAGGGCCGTGCGCTCAATTTCAAGGCAGACCAGAAAAACCTCACGCTCTTTAGGACAGGGAGATGGCTGAGCCAGTGTCCCAGCCAGGGCCAAGGCAGGGAAAACAGTCCCCTGTGAGGAATTCATGGCCACATACCAGCTTTCACGCAGGCTTGGGGGCAGCAGAGTGGACTTCAGATTTACACCCCTAGAATTCTCCAGAAACTTCCTGAGGTACAATAAAAGGTAGTTCTAGGCTGGCAGCTGAAAACACAGAGCCACCCTGGAAGGGTACACTCTCAAACCAAGCTATACAGAATCCCCAGGGTAAGAATAGCTCTGCTGCAAATGAACTCATGAGTCAAAATCCCCAGAACATCGGGGGGAATGTAATCCACCACAAGTCCACAGCAAGTTCATAGGATCATGCACTGTCCCCAAGAACTTCAGAAAACAGATCAAAATGTTAAACGCCAGAGAATTACTGTTTACATTATTAAAAGCATAAAAGAAGGAATTGAAAACTCACAAAAATACAAGACACAAGAAAAGAAATCTTTGAGGGGAAAAGTCTAGTAATAAAAATACAGACACTGAAATTAAAAACCCACTGGACAGTAAAAAAAAAAAATTAAAAACAGCAGATTAGACACAGTTGGAGAGAACATGGAATTAGGGAATAATTCTAAGCATTTTCCCAGAAGGCATCACAGAAATCAGCTCTCATATATTCAGGAGACTTGGAGGCAAAGTGAGAAGTATCATGATGCAGACACTTGTATAGCAGAATAAGTACAAATAATCTAAGTGGGTGACCTAGGAAGACAGGATATAAAGAATGAAAAAAGGCAAATAGTTAACATGATAATTAGAAGAGAAACTCCCAGAAGTGATGAAAGCCATACAACCGTAGATTTGAGCACCATGAGTTTTAAGCAGAATAAAGTAAGGATAGATATAGATACATACCTAGACACAGCCTTTTGAGAAAGAACTCCAGGAGACCAAAGACAGAGAGATCTTAAAGCAACACAAACCAGACACAGGAGCCAGAAGAAAAGGAATACTATCTTCACAGTCCTAAAAGAAAGTAACTGCAAACCTAGAGTTCTCTACCAGCTACACTATCGTCCAAGGGAAAGGCTGTCATAGGTGAAAAATAGTGCTCAGTCGCTCAGTTGTGTCGAACTCTTTGTGGTCCCATGGACTGTAGTCAGTCAGGCTCCTCTGTCTATGGGATTTCACAGGCAAGAATACTGGGGTGTGGTGCCATTTTCTCCCCCAGGGGATCTTCTAGACCCAGGTATGGAACCCATGTCTCCTGCATTGGCAGGCGAATTCTTTAGCACTGGCGCCAGCTGGGACGCCCCATGTGAAGAATGCATATTGCCAAAAAACTTTCCTAGAGGCCTTGACAGAATGTACCTTCTGAAAAAATAAATGGAACCCAGATGGAAGGATAAGCAGCAAAGAAACTAGTCAGCATACAGGCAGATCTGAACAAGCATAGACTGAATAAAACAACAAAGATAATAATTTGGTAGGAATCAAAACAAGGGAAGAATTAAAATTCCAGGCAAAAATTACAAGACTCGTGAATTAGAGCTCAGGTTCAGGTTAAACTGATTAGCCTTTGTTAAATCAAGGGTGCATGTTAGAATTTAACCTAACCACTAACAGTAGAAACAGAATGTAGAAGGAAAGCAAATAAAAAGAATCAGAAAACTTGACACACCCTCCCCCAATCTAACGGGAACAACTTTGGCAACTAAAGTCACAAATTCTCAATGTGGGTAAAACCGGACACATCTTAAATGTACAAAGGTATTCTCCTCCAAAAAGGGCTCAAGCTGACAATAAAAAGTTGGGTGGAAAAGATACCACACAAACACTAATCCAAAGAAAACTGGAATGAAATTATGGTCAGATAAAGTAGACATTAAAGGTAGAAAACCCAAGTAACAAATGTGCTATACAAAGATACAAGAAAGAAGATGCAGTCATCCCAAGCCTATATGCTTCCAGGTAGGTTAAAAAAAAAAGACTGACAGGTTTATAACATTTGACATGTCCACAATCATGGTGGAAAATGTTCACACACCTCTTAGTAACTGATCAAGGGGATAAAAACTGTGATGATATTTATACAGCACAGTTAGCAAGCACACTTTAATGGACCATGTCCATTAGGAGAATACGTTCTTTTCAAGCCCCTGAGTGAAGTGTGATCTGCCACTTGTTAAAAATAAAGTTTTACTGGAAAGCAACCACACCCATTCACTTACTATTGTCTATAGCTGTTTTTGTTCTACAACGGCAAAACTGGAGCAGCAGTTTGAAGACTAAAATATTTATTATCTGGTATTAATAAAAAAAATTGTGACTGCTGGTCTATATCATACAGACCATGATATATTACCAAAAGGCAGCCACAGTAGAAATTAGCACCATAAGGGTGATATTAAAACTCTGTATTTGGAAATTTAACAATGTACCATTAAAAATCACTCAAAATAAGACTAATATTTAGAACTGAACAATTATAAAAATGTTTTAAAACTCAGTGGCTCGTAAACTCAGGTGAGATTTAAATACATCAGGAAACTCATAAACTAGTGATCTAATTAAGCATCCAACATAATTGGGAAAATAACAAAATAATTTCAGTGGAAAAAAATGGGGGGAGGCAGAAATTAATTAAATAAAAACCAAATAAAAGACAGGAATTAAGAACCTCAAAAGATACATTTTAAAAAATGACATTAAAAAACTGGCATTCAACAAACCTTGGGAAAGACTAATCAAGGAAAAGAGAGAACATAAAGAACACTAAAGAACAGAAAGAGGGACAAAACTACATGGCAGAGATATGAAAATTAATTAAGACAATTTATGATTCATAATCTTAGAGTCTCTTCCTAACAATTCTTTGTGAGAGTTACTATTATACCCTCATTTTGCAAACAAGGAAGTTAAAACTCAGAATGGACGTGTGGCTTGCGAAGAGGTCAGACTGGAATCCAGGTGGGGTCTGTCTACCTCCCAAGGCAACGCCCTTGACCACACCACATACCCTGGCCTGTCACTGCACCTTGGTGCTTAGCCGAGGGATACGGGGCCTAGGGGTAGAAATCCACTGGGGTCTGAGCAGGCGAGTTCTGTGGGTCCATGTAGGAAGGCATCATCATCCACCTGGGGTTGAAGCCCAGCGTCTGGGGTAGTGTGGGTAGAAGGTGTCATGCAGATAGATGATGGAGGGTACGCCAGCTGCCAGTGCTGCATCCTGTACAGTTGCTCCTGGCAGAGACAGAGATCTGGCTGCACAGGTGCTGTGGAGCAGAGAGGCTGTGTGTGCACGCACACACAGTCTTCAAGGGAAAAGCCACCCAGACAGAAGACCAGAGAGGGGAGGCTCCAGTGTATGCATGACCACGTTCAGGCCTGGGCCCTCTCCCAGGATGGATGAATGGTCATGTCATTGTCACACGGGGCCCTGGGGCTCCCCGACTACACATGGCACCTTGGGTGCTCACACAAATCAAAGGTTCTCCTGGAGCTAACCTGTGACCAGCACACCTTCCAGAGCACCTCTCCCCGATGCTCCTCCCCACCCACAGCCCCCACTGCCTCTTCAATCCACTCTCCACGTTCCAATTCCCTGACCATGGCTGGAGTCTTCCTGGGTTCTCCACAGCTCTCCATCTAACAGCCAGAATCCCACAGGTCTGCCTGTGATCTACAGGGTTCTGCGGGTCCTGACCCATCTGCCTCTCCAGCATCACCTCCCATGACTGCCCTGGCCTCCAGTCCACATACCTGCCTGCCCACCTGCTCCAGGCCTTGGAAACACACTGGGCCATCTCTTCCCTGGGCCCCAAACCCACTCACCCACACACCTCCTTCAGGTTTTAGCTTAAAGAGCACTTCTTCTGGGAAGCCTGCCACAAGTTCTGAGGAAGATCAGATCCCCTGTTCTCAGCTCTCACAGCACTGGTGTTTCTCCTGCGGTTGGCCTCCCTCCCTACATCAGGAGATCGTGTACCAAGTTCACTGCAGTCCATTCACCTCTACCACCAGACATGGTGCGGAAAAAGTTCATTGCATGAATGGATGAACATAACACATCAATAGAGTATTATAACTCAAGGACCTAGACCCAGTGAGGGTTCATTGCAGACCCTGCTCCACAGCACCCCTGGAGCTTCCCTCACAAGTGCATCCTGAACCAGTATCGTGGCTAGACACAGGTGCAGTCAAACAAGCAGGACAGCTGACCCAGCACCCTATCCTACCAGCCTGCTGGCTCAACTCCAGCCTGGGCTGGGTTCCCTGGACGGCTTTTCGGTGCTCACAGCACCTCTTACAAGTGCTCAGCACTCAGTAAGTGGAGCTCTCCTGGGCTCTGCCCACAGCTCCTCCTCCTGTCTAGACCCCAGGGCTCCAGAGAAACTGACCAGACAGTCTGTTTGCCAGACTCCCTCAGGCTACTCTGGCACGTTCAGACTTCCTCCTACTCTTCAGGAAGGATTTATTTGTCACTGCCCATCCCCGCCCTCCCAAGAATTCTTCCCTAGAGCAGCTGTTATGACTGTGTCTGGCAGGAGTGACTCCAGAGATCTCTCCAGTCGGCAGTAAATCTTCACCAAGCCTAGGAGTAACTGCATGGCGTCTGCTCACAGTACAAAACTACAACAGCACAATGAATGCACCTAACTGTCTAGAACATAGGCCACAGTAGGCTTCTGGAATGCTTCCTAGGAGCCCAAGAAAAATAGGGTCTAGGGCGAAGGTTGTCAAAGCAACTTTAAAAAATTCTGAGGAAAGGTGGAAACTTTGATCTGTTTCCCCAGGGCACCCACATTTTGGAACATCTTCGTTAGGTAATTAGAATAGGAAAAAGGAGTCCAAAATGGCGGTGGCTAAAAGACAGTGAAGGGAAAAGCCAGCAAAAACAGAACAAAGGAAGGTCCAAGGACCAGAATGAGAACCTCAGGTAGAACAAACAGCATTCCTGGCTTACCCAATTTACACAGGGCAGGTCCAGGGGGAGGAAAAACATATAGAAAGAGGAGCCAAAGGGCTGGGGGGTCTCTCTCCCCCCCGCGCATGCACTCTCTCTCTCTCTCCCTCCCTCTCTCTCTTCTCTTCGCATCTTTTGGCTTGGCATGCTCTCACACTTCGAGGATGTATTCTCCTTTGATTTTCTAAATAAAATTGAGCTGTAACACAGAACTGTAACACTGATCTGTTGAAGAGCTATAACAGCGTCTGTCCAAGAGCAGACAGCTGTAACACTGTCTGAGAGCTGTGACGTGCTGAGAGTTTTCACATCTGTCAATTCAAATTTTTGCTGTGACAAGATAGAACCGAGGAAATTACACACTCTCCTGACATCTGTGGTGCTATTACTCAGATTTAACCTGACTGAAACAACCTCGGCGAGGCCCCTGCAAGGAGGAGGCCAAGCACAGCAGGAGCTAAACATGGCAGAAGCTCCCATAGTGGAAGCAGAATGCAAAGAAAAACCAGTGCAGGGGAAGTGACAAGAACTCCATCATGCTGGAAACCAGGACAGTGAAAAATGAACTCAGCAGTAAGCTCACAAGTCTCACTCTCAGATTTGAGAAGACCTCTGGTTAAGGTAGGAGGTCCTCGCTCCTATGGCTGGAGGGACATATGCCTAACAAATTCTTAATTCGTTTACAGTCTCTCGTTTCTTGTTTCCTTGAACACCCCATGAACAGGTGAGTGACAGTGGGTGTAGTTGAGGGACTCTGGAGAGGGGACTCCTCAGTATGCACTCAGTAAGGCACTATCTGCTGAGCCCCAGTAGCTATTACCCAAGCCAGTGGAGGCTCTTCTGTCCTTAATCTTCTTTATGCCAAGGATCAGGCCAATGAACACTGAACACAGGTCAGAGATGTAGCAGATTTTCTGGCAGGCTATGAATGGGATTCCTTGGCACGTTTTTCCCACTGCTTTCTCCTCCTGAACTTCATCTCCTCTCTCCCAGGACTTGAGCCTGGCCAAAACCCATGATGCCTGACTTCAGGACCTAATGAAGCTCAGGTTCTGATGTTTCATTGCAAAAATTCAGTTAGAGACACAGCGATAGGCAAGAAGTGGATTGGTTAGGATTCAGATAGAAGCACACTCTTCAGGGTGTGGGCCATTCCAGAGGGCAAGGGCTTAGGCCATGGACTTAGCCCATGGAATGCCGTCTGGCTAGGTTTTGTTGGCTGGATGAATTCATATGCTAACATGTGGGAGGATCATCCCAACTATGGGGAACCACCCACTCCTCCAACTTTTGACAGTGTCTTGGAGCAAAAACAAGACAAGGAGCTGACTGTGGCTCAGATCAAGAACTCCTTATTGCCAAATTCAGACTGAAATTGAAGAAAGTGGGGAAAACCACTAGACCATTCAGATTGACCTAAATCAAATCCCTTATGATTATACAGTGGAAGTGAGAAATGCATTTAAGGGACCAAATCTGATAGACAGAGTGTCTGATGAACTATGGACAGAGGTTCGTGACATTGCACAGGAGACAGGGATCAAGACCATCCCCAAGAAAAAGAAATGCATAAAGTGAAAATGACTGTCTGAGGAGGCCTTACAAATAGCTGTGAAAAGAAGAGACGCCAAAAGCAAAGGGGAAACGGGAAGATAAAAGCATCTGAATGCAGAGTTCCAAAGAATAGCAAGGAGAGATAAGAAAGCCTTCCTCAGTGATCAGTGCAAAGAAATAAGAGGAAAACAACAGAATGGGAAAGACTAGAGATCTCTTCAAGAAAGTTAGAGATACCAAGGGACCATTTCATGCAAAGATGGGCTCAATAAAGGACAAAAATGGTATGGACTTAACAGAAGCAGAAGATATTAAGAAGAGGTGACAAGAATACACAGAACTGTACAAAAAAGATCTTCATTACCCAGATAATCACGATGGTGTAATAATCACTCACCTAGAGCCAGACATCCTGAAATGTGAAGTCAAGTGGGCCTTAGGAAGCATCACTATGAACAAAGCCAGTGGATGTGATGGAATTCCAGTTGAGCTATTTCAAATCCTAAAAGATGATGCTGTGCAAGTGCTGCACTCAATATGCCAGCAAATTTGGAAAACTCAGCAGTGGCCACAGGGCTGGAAAAGGTCAGTTTTCATTCCAATCCCAAAGAAAGACAATCCCAAAGAATGCTCAAACTACCATACAATTGCACTCATCTCACACACTAGTAAAGTAATGCTCAAAATTCTCCAAGCCAGGCTTCAGCAATATGTGAACCGTGAACTTCTAGATGTTCAAACTTGTTTTAGAAGAGGCAGAAGAACCAGAGATCAAATTGCCAACATCGGCTGGATCATAGGAAAAGCAAGAGAATTCCAGAAAAATATCTATATCTGCTTTATTTACTATGCCAAAGCCTTTGACTGTGTGGATCACAATAAACTGTGGAAAATTCTGAAAGACATGGGAATACCAGACCACCTGACCTGCCTCTTGAGAAACCTGTATGCAGGTCAGGAAGCAACAGAACTGGGCATGGAAAAACAGACTGGCACCAAATAGGAAAACGAGTACGTCAAGGCTGTATATTGTCACAATGCTTATTTAATTTATATATAGAGTACATTATGAGAAACGCTGGGCTGGATGAAGCACAAGCTGAAATCAAGATTATCAGGAGAAATATCAATAACCTCAGATATGTGGATGACATCAACCTTATGGCAGAAAGTGAAGAGGAACTAAAGAGCCTCTTGAAGAAAGTGAAAGAGGAGAGTGAAAATGTTGGCTTAAAGCTCAACATTCAGAAAACTAAGATCATGGCATCTGGTCCCATCACTTAATGGCAAATAGACAGGGAAACAGTGTCAGACTTTATTTTTCTGGGCTCCAAAATCACTGCAGATGGTGATTGCAGCCATGAAATTAAAAGACACTTACTCTTTGGAAGGAAAGTTATGACCAACCTAGACAGCATATTAAAAAGCAGAGATATTACTTTGTCAACAAAGGTCCATCTAGTCAAGGCTATGGTTTTTCCAGTAGTTATGTATGAATATGAGAGTTGGAGTATAAAGAAAGCTGAGCACCAAAGAATTGATGCTTTTGAACTGTGGTGTTGGAAAAGACTCTTAAGAGTCTCTTGGACTGCATGGAGTTCCACCAGTCCATCCTAAAGGAGATCAGTCCTAGGTGTTCATTGGAAGGACTGATGTTGAAGCTGAGACCCCAATACTTTGGCCACCTAATGCAAAGAGCTGACTCATTTGAAAAGATCCTGATGTTGGGAAAGATTGAGGGCAGGCAGAGAAGGGGACGACAGAGGATGAGATGGTTGGATGGCATCACCGACTCAATGGACATGAGTTTAGGTGAACTCCGGGAGTTGGTGATGGACAGGGAGGCCTGGCATGCTGTGGTTCATGGGGTCACAAAGAGTCGGACACGACTGAGCTACTAAACTGAACTGGAGCTGTCCTTCCACCTCTGGGTGTGCCATTTAGCTTACAGATTGGGGATTAAGGTTTACTTGAATTTGACTTGTCATCTTGGACCGAATTGATTTTTTTTTTTTTTTATTTCTTAAAGATCGCTGTTACACGTTTTTCTTCTAAAGTACATTCGTTAGGTAGATATACTCCTAAGTATTTTATTCTTTTTGTTGCAATGGTGAATGGTATTGTTTCCTTAATTTCCCTTTCTGTTTTTTCAATGTTAGTATATAGGAATGCAAGGGATTTCTGTGTGTTAATTTTATATCCTGCAACTTTACTATATTCATTGATTAGCTCTAGTAATTTTCTGGAAGAGTCTTTAGGGTTTTCTATGTAGAGGATCATGTCATCTGCAAACAGCGAGAGTTTCACTTCTTCTTTTCCTATCTGGATTCCTTTTACTTCTTTTTCTGCTCTGATTGCTGTGGCCAAAACTTCCAACACTATGTTGAATAGTAGTGGTGAGAGTGGGCATCCTTGTCTTGTTCCTGATTTCAGAGGAAATGCTTTCAATTTTTCACCATTGAGGGTGATGCTTGCTGTGGGTTTGTCATATATAGCTTTTATTATGTTGAGGTATGTTCCTTCTATTCCTGCTTTCTGGAGAGTTTTAATCATAAATGAGTGTTGAATTTTGTCAAAGGCTTTCTCTGCATCTATTGAGATAATCATATGGTTTTTATCTTCCAATTTGTTAATGTGGTGTATTACGTTGATCGATTTGCGGATACTAAAGAATCCTTGCATTCCTGGGATAAAGCCCACTTGGTCATGGTGTATGATTTTTTTAATATGTTGTTGGATTCTGTTTGCTAGAATTTTGTTAAGGATTTTTGCATCTATGTTCATCAGTGATATTGGCCTGTAGTTTTCTTTTTTTGTGTCATCTTTGTCTGGTTTTGGAATTAGGCTGATGGTGGACTCATAGAATGAGTTTGGAAGTTTACCTTCATCTGCAATTTTCTGGAAGAGTTTGAGTAAGATAGGTAAAAGACCTATACACAGAAAACTATAAAACATTGATGAAAGAAATCAAAGAGGACACAAACAGATGGAGAAACATACCGTGTTCATGGATTGGAAGAATCAATATTGTCAAAATGGCTATTCTACCCAAAGCAATCTATAGATTCAATGCAATCCCTATCAAGCTACCAACGGTATTTTTCACAGAACTAGAACAAATAATTTCACAATTTGTATGGAAATACAAAAAACCTCGAATAGCCAAAGTAATCTTGAGAAAGAAGAATGGAACTGGAGGAATCAACCTGCCTGACTTCAGACTCTACTACAAAGCCACAGTCATCAAGACAGTATGGTACTGGCACAAAGACAGAAATATAGATCAATGGAACAGAATAGAAAGCCCAGAGATAAATCCACGAGCCTATGGACACCTTATCTTTGACAAAGGAGGCAAGGATATACAATGGAAAAAAGACAATCTCTTTAACAAGTGGTGCTGGGAAAACTGGTCAGCCACTTGTAAAAGAATGAAACTAGAACACTTTCTAACACCATACACAAAAATAAACTCAAAATGGATTAAAGATCTAAATGTAAGACTAGAAACTATAAAACTCCTAGAGGAAAACATAGGCAAAACACTCTCTGACATAAATCACAGCAAGATCTTCTATGACCCACCTCCCAGAATATTGGAAATAAAAGCAAGAATAAACAAATGGGACCTAATGAAACTTAAAAGTTTTTGCACAACAAAGGAAACTATAAGTAAGGTGAAAAGACAGCCCTCAGATTGGGAGAAAATAATAGCAAATGAGGAAACAGACAAAGGATTAATCTCAAAAATATACAAGCAACTCCTGAAGCTCAATTCCAGCAAAATAAATGACCCAATCAAAAAATGGGCCAAAGAACTAAACAGACATTTCTCCAAAGAAGACATTCAGATGGCTAACAAACACATGAAAAGATGCTCAACATCACTCATTATCAGAGAAATGCAAATCAAAACCACAATGAAGTACCATTACACGCCAGTCAGGATGGCTGCTATCCAAAAGTCTACAAGCAATAAATGCTGGAGAGGATGTGGAGAAAAGGGAACCCTCTTACACTGTTGGTGGGAATGCAAACTAGTACAGCCACTATGGAAAACAGTGTGGAGATTTCTTAAAAAACTGGAAATAGAACTGCCATATGACCCAGCAATCCCACTTCTGGGCATACACACTGAGGAAACCAGATCTGAAAGAGACACGTGCACCACAATGTTCATCACAGCACTGTTTATAATAGCCAGGACATGGAAGCAACCTAGATGCCCATCAGCAGATGAATGGATAAGGAAGCTGTGGTACATATACACCATGGAATATTACTCAGCCGTTAAAAAGAATTCATTTGAATCAGTTCTAATGAGATGGATGAAACTGGAGCCCATTATACAGAGTGAGGTGAGCCAGAAAGATAAAGAACATTACAGTATACTAACACATATATACGGAATTTAGAAAGATGGTAACAATGGCCCTATATGCAGGGCAGAAGAAGAGACGCAGAAGTTCAGAACAGACTTTTGAACTCTGTGGGAGAAGGGGAGGGTGGGATGTTTCGAAAGAACAGCATGTATATTATCTGTGGTGAAACAGACCACCAGCCCAGGTGGTAGGCATGAGTCAAGTGCTCGGGCCTGTTGGGCTGGGAAGATCCAGAGGAATCGGGTGGAGAGGGAGGTGGGATGGGAGACCGGGATGGGGAATTCGTGTAACTCTATGGCTGATTCACATCAATGTATGACAAAACCCACTGAAAAAAAAAAAATAAATAAAGTACATTCGTGTAAGTAAAAATGGGAGACAGCGTAAAAAAACTTTTAGCGAGGACTTCCCTGGTGGTCTAGGGGATAAGACTATGTCCTGGCTCCCAGTGCAGGGGACCCAGATTCGATCCCTGGTCAGGGAACTAGATCCCACATGTTCCAACTAAAAGTTCACACGCCACAACTAAGACCTGGTGCAGCCAAATAAAACATTTTTTCTTACAAAGGAAAAGCTTTCAGGGAATGGTAGCTCACTTAGGTGGTTTATGAACATTGCAGAGAATATAAGGCTGATACAAAATTGGCTGAGGGTTAGACACACTGGTTTAGAAGGAAATCCTGCTTTAGAGGGAGAGTGTGTTCATTAAGACAGTGACTTTTTTTTTTTGGCTGTACCATGTTAGTTCCCCAATCAGGGATTGAACCCAAGCCCTTTAGTGAAAGCCAGAAATCCTAACCAAAGACAGTTCCTCTTATTGTCTACCCTGAGTCTCTCATGCTGCCATTTCAGACCATTTCTGGGGCATGCTGGGAGTCATGCCCCATTGGGTTTGGGGGTTTTCCTTTTGGGCTCTGGGTGAGGGTGGAAGCTCCTGCAGTGGTGAGGGGGCATTTCTGGGCCCAGTCCTACCCGAGGGAAGGTCTTTTCTCCTGCTCCTGCCCTGAGTCTCCCCACTCTGTACCTGGAGCCTTGTTTCTACTAGGCCCAGGCCTCTTAGGGGACCCAATTGATTTTAACTGGTTTATGTTCTGCCCTTGTGCTATGTCGTTCTTTCAGTAGTTGTGCCCTGCCCCCTTCCTTGTTGTTTCATGCTCTTTTCCTGAGCCCTGTCCAGGCCCACAATGTTGCCTCTACAATCTTCTGGAGGGACAATCTCCAGAAGATAGCTAGTCCTTGGAAGGGAAATACTGTATAATATCCAATCCATCTAGATATTCAGGCCTTCATCTTCCATGTTTCCTACAGCATGTGAAAAAACAGCATCTCGCAGTGAACCCACTAGGGCGGGCAACAGGCACACAATGCCAGCTAGAAGTCCATCTGCTGGCATCCCTTCAAAGGCAACTGGGCTTTCTGGGATAATGTTTGCCACTTTGGGAGTGGACCCTGCAGGCCGTTTGGGCCTAATCCTTACCACCCTTCTTCTAAGGTTACGAACATACCCCAGGATCAAATCTCCACTCCACTTTTATAGAATATCTGGTCTGTTGCCTCTTAACCAATTTGTTCTTATGCCACTTACAAACTCCTGCAACCAGGACTCTGCCCGCTTATAGGCAACATTACTCTACATGGCCTATTATTAAAATACTTCAGTGCCCCTAACAGGGCCAGATAACCCACTGCTTTGTCATTACTTCTGTTTTTACCTAAAGTGGGTCTATGACAATGAAATGTTTACCATTGGAGACATCCTAACCTGCTCTTATGGAGGACCAGGGGACGAAATCAGTGACTTACAATCCTTAGAGCAGTCAGAGGATAAGGCTTATGACCGCTTCACCAGGTTCCAAGTCTCAAGGCACAGGCTTGGATTGCTTTATATCATGGTATCTGTTCCCATCTGCAGTGAACAAACTGGCAATGAGTTAAAATTACCACCCCTTAATCCTACCCAAGCTGGTTATAGAAAAGGCAGAGGAACCAGAGATCAAATTGCCAACATCTGCTGGATCATCAGAAAAGCAAGAGAGTTATAGAAAAACATCTATTTCTGCTTTATTGACCATGCCAAAGCCTTTAACTGTGCAGATCACAATAAACTGTGGAAAATTCTGAAAGAGATGGGAATACCAGACCACCTGACCTGCCTCTTGAGAAATCTATATATATGTCAGGAAGTAACAGTTAGATCTGGACATGGAAAAACAGACTGGCTCCAAATGGGAAAAGGAGGATGTCAAGACTGTATATTGTCACCCTGTTTATTTAACTTACATGCAAAGTACATCATGAGAAATGCTGGGGTGGATGAAGTACAAGCTAGAATCAAGATTACCAGGAGAAATATCAATAACCGCAGATATCCAGATGATACCCCCCTTATGGCAGAAAGTGAAGAACTAAAGAGCTTCTTGATGGAAGTGAAAGAGGAGTGTGAAAAAGTTGGCTTAAAGCTCAATATTCAGAAAACTAAGCTCATGGCATCCGGTCCCATCACTTCATGACAAATAGATGGGGAAACAGTGGCTGACTTTATTTTGGGGGGATCCAAAATCACTGCAGATGGTGATTGCAGCCATGAAATTAAAAGATGCTTACTCCTTGGAAGGAAAATTATGACCAACCTAGACAGCATATTAAAAAGCAGAGACATTACTTTGCCAACAAAGGTCCGTTTAGTCAAGGATATGGTTTTTCCAGTAGTCGTGTATGGATGTGAGATTTGTGGTATAAAGGAGGATGAGCGCCGAAGAATTGATGCTTTTGAACTGTGGTGTTGGAGAAGACACTTGAGAGTCCCTTGGACCGCAAGGAGATCCAAGCAATCCATCCTAAAGGAGATCAGTCCTGAATATTCATTGGAAGGACTGATGTTGAAGCTGAAACTCCAATACTTTCTCCACCTGATGAGAAGTACTGACTCATTTGAAAAGATCCTGATGCTGGTAAAGATTGAAGGTGGAGGAGAAGGGGATGACAGAGATGAGATGGTTGGATGGCATCACCAATTCAATGGACATGAGTTTGAGTAATCTCTGGGTGTTGGTGATGGACAGGGAGGCCTGGTGTGTTGCAGTTTATGGGGTCGCAAAGAGTCAGATATGACTGAGCAACTGAACTGAACTGAATCCTACCCAGCACTGATCATGTGAAGACCTTGGGGATGCCCAACTCCACTCGGGGGTCCCAGGAGGTCAATGTGCCCTGACCTGCCTAGGGATCTAGTCCTTGAAAAGTTGTCACGCCTCAATCTTCTCACGGATCCACCAGTCCAGGGGTCCCAAGAGGTCATCATGCCTCAACCTGCCCAGGGACCCAATTCTTGTGAGGCTGACCTGCCTCGACCTGCCCAGAGATTCGATCTCCAGGAGGCTGTTGCACCTCAGCCTGCCTGGTGGTCTCTGCCTGGATCAAGAAGCTACAACATGCAGTGCCAGTTCAACAAGGATATATAAAACTTTCCAACCACGGAAAATATCACTCACCCTTAGATGGATACTGCTATAAGGACTCTGAGGCCTGAGACTAGCAAGAGGGGGAGGCCCAATTCCCATTCACCATTCCAGTCCAGGAGTAACTAGCCAGAGAGACTGCGATACCCCTATTCCCAAGGAATTGGGCCTCCCACCTCTTGAGTGGTGAATGTTAGGCAGCTAGAATAGGAAAAATGAGTTCAGAATGGTGGTGACTAAAAGACAAGGAAGGAAAAAGCCCGCAAAAATAGAACAAAGGAAGGTCCGAGGACCAGAGTGAGAACCTCAGGTAGAAAAAACAGGACTCCTGGCTTGCCCAATTTACAGAGGGCAGGCCCAGAGGGAAGAAAAACATAAAAAAGGAGCCAAAGGCCAGGGATCTCTCTCTCTCCCACGCGCTCTCTCTCTCTCTCTCTCTCTCTCTCTCTCTCTCGCTCTCTCACTCTCTCTCCCACGTGCATGCTCTCTCTCTTTCTCTCTCCTCTTGGTGTCTTTTGGGTCGGCATGCTCTCATGCCTCAAGGATGTACTTTCCTTTTATTTTCTAAATAAAACTGAGCTGTAACACGGAGCTTTTAACACTGGTCTGTCCGAGAGCTATAACACGGTCTGTCCTAGAGCTAAGAGCTATAACAAGGTCTTTCCAAGAGCTGTGGCACGCCAAGGACTTTAACATCTGTGACTTCAAATTTTTGTTGTGAGGAGACAGAACTGAGGAAATTGTGCACTCACCTGACAATTTTAATTACTAACAATAAGTTACCAGACTTCCCTGGGGGTCCAGTGTTTAAGAATCCACCTTTCAATGCAGGGGATGTGGATTTGATTCCTGGTCAGGGAACTAAGATCCCACATGCCACAGGGCACCTAAGCCCATGCTCTGTAACCAGAGAAGCTGACGTGCCACCACAAAGACCCAGCACAGCCAAAACAAAGAGAGAGAGAGACTCAATATTTTTAAAACATTGAGGGAACACCAATCAAAACACTACTAGACTATTGATTAACTAGTCTACAGGCATGGCAGAACCCCTCACTGCCACACAGAGGGTCAGGGCTTCATTCCTTCTGCTTCACACTGACCTGTCCAAGGCCCCACACAGCTAGATAAGCAGCACCGTTAGGGCCAGAACTCAAAGCTGTTTGACGCAAAACCTACAAACATCCACCCTTAACTCAAAGCCAACATGCCTCTCTAGTGCTCTCCACACACACCCCTGGCCCCTTCCTCCTGGGGAGGCTCCAGGGTGGGGTCGCTGTCAGTGTGAAGAGGAGCCACATTGTACAACTCTGAATGAGAAAACCACTCAGACACCACCACCCATTCCTTTCAACACTAGATAACAGGGTCCATAAACTACCAACAAAGGTTTTCATCCAGAGGATGAATTACCTGGAGAAATGAAAGGTCCCCCACTCTCCATGTCCCTGCTGGTGACTGGGGTACAGGAGGGTGGGTGTCGTTTGCTTTAATTGAAGAAGCCTGGGAGACGGAAAGGCGGGTCTGTTTACAATACGGGCTAAGCATCTCCTGTTTACCTGCTGCTGCTGCTGCTGCTGCTGCTGGCTCTGGAACCTGGAGGGAGCGACTTTTGGTACTTGCTGAATTTCTTCACAGAGGACCCAGCCTCCCTGGGCCACTCCTTACTGCCACTGCTTTGAGCCACTGTGGGAGGAGCTGTGGGGGCTTCTTCTGAAAACGTGCCAGTGGTCTCCTGGGCAGAGAACTCAGGGGATCCTACAGAACAAGTGGAGAAGCAGCCAGGTGACCTCATGGAAGCTTGGCTGAGTGAATATTTAATGGCAAATGATTTATCTTGATGGCACATACCTTCCACTGCTAAACTATCCACATCCCCAAACCCTGGCACTGGGCTAACACTTCCCATGCCCGAGCTTACAGAATCCCCTGGCCCCCCACCATCAGAGATGAGAAAATGAAGGGTGGAGCGATCAAGTGAATTGCCTGAAGTTGCACAGTTGGCAGTAGAGCTGGGATGCAACTCCAGGTGGGAGAGGGTCTATTAAAATGGACCCAGGAAAACAGAGTGGACAGGACTCAACAAGAGCCCACGTGCCCCCAGCTCCACCCAGAGCTATGTAAGTCAGGCTGGCCAGGCAGCCCCTCTGAGGATGACGGCCACACCTACTCCACGGGGCTTTTTTCAGTGACACAAGAGCCCTGTGCTCCTACTAAGGTCCTCCAGCAACCACATCACCACTGCTGAGCAGTAGTGCTAATGACGACAATGACAACACCACAAGGACGCGGGTGCTTCTGCATCTTGAGATGTGCTGCGTGCTTCATGACATCATCTCCCAGGACCCTTAGCCTGGGAGGCAGGGGTGGTGTGGGTGGGGATGGGTACAGACTCTCCTCAACCCACTGCATTGATGAGGAAATGGGCCTCAGAGGACAGGCACGTGGCCAGCTGGCTTCAGTGGTGGAAACAGGATGTGAACCCAGGCCCCTGATCCAGGTCTGAACTCCTAACAACTGGGATCCCTATCGGCCACAGTTTGTGCTGAGAAGCCAGGGAGATGCTCAGTGACACATCCCCGGTTTCCAGGTCAGGGGCCAGGTTCACTGCTCACCTTTTGCATGGCAAGGCCATTCTCTTGGGGAGTCGCCTTCTCAGCCCCCAGAGAGTAGGGGGTTTCCTTCTCTGCCTGCTTCTGGGCCTTACTTGCCCACTAAGCCTGCTTGCACTTCTGGTCCAGCTGCTTGAGTTTGGTGGCACAAGCGTCCAGCCTCTCCTCTCAGCGCTTCCAGTCTCCTTCCACAGCCTCTGCCATCTCTGCCTGGGTGAACTTCTGCCACATGGGGGTCTTGTCCTCTTTGTTCTCAACAGACCGCTGCCAAAATTTGGTGCCCATGGAGGACTTCTGCCGAGAGAAGACGGTCAGAGGATGTCACAACTCAGAGACAGGCCACTCCCTGGAGGGTGTCAGCTCCTATCCCAAGAAGACCCTTGGGCACCTTCAAGAGGCCCATGGCAAGAGGATCTGGGCTTCGATCCTGCTCTACCCTTCACTGTATTTGGAAAGAGGGCTGGACAAGCACCAACAGTCTAAACTCTAATTTCTCTTTTGGAAACTGTGGATAATCAAGGAAGCCCTCCAGGTTGTAGAGGTGCACTGAATTGTTTGCAAACCTCAACACTGACTGAAATGCAGGCAACAATCAAGAGAAAGGATGCTCCTGAAGCCAGCTCTGGGCATGCAAGGTCAGAGCATCCACAGCTAAACAACAGGAACAGCAAACCACATGCTCATCACTTCCCAGCCACAGAACTACCCTACTGCTTCTCCCATGACAGCAGATGAACCTCTGGATACAAAGAGCCCTATGACACCAGAATTCACAGTCATCCATGAGGTTTCAAAGTGATCATATGTAAAAACAAAAAAGCATCTCTAAAAAAGTCTCTTTGAGGTATTTTATCTACTTTTGAGTCTCTCGTCGACTGTTAGTTACTAGACAAACACCAGGGTGCCAATGATGCAGTGTGAAAACCTTTCAATTCTGGGAAAACTTCTCAGTGATTTGCAGGAAGTGAGGTTGCAGGCAGAATATGCAGCAATACAAAGGATGGGCTGGGTCCCTGGATCCCAGCCACTGGAAGTCTAATGACATTCGACTGGCAGAAAAACAGACAACTTCTTGTTTTGAGTGATAGCTACACAGATGAATGTAACTGTCAAAAGTCATCAGACATAAAAAAAAAAAAAAAACCAAGATCTGTGACTTTTCTTGTATTTCCATTTTTATCATTCAGTCGCTAAGTCTTGTACGACTCTTCCACAATCCCATGGTTCAAGAGAAAGGCCGCATCAGGTTTAGAATAGGGCTCAGTCACTAAGTTGTGTCCAACTCTTCGCAACCCCATGGACTATAACCCACCAGGCTCCTCTGGCCATAGCATTTCCCAAGCAAGAATACTGGAGTTGCCATTTCCTTCTCCATGGGATAGTGCTGACCCAGGGATCAAACCCATGTCTCCTGCTTTGGCAGGTGGGCTCTTTACCACTGAGAAGCCAGGGAAGCCCTTTATGTAAATTACACCTCCTTAAAAGCAGTAACTATCAGTGACTGTAGACAGTGACTTTTCTCCTAAAACTAACTTCTCATAATCCAGAAGCAATTACTACAAGATTATAAATGTCTGATTTAGAAGCACAAAGGTAATTTTTACATAATATAACTGGGGCCAAGTGTGCATTCTCCTACTTTGCCCCGACTGATGCCATCTGTCCAGGCACCATAACGGCTGTGCACTGTCTCACTGCGAGATTCCACCAGGACAGATCTCACCCCCTGGTGCTCAGGACGCCTTGCAGATGATCTCCAAGGCAAACACCTGATTATTCCCTTCAGAATTTCCAGGAAATGAAATACCAGAATGAAAGGGTATGGGCATATCATCAAGACTACAGATGTGCCTTTCAAATTGCCCAAAGTGGGCTATCATTTTATAAACTAAATGTTCTGTAAAACATTCAAGCAGTGACAATCTTTTCAGAAATTTGGATTCATGAAATGATAAGAGATTTTATCTTTGTTGACTTTAGACAATAACAAAAACACTCAAGATAATTCATGTTCTTATGAGCAGATCATATTAAAAAAGAGAAACTTTTTATGAATATGGAGCAATCCCAATATGTGAATGAAATCTGGGTTAATTGCAAGATAATTTATAAGAGCTGTACTGTGTGTATTTTCACTTTTTTTTTCATTTATTTTTATTAGCTGGAGGCTAATTACTTTACAACATTGTAGTGTTTTTTGCCATACATTGACATGAATCCGCCATGGATTTACATGTATTCCCCATCCCGATCCCCACTTCCACCTCCCTCTCCACCCGATCCCTCTGGGTCTTCCCAGTGCACCAGCCCTGAGCACTTGTCTCATGCATCCAACCTGGGCTACAGAACAGACTTTTGGACTCTGTGGGAGAAGGCGAGGGTGGGATGTATTTTCACTTTTGTGTCCCCTGTACTGAGCACAATTCCTAGCGTGATATATGATATGTGCTCAGCACAAAAGACTCAAGATAAAGGGCATTTTCACTTTAGAGGAAGATGTGGAACAGGAGTCCTTTAAATAGCAAAGTGCACTGAAAATGGCAAGTCTGCCAAGTTTATTAAAATTAATGCCTTCCCCTCCACAGCTCTGCCCTTCCTGCTCAGTTCCATCCCAAAGTCAGGCAATGTGGCAGAACCAGGCCAGCACCTGGTGCCGGGGTTCAGACAGCTCAGGGCAGGTGGTCAGAGCCCTCAGGGCAGGTGAGCAGGGTGTCCACATGGAGGTGTGGCTGATGAGGAAGGTGCAGCCCAATCAAGTGGGGTGAGGAAGGAACTTCTAGAAGAGAGGGCTCAGCAGGGAAATTCAGGGCCTCCAGGAGAGGGGGAGGCTGACATCTGAGGCACTGAGGAGGGCACTTGTGCAAGGGAGAGGGTGAGGGTAGAAATAGGGAGACTAGGGAGACAATGGGAAACAGAATGAAGTGTGTGTGTGTGTGTGTGTGTGTGTGTGACAAACATACATTCCTAACTCTGTCACAAACATACATTCCTAACCCTGTGTGTGTGTCTCTCTCTCCAATACATACATTCCCTAACTGTCCTTGGAAAAGGCCAGAAGCAGCGGCACTCCTGCCCATGTACTGGTTTATAAGTGTCATTAAAGGCTGACTCCAGGGCCAAGGTTAGGCAAGGACAAAATGAGCTTGGAAAAGCTTGTTCCACCAGAAAGCAAGGAATCCCTCAAAAAAGAACAGAGACACGTGAAAAAGCACATGGCTGCCAGCCTGAAGCTCCCAAAGCAAAGACAACCTGAACATCCAAAGAAACAACGATACTAATTAATTAAAAATTTGATGATAAACAGGATATTCATAGTCTTAAAGTAACTAGCCACAAAACTGCTATCAATTACAAATGTGAAGTGCATGTGAAAGCTCCATGTTGTGAAACCCAGTAGCCAGCACCTCAATCCTGAGACCAAAGTAAGGCTGTCACAGCGGGCAGAGAGGGACCAGGTCACCCAGGTGGGAGCAATGAGAAGAGTCAGTGCCAGTTCTGAGAGACTCTAGCCAAAAAAAGGAAGCCTTGAACCCCACCACGAGGAAGCTCCAGACAAACCCGACTTGAGGCACACTGCACAAAGCAGTTGGCTTCTGATCTTCCAGAACGTCAACCTCAGGAAAGTTAAGCAAAGGCTGAGGGGCTGCTTCTCACTGAAGGACTCCTGACCCTGACCTAGATTCCTGTGCATCAAGACCATCAACTGGTCCATGGGGACAGTGGGACAGAGTCTGAGGACAAGGTGGCAGTGGTAGGTCAAGGCTAGCTTCCTAGGTTTGACTGTGCTTATCTAAGAGGTGTCCTGTGGTGACAGAGCCTGATCACACTAGCAACTTACTCTTCAAATGGCTCAGGAAGAAATCTTCTGTGTATTACACCAACTTTTCTGTAAGTTTGTGACTGTTCTCAAAATCTTAAAAGAAGGATTTTTAACTTAAAAAAAAAAGGACGGACTTCCCTGGAGGTCCAGTTGTTAAGACTATGTTTCCAATGCAGGGTGCCCGAGTTCAATCTCTGGGCAGGGAAGTAGATCCCACATGCTGCACAGTGCAGTCAAAACAAAACAAAACAAAAAAATACAAAGGGAGGGAGGTTCAAGAGGGAGGGGCCATATGTATACCTATGACTGATTCATGCTAATGTAGGGCAGAAACCAAGACAATACTGTAAAGCAAACACTTTGCAATTTAAAATAGCTTAGAAAAAGAGAGATAGAAATGTCCACTTAGGACTTTTTTCAGAAAACTGACCAGACCACTGAACTCAGTGAAACCTAATTGAATGTCCATCTGAAAGAGTTAGACTCTGTCTGTAGTGACCAGGGACACACCACATTGAGTCCCCAAGCCGGCCACCACTCAGTGTCCTCTGAGCTGGTTGAGACTCCTTCTGCACACCCCCACCTACGATGTGCTCCTGAAACTTCCCTGGCTCCATCCCTTCCTGTTCATTGTAAAAGCACAGAACAACCTTTCAGGTGACCTACTGGAGTCTCTGCCTTGGATTTCTGGTCAACTGAACTTGGAAAGGGCTTGTGTGTGCACTCACGTACATGCCTGTCCCCCAGCTAAGCGGGCACAGAAGCCCTCCCGCCCCAGTGCCCACGGGACCTGGTAGTCAGGGCCTGATGCCCAGGTGTGCAGCTTTCTGTAAGGTGGTTGAGATTCCAGCACCTTCCAGACGACATGTGTCACGCCTCCTGTTTCACTCCAGTCTTTAACATCCTCTTGGGTGCACTTGGCATAAGCACTGCCTGGAGAGCTCAAGGACAAGTGCCGCTGCCTCCTGGGGTCCCAGCTGTTCCTAGGAGGAATCGCAAAGTCTTGGTTTTCCTGGTCACTCCAGGCATGGGCTCATCTTCCCAGTGAGACCATTAAGAATTTGAAAGTTAGCTTCTACAAACCAATTTCTTTCCTAAAAGATCCACCCTGCACCCCCTTTATGGGTGAGAAGACATGCTCAGAGCACCTACACAGTACCCACTTTCCAGCCAGTTCCATTGCTCAGTCATGTCCGACTGTGACCCCATGAACTGCAGCACGCCAGGCCTCCCTGTCTATCACCAACTCCCAGAGTTCACCCAAACTCATCATGTCCATTGAGTTGGTGAAGCCATCCAGCCATCTCATCCTCTGTCTTACCCTTCTCCTCCTGCCCTCAATCTTTCCCAACAGCAGGGTCTTTTCACATGAGTCACCTCTCCACATCAGGTGGCCAAACTATTGGAGTCTCAGCTTCAACATCAATCCTTCCAATGAACACCCAGGACTGATCTCCTTTAGGATGGACTGCTTGGATCTCCTCACACTCCAAGGGACTCTCAAGAGTCTTCTCCAACACCACAGTTCAAAAGCATCAATTCTTTGGCACTCAGCTTTCTTTATAGTCCAACTCAATCATCCACACATGACTACTGGAAAAACAATAGCCTTGACTAGACGGACCTTTGTTGACAAAGTAATATCTCTGCTTTTTAATATGCTGTCTAGGTTGGTCACAACTTTTCTTACAAGGAGCAAGCATCTTTACATTTCATGGCTACAATCACCATCTGCAGTGATTTTGGAGCCAAAATAAATAAATAAAAAAATAAAGTCAGCCACTGTTTCCACTGTTTCCCCATCTATTTACCATGAAGTGATGGGACCGGATGCCATTGATCATAGTTTTCTGAATGTTGAGCTTCAAGCCAACATTTTCACTCTCCTCTTTCACCTTCATCAAGAGGCTCTTCAGTTCCTCTTCACTTTCTCCCACAAAGGTGGTGTCATCTGCATATCTGAGGTTATTGATATTTCTCCCAGCAATCTTGATTCCAGCTTGTGCTTCTTCCAGCCCAGCATTTCTCATGATGTACTCTGCATATAAGTTAAGTAAGCAGGGTGACAATATGTAGCCTTGACGTATTCCTTTTCCTATTTGTAACCAGTCTGTTGGTCCATGTCCAGTTCTAACTGTTGCTTCCTGACCTGCTTGCAGGTTTCTCAAGAGGGAGGTCAGGTGGTCTGGTATTCTGATCTCTTTCAGAATTTTCCACAGTTTATTGTGATCCACACAGTCAAAGCCTTTGGCATAGTCAATAAAGCAGAAATAGATGTTTCACTGGAACTCTCTTACTTTTTCAAAGATTCAGTGGATGTTGGTAATTTGACCTCTGTTTCCTCTGCCTTTTCTAAAACCAGTTTGAACGTCTGGAATTTCACAGTTCACATATTGCTAAAGCCTGACTTGGAGAACCTTGAGCTTTACTTTACTAATGTGTGAGATGAGTGCAATTGTGCGACAGTTTGAGCATACTCTGGCATTGCCTTTCTTTGGGATTGGAATGAAAACTGACCTTTTTTAGTCCTGTGGCCACTGCTGAGTTTTCCAAATTTGCTAGCAGTTTGAGTGCAGCACTTGCACAGCATCATCTTTCAGGATTTGAAATAGCTCAACTGGAATTCCATCACCTCCACTAGCTTTGTTCGTAGTGATGCTTCCTAAGGCCCACTTGACTTCACATTCCAGGATGTCTGGCTCTAGGTGAGTGATCACACCATTGTGATTATCTGGATCATGAAGATCTTTTTTGTACAGTTCTTCCATGTATTCTTGCCACCTCTTAATATCTTCTGCTTCTGTTAGATCCATACCATTTCTGTCCTTTCTTGAGCCCATCTTTGCATGACATGTTCCCTTGGTATCTCTAATTTTCTTGAAGAGATTGCTAGTCTTTCCCATTCTATTGCTTTCCTCTATTTCTTTGCACTGATCACTGAGGAATGCTTTCTCATCTCTCCTTGCTATGCTTTGCAATTCTGCATTCAAATGGGTATATCTTTCCTTTTCTCCTTTGATTTTGTCTTCAATTCTTTTCACAGTTATTTGTATGGCCTCCTCAGACAGCCTTTTTGCTTTATTGGATTGCTTTTTTGGGGGGATGGTCTTGATCCCTGTCTCCTGTGCAATTTCACAAACCTACCTCCACAGTTCATCAGGCATTCTTGTCTATCAGATCTAGCCCCTAAATCTACTTCTCACTTCCACTGTATAATCAGAGTTTTGATGTAGGTCATACCTGAATGGTCTAGTGGTTTTCCCCACTTTCTTCAATTTAAGTCTGAATTTGGCAATAAGGAGTTCATGATCTGAGCCACAGTCAGCTCCCTGTCTTTTTTTACTTACTGTATAGAGCTTCTCCATTTTGGCTGTGAAGAATATAATCAATCTGATTTCAGTGTTGCCCATCTGGTGAGATCCATGTGTAGAGTCTTCTCTTGTGTTCTTGGAAGATAGTGTTTGCTATGGCCAGTGAATTCTCTTGGCAAAACTCTATTAGCCTTTGCCTTGTTTCATTAATAATGGCTGGAGACTTAATATAGTGGGAGACTGTAATACCCTACTCACACCAACGGACAGATCATCCAGACAGATAATCTTTTTTCATTTATTTTTATTAGTTGGAGGCTAATTACTTTACAATATTGTAGTGGGTTTTGCCATACATTGACATGAATCAGCCATGGATTTACATGTGTTCCCCATCCTGATTCCCCCTCCCAACTCCCTCCCTATCCCATCCCTCTGGGTCTTCCCAGTGCACCAGCCCTGAGCACTTGCTTCATGCATCCAACCTGGGTTGGCAATCTGTTTCACACTTGATAATACACATGCTTGAATGCTATTCTCTCAGATCATCCCACTCTCACCTTCTCCCACAGAGTCCAAAAGTCTGTTCTATACATCTGTGTCTCTTTTTCTGTCCTGCATATAGGGTTATCATTACCATCTTTTTAATAAGGAAACACAGGTTATAAATGATACAATGGACCAGTTAGGCATAATTGATACCTATAGAGCATTTCATCCAAAAACAATACATTTCACTTTTTTCTCAAGTGTACATGGAACACTCTCCAGGACAGATCACATACTGGGCTACAAATCAAGCCTTGGTAAATTTTTAAAAACTGAAATACTTTCAAGCATCATGTGTGACCACAACTCTGTAAGATTACACATCAACTATAGAAAAAAAACACAAACACATGGAGGCTAAACAACATGCTGAATAACCAACAGACCACTGAAGAAAGCAAAATGAAAACCAAAATATGCCTAGAAATAAATGACAATGAAAACACAACAAGTCAAAACCTATGGGATGCAGTAAAAACTATGCCAAGAGTGCACTTTATAGCAATACAAACCTACCTCAAGAAACTATCAAATAATCTAATCTTACACCTAAAGCAACTAGAAGAAGAAGTACAACAACAACACATCCTAAGTACAAGTGAAGAAATCATCAAGATTTACCAGCAGAAAGAAACAAAAAAGAAACATAGCAGAAATAAAGGAAAAAGAAATGGAGACAATAGCAAAGATCAATAAAACTAAAAGTTGGTGCTTTGAGAAGATATACATAACTGAGAGTCTCTTAGCTAGACTCACTAAGAGAAAAAAAGAGAAGATTCAAATCAATAAAATTAGAAATTAAAAAGAAGATACAACAACAACAACAAAAATAGAAATACAGATGATCATAAGAGACCACTATGAGTTACTATAAACCAATAAAATGGACAACCTGGGGGGGGGGGGAGGGACAAATCTTTAAAAAGTATAACCTTCCGAAACTTAACCAAGAAGAAATAGAAAAAATGGGCAGACCAACCAGAAACATGGACATTGAAAACTGTAATCAAAAATCTTCCAACAAACAAAGCCCAGGACTACATGGATTCACAGATGAATTCTACCAAAAGATGAGAGAAGAGCCAACATCTATCCTACCAAAACTCTTCAAGAAAATTCCAGAGGAAGGAAATCTCCCAAACTCATTCTATGATACCAAAACCGGACAAAGATACCACACACACAAAAAGAAAGTTACAAGCCAGTATCACTGAAGAACATAGATGCAAAAATTCTCAACAAAATTTTAGCAAACAGAATCCAACACATTAAAAAGATCATACATCATGATCAAACGAGCTTTATCCCAGGGATGCAAGGATTCTTTCTTATACACAAATCAATCAATGTGATACATCATATAGATATACTGAAAGATAAAAATCATATGATCATCTCAGTAGATGCAGAGAAATCTTTTGACAAAATTTAACATCCATTTATGAATAAAAATAAAACCTCTCCAGAAAGTGGGCATAGAAGGAATATACCTCAACATAGCAAAGGCCATATACAATAAACCCACAGCAAATATTATTCTCAATGGTGAAAAATTGCAAGCATTTCCTCTAAAATCAGGAACAAGAAAAGAGTGCCCAATTGTCGCTACTATTCAACATAGTTTTGGAAGTCCTAGCCATAGCGATCAGAGAATAAAAAGTAATAAAAGGAATTCAGATTGCAAAAGAAGTCAAACTCTCATTGTTTGTAGACGACATGATTCTTGACATAGAAAACCTTAAAGATGCCACCAGAAAATTACTAGCACTAATCAGTGAATTTACCAAAGTTGTAGGATATAACATTAATACACAGAAATCCCTTGCATTCCTATACACTAAAAATGAAAACGCAGAAAGAGAAATTAAGGAAACAATCCCATTCACTGTTGCAACAAGAAGAATAAAATAAATAATAAGAATAAATAATAACAATAAGAATAAAATAATCAGGAGCAAACTTACCTAAAGAGACAAAACACCTGTATGCAGAAAATTGTAAGGCACTGATGAAAGAAATCAAAGATGACATGGAGAGATGACTACATTCTTGGATTGGAAGACTCAATATTGTGAAAATGACTATACTACCCAAAGCAATCTATAGATTCAATACAATCCCTATCAAAGTACTGATGGTATTTTTTTCACAGAACTACAAGAAATAATTTCACAGTCTGTATGGAAACACAAAAGACCCTGAATATCCGAAGCATTCTTGAGAAAGAAGAATGGAGCTGGAGGAATAGACCATCACAATCAGCCACCACAATCAACCAAAGTTTATAGTCCTGACTTCAGACTTTACTACAATACTACAAAGCTCCAGTCATCAAGACAGTATGGTACTGGCACAAAAATAGAAATATAGACCAAGAGAACAAAATAGAAAGCCTCGAGATAAATCCACACACCTATGGGCAGCTTATCTTTGACAAAGGAGACAAAAGTATACAATGGAGAAAAGACAATCTCTTCAATGAGTGGTGCTGGGAAAACTGGGCAGCTACATGTAAAAGCATGAAATTAGAACACTTTCTAATGCCATACACAAAAGTAAGCTCAAAATGGATTAAAGATTTAAATGTAATCCAGAAACTATAAAACTCTTAGAGTAAAACATAGACATAAAACTCTTTGACATCGACTTTAACATCCTCTACAACTCAACTCCTAGGGTAATGAAAATAAAAATGAAAATAAACAAATGGGACCTAAGTAACTTAAAAGTTTTTGCACAACAAAGGAAACGAAAAGCAAGGTGAAAAGACAGCCGTCAGTATGGGAGAAAATAATAGCAAATGAAACAACTGACAAAGAACTGATCTCCAAAATATACAAGCAGCTCGTGCAGCTCAATAATGGAAAAACAAACAACCCAATCAACAACTGGATAGGAGACCTAAACAGACATTTCTCCAAAGAAGACATACAGATGGCTAAAAATACACACAGAAAGATGGTCAACATTGCTCATTATTACAGAAATGCAAATCTAAACTACAGTCGGGGCCATCCAACAGTGGTCAGAATGGCCAACATCAAAAAGTCCACAAACAATAAATGCTAGAGAGGGTGTGAAGAAAGGGGAATCCTACTGCTCTCCTGGTGGGAATAAAGACTGGTACAGCCACTATGGAGAACAGTATGGAGACTCCTTCAAAAACTAGGATGAAAACTACTATATGACACAGCAATGCTACTACTATACACATACCCTGAGGAAACCATAACTGGAAAAGATACATGTACCACATGGTTCACTGCAGCATCATTTACAATAGCTAGAACACGGAAGTGACCTAGATGTCCATCGACAGATGAATGGATAAAGAAGCTGTGGTACATATACACAATGGAATATTACTCGGCCATAAAAAGGAACACAGTTGAGTCACTGCTAATGAGGTAGATGAACCTAGAGGCTACTACACAGAGTGAAGTAAATCATAAAGAAAAAGACCTAGAAAAATAAATGACCCAATCAAAAAATGGGCCAAAGAACTAAACAGACATTTCTCCAAAGCAGACATACAGATGGCTAACAAACACATGAAAAGATGCTCAACATCACTCATTATCAGAGAAATGCAAATCAAAACCACAATGAGGTACCATTACATGCCAGTCAGGATGACTGCTATCCAAAAGTCTACAAGCAATAAATGCTGGAGAGGGTGTGGAGAAAAGGGAACCCTCTTACACTGTTGGTGGGAATGCAAACTAGTACAGCCACTATGGAAAACAGTGTGGAGATTTCTTAAAAAACTGGAAATAGAACTGCCATATGACCCAGCAATCCCACTGCTGGGCATACACACCGAGGAAACCAGATCTGAAAGAGACACGTGCACCCCAATGTTCATCACAGCACTGTTTATAATAGCCAGGACATGGAAGCAACCTAGATGCCCATCAGCAGATGAATGGATAAGGAAGCTGTGGTACATATACACCATGGAATATTACTCAGCCATTAAAAAGAATACACTTGAATCAGTTCTAATGAGATGGATGAAACTGGACCCCATTATACAGAGTGAAGTAAGCCAGAAAGATAAAGAACATTACAGCATACTAACACATATCTATGGAATTTAGAAAGATGGTAATGATAACCCTATATGCAAAACAGAAAAAGAGACACAGAAGTACAGAACAGACTTTTGAACTCTGTGGGAGAAGGTGAGGGTGGGATGTTTCAAAAGAACAGCATGTATATTATCTATGGTGAAACAAATCACTAGCCCAGGTGAGATGCATGAGACGAGTGCTCGGGCCTGGTGCACTGGGAGGACCCAGAGGAGTCGGGTGGAGAGGGAGGTGGGAGGGGGGATCGGGATGGGGAATACGTGTAACTCTATGGCTGATTCGTGTCAATGTATGACAAAACCCACTGAAATGTTGTGAAGTAATTGGCCTCCAACTAATAAAATAAAATTTAAAAAAAAAAGAAAAAAAAGAAAGAAAAAGACAAATATTGTATAATATCATGTATATAGGGAAACTATGAAGATGGCACTGATGAACCTACTTTCAGGGCAGCAATGGAGATGCAGACATAGAAATATAGAGATGTAGACACAGTGCAGAAAGGAGACAGTGGGATGAATTGAGAGATTAGCATGGAAACACACTACCACATGTAAAGTAGATAGCCAGTGGGAATTTGCTTTATGACACAAGGACCCCAATTTGTGACACCTAGAGGCGTGGGATGGGGAGGAAGGTTGGAGGGAGGATTTTAAGAGGGAGTGGACATGTGTATATCTATGGCTGATTTATGTTGATGTATAGCAGAAACCATCAAAATATTGTGAAGTAATTATTCTCCAAGTAAAAATGAAATAAAACTCTGTTTAAAAAAGAAGGACAGGTATAGAATATATTCCATTTACTGATTTCTGGATCTATTCCAAGCTACACTGCATCAACAACTAGGAGAATAAGAAATCTCAAGAGAACATCTCATAATGGCTTTGCAAAGTGCACATTAGAGCAAATGAACAGACCAATACATGGCACTAACGCAGTGTCAGCACTGAACTCCACAGGAATTCCCAAGGGCTTGCCACTCAGAAGCACTAAACCTCCCTGAACAAGGAGCAAGTCATGGAGCCAAGGCATGGAGCTTCCTAAGGCTAATGTAAGTCACTGCAAAAATGGTTTTGATGCTCTCAGTTTAAGAAAATGAGAGTCAGAGCGACCTGTTGCTAATTAATACTCACTTCACACATACATAAAGCTGGTCTCTCACCTACAAAGGGCAACGGAAGTTTTGGCCACAGCAATCAGAGCAGAAAAAGAAATAAGAGGAACCCAGATTGGAAAAGAGGAAGCAAAACTCTCACTGTTTGCAGATGACATGATCCTATACATCGAAAACCCTAAAGACTCCACCAGAGAATTCCTAGAGCTAATCAATGCATAGTAAAGTTGCAAGATATAAAATCAGCAGACAGAAATCCCTTGCATTCCTATGCACTAACAATGAGAAAACAGAAAGAGAAATTAAGGAAACAATTCCATTCACCATGGCAAAGAAAAGAATAAAACACTTAGGAATATATCTACCTAAAGAAACAGAAGGCCTATATATAGAAAACTATAAAACACTGGTGAAAGAAATCAGAGGACACAAATAGATGGAGAAATATACCGTGTCCATGGATTGGAAGAATCAATATAGTGAAAATGAGTATACTACCCAAAGCAATCTATAGATTCAATGCAATCCCTATCAAGCTACCAACAGTAATTTTCAGAGGAATAGAACAAATAATTTCACAATTTGTATGGAAATACAAAAAAGCCTCGAATAGCCAAAGCAATCTTGAGAAAGAAGAATGGAACTGGAGGAATCAACCTTCCTGACTTCAAGCTTTACTACAAAGCCACAGTCATCAAGACAGAATGTTACTGGCACAAAGACAGAAACATAGATCAATGGAACAAGCTAGAAAGTCCAGAGATAAATCCACGCACCTATGGACACCTTATCTTTGACAAAGTAAGCAAGAATACACAATGGAGAAAAGAATCTCTTTAACAAGTGGTGCTGGGAAAACTAGTCAACCACTTGTAAAGGAATCAAACTAGAACACTTTATAACACCATACACAAAAATAAACTCAAAATGGATTAAAGATCTGAATGTAAGACCAGAAACTATAAAACTCCTAGAGGAAAACAGGCAAAATATTCTCTGACGTAAATCACAGCAGGACCCTCTACGACCCACTTCCCAGAATATTGGAAATAATAGCAAAAATAAACAAATGACACCTAATTAAAATTAAAGACTTCTGCACAACAAGGGAAATTATAGGCAAGGTGAAAAGACAGCCTTCAGAATGGGAGAAAATAACAGCAAATGAAGCAACTGACAAATAATTAATCTCAAAAATATACAAGCAACTCCTGTAGCTCAATTCCAGAAAAATAAACGACCCATTCAAAAAATGGGCTAAAGAACTAAACAGACATTTCTCCAAAGAAGACATACAGATGGCTAACAAACACATGAAAAGATGCTCAACATAACTCATTATCAGAGAAATGCAAATCAAAACCACAATGAGGTACCATTACACGCCAGTCAGAATGGCTGCTATCCAAAAGTCTACAAGCAATAAATGCTGGAGAGGGTGTGGAGAAAAGGGAACTCTCTTACACTGTTGGTGAGAATGCAAACTAGTACAGCCACTATGGAGAACAGTGTGGAGATTCCTTTAAAAACTGGAAATAGAACTGCCATATGACCCAGCAATCCCACTGCTGGGCATACACACCAAGGAAACCAGAATTGAAAGAGACCCATGTACCCCAATGTTCATCACAGCACTGTTTATAATAACCAGGACATGGAAGGAACCTAGATGTCCATCAGCAGACGAATGGATAAGAAAGCTGTGGTACATATACACAATGGAATATTACTCGGCCATTAAAAAGAATGCACTTGAATCAGTTCTAATGAGGTGGACGAAACTGGAGCCTATTATACAGAATGAAGTAAGCCAGAAAGAAAAACACCAATACAGTATACTAAGGCATATATATGGAATTTAGAAAGATGGTAAAGATAAGCCTGTATGTGAGACAGCAAAAGAAACACAGATGTATAGAACAGTCTTTTGGACTCTGTGGGAGAGGGTGAGGGTGGGATGGTTTGGGAGAATGGCACTGTAACATGTATATTATCATATGTGAAACAAATCGCCAGTCCAGGTTCGATGCATGATACAGGGTGCTTGAGGCTGGTGCACTGGGATGACCCAGAGGGATGGGAAGGGAAGGGAGGTGGGAAGGGGGTTCAGGATGGGGAACACATTGTACACCCATGGTGGATTCATGTCAATGTATGGCAAAACCAATACAATATTGTAAAGTAATTAGCCTCCAATTAAATTTTTTTAAAAAAGAAAAATCAAACCTACCTACGATAGCTTACTTTGAACGATGTCAGATTCATGATCTCTGAAGATGATTTAGCTTCGGGACCAGGGACTTGATCACTCAAGAGCTTTTGTGTAGCAGAATTTTATTAAAGTAAGAAAAACGGACAGAGGAAGCTTCCGACATAGACATCTGAAGGGCAATGGAGAATGCCCCCCTTGCTAGTGTTAGCAAGTGTGTTATATTCTTTTTTAATTAGTTATTACAATAAATCAAAAGAATGTCTTAAGGCTATAAAGATCTTACTAGACCCACTCCCATAATTTACATTTTATGATAACAGGATTAGCCAGAAGTTTTTCAGGAAGAAGAAACTGTCCTCAAGCAGGATATATTGGTGTTATATAATCCCTAGTACAGAGTTTAAATTGAGTTGTTGGTTGCATATCATCAGTTCCAGGCTTAAAGAAAAAAATGTTTGATGTGTCAAAGACTAAGGAATGCAGAGGGAAATAAAAAAACAGTTTGTCCTTTCCTCCTCCTTGAGAACTCCAGACCCATATCTGGGCTTCGAGAGCCCCAGACCCTGTTCTCCTCTTCAGGGAACCCGGACTTCTTATCAAGCTGCTTACGAATTGACTATCTCACCACCAAGTATATGCCTCCTCCCTGACTGATCATTAACCTGCCCACCCACCCACCAGCCAAGCACAGCTCAACTCTGTCGCTTAGGAACAAACAGACTGGTCCCACCATAGCTCCATCCATGCCAGTTGAGCACACAGACCACCCCACCTCCATCCATGCCAGGTCACCACTCAAACCACTCCATCTCCATCTATGCCAGGTCAGAACACGGACAAGACCAATCCATAGATGCCAGGTCAGCGCACAGACCATCCCAGCAACATCCATGCCAGGTCAGCAGAGAAACATCCCACCTCCATCCATGCCAGGTACAGACACAGGCCAACAACCTCCACAGATACCAGGTCAGCATACAGACTACCCCACCTCCATCCTTGTCAGCTCACCACTCAGACCACCCCACCTCCAATCCAAGCCAGGTCGGGACACAGACCACCCCAGCAACATCCATGCCAGGTCAACACACAGACCTCACCATCTCCATCCATGCCAGGTCAACACACAGACCACCCCACCTCCATCCAGCAAGGTCAGTCACAGACCACCACACCACTATTCCTCTGACTGATAAGGATAAGAGGCTTGTGGAAGCTTCCTCATGGGAGAGACTAACTATGGGGGAAACAGGGTCTTGTTCTCATAGGCGGGGCCATGCTTAGTAAATTTTCAATCTAAAGTGACAAAATGGCAGAGTAGAATGATGTGCGCAACTTCTCCTGTGAGACTCCAAAATACAACTCACTGCTGAACAACCATCGACAGGAGAATGTTGGATCCCACCAAAAAAGATACCCCATGTTCAAATGCAAAGGAGAAGTCCAAGCAAGATGGTAGGAGGGGCGAAACAGTGTTTAGAATCAAACCCCATACCTGCCAGAGACACCCAGAGTGCTCAAACAAAACCTTGTGCAACCAGGAGACCCCACAGAGACTGACCAGACCTGCCTTTGAGTGTTTGAGCGTCTCCAGTGGAGGTACGGGTCAGCAGTGGCCTGTTGCAGGGGCGGGGCCTCTGGGCGCAGGAGACCTGGGTGTGGCATAAGCCCTCTTGGAGGAGATCGCCATTAACCCCACCATAGAGACACTAAGCAGATGACCCACAAACGGCAGAACAATTACACCAAAGAAATTCTTCCACTGTTAAGAAAGTTCTAGGACCCAAAGCAGATTTCCCCAACCTGGGGATCTAGCAAAGGGACTGAGAACTTCCAGAGAATTAAGACTTGGGAAGTCAGTGGGATTTGATTACAGAACTGCCACAGGACTGGGGAAACAGACTCTTGGAGGGCACAAACAGAACTTTGTGTGCACCAGGACCCAGGAGAAAGGAGCAGTGTCCCCAAAAGAGACTGACCCAGACTTGCCCGTGAGTGACCAGGAGTCTGGCAGAGGCGTGGGTGGGTGGTGGCCTGCTGAAAGGTCAGGGGCACCAAGTGCTGCAGTGCGTGCATGGGATATTTTGAAGGAGGTTGCCATTGTCTTCATTACCTCCACCACACTTTGGTCTCAGGTGAAATAACAGGGAGAGCCATAACCTTGCCCATCGACAGGAAGCCGTGTTGATAGGCATGCAATATTCACAAGGTCCAAGGGTTTCTAAGTAAACAACAACTGATGTCCTGGAGTCTCCTGGGGGGATCATCAAAAAAGAATTCATAACTGGGAAGACTGCCACAAAGCCAATTTTAACAGGTACCTTTAACTCACACATTAAAAAAAAAATCACATGAAGAGATGTCAACATTGCTAAATATTAGGGAAGGGCCTTCAGTCTCACCTCACACCACCAATCAGAATGGTGACTGCCAAGCAGTCTACGAAGGTTAAATCCACCACATGCCATGAAGAAAAGGGAACCCTCCACCTCCGTTGCTGGAAATCAAAATAGGTGAAAGCCACTATGGAGGAGAGTGTGGACATGCATTAACAATGAAAATGAGAGTGAAATTAGACTATGCCTCAAACCATACACAAAAATAAACTTCAAAGAAGATAAAGATCTAAATGTAGGACGGATACTCTGCAAATTCAAGGACAATATAGGGGGAGCAGGCTATAACCCCCACACAGGAGGGGTCATAGTCAGCATATGTCTGTTCTTTCCTCTTGGGCTACTGGGTTCTGCCTGCTCCCAGACGAGCTACAACATGTTAACAGAATATTTTACTGTGTTTTAGAATTATTTTCTAAACCAAGTTTTATTTCCAAAAGTAAATCAAAAAATTCAAAGGTATAAAGCCTTAAAGAAGAATCAACAGAAGCCCTCCTCCCACCCAGGTGCCCCGTCTTTCCATATCAAAGAAAAGTGAAAGTGTTAGTTGCTCAGTTGTGTGGGACTCTTTGAGACCCATGGACTACAGCCCACCAGGCTCCTCATTCCATGGGATTTTCCAGGCAAGAATATTGGAATGGGTTGCCATTTCCTTCTCCAGGGGATCTTCCCAGTCCAGGGATGCAACCCGGGCTCTCCTGCATTCCAAGCAGATTCTTTACTGTCTGAGCCACCAGGGAAGCCCAGATCCACATCAAATGTCCTCACAAAATATGTACTTTCCTATTTTGTCCCTCCCTTCCTTGCTCTTATGTTTCCCTCCAGAGACTGTTTTTTTTTTTTTTTTTATAACGCACATACAACATTTTCTAGAAATGTATTTTCTCTCCTCCCGATTTTTTGCACAAATGGTAAAATACTCCATGTACTATTCTACACTTTTGTCGCTTAAGAATATGTCCTGGAGAGCTTGCCAGATCAGTAGAAAACTGCATTTTTTCCTTCTAGCCAAACAGCATTTCACTTGAGTACCATTGTTTGCTGGACATTTCAAGTGGCTGCTTCCAATCTTTGGCAACTACAACGTGGCAGTGTCATCTTGTGTCACAGAACTGTAACAGGTATCACTTGTGGGGTGATTGCCCCACAGTGGAACTGCCAGGTCAGAGGGTATCAGGCTGACACTGATAGGCAGTGCAGTCTGCCCTCCATAAGGACTGTGCCAACTTTAATTTAAATAACCCCTGCCTTTCCTGTTAGTTAAAAACAAATACATTGGATTTCCTTAAGAAAATTTCAACCTCACAGAAACAGAGGCAACAGAGGGCAAAGAACCACTGTGTACAGTCTCCATAATGCCTCTGGAAGGACCTTGTTTAGGTCTGAAAGGCCTTTTCACGTTATCCCCACCCACCTCTCTCTGCTTGTCTGGTTCCCTCCACCTCACCCTCCAGGCTGGAGCTGCGTGTCCCCCGTCACACTGACTGACTGACATCCCCACTGGAGATGGAGGAAAGGGCGAGCCTTCATCTCAACAGCAACCCTACGCAGAAGGGCCCGTGCTCAGGGCATCAGAGCAGCCAGGTGTGCAGGGCAACTGGCGCGTGGGGCTGGTGTCTACTCTCAACCCTGACACGTGAGGCCTGGCAAGGCCTCGGCCATCGAGGATGTGCAGAAAACAGAGGCAACACCAGGACAGGGCTGAGGGTAAAGACGGTGGCCTGTGCTGGTCACGAAAGAAAGGGCAGCTGCGGCCTAGTTGCTCACACCTTCATCCCTCTCCTTCCAGCTCGGAGCACTGCCTGGCGCCGTATATGCATCGTGCTAGAAATATGCCCCCAACACTGGAAAACCGGGAGAGTTCAGAGAGAAATCTGGATGTTTGGTTCCTTGCAAAAACACCTGCAGATCCTGGGCCCACAGACCCAAGGCAGCCGGGTGCCCCAGCCCCACCGTCCCCCGGCAACACCACACATCCACCGTACCCTGGTATGTCTTGGAGCTACCTCAGCGTGCCGCTCGACATTGATCTAAAGCTTTGGACACTTCCTGCTCCCACGGGCCCTCCATCATCCCTGGGCTGAACAGCCGTCTGAGTGTCTCCCTGTATCAGGCAGGACACCATGGCAAAAAAACCCCATGTAACCCCTGCCTGCTCTGGGGCTGCCCTCCTAAAGCAAGCAGCTCAGCTCCCAGGGGGCTGCTGATTTACAAACCTGGGCCACAAGCCAGCACACCCCATGTGACACCACACCCCACGAGGGAGGAGGCAGGTGCTCACTGAGCAAGGACTTGTTCCATTAGCAGCTCAGTCAACCAGGGTGTGCAGGGCCAGTGCTGGGGTCTCCTCCACACACCTGGGGGACTGTCTTTAGTGATAATGTTCAATGAGACCACAGACCTGAACTGGTCTGCAGAATCAGAGCCTCCCTGCCGGACAAAGGCAGTATCTTGCTCAGCAAGGAGAGTTCACAAAGCTTCAGGCTGAAGGTTGTCTGGACTGAACCAGGACAGTCCAGAAAAAGTACCTGTCTCTCCCACGACCCACCACGATGTCACACACACAGTTCCCACCTTCAAGGCCTGCTGGCTTTCTGTTCAGCGGTGCCCATGACTTTGGTCCACCTGGAACTGACTTTGTATTCTGAAAGAAGGAAGGGAATGAGAACAGGGCCAGACCAGTGGGCTGCTCTCCATGTCCCGACCATGGCAGAAGAAGGTGCCCCAAGGCTACACTGCTGTACCCACTACCACCAGCCAGGCAGGACCCAACCACACATGCTTGCTACATAGCCTTCCACTCAGGAAGCAGCCCGGGCTCAGGAAGCACTGGCCACATGACAGATGAGGAGAAGGCCAGAGGGCAAGCAGCCAGCCCAGGGTCACACCCTGGAACACATGCCCCCACAGAGCTCCTCTGTCTTGCTCCAGGGACAAGACCAAACCCCAACTCTAGTATGTACCTTAAAAACTGTGCTGCTGCAAAGAGAACACATACATGGGAAAGCTAACATGCCTGCTGTGTCGCTGGCCAGCCCGGCACCACTTCCCACGGCTACTGTCATCCTCCAAGGCCCAACTCTGCAAGCCCAGCCTTCCGCTTCCCGCTCATCTGGGCTCGCCAGCTTGGTGCACCTTTGCTGAAAGCTCCCTACATGCAGGTCAGTTTCCTGGCACACTGGGGTCACCTGGGTTAGACACCTAGCTAGGGAGGGAGGACCAGGACTTGTCCCCACCCTGCCTGGGTCCAAAGCCCCTTCAGGTCCCCAACCACTTAGCTCAACTGCCTGTTCCAGCAACATGCCTTAACAACTGAAGGTAAAGATACACAAAACTGAGCTGATGCAGTAAGACGTCTCATCACTCACTGGACTGGATTCCAGATCAAATAATTCCCTCCTCCCACCCTCCCCTGGTTGCCACCTCCACTCACACTCAGGGCAGACAGCAGTCTCTCCAGCCTTCAAGGCAGAGCTGACCAGGAGCAACAACACATTTAACATAGACTTGCCCTGAGTAGCCTGGAATGCCCAAAGGCCCTGGTGGGGATGAAGAGCTGGGAGTGCAAGGGTGGGCCCCCAGACCAGGAGGCAGAGGCCCCGGGTCACTGTTATCCCACACCCACTCCTTGGGGTCTGCAGTCACAGGACCCCCTGGCCCTCACCCACCAAGGGCACTAAAGTGGAAGAAAAGGCCTACGGGCCAGCCAAGGAAGGCTTAATTACTATGCCCAGAGTCGAACTGCCTCTGAGATGAGGTTTCAAAGCTAGAAAACAATGGGGGTCTCTTCCCCTCACCATTTCTGCAGGACAGGAAAGCCACGAAGCGCCAGAGGGCCTGCGGGCCGACTCTAGGACAGGGCCTGATCCGATCCCCAACAGTCCCACAGAACCCGTTCTCCCCAGGAGGCCAGGCCCTGCGTGGCAGGAACACAGCAAGCTCATCTCTAACAGGGTCGCAGAGCCAGCTCTGATGTAGAGCCAGGGCTGCAGAAACAACCAAGGCCCCTTAACTGCACTAGGTTTCAAATCTGGGCAAGAGACACAAACTCCACGCTACCCACTAATTCACAGGCTCCAGTGGACTTAGGCCAGTGAACATGGAGTCTCACACACATGTGAATTTTTTTCTTCTTCTTTTCCTTTGATTGGAAAGCACAATTCAGTGTTGGCTGGAAGAGGGTGTCCTCTGGCAAAGCTGTGAACGATCCCCAGAGAGTGGTTCTTTTCTAGAGAGCCAGCGAGTGCCCGGTATCTGTCCAGATTTCTAGCTACCAGCTGTTGGCCTCTGTAACCCACAGACGCTGACTGACCAAGTACAATACAAGCTCTTGATTAAACCATGCCTTTCTGTTTAGAGAGGTGTCTTAAATGCATCGACAAATGAAGAATTAGAGCTCATTAGTCCACATAGCATGTTCTGAAACACACTAGTCCCCAGAGATAGTCTGCTAAAAGATATTTCGAAGGATAAGTAAATTTGGGGACTGCAGTCCACAATGTCCTTCCCCTGGAGACCCACAGGACACACCAGCATATTGAAGACACAGACAGAAAGTCTGACACTAAGAAACCCAGTGAAGGTGCCTGCTTTGTTTTGTTTTCCAAACTCACCAGACTGTTGAACCTCCTGTGGCCTAATGCTGGCTATCTCCTTATGACTCTCGCTTCCAGGGAGACACTGAGGGCCCCGATTTAGCATGCAGCTGCCCAGGTTACTCACCTTGAGCTATGCCAACAGGAGTCAAACTAGACATCTACATTCTATCCTGAATCTGGGGTCTTTCTTGAAAGTCACTTTTCAGGTTGGCCTCTGGAACAAGCAGGTCACATGGAGCCACCCTTTTCAGCGACAGTGTCCCTAGCACCTACCTCCTGACTGATCGACTGTGTCGGCTTCTGCAAATTGGAGACAGATTTCTGCAAACCTGCCTGTGGCAGCAACTCCGGTGGCTGAGAGGCCATCACACTGGAACTGGTCAAAGGCAGGACACACATGAGGATCAGGCAGGCCATGGCCTCAGGGTCCCTCCACATTCCAACCTCCTCTGGCGGATAAAAATACCTCCCCCCAGCAGACTACTAGGCTGACCAAGAGAATGAAAAACTGGACAACATGTGAGGTCTGCTCACTGACCCCTAACAGGACTGCCAGTCTTCTGCCTTCCTGCAGAGCCCTCTGCCTGCAAAGACTGAAAGCTCACTGTGAACAGCAAATGGGTGAACAACAAAGTGAAGGAGGATCTCCCATGAGGGCAGCTATAACAGTGGGTGGAAGGGCCCCAGACTCTCCCTCCTGATCAAGGGTTCACAGCTCCTCAGGGGTTGACCACTCTGAAACAGGAGACTTTTTTTTAACCTTCTTTTGGTTTATGAAAAAGAAATATATGCTCAAGGTAAAAATAAACACATATAACACAGAACGTGTCACCATCTCATCCTCCAGAGAGAAACTCAAGTAGATTTTTTCTACACACATCAGCATAGTAACACCACACATACACCTCAGTAACTTGTGTTTTACTCAATCCCTGACATCTTTCTATGACAACACACGTGGATCCACCGCTTTCTTCTGACAACACAGGAGGATGGCCTAGAATGTGCCAATCTCCAGATTCTCTTCCATGACAGATAAAATCACACCGGACTTTTCTGTGTACTTCTCTGTGCACACTGTGTGTAAACAGTCCCACAATCTAAGTTTTCAGAACTGGGACAGCTGGATTGAAAGACATTTTAAAGTTTACAAGATTCTGTGGGGCTGCCCTCCAGCAAAGGTGCCTTATTTTTTGAGTGATCAACGTGAAAGTGTTCTGAAGGAAGGTTTCTCCCAATTTGTGGCCATCCAGTCACTCTTTCTTTTCAACCTTCTAACCGACAAGCTTCAAGGAGGGCAGCGAGCCCCTGGCCAAAATTCCACCCAGTACTGGTGGCTCATCTGTAAGCTGAAGCCAAATTCTATGCAGATCCAAGGATTACTCAACCCAGTCATCACCACGTCTGAAGGCCAGGGACACTCCTCTCACATCACCACCTGAAATAGACGTTTCCATGTGACATCACCTCTGGGTTCTCCAAACACAGAGTCCCAGCAGGTGAGGCCGCCCCACTCGGACACCTCCCTGACCTCCAGGGTGGGGAAAGCAGAGACGTAGCGGTGGCATCTGCAGCCGCCAACAACACTCCTCACCTCTTGCTGGAAAACAAGCTTCAGCGGACCAGCCTCGTTCAAGTTGCCTGATGCTATGCTAATGGTGTGTTAAGACTGGATAAAAGGAGGGAACACGGTTTTGTCCTCTCTCTCTACAACTAGCAGTAGCAGAGGCATTTCACTGCTTACACGGAAACATGTAGCATCAGTTTCATTAGAGGCTGCAGTGTCTATGATTGACAGGAATGATGACAGTAACATTGACATCTGCCACCCACCAGGCCCTGTGCCAGGCCCTGTGCCAAGCACCTGATCATGTCCTCTCATCCATTTCCTGTAGCCGCCCCTGGAACCAAGGGTTATTTGTACTTCACAGGAGGACACGGATGGTCAGAATTCAAATGGTTCCCCAGCTTCCACAAAGCTAATAAACAGCTTGGCCAGAAATCACACAGCAGTGTCTGATTCTACAAGTCACACTATGCCATGAATAGTGACAATCCCTACACAGACTATTAGGAAATGTGTATATTTTTCTGATATTACTGATTAATCGATCACCTGGCTGAATAGTCTGTTCATGCTCTACATCTTGTCTGAAGGAACTGCAGGAAGCTTTGGGCCATTTTCAGTTAGAGAAAAGGACCCTGGTTGGCAGGACATGATCTGGGCCACCTTTATTTTCTGGGTCTGGAGTATCAGCAGCTGGACCTCAGGGCCACAGGGCACAAAGGTGGACAAGGTCAGACTGCTCTGATTCCACAGTCTTCACATGGCCTCTCTGTGTGTGTTCACATGGCTTTCTTATAAACACACCAGTCATTGGATTACAGTCACCATAAAACAGTGTGACCTTATCTTAAGTAATTATATCTGCAAAACCCTAATTCGAAATTAAGTCATATCCACAGGCTCCAGGGGTTGGGCCTTCAACATCTTCTTCTGGGGAACACAATCCAACACACAGCCACCTTCCACCACTTCATTCTGAGCACAAGCCCTCAGGACGTGCCCTGAAACCTACACATCCAGTCCCTGTCAGCTCTCAGGCCCCGTCCTGCTGCTCTCCTCTTCACCCACTCTGCTCCAGCCACACATCTCCTCATCCTCCCAAACCTCCCTCAACTCCTGTCTCAGTCTCTGCTTCACAAAGAAGCCGTTCCCGACCACCCCATTGAAAATGGAAAACCACTCCTCCAAGCGCTTCCTCTCTTTCCTCCTGCTGAGCTTCCAGCCAGAGATCACACCACCTTCCCATAGGCTACCTTGTGTAGTTGTTTTTTCGTTTCCTGACAGTCTCTCCCGGCTGGACTGGAACCTCCATGGAGGACTGGAAATATTCAAAAAGGACTTTGAAGAATTATCTCTGTCACACTCACTCAAAACCATTCGCCTGTCACAGTGGTAAACTCTCTGAGAAACTCATTCTATCATACACTGTCTTTCCTTCATACTTCTGTCACTCTCTTGTCACACATGTTATTATCATTGTCATTGTCATTTTCTTTTGCAGATCTCACAATTCAGACCCAACTTAACTCCCATGCCTGATGGAGCACTGCAGTCATCAGTTTTGAGAAATGGAGAAATCAAAATGCACAAGACTTTGAGCCACTGGTGTTGGTGAATGAGTGGGTGTGTGTGATTTGTTTGGAGGAGACCTGCATCATGGGAGACAGGATACTGACATGACAATACTGTCTGAAAACTGACTTGATGGGTGAACACATGGAAAGAACATGAAACAGTGCATGGACTATAGCAACTGTTAGCTATCATTGTAGATGAAGAGCACAGGTACAGATGCGGAGTGGGCAGAGGGAGGACGCTGGTGGGTTGAGTGGCTTAGGCCCTCAACCTCTAGTCCATCGTAGTCTAGTGATCCCCTTTCTACAGCACTACTATCTTTACAAATACCCCCCAAGATGACAGTGGGCCCCTGAGGGAGACATGTACCCAGGCTCCCCGCTGGGCTCCTCTTGGCCACAGAGCAGGGGACAGACACAGGCAGTAGACCAGGTCTTTGCACACCCTAAAACTGACTGGGAGCCAGAATCGACAGAAACTGGGAGGGTGTGAAGGTGGGACAGGGATGCCCCACCCACAGGGAAGGGTCAGCCACTGCTGGTGCCTCTCCCCCTCCACTGGGGGTTGGGGAAGGCTGCTGGCCGTGGATTTGGAGGGCCAAGAGGACTCTCTGGCCAGGGAGTGGGGTTCAGGGGCCAGATTGAAGTACAACCCTTGAGGCAGTCACCTCCCATGGCACCAGTGGTCCCTGGCAGATGTACCCCACACCCAGGCAGTGCTGCCCCAGCCCCGTCGTCACTCCTGGATGTACCTTGCCTGTCGACTTGACCCCCTTCCAGACTCAGAAGTAGACTAGCACCCAGCAGGCCAGCAGAAACAGGGTCACCTCCCAGTTGAGGGCCCCTGGCACCTCCAGCCCTCTGGAGAGCCTCAAGTCTATTCCTGGACAGGGAAAGTCCATGAGCATTGTGCAAGCAGAGGGCAAGAGACTGGGCAGTGTTTAGGGGGGCCCTTCCCTCAGCCCTGGAGTCTAGCCAGTTCCTCCAGTGCTTCTGAGGGGCTCGGGGCATGCCCACAGCCTGGAGTCCTTGCAGTCTGTGTGCCCAGAACCCCAGGAGGCCCTGCCCCATGCCATCCCCAGTGGGCCCAACAGCAGTCCCTGCTTCCCTCCCCAGGTGGGCAGGCACAGCCCGCTCTGCATCCCTGGTCTCAGGACTCCAGGGCTGGATCCCGGTGCACACCCATGTGCATGTACCTTTCTACCGACTGACTGCTGAAGACAATGGCCAGCTCTGAATTTCCATCATTTCCTGTCTCAAGCAGCTTTTCCTGTTGCTTGGGATCAACCAACCAATTACAGGGCACTTTGTGCCCCTGGTTATCCCTAAGCCTAGGCCAAGAAAGAGCACCTAAGATTAACCTAGGCAGTGAATCCTTCCCCAGGGCATTGATTTCTACACGTTGCTGATTTATTATGGGGGCCTGTTTGCTTATATTGGCTTTTGGTCACTCTTGGCCCTGTTGTTTTCCTCTGGCTGGAGGAGGAGGGTGTTTCAGTATTTCTTATAGCAAAAAATAAAACTGAACTATCATTCTGTGTCTGAATATATTTTCAAATACTGCACCTCCACAGTTTGCTGCCTTTTTCCTTGGTTTTAAGGGAAGATTCTGGGCTTCAGAAACTCTAGTAGTACAATGTAATTGAAAACAATTTAAGAAATGGGAGAAAATTAAAACGCATTATGTTCTGTATTCAGCATTAACTGCTGTCGGTATTTTGGAACATTTTCTTAGTTTTATAGTGGCATTTATCTATAACAATAATTAATTTTTGCAAAGTCAGGATTAACTTTTTCATTAATTACTTTTATTTAACACATAAGCTTTTCTTAAAATTTCTTCAAAAACAAGTACTTGGGTGCATAAAAGAAGTTCTAAGATATAAGTGTTACACATTTAATGTTTCCATTTTTCCCTATTAATGATTCAGTGCAATTCTTCTGTATAAGCCTCTGCCTGACTGGTTATGTCCTCAAGATAGATTGCAAAGGGTAGAATAACTGAGTTAAAAACTCACTTTTCTAATGATTATTTTTAAGTCTATTGGTCTACAGTAGGTGGTGCTACTCAAAAGTGTGCCCTCCCACCAGAATTCTAGTTTGCCCACCACTTTTTACCAGTATGTCTGATTCCTCCCAAAGTAAAAAACTTAGCTTGCAGAACATCAAACAACTCAGAAACACTAGAACTGAAACCTTACAGCCTACTGATCTTGTTTCAGATCAATGTAGAAAAGTTTAGGGGCAATAAGTTAAGTCTTTGGGGGAGGATTTAGCTCCCTCCAATGTTTAGTGTTTCCCTCTACCTCACCAAATAGGCTGATAATTTTACTAGTTTTGTGAGTTACATCATATTTTCTACATATATGATCAGGTTATACCCTGGAGAAGGGAAAGGCTACCCACTCCAGTATTCTGGCATTAAGAATTACATGGACTCTATAGTCCATCGGTTTGTCAAGAACAGTATGAAAAGGTAAAAAGATAGGGTACTGAAAGATGAAATCCCCAGGTGGGTAGGTGCCCAAAATACTACTAGAGATCAGTGAAGAAATAACTCCAGAAAGAATGAAGAGACAGAGCCAAAGCAAAAACAACACACAGTTGTGGATGTGACTGGTGATGGAAGCAAGGTCCTATGCTGTAAACAGCAATATTGCACAGGAACCTGGAATGTTAGATTCATGAATCAAGGCAAACTGGCAGTGGTCCAACAGGAGTTGGCAAGAGTGAACATCGACATTCTAGGAATCAGCGAACTAAAATGGACTGGAACGGGTGAATTTCACTCAGATGACCATTATACCTACTACTGTGAGCAGGAATCCCTTAGAAGAAATGGAGTGGGCATAATAGTCAACAATAGTCTGAAATGCAGTACTTGGATGATATCTCAAAAATGACAGAATGATTTCTGTTCATTTCCAAGGCAAATATTCAATATCACGGTAATCCAAGTCTATGCCTTGACCAGTAATGCTGAAGAAGCTGAAGCTGAATGGTTCTATGAAGACCTACAAGACTTTTTAGAACTACCACCCAAAAAAGATGTCCTTTTCATTAAAGGGGACTGGAATGAAAAAGTAGGAAGTCAAGAAAGACCTGGGGTAACAGGCAAAATTGGCCTTGGAGTGCAGAATGAAGCAGGGCAAAGTGTAATAGTGTTTTGCCAAGAGAACACACTTGTCATAGCAAACACCCTCTTGCAACAACACAAGAGAAGACTCTACACATGGATATCACCAGATGGCCAATGCTGAAATCAGATTGATTATATTCTTTGCAGCCAAAGATGAAGAAGCTCTAGACAGTCAACAACAACAAAAAAAGACCAGGCGCTGACTGTGGCTCAGATCATGAACTCCTTATTGCCAAATTCAGATTTAAATTGAAGAAAGTGGGGGAAACCACTAGACCATTCAGGTATGACCTAAATCATATCCTTTATGATTATACAGTAGAAGTGAGGAATAGATTTAAGGGACTGGATCTGATAGACAGAATGCCTGATGAACTACGGACGGAGGTTCGTGACAATGTACAGAAGAGAGGGATCAAGACCACTCCCAAGAAAAGGAAATAAAAAAAAGCAACATGGATGTCTGAAAAGGCCCTATAAATAGCTGTGGAAAGAAGAGAAGTAAAAGCAAAGGAGAAAAGGAAAGATATACCCATTTGAATGCAGAGTTGCAAAGAATAGCAAGGAGAGATAAGAAAACCTTACTCAGTGATCAGTGCAAAGAAATAGAGGAAAAAAATAGAATGGGAAAGACTAGAGATCACTTCAAGAAAATTAGAGATACCAAGGGAACATTTCATCCAAAGATGGGTTCAAGAAAGGACAGAAATGGTATGGACTTAACAGAAGCAGAAGATATTAAAAAAGAGGTGGCAAGAATGCACAGAAGAACTGTACAAAAAAGATCTTCACAACCCAGATAAACACGACGGTGTGATCACTCACCTAGAGCCAGACATCCTGGAATGTGAAGTCAAGTGGGCCTTAGGAAGTGTCACTACGAACAAAGTTAGTGGAGGTGATGGAATTCCAGTTGAGCTATTTCAAATCCTGAAAGATGATGCTGTGCAAGTGCTGCACTCAAACTGCTAGCAAATTTGGAAAACTCAGCAGTGGCCACAGGACTAAAAAAGGTCAGTTTTCATTCCAATCCCAAAGAAAGGCAATGCCAGAGTATGCTCAAACTGTCGCACAACTGCACTCATCTCACACATTAGTAAAGTAAAGCTCAAGGTTCTCCAAGTCAGGCTTTAGCAATATGTGAACTGTGAAATTCCAGACGTTCAAGCTGGTTTTAGAAAAGGCAGAGGAACTAGAGATCAAATTGCCAACATCGGCTGGATCATCGGAAAAGCAAGAGAATTCCAGAAAAGCATCTATTTCTGTTTTATTGACTATGCCAAAGGCTTTGACTGTGTGGATCACAATAAACTGTGGAAAATTCTGAAAGAGATGGGAATATCAGGTCATCTGAACTGCCTCTTGAGAAATCTGCATGCCGATCAGGAAGCAACAATTAGAACTGTACATGGAACGACAAACTGGTTCCAAATCGGGAAAGGAGTACGTCAAGGCTGTATATTGTCACCCTGCTTATTTAACTTATATGCAGAGTACATCATGAGAAATGCTGGGCTGGAAGAAGCACAAGCTGAAATCAAGATTGACGGAAGAAATATTAATAACCTCAGATATGAAGATGATACCACCCTTATGGCAGAAAGGGAAGAACTAAAGAGCCTCTTGATGAAAGTGAAAGAGGAGAGTGAAAAAGTTGGCTTAAAGCTCAACATTCAGAAAAGTAAGATCATGGCATCCGGTCCCATCACTTCATGGCAAATAGATGGGGAAACAGTGAAAACAGTGGCTGACTTTATTTTGGGGGACTCCAAAATCAATACAGATGGTGACTGCAGTCATGAAATTAAAAGACACTTACTCTTTGGAAGGAAATTTATGACCAACATAGACAGCATATTAAAAAGCAGAGACATTACTTTGCCAACAAAGGTCCGTCTAGTCAAGGCTATGGTTTTTCCAGTAGTCATGCATGGATGTGAGAGTTGGATTATAATGAAAGCTGAGGGCTGAAGAATTGATGCTTTTGAGCTGTGGTGTTGGAGAAGACTCTTGAGAGTCCCTTGGATTGCAAGGAGATCCAACCAGTCCATCCTAAAGGAGATCAGTCTTGAATATTCATTTGAAGGACTGATGCTGAAGCTGAAACTCCAATACTTTGGCCACCTGATGGGAAGAGCTAATTCATTTGAAAAGACCCTGATGTTGGGAAAGATTGAGAGCAGGAGGAGAAGGGGATGACAGAGGATGAGACTGTTGGAAAGCATCACCGACTCGATGGCCATGAGTTTGGGTAAACTCCAGGAGTTGTTAATGGACAGGGAGGCCTGGCATGCTGCAATCCATGAGGTTGCAAAGAGTCTGACACAACTGAGTGACTGAACTGAACTTATCAGGTTATCTGCAGATAGTTGTGTTCAACTCTGTGCAACCCCATGGATTATAGCCCTCCAGGCTCCTCTGTCCATGGAATTTTCCAGGTAAGAATACTCGAGTGGTTTGCCATTTTTTCCTCCAAGGGATCTTCTTGACCTAAGGATCGAGCATTCCCTGAGTTGGTAGGTGGATTCTTCACCACTGTGCCACGTGTGAAGTGGTGCAGTGTTAAAATTGGAAGAAAGTAAATGTGCATCCTCACGAATAAAGATTCAGTAAATTGGTGTAAGCCCACCCCTTGGTGGTTCAGGGGTAAAGAACCCACCTGCCAGGAGGCATGAGTCAAGTGCTCGGGCCTGGTGGGCTGGGAAGACCCAGAGGAATTGGGTGGAGAGGGAGGTGGGATGGGGGACCGGGATGGGGAATACGTGTAACTCTACGGCTGATTCATATCAATGTATGACAAAACCCACTGAAAAATTAAAAATTAAAAATTAAAAAAAAAAGAACCCACCTGCCAATGCAGAAAACTTGGGTTCCATCCCTAATTCTGGAAGATTCCCTGGAGTAGGAAATGGCAACCCACTCCAGTATTCTTGCCTGGGAAATCCCATGGACAGGATTCTGGTGAGCTACAATCCATAGGGTTGTGAGGTAGAACACAACTGAGCAACTTAACAACAAAACAATAAAAGAAATCCGAGCAAGTTGAGAATCTGTGTGAGGATATGATACATTCCTATTCTTAAGAGTATGTTCCCACCAGGTGATTATGGGTATTACTTTTGACGTTTTAAAATTTTGACTGTTTGGATCTTAGCTGCAAGCATGCAAGATCTTCATTGATGCATATGGGCTCTTATTTAAAAGCTGCGGCATGTGGCATCCAGTTGGCTCACCAGGAATTGAACCTGAGCCCCCTGCATTTGGAGTGTGGAGTCTTAACCACTGGACCACCAGGGAAGTCCCTGACATAATTATTTTTTTTTATTTAGGAAAATAATAGTCTGCACTATTAGATTACTGGGCTTCCCAGGTGGCACAATGGTAATGACTCCGCCTGCTAATGCAGGAGATGAAAGAGGTGCAGGTTCTGTCCCTGGGTGGAGAAGATCCCTTGGGGAAGGAAATGGCAACCCACTCCAGTATTCATGCCTGGAAAATTCCATGGACAGAGGAGCCTGATGGGCTACAGTCTATGGGGTCGCAAAGAGTCGAACATGACTGAGTGGCTGAGCATGCACACATTGTTAGATTAATAAATAATATTTCCTAGTCTTGTTCCTTTAAAAGATTGGAAATTGATTATGAATTTGATGAAAAGTCTATACCACTGTCGAGGACATGTATGGGTTTTTTAACCCAGTGTCCATTTTCCTTCTCTTGGTACTGGTATGTTGTCATTTCTGGAAAATTGCCTTTCCTTTTCTCTAGGCCATTGTGATTGTGATAGAGTTGACTTCACATTTGATTCCAGGGGTGGGCACGTGGCTCAGGCCTGGCCATTGGGGGACCGCTTTCCTCCTGCTGTGGTGATATCATCCAACCAGCGACACTTTGGTTCTCCAGGAGAGGCAGGCTGGCAAAGGACAGAGGGGGAGTTGGAGTAAGAAGGCAAATCACAGGGAACAAAATGCTGGATCCAACCATGCCTGAAGACAGAAACTACCTCTGTACCTTGTAGTCACACAGACCCAGAAATTCTCCCTTTGGCTTATAAACCAGTGTGTTTTCTTCCACTTATTTTTCACTTGCAATAGCAAGTCTTGACTATTAGTAAATTGAGGGATCATCATTTTCTTTCTCTCTTAACTAATGTGGTGTGAAGACTTGACCCTTCTTTACTACTTCAAGGGAGAAACAGGCCTATTTTCTTGTTAAGGGGTTAGCTGCTTGCTTATCAACTCATATCATGATTGAAAATGAGACAAAAAGTCAAAGGAGAAGAGGGACACTGCAAGGGGCAGCTGGAGGAAGGGGACAAGAAGGAAGACCACCCCTTTCCAGACAGGGCACCCAGAATTGACCCCAAAGTGGACCATATAATGGATACAGCAAAGCCTGTGCCATCTACAGTACTTTTAAGAGCTGTATAATATTCCTCAGAATGTGTAATCCACAGTTAGTTTTACCAATCGCTTGTAACTAGGCCTTCAGTTTGTGTGCAATTTTTCAGTATTATAAACAATGCTGAGATGGACATTCTGGTACATTTGTTTTTGTGTAACATATTATGTGAGCAAGGAAATGGCAAACCACACCAGTTTTCTTGCCTGAGAAATCCCATGGACAGAGGAGCCTGGTGGTCTACAGTCTGTGGAGCTGCAAGAGTCAGACATGGCTGAGTGACCAAACCACTACCACCAACACATTATGTACAATAATTCTGATTTAAGAAGGAGGATTGTTGGGTCAAAAAGTAATCTCTTTTTAAAATGCTTTATACATATTACCAAATATGTTTTATACATATTCCCATGCCCTCCAAAAAGTTGCATTGATTTGACTCCAACCAATTGGGTATGAAAGTGTCCATTTTTGTACCACTTACCCTGAATTTTTCAGCTTGATGTTTAGTCACTAAACTATGCCCAACTCTTTTGCAACCTTATGGACTGTAGCCCACCAGGCTCCTCTGTCTATGTCCGTGGGGTTTTCCAGGCAAGAATAATGGAGTGGGTTGCCATTTCCTTCTTCAAGGGGATCTTCCCGAACCATGGATCGAACTCACATCTACTGCTTGGCAGGAAGATTCTTTATTTTACCACTGAGCCACCTGGGAAGACCATTTGTCAGCTTAGCATGGCATAATAAAATAATAATAAAATACCACAGAGTGGGTGGTTTAAGGGCTTTCCTGGTAGTTCAGCTTGTAAAGAATCCACTGGCAATGCAGAAGACCCCAGTTCCATTCCTGGGTTGGGAAGATCTCCTGGAGAAGGGATAGGCTACCCACTCCAGTATTCTTGGGCTTCCCTGGTGGCTCAGAAGGTAAAGAATCCACCAGCAATGCAGGAGACCTGGGTTCAATCCCTGGGTTGGAGAGATCCCCTGAAGGAGGGAATGGGAACACACTCCAATATTGCCTGGAGAATACCTATGGACAGAGAAACCTGGCAGGCTATAGTCCATGGGGTCACAAAGAGTCAGAGAGGATTGTGCAAATAACCACAGCATATTAGGAACAATGTTGTGAATAAATTTGCCAATTTAGATGAAAATAACAAATTCCTTGAATGACACAAATTGCCAAAACTAACTCAAGAAGAAAGTGGGAAACCTAAATATCCCTAAATCTATGAAAGATATGGAACAAAAAACTCCAGGCCCATGTGACTTAACTAGTGAATGCTATGAAATATTTAAAGGAGAAATATCACCAATCCTATACAAATTCTGTCAGAAAGGAGAGGAGAGGAAACACTTCCCAAACCATTTTATGAGGCCAGTCTTATAAAATACCAAAACCATATGAAGACATTGCAAGAAAAGAAAACCATAGGCCAATATCCTTCATTAAGTTAAGCACAAAAAATGAAATGTTAGAAAATTTAATCCAGTAATATATAAAGCGTTATGACTAAATGAGATCTATCCCAACAATGAAAGACTGGTTATGCATTAAAAAAAAATCAACCAGTGTTATCCATCATATTAAGAAAACACAGGAGAAAAACCATATGATCATTTCGATAGATGCCGAAAAAGCATTTGACAATGTTCAACAACCACTATGATAAAAACTGTCGGAAAACTAGGACTACAAACAGACTTTATTAATCTGATCAAGGTAATCTACAAAACTCCTATAGCTAACATGATAATGCAGGAAAATCTAATCCCTCCACTCAGGGTGGGGAAAGCTTCTGGCCTGGGATTTGGAGGGCCACCGAGAGGCCTATCCAGTCAGGGGGTGGGGATCAAGGGGCCGGATTGAAGTACCTGCCCCCTTCTCGCGCAGTGGCCCTGATCCAGTCACCTCCTGTGGCACCAGAGGTTCCCTGGAATATGCACCCCATGCCCATGCAGTGCTGCACCAGCCCCATCGTCACCCCCGGCTGTACCTTGCTTGTTGACTTGACCCTCTCCCAGGCACAGAAATAGACCAGCACCCAGCAGGCCAGCAGACACAGGGTCACCTCCCAGTTCAAGGTCCCTGGCACCTCCAGCTGCAAGACTTTGTTCCAGGGAAGGGAAAGCCCATGAGAGTTGTGTAAGCAGAGGGCCAAGAGAATGGGGATGTCTTGGGGTACATTGCCCTTCCCACAGCCCTTTAATCCAGCCAGTACTACCGCAGCTTCTGGGCAGCCTGGTGTTAAGTCTCCAGCCTGGAGTCCCTGCAGTCTGTATGCCTGGAGCCCCCAGAGGCCCAGCCCCATGCCATCCCCAGTGAGTCCAACAGAAGTCCAGCTTCCCTCCCCAGGCAGGCAGGCACAGCCCTCTCCGCATCCCTAGTCTCAGGACACCAGAGCCGGACCGCCCCACTCCCATGTGCAAGCACACACACACAGAGACGCCCATGTGCATTCATCTGACCCGTGCTCTCTCTTTCACGCACACACACGCCCATGTGCATGCACCGGACCACACGCTCCCTATGGCATTCACATACATGCCCAGGTGCAAGCACCTGAGCATGTGCTCACTCTGCCTCTCTCACACACATGCAAACATGCCTATGTGCATGCACCTGTGCACACACTCTCTCTCTCAAACACACACACATGCACACACCTACATACATGCAGCTGTGCAGGCACTCTCACACACACACATCCATGAGCAGACACCTGTGCACAGGCACTCTCTCTTGGCACACACACAGACACGCATGCTCACACGCCCATGTGCATGCACCTGACCACATGCTCTCTCCTGCCCACACATACATGCCCATGTGCAAACACCTCCACAGACACATGCACACACCTATGTGGATGAATCTGTGCACGTGCTCTCTCTCACAAACACGTACCCATGCACACGACCATGTGCATGCACCTGCCCATGCGCTCATGCACACAGATGCACTTACACGCACGTGACCTACATGTGAGACACCAGAGGGACAGACTGGCCCTGACCCAGGGGTGCCCGACTCCCTTCTGGAAGTCAAAGACAAGGACTTGCGCCCAGCTAGATGGTTACCTGTGAGCGATGCCAGGTTGGCAGTAGTGCAGTCTGGGAGGTGTACACGGACCCGGGCTCAGCTGGGGTTTGCAGGCTTGGACTGGAAAACACTCACGTGCCCTGAGGAGTGGGGCGGGATCTGTTTGAGCATGCGCACTGAGTAGCTGCCCCCACACTAAAGGGTGGAGCGCCACCCAGAGGCTTCAGGGCTGAGTGGTTTACCAGCTTTCCGGCCCGAGGCAGGGCTGACTTAGAGGGCCTGGAACACGTGGATGTGGGTCTGCGCATGAGCACTGGGGCTACTTGGTGCGTGAACGCATGAGGCTTCAGTAGGGCCATTGTCAGTGGGAACCAATCGTGAGGCAGGACCAGGGTGCCTTTGCACGGGCACTCTGCTGATGCTGAGCTGCAAATTTCACTACAGGGATAGTATCTGTAGGGACTGTTCAGTCTCTCCCGCCGTGGAGGGAGGGAGAGAGTGGTTCAAGATAGAGTCTGAGGCACACAGTGGAGGAGTCATGAGGGCAGCCGATGAAGATGCAGGTGCCATGGCCTTTGCAGTGGGCACAGAACATGGTGGTCACAGAGTGCCAGGTGGTGCTGGTGGCCGGGATGGCTGTCGTGACCCAGCTGGCCCTGGTGATGCCGTCAGTCCTGGAGTCCCTGGCGGCCCCAGTGACCTAGCTGATCCCAGAGGCCCCAGCACTGCAGGAGAGTCAAGTGGCACAGCCAGTGCCATTCCGCAGATCCCAGGGGCACCCCAAGCACCAGGGCCTGTTGGAGACGCTGCACCCAGAGCCGGAGTTCTGAGTAACCAAGCCCTCCAGTCGTATCCTATTCCAGGAGCCCCGGTGGGCTGGGCAGCCTGGGGAGTCGAGGTGCAGGCTAGGGGTGGTTTAGGGGGTTGCAGGTGGTCGGGACTAAACTGTAGGAGGAGGGTACTCTGGAGGGGCTGCAGGGTATGGGTCAGGGGTGGTCTGGCTGTCAGGGGAAGGTAGTGAAGAAAAGCAACCTGAAGGGAACCAGAGGGTTGGGTGGTGATATCCAGGGTGTCCAGCAGCAGCCTTGTGGGAGAAGGCGGGTCTCCGTGAGCAGGGAGCCTGATGTACAGGAAAAATGACTAGTGAGGATGATGGTGAGGAAAAGCAACCTGAAGGGATCTAGAGGGTCAGAGTGGTGATATCCAGGGTGTCCTCAGGGTATAAGCTGGGAGGTCCGGACAGCCTAGGTGGCAGTCTTGTAGAAGAAGGCAGGTCTCAGTGTGCAGGGAGCCTGACAGACAGGCAAAATGAGTGATGTGGATGGTGCCTTAACCATATGTCCACCAGCAGCCTCACCATGCCTTTCTCATTGCTCGCACAAGTGGAAATCCCTGGCCTCTCCCTGTCTTGAAGTACTCCACTGCGAGGGCAGATTCGGAAGTAGCTCAATGTTAATGGACACTTGCTGGTTCTGTCAGTTCTAAAGGGGGCCAGGGCCGGGGCAGGGGAGGGGTGGTGGGTGGTGACCAGTCTCAGCCCAGGAAGAGCCATAATGGAGGGTTAAGCCTAGAGGAGAAGTGTGGTGCTCTGGGTTTGTCAGTATGTGGGAACAGAGGGAGGACATGCTCCTCTTCCTCTGTCTCGGTGGGAATTTGAATTTCGTTTTCCCTCCCTTTTAGCCAATTGACTACTGAAGACTCTGGCTTGCTCCAGACGTCCATTGCCTTTTGTCTGGAGCAGCTTTCCCTGGTGATCCGGATCTTGCAGCACTTTGTGCTCCCCCTTTTTGCTAAGTCTCAGTACAGAAGAGGGGCTTAAACCCAGCCTATCTGCCCTAACTTCAAGTGATCTTCCCCAGGGCATTGCTTTCTGCGGTAGTTTGATCAGGCTTCATGTTATGCCTGTGGTGTTGCTTGGGGGCTCAGGGTCCACGTAGCTTGTTTGGGGATTGTTAACTGCAGAAAATAAAACTGAGCTACTGTGCTGTCTCTGACTTTAATTTTACCTTCTGCACTCCCTCATACTGCATTTGTCTTCTGGTTGGAGGGGAGGTGCTGAGATCCATATATTCAAGGAGTACAACATAAGTGAAGACAAAGTAAGAAGTGGGAGAATAAGAAAGTTGTGTACTGACATTCAGTATTGATTTTGGAATATTTTCTCAGATGTATAGTTATATTTATATATAAACTACCAGAATGTTGTTGTTGTTTAGTCTCTTAAGTTGTGTCCAGTCGACTCTTTGTGACCACATGGACTGTATCACACTGGGCTCTGTGTCCCCGCTGTCTCCTGGAATTTGCTCATATTCATGTCCATTGAGTCAGTGGTGCTATCTAACCATCTCATCTTCTGTGGTCCACTTATCCTTTTGCCTTCAACCTTTTCCAGCATCAAGGTCTTTTCCAGTGAGTCAGCTTTTGGCATCTGCTGGCCAAAATGTTGATGCTTCGGCTTCAGCATTAGTCCTTCCAATGAATATTCAGAACTGATTTCCTTTAGAATGGACTGATTTGATCTCCTTGCAGTCCAAGGCACTCTCAAGAGTATCCTTGTATTCTGACTAAACTCACTAATAATTAATTGTAATAGCTCTTTTGTAGATCCCATTGAACTTCCTACTTAGACAATCATTTTGTCTATAAATAAATGCACATTTATTTCTTCCTTTCCAATTGATGCATTTTAACTGATTTCTATTAAAATGAAATCTCCAACACTTTGGCCACCTGATAGGAAGAGCCAACTCATTGGCAAAGACCCTGATGCTGGGGAAGATTGAAGGCAGGAGGATAAGGGAAGGACAGAGTATGAGATGGTTGGATGGCATCACAACTCACTGGAAATGAGTTTGAGCAAGTCCCAGGACATGGTGTAGGATGGGGAAGCCTGGCCTGCTGTAGTCCATGGGTTGCAAATAGACACGACTGAGCAACTAAGCAACAACACACTGATTTCTGTCATAATGTATTGGATTTTCCTGCTTCTTTGCCTCCTGGTAATATTAGATTGGATGTGAAGCATTATCAAATTTCACTTGGATGCTTGATATTTTTCTATTCCTAAACTTATTCTTGGGCTTTATGCTGGAATCCTGTTAAGTTGCTTGGAATCAGTTTGATCCTTTTGGGCCTTACATTTTAAGATTGTCTCTACAGGACCAGTGGAGATCTTAGTGTAGGATGAACTTAATTAACTGAAATCTTCAATGTCCAAGAAGGCTATAGCTGGAAACAGGGACTCTTTAAAAGTTTCATTTATGAAAATTCTTAATTTTTGGCTGTGCTGCATCTTGTTAACTGTGTGCATGTTTTCTCTATTTGCAGGCAGCGTCGGCTACTCTAATTGCTGTTCTCAGGCTTCTCATTGCAGAGGCTTCTCTTGTAGAGGAGCACAGACTCTAGATAGTGGTGAACTCAGTTGTTTTGGCACATGAGCTTAGTTGCCCTGGGCACGTGAGATCTTCCTAGCCCAGGGATTGAACCCATGTGCCCTGGACTGGCAGGCAGACTCTTTACCACTGGACCACCAGGAAAGCCAAAACAAGGATCCTTATACAGTATCAGAGTGGTAGTAAAATCTATCTGGTCATTTGATTGGCACTTTCTATTAAATTTTAAGGTGTACATATCCATTGACCCACTATTGGGATCTATCATAGGAAAATTCTTTTATCTGTGCTCAAGGCAGAATCAACCACAGTATTATTTAATGCATTATTTGTCATTGTGAAAAATTAGTAGAATGTAAATGCAGGGGAAAATATTGAGTAAAAATCATGGTAAGTCGATCCTGCTGGAATAACATATGGCAATCAGAAAGCAAACCAGATAGCTGTGAACTGATATGGAAAGAGATGAAAGCAAATTGCAAATTCTGGGTCTGGCATATTCCTGTCTTTCGGTACATTCTGACCATATGAACATGTGGGGCAATGCAGAGTATAACCACCCAGAATAAGCCCCCCTCAACTGTCTATGTCATCACTGGACATTAAGGGAAAACATTGTAGTATTTAGATTTCCGTGTTGATTAAATATCTTCATGAAGAATCATGACTTTTGAAATGATTTTGCTTTGGAAAATAATGGTCTGCTCCATTTCCCTGTTGAAAAAACGCACCTCCTTAGAAACTTTAATTCAGCAAAGGTCTGTGAGGGAGCACTGGGAAGATGACACCCCCAAGAAGTGGAGACCCCCAGAGTCAGGGAACAGAAGCTGAAGGGAGGGTTAGTAGCAAGGCCCATGCTTGCATTAATGAAGAATCTTTCCTATCTCGCTTAAAGAAAAAAAAACAGAAATTGGTTTTGAATTTGATCAAAAGTGTATTGCACCACCGAGGACATCTATGGGTTTTGTCACCCAGCGTCCATTTTCCTTCTCTTGGTCCTGGTATCCTCCTGTCACCCTGGGAAATCACCCCTTTCTTTTCTCTCACCTATTATGACTATGATAGAGTTGACTTCATCTCCAATTCCAGGAGTGGACATGTGGCTCAGGCCTGGCCAATCAGAGCACTGCTTTCCTCCAGCTGTGTTGATATTATCCAACCAGTGACAGTTTGGGAGCTGTAGAGGAGGCAGGCTGCCAAGGGACAGAGGGGGAGCTGGAGAGAGAAGGCAGATCTCAGGGAACCAGATGCTGGATCCAGCATTGCCTGAAGACAGAAACTACCTCTGTACCTTGTAGTTACACAGACCCAGAAATTCTCCCTTTGGCTTAAACCAAGGTGGGGTTTTTTTGTTGTTGTTGTTGATTTGTTCCGTTTTTCACTTGCAATAGCAAAGTATTCACTATTATTGAATTGAGGTACCACAGTTTTGTGTATTACTTAATTTTCTTGCTAAGGGACTGGCTCTTAGCCAGGAAACCACCAACCATATGGTAGAAAAGGAGAAAAATGAGAGTTTCTGTAGGTAAATCGCCAAAAAGTGAGAGGAGCTCCAACGGGCAGCTGAAGGAAAGTGCAAAAGCTAAAGAAAGGGCACTGGGGACTGCCCTTTCTATACAATGCTCCCCAAACTGGCCCAGAATGGTGAAGTCAGTTCACCAGCGGGATGCGATTGTTGTCTGATTCTTCCTCCTTCAGGCAGTAAACTTGGAATCATTCAGCTACTTTGACCCCATACATGGACTGCTGAAACTGCTAGGTTGCTTTAGAACCTGTCCGGTCCTGTAATTATTCAGTTCCAAACCTTCCAACGGGCTCCCTCTCAGTCAGGGTTGAAGCCACAGCCTTTCAGTGGCCTGAAAAGTCCTACATGGTCCAGCCTGCATCTTCTCTGCCTCCATAACTTCACTTTCCCGTACCCCTTTGCCTAGTTGGATTCAGACACACAGGGCTCCTTGCCCTTTATGAAATATTAGGGTACATTTACGAAAATTTGTCACACATCATCATGGGGGAAATTGGAGAAGACCTAAAAATGCAGAGATGTATCACATTCATGTTCTTCAATCATGTCTGACGAGAAGAATTGACATTGTTCAGGCCTCAGTTTCCCCCAAACTCATCTATAGAGTCCATCAAAATGCCAGCAAATATTTTTGTAGAAATTGATGAGTTGATTTCTTAAACAATTATTTTAGTTCTTTATTTCTCTGCATTGAGTCTTACTTGGGGGATGTGGAAACTTCATTGTGTCATGCGAGATCTCTTGTTGAAATGCACAGACACTCCAGTCGAGATGCTGTCTCAGTAGTTGCTCCACTGCATGTAGGATCTTAGTTCTCCGACCAGAGATCGAAGCATTGTCCCCCACATTGCAAGCAGATTGTTTTTTAAAAGATTCATTTGTTTATTTGTTTTTGCAATTTTGTTTGGGCTGGGTCTTTGTTACCGTACACATGGGGCTTTTCTAGTTGTGGTGAGTGGGGGCTATGCTCTAGTTGCAGCAGATAAGCTTCTCATTGCGATGACTTCTCTTGTTGCAGAGCACAGGCTCTAGGCGCTCCAGCTTCAGTAATTGCAGCTGGCAGGCTCTAGAGCACAGGCTCAGCGGTTGTGTTGCTCAGGGTTAGTGGCCTTGTAGCTTTTGGGCTCTTCCCAGGGCAGGGATCGAACCCGTGTCTCCTGCATTGGCAGGTAATATCTCAACCAGTGGACAACCAGAGAAGTCCCTCATGAGCTGATACTGCAATTTATGTAAGATCAGAAGCCTGACGATAGCCCAAAGAATTGTGATTATGCACAAAGTGAAAAGATTAGCACAGCCTAATTTCATACTTACTCTACATGTCCAGTACTGGAGCTGTGGATCTATGGGACAGGACTGACAGTCCAGAAGCATTTCCAGACATATGTATGTTGTCAATGGATACTTGGCAGAGGAGTCTAGATAATTCAATGGAGGGGGGATAGTCTTCTGCTGAACAAATGGTTGTGGAATATCCATATGGGGAAAAACAAGCCTCCATTTCCTTGTGTACTTACCTTGCATCACTCACAAAGATTAAATTCAAATGCTCAGAGCTCTACATGCGAGATCTAAAAGTATAAAAAATCAAGGACTCAGATGAGAACTTTGGGACCTTTCAGTAGGCAAGTCTTTCACGTTTGAAGGTAATATCAATAAGCATGAAGAACAAAAAGAACAATATGAACCCAGACATCACCAATCAGAAATATCAGTCAGATTATATCACTCTATACTACTATTTTATATATATATATATATATATATATATATATATATATATATATATATCACTCTATACTACTATTATAACACTCTATACTAATAGAGTATCACTCTATACTCTATTGATAATCGTATGAGTTTCCTAGGGCTTCCATCATAAAGTACCACAAAGGAGATGTCTTCAGATAAGAGAAATTTATTCTCTCACAGTTCGGGAGGCCAGGAGTCTGAGACTGTGATGTTGGCAGGGCTGATTCCCTCTGATGGCGATAAGGGAGAGTCAGTTCCATGCCTCTCTCATAGCGTCTGCTGTGGCCTGCAGCGCCTGGCCTTCTCTGCCTTGTAGATGCTTCACTCCAACTCTTCTTCTATCTTCACATGGCCTCTGTGTGTGTGTATGTTCACATAGCTTTTTTATAAGCATACCAGTCATTTGATTGGGTCCACCATAACACAGTGTGACCTCATCTTAACTAATTATATCTGCAAAACCATATTTCCAAATCAAGTCACATCCACAGGCTCCAGGGGTTGGGATTTCAACATTTTTTCGGGGGGACACAATCCAACCCACAGCCACCCTCCACCACCTCCCACTTCACTCTGAGCACAAGCCCTCAGCATGTCTCCTGAGACCTCCACATCCAGTCCCTGTCAGCTCTCGGACCCTGTCCTGCTGCTCTCCTCTTCACCCACTCTGCTCCAGTCACACTGGTCTCCTCATGCTCCCAAACCTCCCTCAAGTCTTCACTCAGTCTCTGTTGCTTCACAAGGAAGCCAACTCTGACCACCTGGTTGAAAATGGAAAACCACTCCTCCAAGTGCTCCCTCTCCTTTTTCTTGCTGCACTTCCTACCAGAGTTCTCATCACCTTCCCATAGGTTACATAGTGTAGTTGATTTTTTTGTTTGTTTTCCTTTCACATTTTTAAAAAATTTTATGTCTTCTTCTTGAAGGATAATTGCTTCATAGAATTTAGTTGTTTGCTATCGAACCTCAATGTGAATCAGCCATAGATACACATATATCCCCTCCCTTTTAAACTTCTCTTCCATCTTCCTCCCCATCTCACCCTTCTAGGTTGATACAGAGCCCCTGTTTGAGTTTCCTGAGCCATACAGCAAATTCCCATTGGCTATCTATTTTACATATGGTAATGTAAGTTTCCATGTTACTCTTCCCATTCATCTCACCCGCTGCCCCCTTCTCCCCATGTCCATGAGTCTATTCTCTATGTCTGTTTCTCCACTGCTGTCCTGTAAGTAAACTCTTCAGTACCATTTTCCTAGATTCTGTATGTGTAAATATGTTAGAATATGATATTTCTCTTTCTCTTTCTGACTTACTTCACTCTGTATAATAGGTTCTAGGTTCATCCACCAAATTAGAACTGACTCAAAGGCATTCCTTTTAATGACTGAGTAATATTCCATTGTGTATATTTACCACAACTTCTTTATCCATTCATCTGTTGATGGATATCTAGGTTCCTTCTATGTTCTAGCTATTGTAAATGGTGCTGCAATGAACAATGGGGTACGTGTGTCTTTTTCAATTTGGTTTTCTTCAAGGTATATGCCTAGCAGTGGGATTGCTGGGTCATATGGTGGTTTTCTTCCTAGTTTTTTAAGGAATCTCCATACCGTCTTCCATAGCTGTATCAATTTACATTCCCACCAACAGTGCAAGAGCATTCCCTTTTCTCCACACCCTATCCACCATTTATTGTCTGTTGACTTTTTGATGATGGCCATTCTGACTGGTATGAGGTGATATCTCATTGTAGTGTTGATTTGCATTTCTCAGATAATGAGCAATGTTGAGCATCTTTTCATGTATTTGTTAGCCATCTATATGTCTTCTTTGGAGAAAGGTCTGTTAAAGTCTTTCCCCACTTTTTGATTGGGTTGTTTGCTTTTTTGGTATTGAGTTGTATAAGCACCTTGTATATTTGGGAAATTAATCCTTTGTTGGTGGTTTCATTTGCTATTATTTTCTCCCATTCTGAGGGTTGTCTTTTCACCTTGCTTAGTGTTTCCTTTGCTGTGCAAAAGCTTTTAAGATTAATCATGTCCCACTTGTTTACTTTGTTTTTAGTTCCATTACTCTAGGAGGTGGGTCATAGATGATCTTGCTTTGATATATGTCATCGAGTGTTCTGCCTATGTTTTCCTCTAAGAGTTTTATACTTTCTGGTCTTCCATTGTCTTGCAAGTGATTTCTGGTCTTGAATCCATTTTGAGTTTCTCTTTCTGTATGGTGTTAGGAGAAGTTATAATTTCATTCTTTTACATGTAGCTGTCGTTTATCCAGCAACATTTATTGGAGAGGCTGTCTTTGCCCCATTGTATATTCTTGCCTCCTTTGTCAAAAATAAGGTACTCATAGGTGCATGGGCTTATTTCTGGGCGTTTTATCCTGTTCCATTGGTCTATATTTCTGTTTTGGGGCCAGTACCATACTTTCTTGATGACTGTAGCTTTGTAGTATAATCTGAAATCAAGAAGGTTGATTCCTGCACCTCCACTCTTCTTTCTCAACACTGCTTTGGCTATTTGGGGTCTTTTGTGTTTCCATATGAATTTTGAAATTTTTTGTTCTAGTTCTTTGAAAAATGTCATTGATAATTTGATAAGAATCACATTGAATCTGTAGATTGTGTTTGGTAGTATAGTATAGCCATTTTCACAATATTTATTCTTCCTACCCAGGAACATGGAATATCTCTCCATGTTTATGTCATCTTTGATTTGTTTCATTAGTGTCTTAAAATGTTCTATGTACAGTTCTTTTTTTCTCCTTATGAAGTCTATCCCTAGATATTTAATTCTTTCTGTTGCAATGGTGAATGGGGTTGATTCCTTAATTTCTCTTTCTGATTATTCATTGTTAGCATATAGACATGCAAGTGGTTTCTGTGTATTGATTTTGTATCTTGTTACTTTGCTAAATACACTGATTAGCTCTGATACTATCTTTAGGGTTTTCTATGCACAGTATCATGTCATCAGCAAGCAGTGAGAGCTTTACTTCTTCTTTTCCAATCTGGATTCCTTTTATTTCTTTTTCTTCTCTGATTGCTGTATCTCAGACTTCCAGGACAATGTTGAATAATAGTGGTGAAAGTGGACACCCTTGTTTTGTTCCTGATCTTAGGGGGAATACTTTCAGTTTTTCACCACTGAGAATAACGTTTGCTGTAAGCTTATCATATATGGCCTTTACTATGCTGAGTTAGGTTCCTTCTATGCTCATTTTTTAAGAGTTTTAATCATAAATGGGTGCTGAATTTTGACAAGGCTTTTATTGTGCATCGATTGAGATTATCATATGGTTTTTATCTTTCAAATTGTTAATGTGGTGTACCATTTGATTGATTTGTGTGTACTGAAGTTTCCTTGCATCCCTGGAATAAACCTAACTTGATCATGGTGTATGAGCTTTTTGATGTGTCGCTGAATTCTATTTGCTAACATTTTGCTGAGGATTTTTGCATCTACATTCATTGGTGATATTGGCCTGCAGTTTTCTTTGTTTTGTGTTGTCTTAGTCTGGTTTTGGTTTCAGGGTGATGGTGGCCTCGTAGAAGTGTTCCTTCTTCTGAAATTGTTTGAGAGCATTTTAGAAAGATAGGCATTAGTTCTTCTCTAAACGTTTGATAGAATCCTCCTGTGAAGGCATCTGGTCCTGGGCTTTTGTTTTTTGTGAGATTTTGTATCACAGCTTCACTTTCAGTGATTGTAATTGGGTTGTTCATAGTTTCTATTTCTTCCTCGTTCAGTCTTGAAAGATTTTCTGTGAATCTGCCCATTTCTTCCAGGTTATCCTGACTCTTTGCAACCCCATGGACTGTAGCCTGCCAGGCTCCCCCATCCATGGAATTTTCTAGGTAAGAGTACTAGAGTTTCCATTTCCTTCTCCAGGGGATCTTCCCAACCCAGGGATTGAACCCAGGTCTCCCACATTGGAGGCAGATGCTTTACCATCTGAACCACCAGGCAAGCCTTATTGCCATTCATTTGTTCATAATATTCTCTTATAATCCTTTGTATTTCTCCATTGTCTGTTGTAACGTCACCTTTTTCATTTCTAATTTTGTTGATTTGATTCTTCTCTCTTTTTTTCTTGATGAGTTTGGCCAAAGGTTTGTCAATTGCTTTACCTTCTCAAAGAACCAACTTTTAGTTTTATTAATCTTTACCACTGTTTCTTTCATTTCTTTTTCATTTATTTCTGCTCAGATCTTTATGATTTCTTTCCTTCTACTAATTTTGGTTGTTTTCCCTTATTTTTTCAGTTGTTACAGGTATAAAGTTAGGTTGTCTATTCGATATTTTTCTTGTTTCTTGAGGTAGGATTGTATTGCTATAAACTTCCCTCTTTGAACTGCTTTTGCTGTATCTCGTAAGTTTTGAGTTGTCGTGTTTTCATTGTCATTTGTGTCTTGAATTTTTTTGATTTCCCTTTTGATTTCTTCAGTAACCTGTTGCTTATTTAGAAATGTATAGTATAATTTCCATGTGTTTGTGTTTCTTACAGTTTTTTTTTCTTATAGTTGGTATGTAGTCTCATAGTGTTGTGGTCAGAGAAGAGGCTTCATAGAATTTTAACTTTCTTAAATTTACTGAGGTTTGATTTGTGACCCAAGATGTGGTCTATCCTGGAGAATGTTCCAAGTGCACTTGAGGAGAAGTTTATTCTCCTGCATTTGGATGGAATGTCCCAGAGATATAAATGAGGTTCATCTCATCTAATGTATGATTTATGACTTGTGTTTCCTTATTAATTTTCTGTTTGATAATCTGTGCATTGGTGTGAGTGAGGTGTTAAAGTATCTTACTATTATTGTGTTACTGTCAATTTATCCTTTTATGTCTGTTAGTGTTTGTCTTAGGTATTGAGGTGCTCCTATGTTGGGTGCATAGATATTTACAATTGCTATGTCTTCGTCTTGGATTGATCCCTTGAACATTATGTAGTGTCCTTCCTTGTCTCTTGCAATTTTCTTCATTGTAAGGTCTATTTTGTCTGATATGAGGATTGCTACTCTAGCTTTATTTTGCTTCCCATTTGCATGGAATATATTTTTCCATCCTCTCACTTTAAGTCTATATGTGGCTTTAGGTCTGAAGTGGGTTTCTTGTAGACAGCATATATATGGGTCTTGTTTTTGTATCCATTCAGCCAGGCTGTGTCTTTTTGTTGGAGCATTTAATCCATTTACATTTAAAGTAATTATTGATATATATGTTCCTATTGCCATTTTCTTAACTGATTGGGGTTGATTTTGTAGATCTTTTTCCTTCTCTTGTATTTCTTGACTATATAAGTCCCTTTAGCTTTTGTTGTCAAGCTGGTTTGGTGATACTGAATTCTCTTCACTATTGCTTGTCTGAAAAGCTTTCGTTTTCGCCATCAATTTTGAATGAGATCCTTGCCAGGTACAGTAAATTTGGTTGTCGGTTTTTCCCTTTCAGAACTTTAAATATTTCCTGCCATTCCCTTCTGGCTTGCAAAGTTTCTGCTGAAAGATCAGCTGTTAAACGTATGGGGTTTCCCTTGTATGTTACTTGCTGCTTTTCCCTTGCTGCTTTTAATATTCTTTCTTTGTCTTTAGTCTTTCTTAGTTTGATTAGTATGTGTCTCAGTGTGTTTCTGCTTGGGTTTATCCTGTATGGGGCTCTTTGCGCCTCTTGGACTTGATTGACAATTTCCTTTTCCATGTTGGGGAAATTTTATAATCTTTTCAAAAATTTTCTCATACCCATTCTTTTTCTCTTCTTTTTCTGGGACCCCTCTAATTCAAATGTTGGTGCCTTTGATATTAGCCCAGAAGTCTCTGGGACTATCCTCAGTTCTTTTCATTCTTTTTACTTTATTCTGCTCTTCAGAAGTTATTTCCACCATTTTATCTTCCAGCTCACTGATTCGTTCTTTTGCTTTAGATATTCTGCTATTGATTCCTTCCAGAGTATTTTTAATTTCAGTAATTGTGTTGTTTGTCTCTGAATGTTTATTCTGTAGTTCTTCTAGGTCTTTGTTAATTGATTCTTGCACTTTCTCCGTGTTTTTTCAAGGTTATCGATCATGATTACTATTATTATTCTGAATTTTTTTTGAGGTAGTTTGTCTATTTCCTCTTCATTTATTTAGACTTCTGTGTTTCTAATTTGTTCCTTCATTGGTGTAGTATTTCTCTGCTTTGTCATTATTTTTTTGAACTTATTGTGTTTGAGGTCTCCTTTTCCCAGGCTTCAAGGGTGAATTCTTCCTTCCTTTTGGTTTCTGTCCTCCTAAGTTTGGTCCAGTGGTTTGTGTAAGATTCATATAGGGTGAGATTTCTGCACAATTTGTTTGTTTGTTTGTATGTTTATTCGTCTGATGGGCGAGGATGAGTGAGGTGGTAATCCTGTCTGCTTTGACTGGGTTTGTATTTTTGTTTTGTTTGTTGTTTCCAGGGTGCTACTGGTGATTTGGTGATGCCAGGACTTGTATTGAAGTGGTTTCCTTTCTGTGAGTTATTGCTATCTGATACTTCCTAGGGTTAGTTCTCTGGTAGTCTAGGGTCTTGGTGTCAGTGCTCCCACTCCAAAGGCTCTGGGCTTTATCTCAAATCAGGAATGAAAATTCACATGTGGTTTTTTATGGCATTGAATGAGATTAAAATAAATACCCCAAAAGGAGAAGCCAAAGATGAACCCCAGATAAATGTCAGTTACAAAATCAGGCAAGTAATACTTAAACTAATGGAATATACACATATACATATATACCCATAAGCGAAGTCAAAAGAGTCCAACAAAAATAAAGTACAGTAGATTGACCTGGCGAATAGAAGAAATCAAAATTATATCTACCAGTTAACAACAAAATTAACTAAAGCACAAACTGGAAAACAAAACTAAAGCAAGGTGCCAAGTGGTGAATAAAGCAATGAAAAAAAAAAACTAACAAATACATTGAAAGGAAAGGAAAGAAAGAAAGAATAGATATGCCAAGTAAAATATAAGTAGAGAAAGAAAATTTATATACATTGAATTTTAAAAGCAAGGGGAAAAGAAGAGTAAGAAAAACAAACAAAAGAATATATGTAAAAAATAGGCTTAAAAATTAAATTAAAAAAAGAGAAAAGAATAAAAAGGCAAACTCCACAGAACTGCAAAAGCCCAACATACATGCAGAGCTTATAACAACAATAAAAAGTGTGACTTAGTATACACATATACATATACACTCATAAAGAAAATCAAAACAGCGCAACAAAAATAAAGTACAACAAATTGACCCAATGAGCAAAGGGAACCAAAAATTATATCTACCAGTTAAAAATAAAACTAATTAAAGCACAAACTGGAAAACAAAACTAAAGCAAGGTGTCAGTTGGGGAATAAAGCAATGAAATGAAAGTAAAACTAACAAATTTGTTGAGAGGAAAGGAAAAAAAGTAAAGGAAAGAATAGATGTGCAAAGTTAAATAGAGGTACATAAAGAAGATTTATATACATTGAAGTTTAACTGCAAGGGGAAAAAACAATAGACAAAGCAAACAAAGGAATAAATGTAGAAAAACAGTAATAGGTTTAAAAAATTAAAATTAAAAGAAGAAGAAAAAAAAAGGAAAACCCAACTGAACTGTAAAATCTGAACATAGAGACAGAGGTTTATAACAATAAAAAATATGACTGAGGGGGAAAAAAACTCAAAAGCTTAATTAGATTCCATAGTGCCAATAAAATCAACAACTAAAACAGAGGGGGGAGAAAAAAAGGAAAACAAAAAGAAAAAAAAACCCTTAAGAATCCACAGAACAAGTGAAAAGATCCAACTGTCACATCCATACATGACTACTGGAAAAACCAAAGCTTTGACTAGACACACCTTTGTCGGCAAAGCAATGTCTCCACTTTTTAATATGCTGTTTAAGTTGGTCATAGCTTTGCTTCCAAGAAGCAAGTGTCTTTTCATTTCATAGCTGCAGTCACCATCTGCAGTTATTTTGGACGCCCCCCGCCCAAGAAGTCTGTCAATGTTTCCACTGTTTCCCCATCTATTTGCCATGAAGTGATGGGACTCAATGCCATAATTTTAGTTCTCTGAATATTGAGTTTTAAGCCAACCTTTTTCACTCTCCTTTTTCATTTTCTTCAAGAGGCTCTTTAGTTCTTCACTTTCTGCCATAAGGCTGGTATCACTTGCATATCTGAAGTTATTGATATTTCTCCCAGTGATCTTGATTCCAGCTTGTGCTCATCCAGCCTGGCATTTCTAATGATGTACTCTGCATATAATTTAAACAAGCAGGATGACAAAATACAACCTTGATGTACTCCTTTCCCAATTTGGAACCCATCAATTGTTCCATGTTCAGTTCCAATTGTTGCTTCTTAACCTGCATACAGATTTCTCAGGAGGCAGGTCATGTGGTCACTTCCCATCTATTGAAGAATTTTCCACAGTTTGTTGTGATGCACACAGTCAAAGGTTTTGGCATAGTGAATAAAGCAGAAGCAAATGTTTCTATGGAACTCTCTTGCTTTGTCAATGATCCAATGGATGTGGGCAATTTGATCTCTGGTTCCTCTGCCTTTTATAAATCCAGCTTGAACGTCTGGAAGTTCACAGTTCATGTACTGTTGAAGCCTGGTATTGGGAGCCACCAGGACATGCCCAGACCATGACAAGGTCACGGGACGAGAGAAGAGCCTGCAAGGCAGCTCTTCCCCTCAGGGTCGCCCTGGGGACCCAGTTTGTCCCCTTTCTCTTTCTGTCTTACTGTTATTGTGCTTTCTACTAAATCTTGGAAATGTAACATGTAGTAATCAGGCCTCCCCAGAATAGCCCAAGCTGAGGGTATGGCTATGGGCAGAAATAAGGGAAAGGCCACAGGCATAGCTTGGCTGCTTGCTTAGAAGATTATAATGTTCTAGATTAGAAAAGAGTAGAGGAATTTAGATTCAGAAGTAGATGTACTGCTTCAGTTTACTTGCTCCTTGGTTGAGAGGGTTTTCATTGTTGCTATTTGAGTGCTGCTATTTGTCCACTGTTTCCATTCCCTTAATAAACATAGAATATTACAGGTATTTTTGTAGAGTTAGGAAATGTGTTACATAGGATTTAAATAGAAGATTTTTATTAACCAGCCTCACTACGATTACCTCACTATTAATAGAGGTGTTTTGCTGCTTCATAGTTAATCATTGTAGACTGAGGTTTTGTGGTTTCGGGTAAAGAAAAATATCAAGGTTTTCACATGGTACTATTCTCAAAAATGTCAAACATGTTTTTCATAACCCTTCCCATGTATTGTTTTATTGTCCAAAGAATTCATACTATATCTGGAATCTATAGAACATTGTTTTTGTCAGAGTGAAAATGTTAGGCCATTGAGGCAAGAAGACTATGTACGGGACATTCAAGGAAAAAACCCTGTAATTGGGATTGTTCCAGATGAAGTCATTGGGAAAGACATGAGGGAAAATGTTGACGGAAGATTGAAACCAACATCTGATGTAACATGGGGTGATAGTAAGGGGAAGGCAAGAAAAACAATTCTATATAATCTGAGCTGTTAAAAAATAAACAGAGAGAGTTCTTGGATTGCAACCAGAGTCCATGCACTTCTTTTCGCCGATGCCACTCAGCCCTTGGGTATTACTGTAGACCCCGGCAGTCTGGTTTGGAGAATTTTTAGCATTACTTTGCTAGCATGTGAGAGGTGTGCAATTGTGTAGTAGTTTGAAGATTCTTTCACATTGTCTTTCTTTGGGATTGTATGAAAACTGACCTTTTCCAGTCCTGTGGCTACCGTTAACTTTTCCAAATTTGCTGGCATATTGAGTGCAGCACTTTCCCAGCATCATTTTTTAGGATTGGATATAGCTCAGCTGGAATTCCATGACCTCCACTAGTGTTTTTCTTAGTGATGCTTCCTAAGGGCCAGCTGACTTCACATTCCAGGATGTCTGGTTCTAGGTGAGTGATCACACCATCGTGATTATCTGGGTCATGAAGATCTTTTTTACATCCTTCTTCTGTGTATTCTTGCCACCTCTTCTTAATATCATCTGCTTCTCTTAGGTCCATACAATTTCTGTCCTTTATTTTCCCCATCTTTGCATATAATTTTACCTTGATTTCTCGAATTTTCTTGAAGAGATCTCTAGTCTTTCTCATTCTATTGTTTTCCTCTATTTTCTTAGCATTGATCACTGAGGAAGGCTTTCTTATATCTCCTTGCTATTCTTTGGAACCCTGTATTCAAATGAATGTATCTTTTCTTTCCTCCTTTGTCTTTAGCTTCTCTTTTCTCAGCTATTTGTAAAGCCTTCTCAGAAAACCATTTTGCCTTTTCGCATTTCTTTTTCTGGTGGGTGGTCTTGATGCCTGCCTCTTGTACAATGTCACTAATGTCCATAGTTCTACAGGCACTCATATATCAGATTTAATCCCTTGAATCAATTTGTCAATTCCACTGTATAATCGTGAGTGATTTGATTTAGGTCATACCTGAATGATCTTTTCCCTACTTTCTTCAACTGAAGTCTGAATTTGGCAATAAGGAGGTCATGATCTGAGCAACAGTCAGCTCACAGTCTTCTTTTTGCTGACTGTAGAGCACTTCTCCATCTTTGGCTGCAAAGAATGTAATCGGTCTGATTTCAGTATTGACCATCTGGTGATGTCCATGTGTAGTCTTCTTTTGTGTTGTTGGAAGAGGGTATCTGCAATGACCAGTGCTTTTTCTTGGCAACACTCTGTTAGCCTTTGCCATGCTTCATTTTGTTTTTCACAGCCAAATTTTCCTGTTACTCCAGGTATCTCTTCACTTCCTACTTTTGCATTCCAGATCCCTATCATGAAAAGGACATCTCATTTGGGTGTTAGTTCTAGAAGATCTTGTAGGTCTTCATAGAACCGTTTAACTTCAGCTTCTTCAGCATTACTGGTCGGGGCATGGTTATGCCATTACTGGTTATGGCCTTTTCTGAGTCTTCTTTCGAGCCTCTTGTAGCTGGTGATCAGAAGGCCTCTTTGGCCAGTCTTTCTCCGTAGCCCTGCCTGTTCAGGCACTTAGTGGGCACCCATGCCTGGGGTTCTTCTCTGTTGTTTGGCACATCAGGCACATGGAGGGTCCCCACTGGCTGGAGTCCTACTCTGTAGATCAGTGCATCAGGCACTTAAAGGGGCACGCTGGGTGGGGTCCTACTCTGTAGTTCAGTACATCAGGCATTTGATGGGCCAGCCTCTCTATTGTTCACCTGTTGATGCTGGCATGTGGGGAGAGAGAGGCTATGGTGATGGCTTCACCCCATTACCCATGACTGTGCAGTATCATCTTGCTTCCTTGGCTGCTCAACTTTCCTCCACGGGTATTTCCCTCCACAATCTCCTGCCTCACATCCCCTCGATTTGCCTCTCTGCAGTCAACAGCAGCCCTCACCCTGGGATTATTCCAAATTCCCTAAATTCCAGCTCTGAATGGCTATGCCTTCCAGGGAACCTGCATCCCAATCTGGGCTACCTATGGCGGCAGCAAGGACTGTCTGATCCTCATTCCATTTAGGCTGCAAAAGATCAGCTTTTTTACTCCCAGCCTTAGATGTTTCTCCCCTGACTCAGACAATTGACCGGATATGGGGATTGGTCCCATGCATCAGTTCCCCCACTCACTGAGACCAGTTCTAATCCTACTAACACTCCTGTTGTTCCCCCTAGTTTCTTTATCCTACCAAGTTTTGCATGGTTCTATATACTCTTTTCTGCTGGTCAGGTACTTCTGTTTGTTATCAGCTGGTGTTGGCTCTGTGTCTGAAAGTGTATTCCTGATGTATCCATGGAGAGAGATGTGCTCCATGTCCACCTACTCTTCCACCATCTTGTTCTCCCAAGTTTTTTCGTTTCTTGACAGTCTCTTCTGGCTAGACTGTAACCTCCATGGAGACCTGGAACGGTGTCCAACAAAAGATGTTCTTGAGTTATCAAATAACTAAACCTACTATAGAAAATATAAGAAAATATCCTTGTGAGCTAGGAGTGGGCAAGTACTTCCTAAACATTGTTTTAAACCCAAAACAGAATAAAATAAAAGAATATACTGATATTTTTCATATCCTGCTGATCATCAATTAGATAACTGCAATTCCAATTTGTAGAAATGGGCAAAGGGTATAAATAGGCTAATTATAGAAAAGGAAACCCCCAAAGGTAACAGGATATGGTAGGAGTGCAGAAGGGTGGCAGCCATTGCAGGGAGCAGCCTGGCATGACTGAATCCAGTGAAGCCTGCACATCCCTGAACCCCAGCATTTCTGGTCCTGGGAACTGTGACCAGTCCCCTCAGTGGGGGTGTATGAGGGTGTCCTCACAATGTCACCTGTGGAGGCGGGAGTCAGAGTCAGCTAGACATCCCACTGACTCTCCTTCTGATATAATGCCAGACCCTCAGGTGGGTCTGCTTAATTCATGAGTTTCCACTTGTGTATGGATGACAGCAGAAGTCAACACGCTAGACCCTTGCTCGGTACGTTCTTTGGACTTACATCCCATGTGTCTGACCAGGATGTCCACACATACTCTGTGAACCCATGTGAATCTGGTTCTGCCCTGACACAGTTTTTATCCAGGGATTATGGTGAACCCTATTAATATCTGCTAAACCAACAACTAAAACTGTAACAATGCCTGTTCACAGCTCCTGCTTTGCAGCACCCACAGGGGAACCTGGGACAGAGAGCTCATTTAGTCATCTGCAAGCACCTGCGCGGCTGTACTTCCCACTTGGCTTTTCTACAGGATCCCTAGTCCAACTCCACACTGGCCTTTAGTTAGAGAAGGTGGCCTGCTCTCTTCTCCTCGGGTTGATTTTATTTATTTTTGCCTGTGTTGGGTCTTCCTTGCTGCATACAAGCTTTCTCTAGTTGTAGGGAGTGGAGGCTACTCTCTAGTTATTATACACAGGCTTCTCATGACGGTCACTTCTCTTATCACAGAACATGGGCTCTAGAGCACATGCTCAGTAGTTGTGGGGCACGGGCTCAGGTGCTCCATGGCATGTTGGATCTTCCCCGACCAGGCATCAAAGCAATGTCCCTTGCATTGACACATGGATTCCTATCCACTGAACCCCTCAAGGAAGTCCTACTCATGTTTTTTTCTCACTCTGTCCTGAATTGTAACCACTTCTCTAACCTCTGCTTTCTCCTGAATTAGAAGTATATGTGTATATGTATGTGTGGGCTTAATCATATCTGACTCTTTGCAACCCATGGACTCTAGCCCACAAGGCTCCTCTCTTCACGGAATTTCCCAGGCAAGAATACTGGAGTGGGTTCCCATTTCCTTCTCCAGGGGGTGTTGCCCACCCAGGGACTGAAACTCTTTGTCTGTTGTGTCTCTTTCTTGGTCAGGAGGATTCTTAAACACTAGCGCCACCTGTCTTTCGAAAGCCCAAAAGAAAGTGTGGGGCTTTATAAATTGGACCACCTGAATCATTTCCTCTACAAGGAGTTCACAGACACCATCCACTCACACCTGCTGCCCGTCCTTTCCCACTCCTTTCAAACAGGTGCAGTTTAGCCTCTGCAGCCATTGGCACGTCCCCCTTGACATGTGTTTCAACCTAAATATCAGCTTTATTACTGATGAATCTGACCGTCAAGAACGTGGCCTGGGCAGTTTTTGTTGTTGTTCAGTCGCCCAGTCCTGTGTGATTCTTTGCAACCCCATGGATTGCAGTACACCAGGCCTCCCTGTCCCTCACCATCTCCTGGAGTTTGCCCAAGTTCATGTTCATTGGATCCCTGATGCCATCCAGCCATCTCATCCCCTGACGCCCTCTTCTCCTTCTGCCCTCAAACTTTCCCAATATCGGATTTTTCCAGTGAATCAACTGTTCCCATAGATGAACAAAATAATGGAGCTTCAGGTTCAGCATCTGTCCTTCCAATGAATATTCAGGGTTGATTTCCCTTAATATTGATTGCTTTGATCTTCTTGCTGTCCAAGGGACTTTCAGGAGTCCTCTCCAGCACCACAGTTCGAAGGCACAGATTCTTTGGGACTCTGACTTCTTTATGGTGCAGCTCTCACAACCATATGTGATCACTGGGAAGACCATAGCCTAGACTCTATGAACCTTTGTCACAGAGTGATATCTCTGCTTTTCAAGACCCTGTCGAGTTTTGTCATTGCTTTCCTGCCAAGGAGCGATCGTCTTGTAATTTCATGGCTGCAGTCACCATCCACAGTGTTTTGAAGCCCAAGAAGAGGAAATCTGTCACTACTTCCACCTTTTCCCTTTCTATTTGCTGTGCAGTAATGGGGCCAGATGCCATGGTCTTAGGTTTTTAAATATTTAGTCTTAAGCCAGCTCCTTCACTCTCCTCCTTCACCCTCATCAAGAGGCTCTTTAGTGCCTCTTTGCTTTCTGCCATTACAGTGGTATCATCTGTGTATCTGAGGTTGTTGATGTTTCTCCCACCTGTCTTGATCCTGGCTTGTAACTCATTCAGCCTGGCATTTCTCATGATGTGCTCAGCATATAGATTAAACAAATAGGGTGACAGAAGACAGCCCTGTCATCCTCCTTTCTCGATCTTGACCAATCAGTTTTTCCATACAGGGTTCTGTTTCTTTTTGACCTGCACACAGGATTCTCAGGAGACAGGTAGGATGGTCTGCTATTTCCATCTGTCTAACAGCTTCCACACTTTGTCATGATCCACACAGTCAAAGGCTTTAGCCTAGTCGAGAAAGCAGTGTGAAATGATTTTCTGAAATTCCCTTGATTTCTATATAAGCCAGTGAATGTTGGTTGGCAATTTGATGTCTAGTTCCTCTTCCTTTTCTAAACCCAGTTTGGACATCTGGAAGTTCTTGGTTTGCACAATGCTGAAGCCTAGCATGCAAGATTTTAAGCATGACCTTACTAGCATGGGAGATGAGTGCAATTGTCTGATGGTTAGCACAATCTTTGGTACTACCCTTCTTGGCAATTGGGATGAGGCTTGACCTTTTCCAGTCCTGTGATCTTCCAGATTTGCTGACATAATAAATGCAAATCCCTGACAGCATCCTCCTTCAGGGATTTGCAAAGTTCTGCTGGAATTTCATATAGATATGAAATTATCTATAATTTCACTATAGGTATGGAGTGGGCAGAGGGGGGACACTGGTGGGTCGTGTGGCTTGGCCCCTTGCCCTCGACTCCCACCTTAGTCTAGTAAGACCCTTCTATAGCATATGTTGGAGAAATCAAAGCTGCATTGTGGAACTAGCTTTAGGCCTTGAGAGTGGAAAGCCATCATTTGTGTCTCGGTGGTGTCTCTGTGGACACTTTGCAGGGTCCGTTCCACACCGTCTGCGCCAGCCCTGGAGGGGATCTTGTGTGCAGGCGCATTGGACCCAGCTGAGAGGAGCGTGGCTTTGTGAGCAAGTCGAGTCCCTCAAGTCCCACGGGGTCTCCATAGCAGCCCGGTGGAGGCTGGCAGGCTGGGCGGTAACCAATCCAGTGCAAGTAGGCACCCTGAGGGGTGTCTGCAAAAGCACACTTTTGGCGTCCTTGCGCAGAGGGGGAGGGACTTGGTGAGCGGCTCAGTCTCTCCGCCCCTTCTGTTGGCGTCTGATCGAGACGCACGGCCGCCATGCGAACCACGGTTATTTCCGCCGGTGGTGCACAGGGCCGAGATGACCAGCAGAGCTCCAGAACGCGTCCTTTCCAGAGGGGTTCAGGCAACGCTGAAGGTGAGGATCATCACCGGGCGCCAGAAGGCCAAGGTGGGCCTGGCAGAGGAAGAGCGATAATGGAAGCTGCTGCAGCTCCTCCGCGGGGTGAGCAGGCACCACATGCCCCAGGACCTGGTGGAGATGTAGCACCCTTGGCTGTAATGCCTAGACGTAGAGCGCTGGTGCTGTATCCTTTTCTTTAAAAAAAAAATATTTATTTTAATTGAAGGCTAATTACCTTACAATATTGTAGTGGTTTTTGCCATACATTGACATGAATCAGTCATGGGTGTACATGTGTTCCTCACCCTGAACCCCACTCCCAACTCCCTCCCCATCCCATCACTCAGGGTCATCCCAGTGCACCAGCCCTGAGCACCCTGTCTCATGCATCGAACCTGGACTGACAATCTATTTCACATATGAAAATATACATGTTTCAATGCTATTCTCTCAAGTCATCCCACCCTTGCCTTCTCCCACAGAGTCCAACAGTCTGTTCTTTACATCTGTGTCTCTTTTTCTGTCTCACATACAGAGTTATCATTACCATCTTTCTAAATTCCATATATATGTGTTAGTATACTGTATTGGTGTTTTTCTTTCTGGCTTACTTCACTGTGTATAATAGGCTCCAGTTTCATCCACCTCGTTACAACTGATTCAAATGCATCCTTTTAATAGCTGAGTAATATTCTATTGTGTATATGTACCACAGCTTTCTTATCCATTTGTCTGGCATTGGACATCTAGGTTGTTTCCATGTCCTGGCTATTGTAAACAGTGCTGTGATGAACATTGGGGTACACATGTCTCTTTCAATTCTGGTTTCCTCAGTGTATATGCCCAGCAGTGGGATTGCTGGGCGATATGGCAGTTCTATTTCCAGTTTTTTAAGGAATCTCCACGCTGTTCACCATAGTGGGTGTACTAGTTTGCAATCCCACCAACAGTGTAAGAGGGTTCCTTTTTCTCCACACCCTCTCCAGCATTTATTGTTTGTAGACTTTTGGATAGCAGCCACTCTGACTGGAGCGAGATGGTACCTCATTGTGGTTTTGATTTGCATTTCTCTGATAATGAGTGATGTTGAGCATTTTTCATGTGTTTGTTAGCCATCTGTATGTCTTCTTTAAAGAAATGTCTGTTTAGTTCTTTGGCCCATTTTTTTATTGGGTTGCTTATTTTTCTGGAATTGAGCTTCATGCTGCTGCTGCTGCTGCTAAGTTGCTTCAATCATGTCTGACTCTGTGCGACCCCATAGACAACAGCCCACCAGGCTCCCCCATCCCTGGGATTCTTCAGGCAAGAACACTGGAGTGGGTTGCCTTTTCCTTCTTCAATGCATGAAAGTGAAAAGTGAAAGTGAAGTCGCTTAGTCAAGTCACTCTTAGGGGCCCCATGGACTGCAGCCTACCAGGCTCCTCTGTCCATGGGATTTTCCAGCTGCTTGTATATTTTTGAAATTAGTTATTTGTCAATTGCTTCGTATGCTATTGTTTTCTCCCATTCTGAAGGCTGTCTTTTCACCTTGCTTGTAGTTTCCTTTGTTGTGCAAAAGCTTTTAAGTTTAATTAGGTCCCATTTGTTTATTTTTGCTTTTATTTCCATTACTCTGGAAGGTGGGTCATAGAGGATCCTGCTGTGATTTACGTCAGAGAGTGTTTTGCCTATGTTTTCAGAGAGTGTTTTGCCTATGTTTTCCTCTAGGAATTTTATAGTTTCTGGTCTTACATTTAGATCTTGAATCCATTTTGACTTTATTTTTGTGTATGGTGTTAGGAAGTGTTCTAGTTTCATTCTTTTACAAGTGGTTGACCAGTTTTCCCAGCACTACTTGTTAAAGAGATTGTCTTTTCTCCAGTATGTATTCTTGCCTACTTTGTCAAAGATAAGGTGTCCATAGGTGCATGGATTTATCTCTGGGCTTTCTAGCTTGTTCCATTGATCTATGTTTCTGTCTTTGTGCCAGTACCATACAGTCTTGATGACTGTAGCTTTGTAGTATAGTCTGAAGTCAGGCTTCTTTCTTAAGATTGCTTTGGCTATTTGAGGTTTTTTGTATTTTTGTACAAATCGTGAAATTATTTGTTCACATTCTCTGAAAAATACCTTTAGTAGCTTGATAGGGATTGCATTGAATCTATAGATTGCTTTGCATAGTATACTCATTTTCACTATATTTATTCTTCTGATCCATGAACATGGTGTATTTCTCGATTTGTGTCATCTTTGATTTCTTTCATCAATGGTTTATACTTTTCTATATATAGGTCTTTTGTTTCTTTCAGTAGATCTATTGCTAAGTATTTTATTCTTTTCATGGAGCCTCCCTGGGCAGGGTCAGTGGTATGGTGGTGGGAAACATGCCAGCAGCCTGAGGAAGGGATAGAAGGGAGCACAGGGGCGATCCAAGGCAGCAGGAGTGAGCGGCCTGGCAGGAAAGGAGGTTGTCAAGGCCTGAGGAGCCTGGAAGGTGGGGAAGACAGTCCAAAGGGTTTGGGAGGCAGCTCAGGGTGGTCTCAGGTTGTGGTCGGGAGCATGGGCATCCTGGGGTAAAAATGGGCCTCTGAGGTGTGAGGAAGCCCGAGATACCAGCAAATTAATGGATGGTGCCTTAACCGTGTCTTTCCCAGCACAGTCAGAGTGATTTTCCTATCCCCACTGGAGGCACACTTGACTCTCAGGTCTCTGCTCCGAGATGTCCAATGCCACCAAGGAATGATTCGGACGGAATATGCAGTGATTGGCTGTAACCTGATTGTGTCAGTTCCAGATGAGTTTGCCTTGAGGATTGGGGGGGTGGCGGGTGCTGTGGTCTGAGCTCCCTCTTAAGAGTGCTATGATGGAGATGCTGAGGGGCTTGGTATAAGAAGGGGGGGCTGGTACCCTGGACCTACAGGAACGATCTCCCCTTTAACCTGATTTTCCCCACTTTTAGTAGATGGACTACTGAAGACCTTGCTTTGATCCAAATTTCCATCAACCCATTCCTCGATCAGCTTTCCCTGGTGATTCAGAACATTTGGAGCCTTGGGGTCCCACCTTTCCTAGGCTGAGGAAAGCGGCTGAAGCCTAACCTTGTGTCCCTTACTCGGCAAGGCATAGGAGATTCAAACCTAAGAGCCATCACTACTTTGTTATTTGAGTGTAAGTTTTTGCCTTTACTGGCCTTTGGTATCTCTTGGTTCACTTGCTTTGTTTCCCTGCTTCTTAAGGAGTGGGATGCTTCAGTAGAAAATAAAACTAAGTCACTTTCTGTGTCTCAGTTTCTTTTCAGCTAATGCGCTACTGGATTAGAAAAAAACTTTTTATCTTTGTTCTCATGTTAGAAATTCAAATGAAATTCAGATGTTCCAGTAGGACAAGGTAATTGAAAACAATTTAGGAAAATTAAAATCGAGCCCTATGTTCAGCACTAAATACTGTCAACATTAAGAATATTTTCTACTTGTACTTGCACATTAAACTTATAACAGCATGTAATATTCAGTTCAGTCACTCAGTCGTGTCCAACTCTTTGGAACCCCATGGACTACAGCACAATAGGCCTCCCTGTCCATCACCACCTCCCTGAGCCTGCTCAAACTCATGTCCATTGAGTTGGTGATGCCATCCAACCATCTGATCCTCTGTCATCCCTTATTGCCACCTATCAAGTTTAGCATTAAAGATTTTCCTGATTGGCCTCCAACTAATAAAATAATATTTAAAAAAAAAAAAAAGATTTTCCTAAATTTTTTTCATTTAATATACTAACTTTTCCACTTTCTAAAAGCTCATCAAAAATGAGTTATTGAATAGATATAAATGCATCATAATTAATTATTGGGGACTTCTCAAGAAGTCCAGACTTTGCATTTCCAGTGCAAGGGCTGTAGAGTTCAATTCCTGGTAGTGGAACTAAGATCCATGTACCATGTGGCATGGCGAAAAAATTAAAATTGGGTCTTTAAAAATAAAAACAATAATAATGTAATTATTATACATTTAAGTTGTTTACAATTTTTCATTACTGTGGTTAATGATTCAGTGGAATTCATGTATATAATTCTTTCCATTAATGGTTCTTTCCTTAGAGTATTAATATATTCCAAAAGCCAGAAATATTCACAGATGTTTACTTCTCTATTTCTTTTTTAAGAGCCTTGATCACAGGGAATTCCCTGACGGTCCAGTGGTCAGGACTCCAGGCTTCCACTGCAGGAGGCATGGCTTTGGTCCCATGTCGGGTAACTAAGATCCTACAAGCCATGAGATGCAGCAAAACAAAACAAAAGACAGAGAGGAAACAGATTCTCTTTAAAAAAAAAAAAAAAAACACAAAAAAACTCTTGATCGCAATTTCTCTTCAGAAAATATACCTGCTACCAAATTTCTGGTTTCCCAACATCCTTGTCACAATAGACTTGGTTTCCTAATAAAATAATACACTTACTTTGCATGAGGAGAGAAAACACCTAGGCACACTAAAATAAGAATTTTGTGGCTAACTCTACTTAAGTCAGTGAAGAAAAATGTTGGGACAGTTAGTTAGGTGATTGGGCATGGGGAGTTAGTTGTCTCTTAATATATCTTTTATTCTGCAAACTTGCTAAATTCACTGATTTGTTCTTGTTAATATTTTGTAGATTCCATTTGATTTTCTGCATAAACAAGCATGTCTGCAGATAGTTTCACTTTCCCCTGCCAATCAAATTAATCTCAAAAACATACAAGCAGCTCTTGCAGCTCAATTCCAGAAAAATAAATGACCTAATCAAAAAATGGGCCAATCGAGATGTCTTTTATCAATTGATTTCTCTCCTCATAATGGTTTGAATATTTCTCATTCTTGGCATACTCTTTTCCTTGCGTGCTGGGTATATTTTTCCTTAGGTATATTCCACAACTTTTAAATATGTTTTAAAGCTTACTTACTGTTTACTTACTTAGAAACACTTTGATCCTGTTGAGTCTTGCCTTACGGGTTGATCAGTGGGAGTTTGAGACAAGAGCCTTCTGAGTACTGTATATGATGTCACCTGAATGAAGAGTTTCTGCTATGGCTCCAGCAGACTCTCTGCCCACGTGCAGGGTTCTCTCCTCCCTCTGCCGCCCTCTCTTCTCTGGTCCACTGCCTGCCAGCTCCAATAGCCTGTGCTCTGCAACCCCCCCTCAACACCCAGGGGGACAGCTGGACATGGCCTGGGCAGTCTGTGTAGATAGCAAGCTGGGGCAGCTGCACAGCTCGTCTATTCCATGTCTCGGCTCCCAGAGATCACTGCTGATCCTCCCTGGCCTGATGTCCAGTTTTTTCACAGCCTGAGCTTCATATATTTTGGCCTGTTTTAAGGGGATCTTTGAAGCCAGTGGCAGGGGAGACCCGGTCCTGCTCCTCCATATGGGTGAACAGAGTCTGCCATGACAGAACCAGGAGAGCTCTGCCACCGTGGGCTGGAGGGAGGCAAGTGCTGCTGCTGGGGATGGTGGCAATGATCCTGGGGGTGACGGTGATGGACTTATCTCACCTGCCAGCACCCAGCAGCTCTAGTGGCTACAGCGATCCTTCCTTTCAAAATGTAAGCCGGATATGTCTCCCCTGTTCAGTTCCTTCACTGGCTTTATTCTCACTCAGAGTATAAGCCAGATGACCTTATAATGCCCAGAAAGGTCCCACATTCTCATCTGTGAACCCACATTGCCTCTGTACCTCCTCTGCTATGCTCACTCTTGCTCACCCCATGCCGACCACGCTGGCCTCTTGGCTGCACCTTCAACATTCCAGGTTTTCTTAGGAATTAGTGCTTTTGCATAGTCTGTTCTCCCTGGCTTGACTACCCTCTCAAGTATAGCTCCTGGCCACCTTCCTCATCTCTTAGTCTGCTCAGGTCTCATCTTCTCACCCGACTTCCTCCTGCAGCTACCCTCCCCACAGCCTGGTGGGCAACCAATCCTCTTCATGCTGTTCTTTCCCACACCACTCATCACCTTCTATACTGCAGTATAATTTACAAATTTGTTTTACTTCCTGCCTCTTCTCAATAGAGATAATCACTATTCTGACTTCTATCACCATAGAGTATGAAAATGAATTAAAAGTCTTATTGAAGACCAAAGAAATGGAAATATTTAAAATTTCAAGACAGATATAAAACAATTAGGTAGTGTTCTTTTGTGTGAAAGTAAACAGAGGCTAAAGCTCATTCAAATAAGAGGTTTTGACCATGAAACACACCATGAGAACACAGTGCTGGACAGAAGCCAAGTGGAGAGACACATCCCATGGATTGCCCTGCCTTCTCCATGGAGGTCTCCCAGGAAGTGATGTCCGTGTGTGGTACCAAAGTGGGGTCGGATTCATGATCAGTCTTGTGGAGTTCCAATGACAGGCAGCCTTGATTGGAAAAGCCTCCCTGTCCCTTAGGCTCTCCAGTGCCCCATCTGCCGTCAGTGAGGTGCCCATGTGGGAAGGGTCTCTGTCTCAGCTCTCTCTCTCATCAGAGCCCCTGCTCCAGCCTGCACAGTGCCACTCTGTCTCAGAAAATAAAAACTAAATTTATAAAAACAAATGGCACAATTAAAGAAATAATAATTAATGCAATTTCAGATCAAAGAAAATAAAGTAGAAAGCTGGAAAGTTAGGGAGGTGCCTGGTGGAGTAAAGGGGCCAGAACTCAAGGGGCCTGGGGCTCAGAGACCTTCAGGTTAGGTTTCCCGGCCCTTGCTTCTCAGGTGAGCCTTGTGGGCCAACATACCCTTCTTTAGATTGGGGGCTAGGTCTGGAGTGTCAGGAAAAACCATTTGTGGTAACTGGCCTGTTTCTTGACCAGGGTGAGGAAGTTCACGTGGCTTCTCCTCCTTTCTCTCAGCACCAGGATTCCCCTTGGGTGTAGGGTCTGTGCCTTTGGCCTGGTTCCCCCAAACCCAAGCCATGACTAGTCTGGTTGTCTCTGCCTTACATCATGGCCTAGAGATGCTGCTGACCTGGCACCCAGGGCAGCTGGGAGCATCAGCTGTGGGGAAAAGAGAGGTGAGGGCACAACAGACCCCTGCTGTGGGGAGGCAGGCTGGGTTCTGTTGCCTTTTAATGTCAGTAGCGAAGTTCACCTTATCTGTGGTATCTGACAGGGCCGTTGATTTTATTGTCAACTACTGAAGCTAGTTTCTGACCCAGAAAAAAGACGTGGTTTGGCTGACCGGAAGCAGTGCTTGTTACAGCCACCTGCTGAACTGCTTGCAGCGAAGTAACATGGATGTGGGGCATTCCATGTGAGTCAGGTTGGGCCTGTTGTACTTGATAACAGCAGGGAAGTCTATTTTCAACCCTCAGCTTTCAAAACGTGTTCCAAGGTCATTACTTAACAGGACACTTAGGTAATGATTCTTCCTTGTAACTTTTATTAATGCCAGAAATGAAACAGTAAAAACGCAGTGAATTTTTAAAAGTGGCATCATTTTTTCACATTTCACAGGCTCCAGGGGTTAGGACTTCAACATCTTTTTCTGTGGCACACAATCCAACCCACAGCCACCATCCATCACCTACCTGCTTCACTCTGAGCACAAGCCCTCAGCATGTCCCCTGAAGCCTCACATCCAGTCCCTGTCAGCTCTCGGCCCCCTGTCCTGCTGCTCTCCTCTTCACCCACTCTGCTCCAGGCACACGTCTCCTGACCCTCCCAAACCTCCTTCAAGTTTTCACTCAGCATCTGCTTCACAACCCGACCACCCGGTTGAAAATGGAAAACCACTCCTCGAAGCGCTCCCTCTCTTTTCTCCTACTGCAGTTCCGGCCAGAGTTCTCACCAAATACCCAAAGGCTACCTAATGTACTACTTATTTCGTTTCTTGACAGTCTCTCCTGGCTATACAACTCACCACTCACCGTACACGTTAAGTTATCATCTATCATCTTGGGGGCTTGCTACCACTATCACTATCACCTGCAACTTAGTTGCTTCCCATCATATTCTGTCTTTTTAAACTCCTGTCTGAATCACACATTCAGTCTGTCACACTCACTCAAAACCATTCACCTGTCACAGTGGTAAAATCTCAGAAATTCATTCTATCATACACTGTCTTTTCTTCATACATCTGTCACTCTCTTGCCACACATATTATTTGTCATTGTCATTATCATTTTATGTTGCAGATCTCACAATTCAGACCCAACTTAGGTCCCGTGCCTGATGGAGCACTGTAGTCATCAGATTTGAGAAATGGAGAAATCAAAATGCACAAGACTTTGAGCTGCTGGTGTTGGGGAGTGGGTTTATGTGATTTGTTTGGAGAGCTGCATCATGGGAGACTGGAGACAAACATGGTAATACTGTCTGAAAACTGACCTGGTGGACCAACACATTGGAAAGCACCTAAAACAGTGCATGGACCATAGCAAGTGCTAGCTTTCACTACGGAAGAGCACAGGCATAGATGTGGTGTGGGCAGACGGGGCACACTGGTGTGTCTTGTGTCTTGGCTCTTCACCCTCTAGTCCATCGTAGTCTAGTGAGCCCCCTTCTACAGCATGACTATTCATACAAATGTCCCCCCAACCTGACAGTGAGGCCCTGAGGGAGAGATGTGTCCAGGCTCCCCGCTGGGGTCCTCTTGGCCACAGAGCAGGGGACAGACACAGGCAGTAGACCAGGTCTACCCACAGCCTAAAACTGGGAGCCAGAATCGACAGAAACTGAGAGGGTGGGAAGGTGGGAAAGGGATGCCCCACCCACAGGGAAGGGTCAGGCATTGCTGGTGCCTCCCCCCTCCAAGGGGGTGGGATGGAAGGCTGCTTGCCTTGGATCTGGAGGGCCGAGTGGACTCTCTGGCCAGGGTGTGAGGCTCAGGGGCCAGATTGAAGTACAACTCCTGCTTCAGTCACCTCCTGTGCCAGCAGTGGCCCCTGGAAGATGCACCTCACACACAGGCAGTGCTGCTACAGCCTGGTCGTCACTCCCAGCTGTACCTTGCCTATTGACTTGAACCCCTTTCAGACACAGAGGTAAACAGCACACAGCAGGCCAGCAGGAATAGGGTGACCTCTCAGTTGAGGTCCCCCCAGTACCTCCAGCCCTCCAGAGAGCCTCAGGACTTTGTTCCTGGGGAGGGAAAGACCATGAGAGTCATGCCAGTAGAGGACAAGACGCTGCGGCTGTCCAGGGCAACATGGCCCTTCCCTCTGCCCTTGAGTCTAGCTAGTTCCTCTGGTGCTTCTGAGGGGCCCAGGGAATGCCCACAGCCTGGAGTTCCTGCAGTCTCTGTGCCCAGACCCCCAGGTGGCCCTGCTCCATGCCATCCCAAGTGGGCCCAACAGTAGTCCCCACTTCCCTCTCCAGGTGGACAGGCACAGCCCACTCTGCATCCCTTGTCTTAAGACTCCAGGGCTGGCCCCGGCACACCCCCATGTGCATGCACCTGCACATGCCTAAATGCATGGACCAGGATGCAGACTTGAGCTACATGTGGGAGATGAATGGGACAGACCAGGCCTAGCCCTGGTGCTCAACTCTCTTCCAGAAATTGAAGTCAGTAGGCTAGTCATATGTGAACATGGCAGCAGAGGTGTAAGTGGAAGAGGCTCAGTTTGTGGTTCCACTTTTGGTGGTAAACAGTCATGTGCTCAGAACCATGCCAGAGTGACATCTGGGGACTGGTGTCAGGGCCTAATTGTGTAGGCATTCTTGGCGCCCATAGTGACACCGCCTTCCCAGGGGGGCGGTTTCACTTTGGTGCCTCAACCCCTCAGATGTTCCAGCTGGCCGTGGTGGGCTGTGCTGGGCTGACCTGCAGTGTGAGTGGTCATAGAGGCCACAGACCCAGGTGCCGGTGGAGGTGGCATGGTGGGAGGTGCTGAAGCCCAGGGAACCCAGCATGAACCTGGTGACTCAAATGGCCCTGAAGGGCACCAGGGCCTAGGAGGCGCGGGAGATGCGGGTGCAAGCATGGCAGGAGCCCCAGACCTGGTGCAGGAACCTCACAATCTGGGACCTTGCAGAGACATCTTGCTGAGCTTGGGGAGACAGGACTTGGTGGGCCCAGTGACCATGCTGTGCCTTGGCCGGGTGGACAAGCCATACCAGGGCCAAGTGGCCATGCTGCCCAGGGGCCAGGAGGACACGCTGGGCCGTGGCCTGGTGGACATGCTACATCGGGACATGGTGGGCATGTGCTGCCCATGGCCGGAAGACCAAGAAGCCAACATCTCAATTTGTATCCTATTTGAAGAAAGGTGAGGGGCTGAACCAGGGATGAATGGGCCTACTGTAACAGTAGAATGGAGAGAAAGTGGTCAACCTGGGGATAGGAAAGGCTGTGGGGAGGGAGACCAAGAAGATGGCTGGAGGGTCTGGCCTCAGGGGTATGGGTCAGAGGTGGCAGGGAGAGATGAAGGGGGGGGATGGCCTGAGGGACTAGAAAGGCGGGGAGCATACTTGGAGTGGGAACGGAGACAAGTGAGAACTGCCAGAAGGAAACAGGCCTCCGAATGAAGAGTAGGCCTGAGGCACAGACAAGGCTGATGTGAGATGGTCCCTTAACCTCGCCGCCACCAGCTCCAACATGGTGCTCTTCCCGTCACTCATGGAGGCAGAGATGGCCCATCAATCCCTGAGCCCACACATCCAGCCCTACCACACAGCAGCAGGGAAGAAGCTCACAGTGAATGGCAGCATCCTAGCAATGTCAGTTTACAAAGGGGCCTGGGTGGGTGGCAGGTGTCTGGGGTCATTCTAATAGTCAATTGGAGATCCCCAAAAGGCAAAGTCTAAGGATATAGACATGACTGAGCCTGTCAAAGCTGAGGGGGCAGAGAGAATTAGAGGAACAGTTCCCACATTTAATTTGATTTTCTTTTTCCCTCCCTTTTAGCCAGCTGACTGCTAAAAACAGAGGCCACCTCCGAATTTCTATCATCTCCTGTCTCAAGCAGCTTTTCCTGTTGCTTGGGATCAACCAACCAATTACAGGGCACTTTGTGCCCCTGGTTATCCCTAAACCTAGGCCAAGAAAGAGCACCTAAGATTAACCTAGGCAGTGCATCCTTCCCCAGGGCATTGATCCCTACACTGGTTGCTGATTTATTATGGGGGCCTAACTGTTTGCCTGTTTGGCCTTTGGGCACTCTTGGCCCTGTTGTTTTCCTCTGGCTAGAGGAGAAGGGTGTTTCAATATTTCTTGTAGCTTAAAATAAAGCTGAAGTATCATTCTGTGTCTGAATATATTTTCAAATACTGCACCTCCACAGTTTCTTGCCTTTGTCCTTGGTTGCAAGGGAAGGGTTTGGGCTTCAGATAGTCTAGTAGTACAGTGTAACTGAAGACAATTTAGGAAATGAGAGAAAATTAAAATGTATTATGGCTTTCATTCAGCATTAACTGTGGTCAGTACTTTGGAATATTTTCTTAGTTTTATACTGGCATTTATATGGCTCAGGTGGTAAAGAATACGCATGCAATGCAGGATACCCGGGTTCGATCCCTGGGTTGGGAAGATCCCCTGAGAAGGGAAAGGATATTCACTCCAGCATTCTGGCCTGAAGAATTCCATGGATTGTATAGTCCATGAGGTTGCAGTGTCGCACACAACTGAGTGTAGTCATTCATCTACAAAAATAAGGTAATTTTTGCATGCTTCTGAGCATTTTTTATTTTTTCCTGGAATTATTTTTATTTAACATATAAGCATTTTCTCTTTTTGAAATTTCTTCAGAAACATGTACTTGGATGCATATAATAAGTACTATAATGTAAGTGTTCAGTCATTTCAGTTCAGTTCAGTCACTCAGTCATGTCTGACTCTTTGCGAACCCATGGACTGCAGCACCCCAGGCCTCCCTGTCCATTACCAGCTCCCAGAGTTTACCCACTCGTGTTCATTGAATCGATGATGGCATCCAATCACCTCATCCTCTGTCGTCTCCTTCTCCTCCCGCTTTCAATCTTTCCCAGCATCATGGACTTTTCAAATGAGTCAGCTCTTCTCATCAGGTGGCCAAAGTATTGGAGTTTCAGCTTCAGCATCAGTCCTTCCAATGAATATTAAGGACTGATCCCCTTTAGCATGGACTGGTTGAATCTCCTTGCAGTCCAAGGGGCTTTCAAGAGTCTTCTCCAACACCACAGTTCAAAAGCAAAAATTCTTTCGCGCTCAGCTTTCTTTACAGTCCAACTCACACGTCCATACATGATTAGTGGAAAAACCATAGCCTTGAATAGATGGACCATTGATGGCAAAGCAATGTCATGTCTCTGCTTTTTAATATGCTGTCTAGGTTGGTCATAACTTTCCTTCCAGGAGTAAGCTTCTTTTAATTTCATGGCTACAGCCACCATCTGCAGTGATTTCAGAGCCCCCAAAAAATAAAGTCAACCACTATTTTCACTGTTTCACCATCTATTTGCCATGAAGTGATGGGACTGGATGCCATGATCTTAGTTTTCTGAATGTTGAGGTTTAAGCCAAAGTTTTCACTCTCCTCTTTCACTTTCATCAAGAGGCTCTTTAGTTCTTCTTCAGTTTCTGCCATAAGGGTGGTGTCATCTGCATATCTGAGGTTATTGATATTTCTCCTGGCAATCTTGATTCAAGATTGTGGTTCATCCAGCCCAGCGTTCCTCGTGATGTACTCTACATATAAGTTAAAAAAGCAAGGTGACAATATACAGCCTTGACGTACTCCTTTTCCTATTTGGAACCAGTCAGTTGTTCCATGTCCAGTTATGTTGCTTCCTGACCTGCATATAGGTATCTCAAGAGGCAGGTCAGGTGGTTTAGTATTCCCATCTTTTGTTAAACATTTAATATGTTTCCATTTGTCCCTAATAGTGATTCAGTGGAATTCTATATAAGCCTTTGCCTGACCGGTTATGTCCTCAAGATAGATTCCAAAGGATAGAAGTACTGAGTTAAAAATAACTTTTCTATTGATTTTTTAAGGCTTTTTGTCCACAGTAGGCAGTTGCTACTCTAAAGTGTGCCATCCATCCCCCCAGAATTCTAGTTTGCCCACCACCTTTTATCAGTAGGTCTGATTCCTTCCAAAGTAAAATGCTTACTTTACAGAAGATCAAACAACTCAGAAACACTAGATCTCGAACTTTATGGCCTATTGACCTTGTTTCAGATCAATGCAGAAAAGTTTGGAGACAATTAGTTAAGTCTTTAGGGGAGCAGTTAGCTCCCTCCAATGTCTAGTATTTCCTGCAACCTCACCAAATTTGCTGATAGTTTTAGTAGTTCTGTGAATTGCATTGCATTTTCTACATGTATGATCAGGTTATCTGCAGATAAGGTGTGCTCAGTCACTCAGTTGTGTCTGACTCTTTGCAACCGCATGGATTATAGCCTGCCAGGTTCCTCTATCCATGGAATTTTCCAGGTAAGAACACTCGAGTGGGTTGTCATCCTCCAGGGGATCTTCCTGACCTAGGAATCGAGCCCACATCTGCATTGGCAGGCAGATTCTTTACCACTGTGCCATCTGGGAAGTGGCACACTGTTAAAACAGAAAGAAAGTAAATGTACATCTTCACTGAATAAAGATTCAGTAAATCAGAATAAGCCCATCCCTTGGTGGCTCAGTGGTAAAGAACCCACCTACCAATGCAAGGGACTCGGATTCCATCCCTGATTCAGGAAGATCCCCTGGAATGGGAAAGGACAACCCATCCAGTATTCTTGCCTGGGAAATTACATGGACAGAGGATCCTGGTGGGTTACAATCCATAGTGTTGTGTACTAGAATACAACTGAGCAACTAAACAACAAAACAGTAAGAAAGAAATCAGAAGAAGTTGAGAATCTGTGTGAGGATATGATATGTTCCTGTTCTTAAGAGTATGCTCCCAACCATGTGACTGTGGGTATTACTTTTTTAATTTGTGTGGGTCTCAGCTGCAACATGCAGGATCTTCAATGCAGCATGTGGGCTCTTATTTAATAGTTGCAACATGTGGCATCTAGTTGGCTCACCAGGAATTGAACCTGGGCCACCTGTATTGGGAGTGTGGAATCTTAGCCACTGGACCACCAAGGAAGTCCCTGACATAAGCATTTTCTTTATTTGGGATAATAATTGTCTGCTCTATTAGATTAATGGGCTTCCCAGGGGGCACAGTGGTAAAGAGTCCGCCTGCTAACGCAGGAGATGCAAGAGATGCAGTTTCAAACCCTGGGTCGAGAAGATTCCTTGGAGAGGAAATGGCAACCCACTCCAGCATTCTTGCCTGGAAAATTCCAGGGACAGAGGAGCCTGGTGATCTACAGTCTATGGGGTTGCAAAGAGTTGAACATGACTGAGTGACTGAGCATTCACGCTCTATTAGATTAAGAAATAATCTTTCCCAGTCTTGTTCTGTTAAAACATTGGAAATTTATTTTGAACTTAATGAAAACTGTATACCACTGTCAAGGACATGTATGAGTTTTGTAACCCAGCAACCATTTTCCTTCTCTTGGTACTGGTATGCTGTCACCCTGGAAAATTGCCCCTTTCCTTTTCTCTCAGTCATTGTGACAGATAAACCCACACACCTATAGACACCTTATCTTTGACTAAGGAGGCAAGAATATATAATGGAGAAAAGACAATCTCTTTAACAAGTGGTGCTGGGAAACCTGTCAACCACTTATAAAAGAATGAAACTAGAACACTTTTTAACACTATACACAAAAGTAAACTCAAATTGGATTAAAGATCTAAATTTAAGACCAGAAACCATATCTCCTAGAGGAAAACACAGCAAAAAAAACTCTCTGAAATAAATCACAGCAGGATCCTCTATGACCCATCCCCCAGAGCAATGGAAATAAAAGCAAAAATAAACAAATGGGACCTAAATAAACTGAAAAGCTTATGAACAACGAAAGAAACTATAAGCAAGGTGAAAAGACAGCCTTCAGAATGGGAAAAATAATAGTAAACAAAGCAACTGACAAATAATTAATCTAAAAAATATAGAAGCAGCTCATACAGCTCAATCTCAGAAGAAAAAATGACCCAATCAAAAAAATGGGCCAAAGAACTAAACAGACATTTTTCCAAAGAAGATATAGAGATGGCTAGCAAACACATGTAAAGATGCTCAACATCACTCATTATCAGAGAAATGCAAATCAAAACCACAATGAGGTACCATTTCACACCAGGCAGAATGGCTGCTATCAAAAAATCTTCAGAAAATAAATGCTGGAGAGGATGCAGAGAAAAGGGAACCCTCCTACACTTTTGGTGGGGATACAAACTAATACGGCCACTATGTAGAATGGTGTGGAGATTCCTTAAAAAAAAAACTGGAAATAGAACTGCCATATGACCTAGCAATCCTACTGCTGTGCATACACATTTGAGGAAACCAGAATTGAATGAGACATGTGTACCCCAATGTTCATCGCAGCACCGTTTACAATAGCTAGGACATGCAAGCAACCTAGATATCGGTTGGCAGATGAATGGACAAGAAAGCAGTGGTACATATACACAATAGAATATCACTCAGCTATTAAAAAGAATGCATTTATCCCTATCAAGCTACCAACGGTATTTTTCAGTTTTAATGAGGTGGATGAATATACTGGAGTATATTATACAGAGTGAAGTAAGTCAAAAAGAAAAACAGCAATACAGTCTATTAATGCATATATATGGAATTTAGAAAGATGGTAATGATGACCCTATACGCAAGACAGCAAAAGAGACCCAAAGATAAAGAATAGGCTTTTGGACTCTGTGTGAGAAGGGGAGGGTGGAATGCTTTGAGAGAATAGCATTGAAACATGTATATTACCACATGTGAAATAGATCACCAGTCCAGGTTCAATGCATGAGACAGGTCGCTCAGGGCCAGTGCACTGGGATGACCCTGAAAGATGGGATGGGGAGGGAAGAGGGAGGGGGATTCAGGATGGGGGACACATGTACACCCATGGCTGATTCATGTCAATGTATGGCAAAAACCACTACAATATTGTAAAGCAATTAGCCTCCAATTAAAATAAATAAATTTTTAAAAAAGAAAACCAAGAAAAAAATTTGCCAATTTAGATGAAATTAAGAAATTCCTTGAATGACACAAACTGTCAAAACTAACTCAAGAAGAAAGTGAAAACCCTAAATATTCCTTAATCTATCAAAGATATGGAATAAATCTATCAAAGATATGGAACAGAAAACTCCAGGCCCAAGTGACTTAACTAGTGAATGCTATGAAATATGTAAAGGAGAAATATCACCAACCCCATACAAATTCTTTCAGAAAGGAGAGGAGAGAAAACACTTCTCAAATCATTTTATGAGGCCAGACTTACAAAATACCAAAACCAGATGAAGACACTGCAAGAAAAGAAAACCATAGACCAATATTCTTCATTAAGTTAAGCACAAAAAATGAAATGTTAGCAAATTTAATCCAGCAATATATAAAGCATTATGACCAAATGAGATCTATTCCAAGAATGAAAGATTGGTTATGCATTAAAAAATCATCAACCAGTGTTATTCATCATATTAAGCAAACACAGGAGAAATACCACATTATCATTTCGATAGATGCCATAAAAGCATTTGATAATATTCAACAACCACTATGATAAAAACTGTCAGAAAACTAGGACTACAAACAGACTTTCTTAATCTGATCAAGGTAAACTACAAAACTCCTACAGTTAACATGATAATGGAGGAAAATCTAATCCCTCCACTGGGGGTGGGGGAAGGCTGCTGGCCTTGGATTCAAAGGTACATGGAGAGGCCTATCCAGCTAGGGGGTGGGGATCAAGGGGCCTGATTGAATTACCTGTCCCCTCCTTGGGCAGTAGCCCTGATCCAGTCACCTCCCGTGGCACCAGTGGTTCCACCTCCCAGGCAGTGGTGCCCCAGCCCCGTCATCAACCCTGGCTGTACTGTGTGGGTTGATTTGACCCCTTTCCAAACCAGAAGTAGACCAGCACCCAGCAGGCCAGCAGACACAGGGTCACCTCCCAGTTGAGGGTCCCCAGCACCTCCAGCCCTCCAGAGAGCCACAAGACTTTGATCCTGGAGAGGGAAAGCCCATGAGTTTTGTGCCAGCAGAGGCCAAGGGACTGGGAGTGTGATGGGGGACATTGCCCTTCAGCAGCCCTTGAGTGCAGCTGGTCCAGCCGGTGCTTCTGAGGGACCTGTTGTTAGTTCCCAGCTTGGAGTCCCTGCAGTCTGTGTGCCTGGAGTCCCAGGTGCCCCTACCCCATGCCATCCCCAGTGAGTTCAACAGCAGTCCCCACTTCAGTCCCCAGGTGGCCCAGCCCCATGCCATCCCCAGTGAGTTCAACAGCAGTCCCAGCTTTCCTCCCCAGGCAGGCAAGCACAGCACACTCCACATTCCTATTCTCTAGACTCCAGGACCGGGTCCCCATGCACCACCATGCAAAGGCACCTGCACATGAACACAAGCACACAGATGCCAGTGTGCATGCCTCTGACTCGTGCTCTCTTTCACACACACACACACACACACACACACATCCACGTGCATGCACCTAACCACACGCTCTCTTTCACACACATGCACATGCGAACACCCATTTGCAAGCATCTCCACAAACACACATGCACAGATCTATGTGCGTGCACTTCTGCACACCCATTTTCTCACACACACATATATGCACATGGGCTAGCACCTGTGCACAGGCACTCTCTCGGGCACACACAGACACACACACATGCACAGCAGATGCCCATGTGCATGCACTTGCCCACGTGCACATGGACACACATGCACACACACACACACACACGCACACACGCACACACACACACACACACACACACGTGAGCTATGTGCAGGACACCAGAGGAACAGATCAGGTCTGACCCAGGGGTTCCCAACTCCCCTCCAGAAGTCAAAGATAATGACCTGGGCTCCGCAGGATGCTCACCTGTGAGCATGGCCAGGTTGGCAGCAGTGCAGTCTTGGAGGTGCACAGGGACCGGGGCTCACTTGGGGTTTGCAGACTTGGACCGGAAACAGGCACGTGCCCTGAGGAGTTGGGTAGGGTCTGTTTGAGCATGCGCACTGAGGAGCTGCGGACACACTAAAGGGTGGAGCGCCACCTAGAGGCCTCCTGGCTAAGTCATTTACTAGGTTTCCGAGCCTGAGGCAGGGCTGACTTAGAGGGACCAGACCACGTGGGTATGTCTGTGCAGGCTCACTGGGGCGACACGGCACCTGAACGCGTGAAGCTTGTGCAGGGAGTGCCTATTGCCTGAGAGACTGCAGCCACCGTGGGATCCAATGGTTGGTGGGAACCAATCATGAGGCAGGACCAGGGTGTGTTCGTGCAGGCGCTCTGCCGATGCTGAGTTGCAGGTCGCACTACAGAGCTGGGTCCTATAGGGAGGGTTCAGTCTTTCCTGACGCACAGGAAGGGAGAGAGGGGTTCAAGATGGAGTCCGAGGCACATGGTGGTGGAGCCATGAGGGCAGCCGATGAAGACGCAGGTGCCATGGACTTTGTAGCGGGCATGGCACATGTCAGCCAAGGTGTACCCGGTGGTGATGGTGGCGGCGATGGCCCTGGCAACCCAGCTGGCCCTGGTGACACCGTCAGTCCTACAGTCCCTGGAAACCCCAGAAACCCAGGTGATCCCAGAGGCCCCAGCACTGCAGGAAAGTCACGTGACGCAGCCGGTGACATTCTGCAGATCCTGGGGTCGCTCCACGCACCAGGGTGTGGAAGAGACACTGCACCCAGAGTCGGAGTTCTGAGTAACAGACCCCTTCAGTTGTGTCCTATTCCAGAAGCCTCAGTCGCAGGGGTTTGGGTGTGGACTAGGAGTGGTTTGGGGGATTGCAGTTGGTGGGGCCTAAAGTGTAGGTGGAGGGTACTCTGGGAGGCTGGAGGGTATGGGTCAGGGCTGGTCTGGCTGCCAGGGGATGGTGATGAAGAAAAGCAACCTGAAGGGATCCAGAGGGTCGAGGCGGTGATATCCAGGGTGTCCGGCGAAGGCCTTGTGGGAGAAGGTGAATCATCATGAGCAGGGAGCCTGACAGACAGGCAAAATGAGAAATGTGGATGGTGCCTTAACCATATCTCCACCAGCAGCCTCACCGTACCTTTCTAATTGCTCGCTCAGGCAAAAATCGCCCACAACTTCCTATCTCAAATTACTCAACTGTGAGCGCCAGTTCAGAAGGAACTCAATGTTAATGGCTGCCAGTTGGTTCTGTCAGTTCTAAAGGGGGCTGGGGCCCCAGCTGGGGAGGTGGTGCTGGGCAGTGGCCAGTGGCCAGCGCCAGTCTTGGCCCAGGAGGAGCCATAATGGAGGGCTAAGCCTAAAGGAGAAGTGTGGTGCTCTGGGTTTGTCAGTGTGCTGGGACAGAGGAAGGACATGCTCCTCTTCCGCCTTCTCATCGGGAACCTGAATTTCATTTTCCCTCCCTTTTAGCCAATTGAGTGCTGAAGACCATGTCATGCTCCAGACGTCCATCGTCCTCTGTCTGCAGAAGATTTCCCTAGTGATGTGGACCTTGCAGCACTATGTGCCCCCCCCCCACCCTTTTTACTAAGCCTCTGCACGAAAGTCGGGGTTAAATCCAGCCTATGTGCCCTAGCCTCATGTGTCCTTCCCGAGGGCATTTATTTCTGCAGTAGATGGGTCGGGCTTCATCTTGTGCCTGTGCTGCTGCTTGGGGGCTCAGGGTTCACATAGCTTCTTTGGTGATTGTTAACTGCAGAAAATAAAACTGAGCTACTGTGCTATCTCTGACTTTAGTTTTAGATTCTGCACTTCCTAATACTGTATTTGTCTTCTGCTTGGAGGGGAGGTTCTGAGATCCAGATATTCAAGGAGTACAACATTAGTGAAGACAATGTAAGAAGCAGGAGAATAAGACAGTAGTGTACTGCCATTCAGTATTAATTTTGGAATATTTTCTCACTAAATGAAGTGTAGTGAAGTGAAAGTCGCTCAGTCATATCCAACTCTTTGCAACCCCATGGACTATACAGTCCATGGAATTTTCTAAGCCAGAATACTGGAGTGGGTAGCCTTTCCCTTCTCCAGAGGATCTTCCCAACCCAGAGATCAAACCCAGGTCTCCCACACTGCAGGCGGATTCTTTACCAGCTGAGCCACAGGGGAGGCCTGAGCCATGGAAATACTGTCTGAAAACTGACGTGATGGACGAACACATGAAAGCACCTGAAATAACGCATGGACCACAGGAAGTGCTGGCTATCACTATGGTCAAAGAGCACAGGTATGATGTGGAGTGGGCAGAGAGGGGACGCTGGTGGGTCGTGTGGCTTGGCTCCTGGCTCTCGACTCCCACCTTAGTCCAGTGAGACCCTTCTGTGGCATACGTTGGAGAAATCAAAGTTGCATTGTGGAACTAGCTTTAGGCCTTGAAACTGGAAAGTTGACATTTGTGTTCAGTGGTGTCTCTGTGGACACTTGGCGGGGTCTCTTCCACGCTGTCTGAGCTGGCACTGGAGGGGCCCGTGTGCGCAGGCGCATCAGGGGCACCTGAAAGGAGTGTGGCATTGTGAGGGAGCTGAGTCCCTCCAGCCTCACGGGGTCTCCATAGCAGCCCGTGGGTGGCTGGGGTGTGTGCGCAGGCGCAATTTTGGCGTACTTGCGCAGAAGGGGTGGGACTTCGTGAGGGGCCCAATCTCTCCGCCCCTTATTTTCCGTCTGAGGGAGACGCGCGGCAGCCATGCAGGCGTCGGGTGGTGGCGCAGGTGGTGCAGAGGGCCGAGATGACCAGCATAGCTCCAGAACACCTGCTTCCCAGAGTGGTTCAGGCAGGGCTGAAGGTGAGGATGGTCACCCGGCCCCAGAAGGCCGGGGTGGGCCTGGCAGAGGAAGAGCGGCGATGGAAGCTGCTGTAGCTCGTCCCCGGGGTGAGCGGGCACCAGGTGGCCTAGGACCTGCTGGAGATGTAGCGCCCTTGGCTGTAAGGCCTAGACGTGGACAAGTGGTGCTGTATCCTTTTCATGGAGCCTCCCTGGGCACGGTCAGTGGTATGGTGGTGGGAAACTTGCCGGCAGCCTGACGAAGGGATAGAAGGGAGCATGTGGGCAACCCGGAGCAGCAGGATTGGGCACCCTGGCCGGAAAGGGAGTTGTCAAGGCCCGAGGAGCCTGGAGGGTGGGGAAGATGGACCGAAGGATTAGGGAGGCAGCTCAGGGTAGTCACAGGTTGTGGTCGGGAGCATGGGCATCCTGGGGTAAAAACGGGCCTCTTAGGTGTGAGGAAGCCCGAGATATCAGCAGATGCAGTAATGGACGGTGCCTTAACCGTGTCTCTCCCAGCACACTCAGAGTGCCTTTCCAGTCGCCCCTGGAGGCAGACATGGCTCGCAGATCTCTGCTCCCAGATGCCCAACGCCACCAAGGATTGATTCGGAAGGAATTTGCAGTGAATGGCAGTGACTTGCTTGTGTCAGTTCCAGACGAGTTTGCCTTGGGGAGTTGGGGGTGGCAGGTGCTGTGGTCTGAGCTCCCTCTAAAGCATGCTATGATGGAGACACTGAGGGGCTTGGTCTAAGGAGGGGGGCTGGTACCCTGGACCTACAGGAGCAATCTTCCCTTCCACCTGATTTTCTTTTCCCTGCTTTTAGTAGATGGACTGCTGAAGACCTTGCTTTCATCCAACTTTCCATGAACCCATTCCTCGATCAGCTTTCCCTGGTGATTCGGAACATTCGGAGCCTTGGGCTCCCACCTCGCCAAAGCCTGAGCTGAGGAGAGGGGCTGAGGCCTAACCTTGTGCCCCTACTCAGCGGGCATAGGGAATTCAACCTAAGAGTCATTGCCACTTTGTTATTTGAGTGTAAGTTTTTGCCTGTACTGGCCTTTGGTCTCTCTTGGTTCACTTGCTTTGTTTCCCTGCTGCTTGAGGAGTGGGATGCTTCAGTGTTTATTACAGCAGAAAATAAAACTAAGTCACTTTTTGCGCCCCAGTTTCTTTTCAGCTAATGTGCTTCTGAATTTTAAAAACACTTTTTATCTTTGTTCTTGTGTTAGAGGGAAGGTTCTGAAATTCTGATATTTGAATTCAATTACAAGGGAATTGAAAACAATTTTGGAAAATGAAAATCGAGCCCTATGTTCAGCACTAAATACTGTCAACATTTAATAATATTTTCTGGTTATACTTGCACATTAAATGTAAAACAGCATGTGATGCAGAAGTTATAAAGTTTAGCTTTAAATTTTTTCCTAAAAAAAAAAAATTTTCCTAAATTTTTTAATTTAGTGTACTAGCTTTTGCACTTCCTAAAATCTCCTCAGAAATGTGTTATTGAATAGATAGAAGATGCATCATAATGTAATTATTGGGACTTCCCAGGCAGTCCAGTGGATACAACTCTGCACTTCCACCGTAAGGGCTGCAGGTTCAATCCCTGGCAGCAGACCTAAGATCCCACATGTCATGTGGCATGGCCAAAAAATTAAGATTGGGTCTTTAAATTAAAAAAAATAAGAATGTAATTATGGAACATTTAAGTTGTTTGCACTTTTTCCATTACTATGGTTAATGATTTAGTGGAATTTATAAATCTTTCCATTAATGGTTATTTCTTAAAACTATTAATGTATTCCAAGAATTAGAAATACTGACCTAAATGTTTACTTCTTTTTTAAATTATCTTTTCATTTTTAATATAAATTTATTTATTTTAATTGGAGGCTAATTACTTTACAATATTGTATTGGTTTTGCCATACATTGACATGTCCAGGCACCCCACTGGGGTCCTCTTGGCCACAGAGCAGCGAACAGACACAGGCAGTAGAGCAGGTCTTTGCACACCCTAAAACTGACTGGGGGCCAGAATCAACAGAAACTTGGAGGGTGGGAAGGTGGGACAGGGATGCCCCACACACAGGAAACGGTCAGCCATAGCTGGTGCCTCTTCCCCTCCAGTGGGGGTGGGGAAGGCTGCTGGCCTTGGATTTGGAGGGCCAAGAGGACTCTCCTCCCAGGGGGTGGGGCTCAGGGGCCAGATCGAAGTACAATCCCTGATGCAGTCACCTCCCGTGGCACCAGTGGTCCCTGACAGATGAACCCAATGCCCAGGCAGTGCTGCCCCAGCCCCGGGGTCTCCCCTGGCTGTACCTTGCCTGTTGACTTGAACCTCTTTCAGACACAGAAGTAGACCAGCACCCAGCAGGCCAGCAGACACAGGATCACCTCCCAGTTGAGGTCCTCCAGTACCTCCAGCCCTCCGGACAGCCTTAAGACATTGTTCCTGGGGAGGGAAAGGCCATGAAAGTTGTGCCAACAGAGGGCAAGACACTGCAGGTGTCCAGGGCAACATGGCCCTTCCCTCTGCCCTTGAGTCTAGCTGGTTCCTCTGGTGCTTCTGAGGGGCCCAGGGCATGCCCACAGTCTGGAGTTCCTTCAGTCTCTGTGCCCAGACTACCAGGCGGCCCTGCCCCATGCCATGCCCACAGTCTGGAGTTCCTTCAGTCTCTGTGCCCAGACTACCAGGCGGCCCTGCCCCATGCCTTCCCCAGTGGGCCCAACAGTAATCCCCACTTCCCTCTCCAGGTTGGCAGGAACAGCCCACTCTACATCCCTGGTCTCAGGACTCCAGGGATGGATCCCAGTGTACTCCCATGTGCATGCACCTGCACATGCCCACATGCACAGACAAGGACACAGACTTGACCTACATGTGGGAGACGAATGGGACAGACCTGGCCTAGCCCTGGTGCTTGACTCCCTTCCAGAAGTTGAAGTCAGTAGGCTGGTCACCTGTGAACATGGCAGCAGAGGTGTAAGGTGGAGGGGCTCACTTGGTGTTTCCACGTTTGGTGGGAAACAGTCATGTGCTCATAACCACCTAGGAGGGCCATCCAGAGACTGCTGTCAGAGCCTGATTGAATAGGTGTTCTCGGCCCCTATAGTAACGTCACCCGCCCAGGGGCATGGTTTCCTTTGGATGCCTCAGCCCCTCAGACAGTCTAGCTGGCCTTGGTGGGCTGAACTGCAGCATGAGTGGTTAGGGAGGCCGCAGACCCAGGTGCCAGCAGAGGTGGCGTGGCAAGAGGTGCTGATGAACCTGGTGACCCAAATGGCCCTGAAGGGCACCAGTGCCTCACAGGCATGGGAGAAGCAGGTGCAGCCTTGGCTGGAGCCCCAGAGTTGGCGCAGGTAACCTCCCACTCCAGGACCTGGCGAAGACGCCTTGTCAGGCCTGGACAGACAGGCCGTGCCTTGGCCAGGTGGATATGTGGCACCAGGGCCTGGTGGTACACCACCCTGGGGCCAGGAGGACACGTTGGTCCGTGGCCTGGTGGACATTCTGCATTGGGACTTGGTGGGCATGTGCCACCCGTGGCCGGAAGGCCAAGAAGCCACCTTCTCAGTTTGTATCCTATTTGAATAGAGGCGAGGGGTTGGACCGGGGACGAACAGGCCTACTATAGACATTGGAATGGAGAGAAAGGGGTCAGCCTGGGGATAGGAAAGGCTGTGGGGAGGGAGACCAAGAAGACGGCTGGAGGGTCTGGCCTCAGCGGGTATGGGTCAGGGGTGGCAGGGAGAGATGGAGAAGGGAGATGGCCTGAGAGACTGGAAGGGCTGGGAGCAGACTTGGAGTGGGGATGGAGACAAGTGAGAACTGCCAGAAGGAAACAGAAGAGTTCCCTTCAGAAGGCCTCCAAATGAAGAGTAGGCCTGAGGTACAGGCAAGGTTGATGTGAGATGGTCCCTTAACCTCGCCACCACCAGCTCCAACATAGTGCTCTTCCCGTCACCCATGGAGGCAGACATTGGCCCACTAGTCCCTGAGCCCACACGCCCAGTCCTACCACAGGGCAGTAAGGAAGGAGCTCACAGTGAACGACAATATCCTGGCAATGTTAGCTTGCAAAGGGGCCTGGGTGGGTGGCAGGTGTCTGGGGTCATTCTAATAGTCAATTGGAGACTCCTGAAAGGCGAAGTCTAAGGATGTAGATATGTGCACTGAACCTGTTACCAGCTGAGGGAGAATTAGAGGAACAGTTCCCACATTTAATTTGATTTTCTTTTTCCCTCCCTTTTAGCCAGCTGACTGCTAAAAAAGGTGGCCACCTCCGAATTTCTATCATCTCCTGTCTCAGGCAGCTTTTCCTGTTGGTTGGGATCAACCACTCAATTACAGGGTACTTTGTGCCCCTGGTTATCCCTAATCCTAGGCCAAGAAAGAGTGTCTAAGATTAATCTAGGCAGTGCATCCTTCCCCAGGGCATTGATTCCTACACTGGTTGCTGATTTATTTAAGGGGGCCTAACTGCCTATATTGGCCTTTGGGCACTCTTGGCCCTGTTGTTTTCCTCTGGCTGGAGGAGAAGGGTGTTTCAATATTTCTTGTGGCATAAAATAAAGCTGAAGTATCATTCTGTGTCTGAATATATTTTCAAATACTGCACCTCCACAGTTTCTTGCCTTTGTCCTTGGTTGCAAGGGAAGGGTCTGGGCTTCAGATAGTCTAGTAGTACAGTGTAACTGAAGACAATTTAAGAAATGAGAGAAAATTAAAATGTATTGTGACTTCTCATTCAGCATTAACTGTGGTCAGTACTTTGGAATATTTTCTTAGTTTTATACTGGCATTTATATGGCTCAGGTGGTAAAGAATATGCATGCAATGCAGGATACCCAGGTTCGATCCCTGGGTTGGGAAGATCCCCTAAGAAGGGAAAGGATATTCACTCCAGCATTCTGGCCTGAAGAATTCCATGGATTGTATAGTCCATGCGATCGCAGTGTCAGACACAACTGAGAGACTGTCACTTCATATATAACAATAATGTAATTGTTGCATGTTCAGGATTAATTTTTCCTCAAATTATTTTTATTTAACATGTAAGCATTTTTCTCTTTCTAAAATGTCTTCAAAAACATATACTTGGATACATAAAAGAAGTACTATAAGTGTTAAACATTTAATATGTTTCCATTTTTCCTTATTAATGATTCCGTGGAAATCTTCTGCATAAGTCTTTGCATGACTGGTTATTTCCTCAAGATAGATTCCAAAGGGTAGAAGTACGGAGTTAAAAATTCACATTTCTATTTATTTTTAAGGCTATTGGTCTACAGTAGGTGGCTGCTACTCAAAAGTATGCCCTCCCACCAGAATTCTAGTTTGCCCACCACCTTTTATCAGTAGGTCTGATTCTTCCCAAAGTAAAAAGCTTAGCTTGCAGAAGATCAAACAACTCGGACACACTAGATCTGTAACTTTATGGCCTACAGACCTTGTTTTAGAGCAATGTAGAAAAGCTTAGGGACAATTAGTTAAGTATTTGGGGAAGGAGTTAGCACCCTCAAATATCTAGTGTTTGCTGCAACATCACCAGATTTGCTGATAGTTTTAGTAGTTCTGTGAATTACACTGTATTTTCTACATGTATGATCAGGTTATCTGCAGATAAGGTGTGCTCAGTCACTCAGTTGTGTACCACTCTCTGTAACCCCATGGATTATAGCCTGCCAGGCTCCTAAGTTCATGGAATTTTCCAGGTAAGAATACTTGAGTGGGTTGCCATTTCTTCCTCCAGGGGATCTTCCTGACCTAGGGACCAAGCCCGCGTCCCCTGCATTGGCAGGCAGATTCTTTACCACTGTGCCACCTGAGAAGTGGCACAGTGTTAAAATTGAAAGAAAGTAAATATGCATCTTCACTGAGTAAATATTCGGTAAATTGGAGTAAATCCCATAGACAGAGGAGGCTGGTGGGCTACAGTCCATGGGATCACAAGAGTTGGACATGCTTGAGTAACGACACCACTACCACCAACACATTATGTTCAATGATTTTGATTTAAGAAGGAGCATTGTTGGGTCAAAAAGTAATCTCTTTTTAAAATGCTTTATACATGTTACCAAATTGCCCTCCAAAAAGGTTGCTTCTATTTGACTCCAAACAATTGGGCATGAAAGCGTTCATTTTCTTACTTCCTATCCTGTATTTGTCAGCTTGTTGTTTAGTCTCTAATTTGTGCCCAGCTCTTTTGCAACCCCATGAACTGTAGCCCACCAGGCTCCTCTGTGTATGTCCGTGGGGTTTTCCAGGCAAGGATAATGGAGTGGGTTGACATTCACTTCTTCAGGGGATCTTCCTGACCCAGGGATCCAACTCCCACTTCCTGCTTGGCAGGGAGATACTTTATTTTAACACTGAGCCACCTGGAAGCCCATTTGGCAGCTTAGCCTGACATGATAAAATAATAATAAAATACCACAGACTAGGTGGTTTAAGGGCTTTCCTGGTAGCTCAGCTGGTAAAGAATCCACCTGCAATGCAGGAGACCCCAGTTCCATTCCTGGGTTGGGAAGATCCCCTGGAGAAGGGATAGGCTACCCACTACAGTATTCCTGGGCTTCCCTGGTGGCTCAGATGGTAAAGAATCCGCCTGCAATGCAGGAGACCTGAGACCAATCTCTGGGTTGGGAAGATTCCCTGGAGGAGGGCATGGGAACCCACTCCAGTATTCTTGCCTGGAGAATCCCTGTGGACAGAGGAGCCTGGCAGGCTACAGTCCATGGGGTCGCAGAGTGTCAGACAGGACTGAGCCAGTAACCACAACACATTAGGAACAAGGTTTGTGAATAAATTTGCCAATTTAGATGAAATTAACAAATTCCTTGAATGACACAAATTGCCGAAACTAACTCAAGAAGAAAGTGGAAAATCTAAATATCCCTAAATCTATCAAAGATATGGAACAGAAAACTCCAGACCCATGTGACTTAACTAGTGAATGCTATGAAATACATAAAGGTGAAATATCACCAACCCCATACAAATTCTTTCAGAAAGGAGAGGAAGGGAAACACTTCTCAAATCATCTTATAAGGCCAGCCTTACAAAATACCAAAACCAGATGAAGAGATTGCAGGAAAAGAAAACCATAGACCACTATCCTCATTAAGTTAAGCACAAAAAATGAAATGTTAGCAAATTTAATCCAGCAATATATAAAGCATTATGACCAAATGAGATCTATCCCAAGAATGAAAGTTTGGTTATGCATTAAAAAATCATCCACCAGTGTTATTCATCATGTTAAGCAAACACAGGAGAAAAACCACATTATCATTTTGATAGATGCCATAAAAGCATTTGATAATATTCAACAACCACTATGATAAAAACTGTCAGAAAACTAGAACTACAAACAGACTTTCTTTTTTTTTATTAGTTGGAGGCTAATTACTTCACAACATTTCAGTGGGTTTTGTCATACATTGACATGAATCAGCCATAGAGTTACACGTATTCCCCATCCCGATCCCCCCTCCCACCTCCCTCTCCACCTCCCTCTCCACCCAACTCCTCTGGGTCCTCCCAGTGCACCAGGCCCGAGCACTTGTCTCATGCATCCCACCTGGGCTGGTGATCTGTTTCACCATAGATAATATACATGCTGTTCTTTCGAAACATCCCACCCTCACCTTCTCCCACTAAACAGACTTTCTTAATCTGATCAAGGTAATCTACAAAACTCCTACAGCTAACATGATAATGGAGGAAAATCTAATCCCTCCACTGGGGGTGGGGGAAGGCTGCTGGCCTTGGATTTGGATGGCCCTTGAGAGGCCTATCCAGCCAGGGGGCGAGGATCATACAGACTGATTGAAGTACCTGTCCCCTTCTTGGGCAGTGGCCCTAATCCAGTCACCTCCCGAGGAGGCATTAGTGGTCCCTGACAGACGCACACCACCTCCCAGGCAGTGGTGCCCTAACCCCATCATCACCTCCCTGTTGACTTGACCCCCTTCCAGACACAGAAGTAGACCAGCACCCAGCAGGCCACTGACACAGGGTCACCTCCCAGTTGAGAGCCCCTGGCACCTCCAACCCTCCAGAGAGCCGTGAGACTTTGTCCCTGGGAAGGGAAAGCCCATGAGAATTGTGCCAGCAGAGGGCCAAGAGACTGGGGGTATCCTGGAGGACATTGCCCTTCCCTCAGCCCTTGAGTTCAGCCGGTTCCACTGGTGCTTCTGGGGGTGCCTGGTGTAAGTCCCCAACCTGGGGTTCCTGCAGTGTGTGTGCCTGGAGCCCCAGGCGGCCCAGCCCCATGCCATCTCCAGTGAGTCCAACAGCAGTCCCCGCTTCCCTCCCCAGGTGGGCAAGCACAGTATGCTCTGCATCCCTGTATCATGCCTCCAGGGCCAGGCATACCCACTCCCATGTGAAGGCACCTTGCAAGCATGCACGCAGACACATATGCCCATGTGAATGCATCCCAACCGTGCTCTTTTTGATGCACACACACACACAAATACACACAAGGACACATCCATGTGCATGCACCTGATCACACGCTCTGTCGTGACCACACATACATGCCCATGTGCAAACACCTCCACACACAGTCACATGCACACGCCTATGTGCACGAATCTGTGCATGTGCTCTCTCTCTGAAACACACCCACGCACACGCCGATGGGCAGGCACCTGTGTAAGGGCACTCTCTTGGGCGCACACAGAGATACACAGAGATACACACACCTATGTGCATGAATCTGGGCACGTGCTTGCTCTCACAAACACACCCATACACACGCCCAAGTGCATGCACCTGCTCATGCGCTCACGCACACAGACGCACATACATGCACGTGAGCTATGTGTGAGACACCAGAGGGACAGACCGGCCCTGACCCAGGGGTTCCCGACTCCCTTCTGGGAGTCGATGACAAGGACCTGCGCTCAGCAGGATGATCACCTGTGAGCGACGCCAGGCTGGCAGCAACACAGACTTGGAGGTGCACAGGGACCGGGGCTCACTTGGGGTTCGCAGACTTGGGGTGGAAACAGTCACGTGCCCTGAGGAGTGGGGCGGGGTCTGTTTGAGCATGTGCACTGAGGAGCTCTCCCACACAAAAGGGTGGAGCGCCACCCAGAGGCCTCATGGTTGAGCCGTTTACTAGGTCTCCAAGACCAAGGCAGGGCTGAGTTAGAGGGCCCAGACCACGTGGGTGTGTGCCTGCGCACGTGCATTGGGGCAACATAGCACGTGAATGCATGAAGTTTCAGCAGGGGGCTCCCACTGCCCAAGAGCCTGCAGTCATCCCGGGAACCAATGGTTGGTGGGAACCAATCGTGAGGCAGGACCAGGGTGTGTGTGCGCAGGTGCTCTGCTGATGCTGAGTTGCAGGTTGCACTACAGGGCTGGGATCTGTAGGGAAGGTTCAGTCTTTCCCGCCACAGAGGGAGGGGGAGAGGGGTTCAAGGTGGAGTCCCAGGCACACAGTGGAGGAGCCACGAGGGCAGCCAATGAAGACACAGGTGCCATGGCCTCTGCAGTGGGCACAGCATGGGACAGCCAAGGTGTGCCGGGTGGTGCTGCTAGCCGTCATGGCCCTGGCGACCCAGCTGGCCCTAGTGACGTGATCAGTTGAGGAGTCCCTGCCGGCTCCGGCGACCTGGCTGATCCCAGAGCCCCAGTGCTGCAGGAGAGTCAGGTGATGCAGCCCGTGCCATTCTGCAGATCCCAGGGGCACTCCATGCACCAGGGTGTGGTGGAGACGCTGCACCCAGAGCCAGAGTTGTGAGTAAACGAGTCTTCCAGTTCTATCCTATTCCAGGACCCTGGTGGGCCAGGTGGCTAGGGGTGTGGGCTAGGGGTGGTTTGGGCGGTTGCAGGTGGCAGGGTCTAAAGTGTAGAAGAACAGTACTCTGGGGGGCTGGAGGGTATGGATCAGGGTTGGTCTGGCTGCCAGGGCATGGTGGTGAGGAAAAGCAACCTGAAGGGATCCAGAAGTTTGGGCAGTGATGTCCAGGGGGTCCAGCGGCGGCCTTGTGGGAGAAGGCAGGTCTCTGTGAGCAGGGAGCCTGATGTACAGGCAAAATGAGTAGTGTGGATGGTACCTTAACCGTATCTACACCAGCGGCCTCGCAGTGCCTTTCTCATCGCACGCACAGGCAGACAACGCCCGCCACCTCCTGACTCGACGTACTCAACTGCGATTGCCGGTTTGGAGGGAGCTCTACGTTAATGGCTGCAGGTTGGTTCTGTCAGTTCTAAAGGGGTCCAGGGTAAGGGAGGGAGTGGTGGGTGGTGACCAGTCTCGGCCCAGGAGGAGTCATAATGTAGGGTTAAGCCTAGAGGAGAAGTGTGGTGCTCTGGGCTTGTCAGTGTGCAGGGACAAAGGGAGGACATGCACCTCTTCATCCTTCTTGGCGGGAACTTGAATTTCGTTTTCCCTGCCTTTTAGCTGATTGACTGCTGAAGACCATGCCCTGGTGCAGACGGCCGTCACCTTCTGTCTGGAACAGCTTTCCCTGGTGATGTGGACCTTGCAGCACTTTGTGCCCCCCCTTTTTGCTCAGTCTCAGCACAGAAGAGGGCCTTAAACCTAGTCTATGTGCCTTAGCCTCAAGTGTCCTTCCCGAGGGCATTGCTTTCTGCAGTGGTCTGATCAGGCTTCAGCTTGTGCCTGTGGTGCTGTCTGGGGACTCAGGGTCCACAAGGTTTGTTTGGTTATTGTTAACTGCAGAAAACAAAACAGCTACTGTGCTGTCTCTGATTTTAGTTTTAGCTTGTTCACTTTCTAATAATGCATTCATCTTCCGGTTGGAGGGTAGGTTTTGAGATCCAGATATTCAAGGAGTACAACATAAGTGAAGACAATGTAAGAAGTGGGAGAATAAGAATGTTGTGTACTGCAATTCAGTATTGATTTTGGATTATTTTCTCAGTTTTATAGTTGCATTTATATATTCAGATATAATACCAGAGGGTGGTCCTAAGATGGCGGAGGAATAGGACGGGGAGATCACTTTCTCCCCCACAAATTCAACTAAGGAACATTTGAATGCTGAGCAAACTCCACAGAACAACTTCTGAACTCTAGCAGAGGACATCAGGCACCCAGAAAAGCAGCCCATTGTCTTCAAAAGGAGGTAGGACAAAATATAAAAGATAAAAAGAGAAACAAAAGAGTTAGGGACGGTGATCTGTCCCAGGAAGGGTCTTAAAAGAGGAGAAGTTTCCAAACACCAGGAAACCCTCTCACTGGTGGGTCTGTGGGGAGTTTTGGAATCTTGGAGGGCAATATAGCCGGGAGGAAAAATAAATAAATAAAACCCACAGCAGAGAAGTACCCCCAGACACTCGCATCCGCCACCAGCAAGCGGGGGCTGACCGGGGAGGAGTGCGCTGCGTTGCTTAGGGTAAGGACCAGGCCTAAATGCCCTGAGGGCAATGTGAGGGAGCTAACGTGAGAGAGCAACCTAAACTGTGGAATACCCAGAGAGAGAAAGGAAATAAAAAGAGAGAGAGAGAACTATCCCACAAAAAGCCCTAATCTAAGGCACTGCTGTCCCACTCACAGAACAAAGGACTGAGTGAATACCAGAGAAGAGCTAGCAGGCTGTGGACCGGCACATCCCCCACCAAAGGCAGGGGGTAAGCAGGTGCCAGCCAGAGTCGGAAAGGGGCAAACTCGGTCCCATAAAGGGCATCCCCTGCCAAACTGCGAACAGGCTTCCAGTTTCTAACCAAGACTTCCTGATATTCTGGATGGTTGACATCCGCCAGGAGGGTTACAGCCAGAGATCAGCTCCCCAGAAGTGACATAGGGCACACCGGAGATGGGCTCGCCCCAGAAACTGAGCAGCTGGGGCCGGGGAGGTGATAAGATGCACGCACCTGGGGGGAGTACGCTTACCAAGCACCTGGTCACCTGAGCTACTCGGACCAGGGAAGGGCACAAAACACAGGCCCAACAGAGTCTGTGCCTTTGTGGAGTACCCAAGATCCTGAACCTGGAGCGGCTTAGACCTGGGAAGTGCACGCAACCCAGGGCCTGCTCCCTACAGAGCAGCCTGAAGCCTGAGCAGTGTAGACTGGGAAAGCACACACGCCGTGAGCAGGGACAAACCCAGTGCAGCGGAGACCCTACGAGCGCTCCCCACACACGCCAGTGATATTTGTTTGCAGTGTTCCTCCCTCCCCGCAGCGCCACTGAACAAGTGAGCCTAAACAAGAGACCACTTCGCCCCCTTGTGTCAGAGCAGAAATTAGACACTGAAGAGACCTGCAAACAGAAGAAGCTGAAATAAACAGAGGGAACGCTTTGGAAGTGACAGGTGCAACAGATTAAAACACTGTAGTTAGCACCGACTACATTGGAAGGGGCCTATAAATCTTGAGAAGTAGACTGGATCAAGGAAATATCTGAAAATGAACTGACCCCACACTGCCTACAACAGCCCCAGAGAAATTTCTAGATATATTTTTATCATTTTTTTCTTTTTAAAGTCCTCTATTACACCTTTAATTTTCATTTTATAACTTAGTACCTTGCAAAAAAGACCCTATTTTTAAAGCTAACTTCATATATATTTCTTATACTTTTTGTGATTTTGTTTTTTTAATATTGCTTTTTAATTAATTTATTTATTTTACTTTACAATATTGTATTGGTTTTGCCATACATTGACATGAATCAGCCATGGGTGTACACGTGTTCCCCATCCAGAACCCCCCTCCCACCTCCCTCCCCATCCCATCCCTCTGGGTCATCCAAGTGCACAAGTCTGAGCACCCTGTACCATGCATCGAACCTGGACTGGTGATTCGTTTCACATATGATAATTTACATGTTTCAATGCCATTCTTCCATATCATCCCACCTTCGCCCTCTCCCACAGAGTCCAAAAGACTGCTCTATACATCTGTAACTCTTTTGCTGTCTCACATACAGGGTTATCATTACCATCTTTCTAAATTCCTTATATATGTGTTAGTATACTGTATTGGTGTTTTTCTTTCTGGCTTACTTCACTCTGTATAATAGGCTCCAGTTTCATCCACCTCATTAGAACTGATTCAAATGTATTATTTTTAATGGCTGAGTAATATTCCATTGTGTATATATACCACAGCTTTCTTATTCATTCATCTGCAGATGGACATCTAGGTTGCTTCCATGTCCTGGCTATTATAAACAGTGTTGCAATGAACATTGGGGTACACATGTCTCTTTCAGTTCTGGTTTCCTCGGTGTGTATGCCCAGGAGTGGGATTGCTGGGTCACATGGCAGTTCTATTTCCAGTTTTTAAAGGAATCTCCACACTGTTCTCCATAGTGGCTGTACTAGTTTGCATTCCCACCAACAGTGTAAGAGGGTTCCCTTTTCTCCACACCCTCTCCAGCATTTATTGTTTCTAGATTTTTGGATAACAGCCATTCTGACTGGCATGAGATGGTACCTCATTGTGGTTTTGATTTGCATTTCTCTGATAATGAGTGATGTTGAGCATCTTTTCATGTGTTTGTTAGCCATCTGTATGTCTTCTTTGGAGAAATGTCTGTTAAGGTCTTTCCCCACGTTTTGATTGGGTTGTTTGTTGTTATGGTATTGAGTTGTATGAGCCGCTTGTATATTTTGGAAATTAATCCTTTGTCAGTTGTTTCATTTGCTGTTATTTTTTCCCACCCCGAGGGTTGTCTTTTCACCTCGCTTAGTGTTTCCTTTGCTGTGCAAAAGCTTTTAAGATTAATCAGGTCCCACTTGTTGACTTTGTTTTTATTTCCATCACTCTAGGAAGTGGGTCATAGAGAATCTTGCTTTGCTTTATGTCATCAAGTGTTCTGCCTATGTTTTCCTCTAAGAGTTTTATAGTTTCTTGTCTTCCATTTAGGTCTTTAATCCATTTTGAGTTTATCTTTGTGTATGGTGTTAGGAAGTGTTCTAATTTCATTCTTTTACATGTGCCTGTCCTCTTTTCCCAGCACCATTTATTGAAGAGGCTGTCTTTGCCCCATTGTATATTCTTGCCTCCTTTGTCAAAAATAAGGTACCCATATTTGCATGGGGTTATTTATGGGTTTTCTATCTTGTTCCATTGGTCTGTAGTTCTGTTTTTGTGCCAGTACCATACTGTCTTCCTGACTGTAGCTTTGTAATATAATCTGAAGTCAGGAAAGTTGATTCCTCCAACTCCATTGTTCTTTTCAAGACTGCTTTGGCTATTCGGGGTCTTTTGTGTTTTCATATGAATTGTGAAACTTTTTGTTCTAGTTCTTTGAATAATGTCATACGTAATTTGATAGGGATCGCATTGAATCTGTAGACTGTGTTTGGTAGTGTAGTCAATTTCACAATCTTGATTCTTCCAACCCAGGAACATGGAATATCACTCCAACTGTTTATGCCGTCTTTGATTTCTTTCATTAGTGTCTTATAATTTTCTGTGTACAGTTTTTTTATCTCCTTAGGTAAATTTATTCCTAGATATTTAATTCTTTCTGCTGCAATGGTGAATAGGATTGATTCCTTAATTTCTCTTTCTGATTATTCATTGTTAGTATATAGAAATGTAAGTGATTTCGCTGTGTTGATTTTGTATCTTGCTACTTTGCTATATTAACTGATTAGCTATGATACTATCTTTAGGGTTTTCTATGTACAGTATTGTTTCATCAGCAAACAAGTGAGAGCTTTACTTCTTCTTTTCCAATCTGGATTCCTTTTATTTCTTTTTCTTCTCTGATTGTTGTAGCTTGGACTTCCCGAACTATGTTGAATAATAGTGGTAAAAGTGGACACCCTTGTCTACTTCCTGATCTTAGAGGGAATGCTTTCAGTTTTTCACCATTGAGAATAATGTTTGCTGTAAGCTTATCATATATAGCCTTTACTATGTTGAGGTAGGTTCCTCCTATGCCCATTCTTTTAGAGTTTTAATCATAAATGTGTGCTGAATTTTGTCAAAGGCTAATTGTGCATCTATTGAGATTATCCTGTGATTTTTATCTTTCAAATTGTTAATGTGGTGTATCACATTGATTGATTTGTGTATACTGAAGATTCCTTGCATCCCTGGAATAAACACAACTTGATCATGGTGTATGAGCTTTTTGATGTGTTGCTGAATTCTGTTTGATAACATTTTGTTGGGGATTTTTGCATCTATGTTCATCAGTGATATTGGCCCGCAGTTTTCCTTTTTTGTGTTGTCTTTGTCTGGTTTTGGTTTCACGGTGATGGTGACCTCATAGAATGAGTTTGGAAGTGTTCCTTCCTCTGAAACTTTTTGAAAGTTTTAGAAGGATAAGCATAAGCTCTTCTCTAAATGTTTGATAGAATTCTCCTGTGATGCCATCTGGCCCTGAGCTTTTCTTTTTTGTGAGACTTTTGATCACAGCTTCACTTTCAGTGCTTCTAATTAAGTTGTTCATCATTTCTATTTTTTTCTGGTTCAGTCTTGGAAGATTGAACTTTTCTATGAATCTGTCCATTTCTTCCAGGTTATCCCAACTCTTTGCAACCCCGTGGACTGTAGCCTGCCAGGTTCCTCCATCCATGGGATTTTCTAGACAAGAGTACTGGAGTGGGTTGCCATTTCCTTCTCCAGGGGATCTTCCTGACCCAGGGATCAAACCCAGGTCTCCCACATTGCAGGCAGATGTTTTACCATCTGAGCCACCAGGGAAGCCTTATTTCCATATAGTTGTTCATAATATTCTCTTATAATCCTTTGTATTTCTGCATTGTCTGTTGTAACCTCTCCTTTTCCATTTCTAATTTTGCTGATTTGATTCTTCTCTCTTTTTTTCTTGATGAATCTGGCCAAAGGTTTGTCAATTTTGTTTATCTTCTCAAAGAACCAACTTTTAGCTTTATTAATATTTACTACTGTTTCTTTCATTTGTGTTTCATTTATTTGTGCTCAGATCTTTATGATTTCTTTCCTTCTAATAATTTTTTCCTCCTTCTATACAGTTGTTTTAGGTGTAAAATTAGGTTGCCTATTCGATGTTTTTCTTGTTTCTTGAGGTAGGATTGTATTGCTATAAACTTCCCTCTTTGAACTGCTTTTGGTGCATCCAATAAGTTTTGAGTTGTGCTTTAATTGTCATTTGTTTCTAGAATTTTTTTTTTATTTCCCTTTTCGTTTCTTCAGTAACCTGTTGGTCTAGAATCATATTGTTTAATCTATATGTGTTTGTGTTTCTTACAGTTTTTCTCCTGTAATTGGTATCCAGTCTCAGTGTTGTGGTCAGAGAAGAGGCTTGATAGAATTTCAATTTTCTTAAATTCACTGAGGTTTGATTTGTGACCCAAGATGTGGTCTATCCTAGAGAATGTTCCATGTGCACTTGAGAAGGTGTATTCTTCTGCATTTGGATGGGATGTCCCAGAGTTATCAGTGAGGTTCATCTCATCTAATGTATGATTTATGACTTGTGTTTACTTATTAAAAACATTAATATATAATGTATTGTTTAATAATTAATATTAATAATTAATAATTATTATTAATGTCAATTGTTAATTATAAAAATCATTACTTCATTATAAAATAATTAATTAATGATTATTAATATAATAAGTAGCAATAATTAATTATTAAACATTAGTATATAATGTTATTAATATATAATGTTTTGATGAACTGTGCATTAGTGTGAGTGGGGTGTTAAAGTCTCCTACTATTATTGTGTTACTGTCAATTTATCCTTTTATGTCTGTTAGTGTTTGTCTTAGGTATTGAGGTGCTCCTATGTTGGGTGCATAGATATTTAAAATCGTTATGTCTTCCTCTTGGATTGATCCCTTGAGCATTATGTAGTGTCCTTCCTTATCTCTTGCAATCTTCTTCATTTTAAGGTCTATTTTGTCTGATATGAGGATTGCTACTCCAGCTTTCTTTTGCTTCCCATTTGCATGGAATATATTTTTCCATCCTCTCACTTTAAGTCTATATGTGTCTTTAGGTCTGAAGTGGGTTTCTTGTAAATAGCATATATACGGGTCTTATTTTTGCATCCATTCAGCCAGGCTGTGTCTTTTGTTTGGAGCATTTAACCCATTTACATTTAAAGTAATTATTGATATATATGTTCCTATTGCCATTTTCTTAATTGTTTGGGATTGATTTTGTAGATCTTTTTCCTTCCCTTGTATTTCTTGACTATATAAGTCCCTTTAGCTTTTGTTGTCAAGCTGGTTTGGGGTACTGAATTCTCTTCACTTTTGCTTGTCTGAAAATCTTTTCATTTCTCCATCAATTTTGAATGAGATCCTTGCTGGATACAGTAATCTTGGTTGTTGGTTTTTCCTTTCAGTACTTTACATATATCCTGCCATTCCCTTCTGGCCTGCAGAGTTTCTGCTGAAAGACCAGCTGTTAAACATATGGGGTTTCCCCTGTATGTTACTTGTTGTTTTTCCCTTGCTGCTTTTAATATTCTTTCTTTATATTTAGTCTCCATTAGTTTGATTAGTATGTATCTTGGTATGTTTCTCCTTGGGTTTATCCTGTATGGGACTCTTTGTGCCTCTTGGACTTGATTGACAATTTCCTTTTCCATGTTGGGGAAATTTTGAACTATAATCTCTTCAAAAATTTTCTCATACCCTTTCTATTTCTCTTCTTCTTCTGGGACCCCTCTAATTCGAATGTTGGTGCATTTGATATTATCCCAGAAGTCTCTGAGACTATCCTCAGTTCTTCACAGTCTTTTTACTTTATTCTGCTCTTTAGAAGTTATTTCCACCATTTTATCTTCTAGCTCACTGATTCGTTCTTCTGCTTTAGATATTCTGCTATTGATTCCTTCCAGAGTATTTTTAATTTCAGTAATTGTGTTGTTTGTATCTGTATGTTTATTCTGTAGTTCTTCTAGGTCTTTGTTAATTGATTCTTGCATTCTCCATTTTGTTTTCAAGGTTTTATTTTTATCATCTTTACTATTATTATTCTGAATTCTTTTTCAGGTAGTTTGCCTATTTCCTCTTCATTTATTTGGACTTCTGTGTTTCTAATTTGTTCCTTCATTTGTGTAGTATTTCTCTGCCTTGTCATTATTTTTTTAACTTATTGTGTTTGAGGTCTCCTTTTTCCAGGCTTCAAGGTTGAATTCTTTCTTCCTTTTGGTTTCTGCCCTCCTAAGGTTGGTCCAGTGGTTTGCGTAAGCTTTGTATAGGGTGAGATTTGTGCAGAGTTTTTTGTTTGTTTTTTGTCTGATGGTCAAGGCTGAGTGAGGTGGTAACCCTGTCCGCTGATGATTGGGTTTGTATTTTTGTTTTGTTTGTTGTTTCCAGGGTTCTACTGGTGGTTGGGTGATGCCAGGTCTTGTACTGAAGTTGTTTCCTCTGTGTGAGTTCTTGCAATTTGATACTGCATAGGATTAGTTCTCTGGTAGTCTAGGGTCTTGGAGTTAGTGCTCTCAGTCCAAAGGCTCTGGGCTTGATCTCAGGTCAGGAATGAAAATTCACATGTGGTTTGCTATGGCATTAAATGAGACTAAAATAAATACCCAAAGAGGAGAAGCCAATGATGAACCCCAGATAAATGTCAGTTACAAAATCAGGCAAGTAATATTTAAACTAATGGAATATACACATATACATATATACCCATAAGCAAAGTCAAAAGAATCCAACAAAAATAAGGTACAGTAGATTGACCTGGTGAACACAGGAAATCAAAATTATATCTACCAGTTAACAACAAAATTAACTAAAGCACAAGCCAGAAAACAAAACTAAAGCAAGTTGCCAAGTGGTAAATAAAGCAATAAAAATAAAGCTAACAAATATGTTGATAGGAAAGGAAAGAAAGAAAGAGCAGATATGCCAAGTAAAAGAGAAGTAGACAAAGAAGATTTTTACACATTAAAATTTAACTGTAAGGGGAAAAGAACAGTAAGAAAAGCAAACAAAAGAATAAATGTAAAAAATAGGTTTAAAATTTTAAAATTAAAAAAGAGAAAAGAAAAACAAGGCAAACTCCACAGCACTGCAAAAGCCCAACATAGAGGCAGAGCTTTATAGCAACAATAAAAAGTGTGACTGCGTATACACATATACATATACACTCATAAAGAAAATCAAAACAGCCCAACAAAAATAATGTACAATAGATTGACCCATTGAACAAAGGAAATCAAAGATTATATCTACCAGTTTAGAACAAAACTAATTAAAGCACAGACTGGAAAACAAAACTAAAGCAAGGTGTCAATTGGGGAATAAAGCTATGAAAGTAAAACTAACAAATATGTTGAGAGGAAAGGATTGAAAGAAAAGATGGAAAGAATAGATATGCAGAGTTAAATAGAGGTAGATAAAGAAGGTTTATATACATTAAAGTTTAACTGAAAGGGGGAAAGAACAGTAGAAAAGGCAAGCAAAGGAATACATGTAGAAAAACAGTAATAGGTTTTAAAAATTAAAACTAAAAAAGAGGGGAAAAATGGAAAACTAAACAGAACTGTAAAATCTGAACATAGAGACAGATCATATAACAACAATAAAAACGTGACTGAGGAGAAAAAAACAACTCAAAAGCTTAATTAGAGTCCATAGTGCCAATAAAATCAACAACTAAAACAGATGCAGAGGAAAAAAGGAAAAAAAGAAAAAAGAATCCACAGAACAAGTGAAAACATCCAACTCTCACATCCATACACGACTACTGGAAAAACCAAAGCTCTAACTAGAGGGACCTTTGTCAACAAAGTGATATCTCTGCTTTTTAATATGTTGTCTAGGTTGGTCATAGCTTTTCTTCCAAGGAGTCTTTTAATTTCATGACTGCAGTCACCATCTGCAGTGATTTTGGAGCACCCCCCAAAAAAGTCTCACACTGTTTCCATTGTTTCCCCATCTATTTGCCTTGAAGTGATGGAACCAGATGCCATGATTTTAGTTTTCTGAATATTGAGTTTTAAGCCAAACATTTTCACTCTCCTTGTTCACTTTCTTCAAGAGGCTCTTTAGCTCTTCTTCTCTTTCTGCCATTAGGCTGGTGTCACCTGCATATCTGAAGCTACTGATATTTCTCCAGGCAATCTTGATTCCAGCTTGTGCTTCATCCAGCCTGGCATTTTGCATGATGTACTCTTCATATAAGTTAAACAAGCAGGGTGACAAAATATAGCCTTGATGTACTCCTTCCCCAATTTGGAACCAGTCAGTTATTCCATGTTCAGTTCTAATTGTTGCTTCTTGATCTGCTTACAGATTTCTCAGGAGGCAGGTCAGGTGGTCTGGTGTTCCCATCTCTTTAAGAATTTTCCATGGTTTGTTGTGATGCACAGTCAAAGGCTTTGGCATAGTGAATAAACCAGAAGTAGGTGCTTTTCTGGAAGTCTCTTGCTTTTTCAATGATCCAATGGATGTGGGCAATTTGATCTCTGGTTCCTTTGCCTTTTCTAAATCCAGCTTCAACGTCTAGAAGTTCAGAGTTCACATACTGTTGAAGCCTGACTTGGAGAATTTTGAGCATGACTTTGCTAACATGTGAGATGAGTGCAACTGTGCAGTAGTTTGGATATTCTTTGGCATTCCCTTTCTTTGAGATTAGACTGAAAGCTGACCTTTTCCAGTCCTGTGGCCACTGTTAAGTTTTCCAAATTTGCTGGCATATTGAGTGCAGCACTTTCACAGCATCATCTTTTAGGATTGGGAATAGCTCAGCTGTAATTACATGACCTCCATCAGTTTTGTTCGTAGCAATGCTCCTTAAGGCCCACTTGACTTCACATTCCAGGATGTCTGGCTCTAGGAGAGTGATCACACCATCGTGATTATCTGGGTCATGAAGATCTTTTTTCCATCCTTCTTCTGTGTTTTCTTGCCAATTCTTCTTAATATCTTCTGCTTCTGTTAGGTCCATACAATTTATATCCTTCATTGTGCCCATCTTTGCATATAATGTTCCCTTGGTATCTCTAATTTTCTTGAAGAGATCTCTAGTCTTTCCCATTCTATTGTTTTCCTCTATTTCTTTGCACTGATCACTGAGGAAAGCTTTCTTATATCTCCTTGCTATTCTTTGCAACTCTGCATTCAAATGGGTATATATTTTCTTTTCTCCTTTGCCTTTACCTTCTCTTCTTTTCTCAGCTATTTGTAAAGCCTTCTCAGAAAACCATTTTGCCTTTTTGCATTTCTTTTTCTGGTGGATGGTCTTGATCCCTGCCTCTTGTACAGTGTCACTAATGTCCATATTTGTATAGGCACTCATATATCAGATTTAATCCCTTGAATCAATTTGTCACTTCCACTGTATAATTGTAAGGGATTGGATTTAGGTTGTATCTTAATGGTCTAGTTGTTTCCCCTACTTTCTTCAACTGAAGTCTGAATTTAGCAATAAGGAGTTCGTGATCTGACACACAGTCAGCTCCCAGTCTTGGTTTTGCTGACTCTATAGAGCTTCTCCATCTTTGGCTGCAAAGAATACAATCAGTCTGATTTCAGTATTGACCATCTGGTGATGTCCATGTGTAGAGTCTTCTTTTGTGTTGTTGGAAGAGGGTGTTTGCAATGACCAGTGTGTTCTCTTGGCAAAACTCCATTAGCCTTTGCCATGCTTCATTTTGTATCTCACGGCCAAATTTGCCTGTTACTCCAGGTATCTCTTCACTTCCTACTTTTGCATTCCAGACTCCTATCATGAAAAGGACATCTCATTTGAGAGTTAGTTCTAGAAGACCTTTTAGGTGTTCATAGAATTGTTCAGCTTCAGCTTCTTCAGCATTACTGGTTGGGGCATGGTTATGTCATTACTGGTTATGGCCCTATCTGAGTCTTCTTTCGAGCCTCTTGTAGCTGGTGATCAGAAAGCCTCTTTGGCCAGTCTTTCTCTGTAGCCCTGCCTGTTCAGGCACTTAGTGGGCTCCCGTGCCTGGGGTCCTTCTCTGTGGTTCAGCACGTCAGGCACATAGGGTTCGCACTGGTTGGAGTCCTACCAGTAAATCAGTGCATCAGGCACTTAAAGGGGCACCCTGGGTGGGATCCTATTCTGTAGTTTGGTGTATCAGGCATTTGATGGGCTAGACTCTCTGTTGTTCAGCTGTTGATGCTGGCATGTGGGGAGAGAGAAACTATGGTGATGGCTCCAACCAGTACCCAAGACCTTCCTTCCATGGCTGTTTGACTTTCCTCCACAGGTATTTCCCACCAGAATCTCCTCCTTCATATCCCCTCGATTCATTTCTCTATAGTCAACAGCAGGCCTCACCCTGGGATTATTCCTTATTCCATAAATTCCAGCTCCAAGCATTTGTGCCTTTCAGGGAAACTGTGTCCCTGTCTGGGCTATCTAGGAGGCAGCAATTCTCACTCCATTTAGGCTGCCACAGATCAGCTGTTTCACTCCCAGCCTTAAACGTTTCCCCTGTGACTCAGACAATTGTCCCAATGTGGGGATTGGACCCATGAATCAGTTTCCCCACCCACTGAGAGCAGGTCTAATCCTACTAACACTCCTGTTTTCCCCCCTAGTTCCTTAATCCTACCAAGCTTTGTGTGGTTCTGTATACTCTTTTCTGCTGCTCAGGTACTTCTGTCTGTTATCAGCCAGTGTTCTTAATGCACTTCTGTGTCTGAAGGTGTATTCCTGATGTATCCATGGGGAGAGATGTGCTCCATGTCCACCTACTCCTCCACCATCTTGTTCTCCCACGTATTTTCATTTCTTGGCAGTCTCTCCCGGCTAGACTGGAACCTCCATGGAGACCTGGAATGGTGTCTAACAAAAAATGTTCCTTGAGTTATCAAATAACTAAAGCTACTACAGAACATGTATGAAAATATCCTTGTGAACTAGGAATGGGGAAGTACTTCCTAAACATTGTTTTAAGCCCATAACAGAATAATATCAAGAATATATCGATATTTTTCATATATGGCTGATCATCAAGAAGATAACTGCATTTATGATTTGTAGAAGTGGGCAAAGGATACAAATAGGCTAGTTATAGAAGAGGAAACCCCCAAAGGTCGCAGGATATGGTAGGAGTGGAGACAGATGCAGCCATAGCAGGGAGCAGCCTGGCACGACTGAATTCAGTGAAGCCTGCACATCCCTGAACTCCAGCATTTCTGCTCCTGGGAATCTGTGACCAGTCCCCTCAGTGGCAGTGTATGAGGGTGTCCTCATGGTGTCGCCTGTGGAGACTGGAGTCAGAGTCACCTAGAAATTCCAGTGACTGTCCTTCTGCTCTAATGTCAGACCATCTGGTGTGTCTGTTTAATTCATGAGTTTCCACTTGTGTATGGATGACAGCAGAAGTCAACATGCTAGACTCTTGCTTGGTACGTTCTTTGGGCTTTCCTCCCACATGTCTGATCAGGGTGTCCACACCTACTCTACGTACCCATGTGAATCTGGTTCTGCCCTGACACAGTTTTTCTCCAGGGATTATGGTGAACCTTATTAGTATCTGCTAAACCAACAACTAAAACTTTAACAATGACTGTTCATGGCTCCCACCTTGTAGCACCTGCCGGGGTCCAGCCCCAGCAGGATCCAGGGGTACCCTCAGGATGAACGGCGTCAGCAAGTGAGAGAGAGAGAAAAGAGAGAGACAGAGAGACCAGACTGGAATGTGCAGCAGAGTCTGGCAGTGTTTTCCTTTTCACTGTAGCTTTTATACCCTAAGTTAGTACATTTCTAAGGGGAGGTGAAAGATAAGTATACAAAGTTTAGTTTAACATTATGTCAGTTTTGTCCTTCAGGAAACCAGGGTGTTTTCTGCATACTTCTTTGTTCATGAGTCTTCTTTCATAGTGGATCTTTGTACATTATCTTCTGGCCTTGGGGCCTATTAACATTTTATGATCCAGGTGAAGGCAAAACTGTTTTCCGTAGTCTATTCTTTATTGTTCTATTTTGCCTTGAGTTTAGCAGAAAACAGAAAAGTTGCAGTCTCATGGTACAGCAGGTTGCAGCATAGTAGAAATACAATCCTGTTAACGCAAATGTCAGCCTTTTTGCAAAAGTTCTCAGCTAAACTTATCTAAAAAGTTTACCACACAAAGACTATGTGGCTCTGGTGAGGCAGCCTCTGTTTTAGCACTCTTGATTGAAATTAAGAATTATCTTATTGTTTCCACACTAGGGCTAAACTCTTATTTTTCTAAATCCTTAACTATATTAACAATAGTTTTTACTGCACAACCTCAGCACAACAGCAATCAAACATTGATCCAATAACCACTTTTAGAATAATATTTTTTGTGTTCTCTTATAGGGCTTTCTCACCCCCCGAAGGGCTCTGTGCCTATCAGGGCCTTTTGTGATCAGGTTCTTTATGCTGTTTATGATTAAGGTGTTGTGAGCAGTTATGTGCATTAGTACACATCTGCCAAACAAGCCAGAGTGCCAGCAAAAGGGTTTTTACTTGAAACATTTCCTTCATTCCTGGCCCTTTCATAGGGAACCAGCATCCAGGAGATTTATTAATGAGGGTTCTGTGTTGGTCTTTATTTAGTGAAAGAGGAGCAGGAGACCTCTCAGCAGACAATGCAAAGATCTGCAACAGGACGAACAAGGACAACAGCAAGAGGGGGAGGATACAGCGTTGGGTAGAGCCCGGGGTCAACCTGGAGGGTCCCTTGTAGCCTGGACAGCCTTGCATTTCAGGTCTTCTCCTCATGACCTTGTCATGAGTGGGATCTCCCATAATGGCTCCCAGCAAGCACCCACAAGGGAACCTGGGATAGAGAGCTCATTTAGTCATCTGTAAGCACCTGCGAGACTTTACTTCCCACTTGGCTTTTCTACAGGATCCCTAGTCCAACTCCACATTGCCGTTTAGTCAGAGAAGTTGGCCTTCTCTCTTCTCCTCGGTTTGATTTTATTTATTTATTTTTGCCTGTGTTGGGTCTTCTCTGCTGCATACAAGCTTTCTCTAGTTTTTGGAAGTGGAGGCTACTCTTTAGTAGCTGTGCACAGGCTTCTCATTGTGGTTGTTTCTCTTATTGAAGAACATGGGCTCTGGAGCACAGGCTCAGTAGTTGTGGGGCCTGGGCTCAGTTGCTCCATGGCATGTTGGATCTTCCTGGACCAGGCATCGAAGAAGTGTCCCTTGCATTGACACGTGGATCCCCATCCACTGAAACCACAGGGAAGGACTTCTCATCTTTTATCTTACTCTGTTCTGAATTGTAACCACTTCTCTAACTTCTGCTTTCTCCTGGGTTAAAAGTATTGTGTATATCTATGCGTGGGTTGAATCGTGTCTGACTCTTTGCGACCCTGTGGTTTACTGTGTGGATAACAATAAACTGTGGAAAATTCTGAAGGAGTTGGGAATACCAGACCACCTGACCTGCCTCTTGAGAAACGTGTATGCAGGTCAGGAAGCAACAGTTAGAACTGGACATGGAGCAACAGACTGGTTCTAAATACTTAAAGGAGTACATCAAGGCTGTATATTGTCACCGTGCTTATTGAACTTGTATGCAGAGTACATCATGAGAAATTCTGGGCTGGAGGAAGCACAAGCTGGAATCAAGATTGCTGGGAGAAATATCAATAAACTCAGATATGCAGATGATACCACCCTTATGGCAGAAATTGAAGAAATAAAGAGCCTCTGCATAAAAGTGAAAGAGTAGAGTGAAAAAGTTGGCTTAAAGCTCAACTTTCAGAAAACTGAGATCATGGCATCTGGTCCCATCACTTCATGGCAAATACATGGGGAAACAGTGGAAACAGTGGCTGACTTTATTTTGGGGGACTCCAAAATCACTGAAGATGGCAATTGCAGCCATGAAATTAAAAGACGCTTACTCCTTGGAAGGAAAGTTATGATCAACCTAGATAGCATATTAAAAAGCAAAGACATTACTTTGTCAACAAAGGACCATCTAGTCAAGGCTATGGTTTTTCTACTAGTCATGTATGGATGTGCGAGTTAAACTATAAAGAAAGCTGAGTGCCAAAGAATTGATACTTTTGAACTGTGGTGTTGGAGAAGACTCTTGAGACTCCGTTGGACTGCAAGGAGATCCAACAATTCCATCCTAAAGGAGATCACTCCTGAATGTTCATTGGAAGGACTGATGTTGAAGCTGAAACTCCAATACTTTGGCCGCCTGATGCGAAGAGTTGACTCATTTGAAAAGACCCTGATGCTGGGAAAGATTGAGGGCAGGAGAAGGGGACGACAGAGGATGAGATGGTTGGATGGCATCACCGACTCAATGGACATGGGTTTGGGTAGACTCTGGCAATTGGTGATGGACAGGGAGGCCTGGCATGCTGCAGTTCATGGGGTCACAATGAGTTGGACACGACTGAGCAACTGAACTGAACTGAACTTTGTGACCCATGTACTGTAGCCCACAAGGCCCCTCTCTCCACAGAATTTTCTAGGCAAGAATACTGGAGTGGCTTCCCATTTCCATCTCCAGAGGACCTTCCCCATCCAGGGACTGAACCTGTGTTTGTTGTATCTCTTGCTTTGGCAGGCGGATTCTTTACCACTAGTGCCACCTGTCTTTCGAAAGCCCAAAAGAAAGTGTGTTGCTCCATACACAAAAATAAACTCAAAATGCATTAAAGATCTTAACTTAAGACCAGAAACTATAAAACTCCTAGAGGAAAACATAGGCAAAACACTCTACAACATAAATCACAGCAAGATCCTCTATGACCCACCTCCCAGAATATTGGAAATAAAAGCAAGAATAAACAAATGGGACCTAATTAAGCTTAAAAGCTTTTGCACAACAAAGGAAACTATAAGCAAGATGAAAAGGCAGCCTTCAGAATGGGAGAAAATAATAGCAAACGAAGAAACAGACAAAGGTTTAATCTCAAAAATATACAAGCAACTCCTGAAGCTCAATTCCAGAAAAATTAATGACCCAATCAAAAAATGGGCCAAAGATCTAAACAGACATTTCTCCAAAGAAGACATACAGATGGCTAACAAACACATGAAAAGATGCTCAACATCACTCATTATCAGAGAAATGCAAATCAAAACCACAATGAGGTACCATTACACGCCAGTCAGAATGGCTGCTATCCAAAAGTCTACAGGCAATAAATGCTGGAGAGGGTGTGGAGAAAAGGGAACCCTCTTACACTGTTGGTGGGAATGCAAACTAGTACAGCCACTATGGAGAACAGTGTGGAGATTTCTTTAAAAACTGGAAATAGAACTGCCATATGACCCAGCAATCTCACTCCTGGGCATACACACCGAGGAAACCAGATCTGAAAGAGACCCATGTACCCCAATGTTCATTGCAACACTGTTTATAATAGTCAGGACATGGAAGCAACCTAGATGCCCATCAGCAGACAAATGGATAAGAAAACTGTGGTATATATACACAATGGAATATTACTCAGCCATTAAAAAGAATACATTTGAAACAGTTCTAATGAGATGGATGAAACTGGAGCCTATTATACAGAGTGAAATAAGCCAGAAAGATAAAGACCAATACAGTATACTAACGCATATATATGGAATTTAGAAAGATGGTAACGATAACCCTATATGCAAGACAGAAAAAGAGACACAGATGTATAGAACAGACTTTTGGACTCTATGGGAAAAAGCAAGGGTGGGATGATCCGAGAGAACAGCATCAAAACATGTATATTATCAAGTGTGAAACAGATCACCAGTCCAGGATGAATGCATGAGACAAGTGCTCAGGGCTGGTGCACTGGGATGACCCAGAGGCATGGGATGGGGAGAGAGGTGGGAGGGGGGTTCAGGATGGGGAACACATGTAAATCCATGGCTGATTCATGTCAATGTATGGCAAAAACCACTACAATATTGTAAAGTAATTAGTCTCCAACTAACAAAAAAAAAATGGGAAAAAAAAGAAAGTGTGTTGCTTTATAAATTGGACCTCCTGAATCATTTCCTCTACAAGGAGTTCACTGACACCAACCACTCACGCCTATTGCCTGTCTTTTCCCACTCCTTTCAAAAAGGTGTAGCTTAGCCTCTGCAGCCTTTCACACATCCCCATTGACATGTTTTTCAAGCTAAATATCAGTTTTATTACTGACGAATCTGATCGGGAAGAATGTGGCTTGGGCAGCTTTTGTTGTTCAGTTGCCCAGTCCTGTGTGACTCTTTGAGACCCCATGGATTGCAGCACGCCAGTCCTCTCCCTGTCCCTCACTATCTCCTGGAGTTTGCCCAAGCTCATGTTCTTTGTGTCCCTGATACCATCCAGCCATCTCATCCTCTGATGCCCTCTTCTCTTTCTGCCCTCAAACTTTCCCAGTATGAGGGACTTTTCCAGTGAGTCAACTGTTCCCATAGATGACCAAAATATTGGAGCTTCAGGTTCAGCATCTATCCTTCCAGTGAATATTCAGGGTTGATTTCCCTTAAGATAGACTGGTTTGATCTTCTTGCTGTCCAAGGGAATTTCAGAAGTCCTCCTAGCACCACAGTTCGAAGGCACAGATTCTTTGGGGGCTCTGACTTCTTTATGGTCCAGCTCTCACAACTGTATGTGATCACTGGGAGGACCATAGCCTTGACTCTATGAACCTTTGTCACAGTGTGATGTCTCTGCTTTTCAACACCCTGTCTAGTTTTGTCATCATTTTCCTGCCAAGAAGCGATCGTCTCACAATTTCATGGCTGAAGTCACCATCCATGGTGATTTTGAAGCCCAAGAAGAGGAAATCTGTCACTACTTCCACATTTTCCCCTTCTACTTGCCATGCAGTAATGGGGCCAGATGCCATGGTCTTATTTTTTTTAATATTTAGTCTTAAGCCAGCTCTTTCACTCTCCTCCTTCACCCTCATCAAGAGGCTCTTTATTTCCTCTTTGCTTTCTGCCATTAGAGTGGTATCATTCGTGTATCTGAGAACATTGTTGCTTCTCCCACCTAACTTGATCCTGGCATGTAACTCATTCAGCCTGGCACTTCTCATGATGTGCTCAGCATATAGATTAAACAAATAGGGTGACAGAAGACAGCCCTGTCATCCTCCTTTCTCGACCTTGACCAATCAGTTTTTCCATATAGGGTTCTGTTTCTTTTTGACCTGCACACAGTATTCTCAGGAGACAGATAGGATGGTCTGCTATTCCCATCTCTCTAAGAGTTTTCCACAGTTTGTCATGATCCACACAGTCAAAGGCTTTAGCCTAGTTGAGGAAACAGCATGAGATGATTTTCTGAAATTCCCTTGATTTCTATATAAACCAGTGAATGTTGGTTGGCAATTGGATGTCTAGTTCCTCTTCCTTTTCTAAACCCAGCTTGGACATCTGGAAGTCTTGGTTTGCACAGTGCTGAAGCCTAGCATGCAAGATTTTAAGCATGACCTTACTAGCATGGGAGATGAGTGCAATTGTCTGATGGTTAGCACATTCTTTGGTACTACCCTTCTTGGCAACTGGGATGAGGCTTGACCTTTTCCAGTCCTGTGGTCTTCCATATTTGCTGGCATAATGAATGCAAATCCTTGATGGCATCCTCCTTTAGGGATTTTGCAAAGTTCTGCTGGAATTTCATCATGTCCACTAGCATTTTTAACAGCAGTGCTTCTTAGGCAGCAGAGAAAAGTCAATTTGCTGACTTCCTCCAGATGGAGACGTGGGCATGGCCGCCTGTGGGGAAATATGGGCTCCAAGGACTGACCCACTTGCCCAGGCTGCTGCCTCCCACTGTTCCCTGTTACATTCTGATATGTGTGACAGACCCATTTTCTTTCACTGATATTGTCTCTCACATTTACTTTCTCATACTGAATCAGAGTACCATCACACACACTCTTTCTTTAATATTCCTGTGTCACTCTATAATTCTTTTTCCATCACACTTATTCTCTCTCACATCCTATCTCTCTTAGACTGTCTCTCTGACACTCTGACACACACTCCCTCTGTCTTGTTTCTGCATCTTAGTCCTTTCCCATGACATTCTGTCCCTTTAAATTCCCATCCCAATCACACATTCACTCTGTCACACTCACTCAAAAGTATTCACCTGTCAGAGTGATAAACTCTCTGTGAAATTCATTCTATCATACACTCTCTTTCCTTCATAGTTCTGTCAATGTCTGTGTCACACACATTATTCCTCATTGTCATTATCATTATCCTTTGCTGATCTCACTATTCAGACCCAACTTAAGTCCAGTGCCTGATGGAGCACTACTAATTTTGAGAAATGCAGAAACCAAAATGCACAAGACTTTGAGCTGCTGGTGTTAGTGAATGAGTGGGTGTGTGTGATTTGTTTGGAGGAGACCTGCATCATGGGAGACAACATGGCCATACTCTCTGAAAACTGACATGATGGACGAACACATGGAAAGCAGCTGAAACAGCACATGGATCATAGGAAGTGCTAGCTATCACTATGGTCAAAGAGCACAGGTATAGATGTGGAGTAGGCAGAGAGGGGACGCTGGCTTGGCCCCTTGCTCTCGACTCCCACCTTAGTCTAGTAAGACCCTTCTGCGGCATACGTTGGAGAAATCAAAGTTGCATTGTGGAGCTAGCTTTAGGCCTTGAGACGGAAAGCTGTCATTTGTGTCTCGGTGGCGTATCTGTGGACACTTGGCGGGGTCCATTCCACACGGTCTGGGCCAGCACTGGAGCGGCCCGTGTGCGCAGGCGCATTGGGGGTACCTGAAAGGAGTGTGGCTTTGTGAGGTAGCCGAGTCCCTCCAGCCTCACGGGGCAGGCTGGGCGGTAACCAGCGCCCTGAGGTGTATCTGAGCAGAGGCACTTTTGGCTGCCTTGTGCAGAGGGGGAGGGACTTGGTGAGTGGCTCAGTCTCTGCCCTTTATGTTGGTTTCAGAGGGAGAGGCGCGGCAGCCATGCGAGCCTCCGGTGTTGGCGCCGGCAGTGCAAAGGGATGAGATGACCAGCGTAGCTCCAGAATGCGTCCTTGCCAGAGTAGTTCAGGCAGCGCTGAAGGTCAGGATGGTCACCGAGCCCCAGAAGGCTGGTGTGGGCCTGGCAGAGGAAGAGCAATGACGGAATCTGCTAGAGTTCGTCCCTGGGGTGAGCAGGAACCATGTGTCCCAGGACCTGCTGGAGATGTAGCACCCATGACTGTAAGGCCTAGAGGTGGAGAGGTGGTGCTGTATCCTTTTCATGGAGCCTCCCTTGGCACGGTCAGTGGTATGGTGGTGGAAACATGCCGGCAGCCTGAGGAAGGGATAGAAGGGAGCATGTGGGCAACCTGGGGCAGCAGGAGTGGGCAACCTGGCCGAAAAGGGAGTTGTCAAGGCCTGAGGAACCTGGAGGGTCGGGAAGAGGGACCAAAGGGTTAGGGAGGCAGCTCAGGGTGGTCTCAGGTTATGGTCGGGAACATGGGTACCCTGGGGTAAAAACAGGCCTCTGAGGTGTGAGGAAGCCTGAGATACCAGCAAATTCAGTAATGGATGGTGCGTTAACCGTGTCTCTCCCAGCACACTCAGAGTGCCTTTCCAATCACCGCTGGAAGCATCCTTGTCTCTCACGGGTATGGTCCCAGTTGCCCAACGCCTCCAAGGAATGATTCAGAAGGACTTTGCAGTGATTGGCAGTGATCTGATTGTGTCAGTTCTAAAAGAGTTTCCCTTGGGGGTTGGGGGGCAGCAGGTGCTGTGGTCTGAGCTCCCTCTTAAGAGTGTTATGATGGAGATACTGAGGGGCTTGGTGTAAAGAGAGGGGCTGGTACCCTGGACCTACAGGAGGGATCTCACCTTAAAGCTGATTTTCCTTTCCCCCTGCTTTTAGTAGATGGATTGCTGAAGACCTTGCTTCCATCCAAATTTCCATCAACCTCTTCCTCCATGAGCTTTTCCTGGTGATTCAGAACATTCGGAGCCTTGGGATCCCACCTTTCCTAGGCTGAGGAAAGGGACTGAGGCCTAACCTTGTGTCCCCTACTCGACAAGGCATAGGAGATTCAAACTAAGAGTAATCGCCACTTTGTTATTTGAGTCTAAGTTTTTGCTTGTACTGGTCTTTGGTCTCTCTTGATTCACTTGCTTTGTTTCCATGCTGCTTGAAGAGTGGGATGCTTCAGTGTTTATTACAGCAGAAAATAAAACTAAGTCACTTTTTGTGCCTCAGTTTCTTTTCAGCTAATGTGCTTCTGGATTTGAAAAAAACTTTTTATCTTTGTTTTTGTGTTAGAGGGAATGTTCTGAAATTCAGATATTCCAGTAGGACAGGGTAATTGAAAACAATTTCGGAAAATGAAAATTGAGCCCTGTGTTCAGCAGCAAATACTGCCAACATTAAGAATATTTTCTACTTGTACTTGCACATTAAATTTATAACAGTATGTAATGTTCAGTTCAGTCGCTCAGTCGTGTCCGACTCTTTGGAACCCCACGGACTGCGGCACACTAGGCGACCCTGTACATCGCCACCTCCCTAAGCCTGCACAAATTCATGTTCATTGAGTCAGTGATCCCATCCAACCGTCTGATTCTCTGTCATCCCTTCTTGCCGTCTATCAAGTTTAGCATTAAAGATTTTCCTGGATTTTTTTCATTTAATATAGTAGCTTTTCCACTTTCTAAAAGCTCTTCAAAAATGTGTTATTGAATCAATATAAGATGCATCATAATTAATTATCATGGACTTCCCAAGCAGTTCAGTGGTTAAAACTTTGCACTCCCAGTAGGTTCAATTCCTAGTAGTGCAACTAAGATCCCACATGCCATGTGGCATGGTGAAAAAATTTAAATTGGATCTTTAAATAAAAATAAAAACAACAATAATAATGTAATTATTGAACATTTAAGTTGTTTACAATTTTTTCATTACAGTGGTTAATGATTCAGTGGAATTCATGTATATAATTCTTTCCATTAATGGTTATTTCCTTGAAGTATTAATATATTCCAAAAGTTAGAAACATTGACCTAAATGTTTATTTCTTTTTTAAGACTCTTGATCATAGAGAATTCCCTGGCAGTCCAGTGGTCAGGACTCCATGCTTCCACTCCAGGAGGCATGGCTTTGGTCCCATGGCTGGGAACTAAGATCCTACAAGCCATGAGATGCAGCAAAACAAAAGACAAAGAGAAAACTGACTCTCTTTAAATAAAAAAAGATTCTTGATCACAATTTCTCTTCAGAAAATATACCTGCTACCATATTTCTGGTTTCCCAACATCCTTGTCACAATTGGCTTGGTTTCCTACTAAAATAAAAAACTTAGTTTGCATGAGGAGAGAAAAAACCTAGGCACACTAAAATAAGAAGTTTGTGGCTGACTGTACTTAAGTCAGTGAAGAAAAGTGCTGGGACAGTTATTGAGTGATTAGGCATGGGGAGTTAGCAGTTTCTTAATATATCTTTTATTCTGCAAACTTGCTAAATTCACTGGTTAGTTCTTGTCAATATTTTGTAGATTCCATTTGATTTTCTGCATAGACCATCATGTCTGCAGATAGTATTAATTTTTATGTTCCAATAGTGATGCCTTTTATCAATTGATTTCTCTCCTCATAATGGTTTGGATATTTCTCATTCTTGGCATACTCTTTTCCCTGGGTGCTAGGTATATTTTTCCCTAGGTATATTCCACAACTTTTAAAAAATGTAATGTTGTTTACTTTCTTAGAAACACTTTGATCCTGTTGAGTCTTGCAATATGGGTTGATCAGTGGGAGTCTGAGACAAGATCCCTCTGAGTCCTCTATATGATGTCACCTGAATGAAGAGTTTCTGCTATGGCTCCAGCAGACTCTCTGCCCATGTGCAGGGTTCTCTCCTCCCTCTGCCACCCTCTCCTCTCTGGTCTGCCACCTGCCAACTCCAATAGCCTGTGCTCTGCAATCCCCCCTCAACACCCAGGGGGCCGGCTGGACATGGCCTGGGCAGTCTGTGTAGACAGCAAGCTGGGGCAGCTGCACAGCTCGTCTATTCCATGTCTCAGTTCCCAGAGGTCACTGCTGATCCTCCCTGGCCTGATGCCCAGGTTTTTCACAGCCTGAGCTTCATATATTTTGGCCTGTATTAAGGGGATTTTTTAAGCCAGTGGCAGGGGAGAGCCGGTCTTGTTCTTCCATATGCGTGAACAGAGTCTGCCATGACAGATCCCAGAGAGCTCTGCCCCCGTGGGCTGGAGGGAGGCAGGTGCTGCTGCCGCAGATCATGGCAATGATCATGGGGGTGACGGTGATGGAGTTATCTCACCCACCAGCACCCAGCAGCTCTGGTGGCTACAGTGATCCTTCCTTTCAAAATGTAAGCCAGATATGTCACCCCTGTGCAGTTCCTTTCACTGGCTTTATTCTCACTCAGAATATAAGCCAGAGGTCCTTCTAATGACCAGAAAGGTCCCACATTCTCATCTGTGAACCCCCATTGCCTCTGTACCTCCTCTGCTATGCTCACTCTTGCTCACCCCATGCCAACCACACTGGCCTCTTGGCTGCACCTTCAACATTCCAGGTTTTCTTAAGAATTAGTGCTTTTGCATAGTCTGTTCTCCCTGCCTTGACTACCCTCTCAAGTATAGCTCCTGGCCACCTTCCTCATCTCTAAGTCTGCCCATCTCTCATCTTCTCACCCAACTTCCTCCTGCAGCCACCCTCCCCACAGCCTGGTGGGCAGTCAATCCTCTTCATGCTGTTCTTTCCCACACCACTCATCACCTTCTATAATACAGTATAATTTACAAATCTGCTTTACTTCCTGCCTCTTCTCAATAGAGATAATCACTATTCTGACTTCTATCACCATAGAGTATGAAAATGAATTAAAAGTCTTATTGAAGACCAAAGAAATGAAAATATTTAAAATTTCAAGACAGATATAAAACAATTAGGTAGTGTTCTTTTGTGTGAAAGTAAACAGAGGCTAAAACTCATTCAAATAAGAGGTTTTGACCATGACACAAAAACCATGAGAACAAATGTTGGACAGAAGCCAAACAGCTTTGATCAGACAGAAGGGACACATCCCATGTATTGCCCTGCCTTCCCCATGGAGGTCTCCCAGGAAGCGATGTCCTTGTGTGGTGCCAGAGTGGTGTTGGGCGTTGGGTTCACCATCAGCCTCGTAGAGTTCCAGTGACCGGCAGCCTTGACTGGAAAGGCCACCTTGTCCCTTAGGCTCTCCAGGGCCCCATCTGCCATCAGTGAGGTGCCCATGTGCACTCTGTCTCAGAAAATAAAAACTAAATTTATAAAAACAAATGGCTATTACAAACAGTGCTGCAATGAACATTGGGGTGCACGTGTCTCTTTCAAATCTGGTTTCCTCAGTGTGTATGCCCAGAAGTGGGATTGCTGGGTCATATGGCAGTTCTATTTCCAGTTTTTTAAGAAATCTCCACACTGTTCTCCATAGTGGCTGTACTAGTTTGCATTCCCACCAACAGTGTAAGAGGGTTCCCTTTTCTCCACACCCTCTCCAGCATTTATTGCTTGTAGACTTTTGGATAGCAGCCATCCTGACTGGCGTGTAATGGTACCTCATTGTGGTTTTGATTTACATTTCTCTGATGAGTGATGTTGAGCATCTTCTCATGTCTTTGTCAGCCATCTGTATGTCTTCTTTGGAGAAATGTCTGTTTAGTTCTTTGGCCCATTTTTTGATTGGGTCATTAATTTTTCTGGAATTGAGCTTCAGGAGTTGCTTGTATATTTTTGAGATTAAGCCTTTGTCTGTTGCTTTGTTTGCTATTATTTTCTCCCATTCTGAAGGCTATCTTTTCACCTGAAATGTTGCAAAGTAATTAGCCTCCAACTAATAAAAAAATTTTTTTAAAAACTGGCACAGTTAAAATAAAGAAATTATAATAAATTCAATTTAAGATCAAAGAAAATAAAGGATAAAGCTGGAAAGTTAGGGAGGTGCCTGGTGGAGTAAAGGGGCCAGAGCTCAAAGGGCCTGGGGCTCAGGTTAGGTTTCCTGGCCCTTGCTTCTCAGGTTAGCCTTGTGGGCCAACATACCCTTCTTTGGATCGGGGGCTTGGTCTGGAGTGTCAGGAAAAACCGTTTGTGGTAATCGGCCTGGTCCTTGATCATAGTGAGCAAGTTCACTTGGCTTCTCCTCCGTTCTCTCAGCAACAGGATTCCCCTTGGCTGTAGGGTCTGTGCCTTTGGCCTGGTTCCCCCAAACCCGAGCCCCAGCTACTTTGGTTGTCTCTGCCTTACATCATGGCCTAGAGATGCTGCTGACCCGGCACCCAGGGCAGCTGGGAGCATCAGCCATGGGGAAAAGAGAAGTGAGGGCACAACAGACCCCTGCTGTTGCCTTTTAATGTCAGTATTGAAGGTCACCTTATCTGTGGTATCTGGCTGGGCCGTTGATTTTACTGTCAACTACTGAAGCTAATTTCTGACCCAGAAAAAAGACGTGGTTTGGCTGACTAGAAGCAGTGCTTGTTACAGCCACCTGCTGAACTGCTTACAGTGAAGTAACATGGATGTAGGGCATTCAATGTGCATCAGGTTAGGCCTGTTGAACTTGAAAACAGCAAGGAAGTCTGTTTTCAACACTCAGCCTTCAAAACATGTTCCAAGCTTTTATCAGAGGTCATTACCTAAAACAAATATGAAGACACATAGGTCATGATTCTTCCTTATAACTTTTATTAATGCCAGAAATGAAATAGTAAAAATACAGTGAATTTTTCAAAATAGCATGATTTTGTCCCATTCACAGGCTCCAGGGGTTAGGCCTTCAACATCTTTTTCTGGGGGACACAATCCAACCCACAGCCACCCTCCACCACCTCCCACTTCACTCTGGGCACAAGCCCTCAGCTTGTGCCCTGAGGCCTCCACATCCAGTCCCTGTCAGCTCTTGACCCCCTGTCCTGCTGCTCTCCTCTTCACCCACTCTGCTCCAGCCACACTGGTCTCCTCACGCTCCCAAACCTCCTTCATTTCTTCACTCCGTCTCTGCTTCACAACAAAGCTGACCCCAACCACCCCAATGAAAATGGAAAACCACTCCTCCAAGCGCTCCCTCTTTTCTCCTGATGCACTTCCTGACAGAGATCTCGCCACCTTTCCATAGGCTACCTAGTGTAGTTGTTATTTCGTTTCTTGACAGTCTCTCCCGGCTAGACTGGGACCTCCAAGGAGGCCTGGAACAATGTCCAGCAAAAAATGTTCCTTGAGTTACCGAATAAATAAAACTACTGTAGAAAATATAATAAAATGTTCTTCTGAACTAGGAATGGGGAACTACTTCCTAAATATTGTTTTAAGCCCATAACAGATTAATATCAAGAATATACCGATGTTTTAAATATTCTGCTGATTATCAAGAAGATAACTGCAATTCTGATTTGTCGAAATGGGCAAAAGATACAAATAGGCTAGTTACAGAAGAGGAAACCCCCAAAGGTCGCAGAATATGGTAGAGTGGAGATGGGTGCAGCCATAGCAGGGAGCAGCCTGGCATGACTGAATCCAGTGAAGCCTGCACATCCCTGAACTCCAGCATTTCTGCCCATGGGAAACTGTGACCAGTCCCCTCAACGGGGGTGTATGAGGATGTCCTCATGGTGTCACCTGTGGAGGCAGGAGTCAGAGCCACCTAGACGTCCCACTGACTGTCCTTCTGCTTTAATGTCAGACCCTCAGGTGTGTCTGCTTAATTCATGAGTTTCCACTTGTGTATGGATGACAGCAGAAGTCAACATGCTAGACTCTTGCTCAGTACGTTCTTTGGGCTTTCCTTCCACATGTCTGACCAGAGTGTCCACACCTACTCTCTACATCTCCATGAGAATCTGATTCTGCCCTGACAGTTTTTTTCCAGGGATGATGGCAAAAACCTATTAATATCTGCTAAACCTACAACTAAAACTATAACGTCTGCTCATGGCTCCCCCTTTTTAGCACCAACAGGGAGCTTGGACAGAGAGCTCATTTAGTTGTCAGTAAGTAAGTGCAATGCTCTACTTCCCATTTGGCTTTCATACAGGATCCCTAGTCCAGCACCGCACTGCCCTTTACTTGGAGAAGCTGGCCTGCTCTCCTCTCCTCCTGTTGATTTTATTTCTTTTTGCCTATGTTGGGTCTTCCTTGCTACAAACAGGCTTTCTCTAGTTGTAGGGAGTGGGGGCTACACTCTAGATGCTGTGCTCTCATCATGTTGACTTTATTCATATACTTTTGCCTGTACTTGTCTTCATTGATGAACACGGGCTTTCTATAGTTGTGGCAAGTGGTGTTTACACTCTAGTTGCTGAGCACAGGCTTCTCATTGCCGTCACTTCTCTTATTGCAGAACATGGGCTCTAGAGCACAGGCTCAACTGCTCCATGGCATATTGGATCTTCCAGGACCAGGCATTGAAGCAGTGTTCCTTGCATTGGCAGGTGGATCCCCATCTACTGAACCCCCAGGGAAGTCATCCTCATGATTTATCTTGCTCCGTCCTGAACTGTAACCACTTCTCTAACCTCTGCTTTCTCTTGGATTAAAATTACATGTGCATATGTGTGGGGGGGCTCAAACATGTCTGACTTTGCAACCCATGGACTGTAGCCCACAAGGCTCCTCTCTTCACGGAATTTTCCAGGCAAGAATACTGGAGTGGCTTCCCATTTCCTTCTCCAGGGGATCTTCCCCACCCAGGGACTGAACCTGTGTCTGTTGCATCTCTCATGTTGGCAGGCAGATTCTTTACTACTAGTGCCACCTGTCTTTTGAAAGCCTGAATGAAAGTGTGCGGCTTTACAAACTGGACCACTTGAATCATTTCGTCTACTAGGAGTTCACTGACACCATCCACTCATGCCTGCTGCGAGTCCTTTCCCACTCCTTCCAAACACATCCAGGTTAGCATCTGCAGCCTTTGACACATCTCCCTTGACATGGGTTTCAACCTAAATATCAGCTTTATTACTGATGAAACTGATTGGGCAGACTGTGATTGGGGATCTCAGCCAAGTCAAGTTGCTGACTTCCTCCAGACTGGCTGAGACCTGGGGATGGCCACCCTCAGGGAACCATGGGCCCCGAGGATTGATCCACTTTCCCAGGCTGCTGCCTCCCATGGTCAGTTTCATTTCCTGTCACACTCTGCCATGTGTGTCAGACCCATTTTCTTCAGTACATATTATCTCTGAGATTTGCTTTCTCATACTGAGTCAGATTATCTGTCACACACACTCTTTCTGCCGTATTCCCGTGTCACTCTATAATGCCTTTTCCATCACACTTACTCTCTCTCACACCCGATCTCTCCTAGACTCTCTCTGACACTCAGTGTGCCACACACCCACTCTGTCATGGTATCTGTGAGAGGGTTAACTTAGTCAGGTTGCTACGTAGACCAAGGCTCTTTAAGGAGGAGGTGAACATTCTTTCTTTTTCACATTCTTTTTCCTTTGACACGAAGGCCTGCTGGCAGCAGAATCTCTTGCTCAAGGACATGCTTTTTTTTTTTTTGAGCTCAGAACCTATGTTATAGGAGAAGGTCTGGGTAAAACTTCCATGGCCTTGAGCTCTGGGTTAACCCATTTCTTCTGGTTAATATCCTGCAGATGTCATCCCAGGATATATATTACGGGAAACGGAGGGTCTGGGCAAAAGTATCACTGCCTTGAGGCATCCTTTTAATCTCTTCTCAGCAGCTAGCAGAAAAGTATATAATGCTCTGCTTAAACTAGCAAACCGGGTACTCTTTCTACCCCCTTCTGATGTCTATGTCAGAAGCTTTTTCTGTCACTATCACTTTAATAAATTTCCTACTACACAAATCTCTGAGTGACTGAAGTTGCATCTCTTGGTCCTGGAATTAAATCTTTTCCTTTGGAGAGCATGAATCTGGCAACACCTTCCACCACTCAACGTACACGTTAAGTTACCATCTATCACCTTGGGGGCTCACTATCGCTATCACTATCATCTGCAACTTAGTCTCTTCCCGTCACATTCTGTCCTTTTAAATCCCTGTCCCAATCACACATTCAGTGTCTCAAAAATCAGTCAAAACCATTCACCTGTCACAGTGGTAAACTCTCTGAGAAACTCATTCTGTCATACACTTTCCTTCATACTCTGTCACTCTCTTGTCACACACATTATTTGTCATTGTCATTATCATTTTCCTTTGCAGATCTCACAGTTCAGACCCAACTTAAGTCCCGTGCCTGATGGAGCACTGCAGTCATCAGTTTTGAGAAATGGAGAAACCAAAAGCCCCAAGACTTTGAGCTGCTGGTGTCAGGGAGAGTGGATTTATGCGATTTGTTTGGAGGAGAGCTGCATAATGGGAGACAAGAGACTGACATGGCAATACTGTCTGAAAACTGACCTGGTGGACCAACACATGGAAAGCCCCTGCAACAGCACATGGACCATAGCAAGTGCTAGCTATCACTATGGATGAAGAGCACAGGTACAGATGTGGGCAGGACAGACAGGGCACACTGGTGGGTCGTGTGTCTTGGCCCTTCACCCTCTAGTCCATTGTAGTCTAGTGAACTCCCTTCTACAGCACAACTATTCTTACAAATATCCCCCCAACCTGAGGGAGAGATGTGTCCAGGCTCCCCACTGGGGTCCTCTTGGCCATAGAGCAGGGGGCAGACACAGGCAGTAGACTGGGTCTACCCACACTCTAAAACTGACTGGGAACCAGAATCGACAGAAACGTGAAGGGTGGTAAGGTGGGACAGGAATGCCACACCCACAGGGAAGGGTCAGCCACTACTCATGCCTGTTCCCCTCCAGGGGGGTGGGGGAAGTCTGCTGACCTGGGATTTGGAGGGCCGAAAGGACTCTCTGGTCAGGGTGTGGGGCTCAGGGGCCAGATTGAAGTACAACCCGTGATGCAGTTAACTCCCATGGCACCAGTGGTCCCTGGCAGATGCACCCCACGCCCAGGCAGTACTGCTCCAGCCCAGTGGTCACTCCCAGCTGTATCTTGCTTGCTGAATTCACCCCTTTCCAGACCCAGAAGTAGACCAGCACCCAACAAGCCAGCAGAGACAGAGTCACCTCCCAGTTGAGGGCCCCCGCCCCCCGGCATGACCAGGCCATCAGAGAGCCTCAAGACTTTGTTCCTGGGGTGTGAAAGGCCATGAGAGTTGTGCCAGCAGAGGGCAAGAGACTGGGCCGTGTCCAGGGGAGCATGGCCCTTCCCCCAGCCCTTCAGTATAGCCAGTTCCTCCAGTGCTTCTGAGGGGCCTGGGGAAAGCCCACAGCCTGGAGTCCCTGCAGTCTCTGTGCCCAGACCCCCAGTCAGCCCAGCTCCATGCCAACCCCAGTGAGTCCAACAGCAGCCCCTGCTTCCCTGCCCAGGTGGGCAGGCACAGCCTGGTCTGCATCCCTTGTCTCAGGACTCTAGGGATGGTCTCTGGCGCACCCCATGTGCATGCACCTGCACAGGCCCTCAGGCACGCACAAGCATGCAGACTTAAGCTATGTGTGGGAGATGAATGGGACAGACCGGGCCTAGCCCTGGTGCTCGACTCCCTTCCAGAAGTTGAAGTCAGCAGGAGGGTCACATGTGAACACGGCAGCAGAGGTGTAAGGGGAAGAGGCTCACTTGGTGTTTCCACGCTTGGCGGGAAACAGTAACGTGCTCATAAACATCTAAGAGGGACATCCGTGGACCAGCGTCAAGGCCTGATTGCACAGGTGTTCTCGGCACCTATCGTGACGTCACCTGCTCAGGGGCGTGGTTTCCTTATTGTGCCTCGGCCCCTCAGATGCTCCGGCTGACCATGGTGGGCTGACGAGAAGTGTGTGTGGTCATGGAGGCCACAGACCCAGGTGCCGGTGGAGCTGTTGTGGTGGGAGGTGCTGAAGGCCACAGAGTCCCGGATGAACCTGGTGACCCAAATGGCCCTGAAGGGCACCAGGACCTCGGAAGTGCGGGAGAGGCGGGTTCGGCCGAAACTCAAGCCCCAGAACCAGCGCAGGCACCTCACGCTACAGGACCTGGTGGAGACGCTATGTCTTGGCCAGATGGACAAGCCATGCCAGGGCCCAGTGGCCACGCTGCCATGGGGCCTGGTGTATGTGCTGCATCTGGACTTGGTGGGCATGTGCCCATGTGGCCAGAGGACCAGGAAGCCAACTTCTCAATCTGTATCTTATTTGGAGAGGCGAGGGGATGGAGCAGGGAGGAAAGGGCCTACTCTAGACATTGGAATGCAGAGAAGGTGGTCAGCCTGGGGATAGGAAGGGCTGTGGGGAGGGAGATCAAGAAGACAGTTGGAGGGTCTGGTCTCAGGAATATGGGTCAGTGGCGGCAGAGAGAGATGGAGAGGGGAGATGGCCTGAGGGAATGGAAGAGCGGGGAACAGACTTGGGATGGGGATGGAGACAAGTGAGAATGGCCAGAAGGAAACAGGACTCCAAATGAAGAGTAGGCCTGAGGCACAGGCAAGGTTGGCATGAGATGGTCCCTTAACCTCGCCACCACCAGTTCCAACGTAGTGATCTTCCTGTCACCCATGGAGGCAGACATTGGCCCACCAGTCCCTGAGCCCACACGTCCAGTCCTACCACAGGGCAGTAGGGAAGGAGCTCACAGTGAATGGCAGCATCCTAGCAATGTTAGTTTGCAAAGGGGCCTGGGTGGGTGGCAGGTGTCTGGGGTCATTTTAACAGTGAATTGGAGACCCCTCAAAGGTGAAGTCTAAGGATGTAGACATGTGCACTGAGCTTGTCACCAGCTGAGGGGGCAAAGAGAATTAGAGGAACAGTTACCACATTTAATCCCCCCCACCCCTGCCCTTTAGTTGGCTGACTGCTAAAAGCGGTGGCCACCTCGGAATTTCCATCATGTTCTGTCTCAAGCAGCTTTTCCTGTTGCTTGGGATCAACCAACCAGTTACAGGGTACTTTGTGCCCCTGGTTATCCCTAAGCCTAAGCCAAGAAGGAGCACCTAAGATTAACCTAGGCAGTGCATCCTTCCCCAGGGCATTGATCCCTACACTGGTTGCTGATTTATTATGGGGGCCTAACTGTTTGCTTATGTTGGCCTTTGGGCACTCTTGGCCCAGTTGTTTTCCTCTGGCTGGAGGAGGAGGGTGTTTCAATATTTCTTGTAGCAAAAAATAAAACTGAACTATCATTTTGTGTCTGAATTTATTTTCAAATATTGTGCCTCCACAGTTTCTTGCCTTTGTCCTTGGTTTCAAGGGAAGGTTCTGGGCTTCACATAGGCTAGTAGTACAGTGTAATTGAAGACAATTTAGGAAATGAAAGAAAATTAAAATGTATTATGTCTTGTCATACAACATTAACTGCTGTCCATATTTTGGAATATTTTCTTAGTTTTACAGTGGCAATATTTAGCTCAGCTGGTAAAGAATCTGCCTGCAATGTGGGAGACCTGGGTTCAATTCCTGGGTTGGGAAGATCCCCTGAGAAGAGAAAGGTAACCCACTCCAGTATTCTGTCCTGGAGAATTTCATGGATTGTACAGTCCATGGGGTCTCAGTGTAGGACATGAATGAGTGACTGTCACTTCATGTATAACAATAATGTAATTTTTGAAAGTTCAGGATTAAGTTTTTCCTGGAATTAATTTAACATACACAAGTTTCCTCTTTCTAAAATTTCTTCAAAAACATGTACTGGGTTGCATAAAAGAAGTGCTATAATCTAAGTGTTAAACATTTAATATGTTTCCAACTGTCCCTAATAATAATTCAGTGCAATTCTTCTGTATAAGTCTTTGCCTGACCGGTTATGTCCTCAAGATAGATTCCAAAGGATAGAAGTACTGAGTTAAAAATTTACTTTTCTATTGATTTTTTAAGGCTATTGGCCTACAGTAGGTGGTTGCTACTCAAAAGTGTGCCCTCCCACCAGATTTCTAGTTTGCCCACCGCCTTTTATCAGTAGGTCTGATTCCTTCCAAAGTAAAATGCTTACTTTACAGAAGATCAAACAACTCAGAAACACTAGAACTCGAACTTCATGGCCTACTGACTTTGTTTCAGATCAATGCAGAAAAGTATGGGGACAATTAGTTAAGTCTTTAGGGGAGTAGTTAGCTCCCTCCAATGTCTAGTATTTCCTGCAACCTCACCAAATTTGCTGATAGTTTTAGTAGTTCTGTGAATTACACTGCATTTTCTACATGTATGATCAGTTTATCTGCAGATAAGGTGTGCTCAATCACTCAGTTGTGTCCGACTCTTTGCAACCGCATGGATTATAGCCTGCCAGGTTCCTCTGTCCATGGAATTTTCCAGGTAAGAACACTCGAGTGGGTTGTCATCCTCCAGGGGATCTTCCTGACCTAGGAATCGAGCCCACATCTGCATTGGCAAGCAGATTCTTTACCACTGTGCCATCTGGGAAGTGGCACACTGTTAAAACAGAAAGAAAGTAAATGTACATCTTTACTGAATAAAGATTCAGTAAATCAGAATAAGCCCATCCCTTGGTGGCTCAGTGGTAAAGAACCCACCTACCAATGTAAGGGACTCGGATTCCATCCCTGATTCAGGAAGATCCCCTGGAGTGGGAAAGGACAACCCACCCAGTATTCTTGCCTGGGAAATTACATGGACAGAGGATCCTGGTGGGTTACAATCCATAGTGTTGTGTACTAGAATACAACTGAGCAACTAAACAACAAAACAGTAAGAAAGAAATCAGAAGAAGTTGAGAATCTGTGTGAGGATATGATATGTTCCTGTTCTTAAGAGTATGCTCCCAACCATGTGACTGTGGGTATTACTTTTTTAATTTGTGTGGGTCTCAGCTGCAACATGCAGGATCTTCAATGCAGCATGTGGGCTCTTATTTAATAGTTGCAACATGTGGCATCTAGTTGGCTCACCAGGAATTGAACCTGGGCCACCTGTATTGGGAGTGTGGAATCTTAGCCACTGGACCACCAAGGAAGTCCCTGACATAAGCGTTTTCTTTATTTGGGATAATAATTGTCTGCTCTATTAGATTAATGGGCTTCCCAGGTGGCACAGTGGTAAAGAGTCCGCCTGCTAACGCAGGAGATGCAAGAGATGCAGTTTCAAACCCTGGGTCAAGAAGATCCCTTTAGAAGGAAATGGCAACCCACTCCAGCATTCTTGCCTGGAAAATTCCAGGGACAGAGGAGCCTGTTGATCTACAGTCTATGGGGTTGCAAAGAGTTGAACATGACTGAGTGACTGAGCATTCACGCTCTATTAGATTAAGAAATAATCTTTCCCGGTCTTGTTCCATTAAAACATTGGAAATTTATTTTGAACTTAATGAAAAGTATATACCACTGTCAAGGACATGTATGAGTTTTGTAACCCAGCAACCATTTTCCTTCTCTTGGTACTGGTATGCTGTCACCCTGGAAAATTGCCCCTTTCCTTTTCTCTCAGCCATTGTGACTGTGATAGAGTTGACATCACCTCTGATTCCAGGGGTGGGCATGTGGTCCAGGCCTGCCTAATCTGAACACTGCTTTCCTCCAGCTGTGGTGATATCATCCAACCAGTGACACTTTGGGTCTCTAAGGGAGGCAGGTTGGCAAAGGGCAGAGAGTGAGTTGGAGCAAGAAGGCAAAACTTGAGGGAAAAAATGCTGGATCCAGCCATGCCTAAAGACAGAAACTACCTCTGTACCTTGTATTTACACAGACCCAGAAATTCTCCCTTTAGCTTAAAAACCAATGTGGGATTTTTGGTCATTTTGTTTCACTTGTTTTTCACTTGCAATAGCGAAGTATTGACTATTATTGAATTGAAGGTTCATAATTTTATTTCTTAGTTAAATAATGTGATCTGAAGACTTGGCCCATCTTTCTTACTTCAAGGGAGAAATAGACCTGTTTTGTTGCTAGGGGATTTGTTCCTTGCTGATCAACCCATATCATGGTAGAAAAGGAGCCCAGTGAGTCAAAGGAGGGGAGGGACACTGCAAAGTGCAGCTGGAGGAAGAGGACAAGGAGGAGGGCCATCCCTTTCCAGACTGAGCACCCAGAATTGACCCAAAACTGGGCCATATAGTGGATATAGTGAAGCCTGTGCCATCCACAGTACTTTAAGAGCTGTATAATATTCCTCAGAATGTGTAATTCATAGTTATTTTAACCAATCTCTTGTATATAGGCCTTTAGGCTGTTTGAAATTTGTCAGTATTATAAACAAAGCTGAAATGGATACCCCAATACATTTGCTTTTGTGTAACACGTTATGTGAAGAAGGAAATGTCAACCCACTCCAGTATTCTGGCCTGGGAAATCCCATGGACAGAGGAGCCTGGTGGGCTACAGTCCATGGGTCGCAAGAGTCAGACATGCCTGAGTGACTAAACTACTAACCACCAACACATGATGTACAATAATTCTGATTTAAGAAGGAGGATTGTTGGGTCAAAAGGTAATCTCTTTTAAAAATGTTTTATACATGTTACCAAATTGCCCTCCAAAAAGGTTGCATTGATTTAACTCCAGCAATTGGGCATGAAAGTGTCCAGTTCTTACTTCCTACCCTTAATTTGTCAGCTTTTTGTTTAGTTGCTAAGTTATGCCCAACTCTTTTGCAACCCCATGAACTGTAGACCACCAGGCTCCTATGCGTATGATCTTGGGGTTTTCCAGACAAGGATAATGGAGTGGATTGCCATTTCTTTCTTCAGGGGATCTTCCCGAGTCAGGGATCGAACTCACGTCTCCTGCTTGGCAGTCAGATTCTTTATTTTAACACTGAGCCACCTGGGAAGTCCATTTGTCAGCTTAGCTTGACATAACAAAATAATAATAAAATACCACAGACCAGTGGTTTAAGGGCTTCCCTGGTAGTTCAGCTGGTAAAGAATCCTCCTGCAATGCAGGAGACCCCGGTTTGATTCTTGGGTTGGGAAGATCCCCTGGAGAAAGGATAGGCCACCCACTCCAGTATTCTTGGGCTTCCCTGGTGGCTAAAATGGTAAAAAAAAAAAAATCTGCCTGCAATGCAGGAGACCTGGGTTTGATCCCTGAGTTGGGAAGATTCCCTGGAGGAGGGCATGGGAACCCACTCCAGTATTCTTGCCTGGAGAATCCCTGTGGACAGAGGAGCCTGGCAGGCTACAGTCCATGGGGTTGCAAAGAGTTGGACACGACTGAGCTAGCATATTAGGAACAATGTTTATGAAAAAATTTGCCAATTTAGGGGCAGTCCTATGATGGCAGAGCAATAGGATGGGGAGACCACTTTCTCCCCCACAAATTCATCAAAAGATCACTTGAATGCAAGCAACTTACACAAAACAACTTCTGAACACTGCTGGATGACATCAGACACCCAGAAAGGCAGCCCATTCTCTTCAAAAGGAGGTAGGACAAAATATAAAAGACAAAAGGAGAGACAAAAGAGTTAGGGATGGAGACCCATCCTGGGGAGGGAGTCATGAAGGAGGAGAAGATTCCAAACAGCAGGAAACCCTCTCAGCGATGGGTCTCTGGGGAGTTTTGGAATCTCAGAGGGCAACATAACCAGGAGAAAGGGGAAAAAAAGAAAATCCACAGAATACGCACCTAACCACAACTGCCAGCAGAGAAGTATCCCAGATGCTCTCATCTGCCACCAGCAAGTTGGGGCTGGACAGGGAGGTGCGAGTTGCATGTTTAGGGTAAGGACTGGGCCTGAATACCCTGAGGACAATCTGAGGGAGCTAATGTGAGACAGCAACCAAAACTGTGGAATAGCAAGAGAAAGAAAAAAAAAAAAGAGGGAGAGAGAGAACTTTTCCGGGAAGACCTCTGACCTAACGAGCAGCCTGGCCCACTCACAGAACAAAGGACTGAGTGAACACCAAAGGAGAGCTGGCCAGCCGCGAACCAGCCAGTTCCCAACTGGAGGCAGAGAGGCAGGCAGGCGACAGCCAGAACCAGAAGGCGAGGGGCCATCTCGGCTCCAGAGATGGCATCCTCCACCAAACTGTGAGCAGACTCCCAGTTACTAATCACGCCTTCCTGGGATCCTGGATGGTTGACATCTGCCAGAAGGGTCACAGCCTGAGATCAGCTCCCCAGAGGAGACACACGGCACACCAGAGACGGTGCTCTTGCAGCGCACCTGGGACACAGATTGGCCGGAACCAGGGAGGTGATTAAGATTCACGGCCCACCTGGGACAGTGCGCTTGGCAAGCACCTGGTCACCTGAGCTGCTCAGACCTGGGAAGGGCACAAAATGCACATGCAACTCAGTCTGTGCCCTTGAAGAGTGCCTGAGAACATGAACCTGAGCAACTCACACCTGGGAAGTGCATGAAATGCAGGGCCCACTTTGGACAGTACTCCTGCAGAGCAACCTGGAGCCTGAGCAGTGTAGACCAGGAAAACACACGCCACCGTGAGCTGGGGCAAACCCCGGGTGGTCCATACAGGGTAAACACTCATCACACATGCCAGTGATATTTGCTTGCAGTGTTCTTAAAGAGATGGGAATACCAGACCACCTGACCTGCCTCTTGAGAAATCTGTATGCAAGTCAGGAAGCAACAGTTAGAACTGGACATGGAACAACACACTGATTCCAAATAGAAAAAGGAGTACGTTAAGACTATGTATTGCCACCCTGTTTATTTAAATTCTTTGCAGAGTACATCATGAGAAACACTGGGGTGGGTGGCACATAAGCCGCAATCAAGATTGCTGGGAGAAATGTCAATAACTTCAGATATGCAGATGACACCACCCTTATGAAAGAAATTGAAGAAGAACTAAAGAATCTCTTGATGAAAGTGAAAGAGGAGAGTGAAACTGTTGGGTTAAAGTTCAACATTTAGAAAACTAAGATCATGACATCTGGTCCCATCACTTCATGGCAAGTAGATGGGGAAACAGTGGAAACAGTGGCAGCCTTTATTTTTTGGGGGCTCCAAAGTCACTACAGATGGTGACTGCAGCCATGAAATCAAAAGACGCTTACTCCTTGAAAGGAAAGTTATGAACAACCTAGACAGCATATTAAAAAGCAGAGACATTAATTTGCCAACAAAGGTCCACCTATTCAAGACTATGGTTTTTCCAGTAGTCATGTATGGATGTGCGAGTTGGACTATAAAGAAAGCTGAGCACCGAAGAAATGATGTTTTTGAACTGTGGTGTAGGAGAAGACTCTTGAGAGTCCCTTGGACTGCAAGGAGATCCAACAAGTCCATCCTAAAGGAAATCAGTCCTTAATGTTCATTGGAAGGACTGATGTTGAAACTGAAACTCCAATACTTTGGCCACCTGATGCGAAGAGCTGACTCATTCGAAAAGACACTGATGCTGGGAAAGATTGAAGGCAGGAGAAGGGGACGACAGAGGATGAGATGGTTGGATGGCATCACCGACTCAATGGACATGAGTTTGAATAAACTCCGGGAGTTGGTGACGGTCAGGGAGGCCTGGCATGCTGGTGTCCATGGGGTCACAAAGTGTTGGACACGATTGAGTAACTGAACTGAACTGAACTCCCTCCCCACAACACAACTGAACAAGTGAGCATAAATAAGTGACCACCTTCGCCCCTTTGTGTCAAGGTGGAAATTAGACACTGAAGAGACTTGCAAACAGAAGAAGCCAAAATAAACAAAGAAGAGTGGAACGCTCTGGAAGTGACAGGTGCAACAGATTAAAATCCTGTAGCTAGCACTGACTAAGCACTGGAAGGGGCCTATGAACCTTGAGAAGAAGTTTAAGCTGGAACAAGGAACTATCTGAAACTGAACTGACTCCACATTGCCCTCAACACCACCATAGAACTTCCTAGATATATTTTTACTATTATCTTTTTTAAATATTTTTATTTTTAAGTTCTTTATGACACCTTCAACTCTGGTTGAAAATGGAAAACCACTCCTCCAAGTGCTCCCTCTCTTTTCTCCTGCTGCTCTTCCAGCCAGAGGTCTGAAAATTTTCCCATAGTCTACCTAGTGTAATTATTATTTTGTTTTTTGACAGTCTTTCCCAGATAGACCAGAATATCCATGGAGGCCTGGAATGGTGTCCAGCAAAAAATGTTCCTTGAGTTACCAAATAAATAAAGCTACTGTAGAAAATATAATAAAATATTCTACTGAGCTAAGAGTGGGGAAGTACTTGCTAAATATTGTTTTAAGCTCATAACAGATTAATATCAAGAATATCCCAATATTTTTAATATCCCACTGATCATCAAGAAGACAAGTGCAATTCCAATTTTTGGAAATGGAGAAAGGATACAAATAGGCTAGTTACAGAAGAGGAAACCCCCAAAGGTGGCAGGATACGGTAGGAATGGAGATGGGTGCAGCCATAGCAGGGAGCAGCTTGGCATGACTGAATCCAGTGAAGCCTGCTCATCCCTGAACCCCAGTATTTCTGCTCCTGGGAAACTGTGACCAGTCCCCTCAGTGGGTGTATGAGGGTGTCCTCAAAGTATTACCTGTGGAGGCAGGAGTCAGAGCCACATAGACGACCCACTGACTCTCCTTCTGCCCTAATGTCAGACCCTCAGGTGGGTTTGGTTAATTCATGAACTTCCGCTTGTAGTATGGAGGAAGGCAGAAGCCAAAACGCTAGACCCTTGCTCGGTACGTTCTTTGGGCTTTCCTCCCACATGTCTGACCAGAGTGTTCACACCTACTCTGCTTTCCCATGTGAATCCAGTTCTGCCCTGACACGGTTTTTCTCCAGGGATGATGGTGGAAAAGTATTAATATCAGCTAAACCTACAACAGGGCTTCCCTGATTTCTCAGCTGGTAAAGAATCTGCCTGCAATGTGGGAGACCTGGGTTCAATCCCTGGGTTGGGAAGATCCCCTGGAGAAGAGAATGACTACCCACTCCAGTATTCTGGCCTGGAAAATACCATGGACTGAAAACCACAATCACAGAAAACTAACCAATCTAATTACATGGACCACAGCCTTCTCTAACTCAGTGAAACTACGAGCCATGCTGTGTAGGGCCACCCAAAACGGACAGGTCATGGTGGAGAGTTCTGACAAAACTGGTCCACTGGAGAAGGGAATGGCAAACCACTTCGGTATTCTTGCCTTGAGAAGACCATGAATAATATGAAAAGGCAAAAAGATACAACACTGAAAGATGAACTCCCCAGGTTGGTAGGTGCCCAGTATGCTACCAGAGATCAAGGGAGAAATAACTCCAGAAAGAATGAAGAGATGGAGCCAAAGCAAAAACAACACCCAGTTGTGGATGTAACTGGGGATGGAAGCAAGGTCCGGTGCTATAAAGAGCAATACTGCATAGGAACCTGGAATGTTGGGTCCATGAATCAAGGCAAATTGGAAGTGGTCAAACAGGAGATGGCAAGAGTGAATGTCGACATTTTAGGAATCAGTGAACTAAAATGGACTGGAATGGGTGAATTTAACTCAGATGACCATTATATCTACTACTGTGGGCAAGAATACCTTAGAAGAAATGGAGTAGCCATCACAGTCAACAAAAGAGTCTGAAAGGCAGTACTTGGATGCAACCTCAAAAACAACAGAATGATCTCTGCTTGTTTCCAAGGCAAACCATTCAATATCTCGGTAATCCAAATCTATGCCCCAACCGATAATGCTGAAGAAGCTGAAGTTGAATGGTTCTATGAAGACCTACAAGACCTTCTAGAACTAACACCAAAAAAAAAAAAAAAAAAAAAGACATTCTTTTCATTATAGGGGACTGGAATGTAAAAGTAGGAAGTCAAGAAACACCTGGAGTAACAGGAAAATTTGGCCTTGAAATACAAAATGAAGGGCATCAAAGGCTAACAGTGTTCTGCCAAGAGAACGCACTGGTCATAGCAAATACCCTCTTCCAACAACACAAGAGAAGACTCTACACATGGACATCACCAGATGGTCAACACCGAAATCAGACTGATTATATTCTTTGCAACCAATGATGGAGAAGCTCTATACAGTCAGAAAAACCAACACCAGGAGCTGATTGTGGCTCAGATCATGAACTCCTTATTACTAAATTCAGACTTAAATTGAAGAAAGTAGGGAAAACCACTAGACCATTCAGGTACAACCTAAATCAAATCCCTTACAATTATACAGTGTAAGTGAGAAATAGATTTAAGGGATTAGATCTGATAGACAGAGTGTCTGATGAACTATGGACAGAGGTTCTTAACATTGTACAGGAGACAGGGATCAAGACCACCCCCAAGAAAAAGAAATGCAAAAAAGCAAAATGGCTGTCTGGGGAGGCCTCACAAATAGCTGTGAGAAAAAGAGAAGTGAAAAGGAAAGGAGAAAAGGAAAGATATACCCATTTGAATGCAGAGTTCCAAAGAATAGCAAGATAAGAAGCCTATCTCAGCAATCAATGCAAAGAAATAGAGAAAAACAATAGAATGGGAAAGACTAGAGATCTCTTCAAGAAAATTAGAGATACCAAGGGAACATTTCATGCAAAGATGGGCTCAATAAAGGACAGAAATGGTAGGGGCCTAACAGAAGCAGAAGATATTAAGAAGAGGTGGCAAAAATACACAGAAGAACTGTACAAAAAATCTTCATGACCCAGATAATCATGATGGTGTGATCAGTCACCTAGAGCCAGACATCCTGGAATGTGAAGTCAAGTGGGCCTTAGGAAGCAGCAGTACAAACAGAGCTAGTGGAGTTGATGGAATTCCAGTTGAGCTATTTCACATCATAAAAGATGATGCTGTCAAAGTGCTGCACTCAATATTCCAGCAAATTTGGACAACTCAACAGCGGCCACAGGACTGGAAAAGGTCAGTTTTCATTCCAACGCAAAAAGAAGCAATGCCAAAGAATACTCAAACTACCACACAATTGCACTCATCTCACACGCTAGTTAAGTCCAAGCCATGCTTCAACAATACGTGAACTGTGAACTTCCAGATGTTCCAGCTCGTTTTAGAAATGGCAGAGGAAAAAGAGATCAAATGGCCACCATCCACTGGATCATCGAAAAAGCAAGAGACTTTCAGAAAAACATCTATTCTGCTTTATTGATTATGCCAAAATCTTTGACTGTGTGGATCATAATAAACTGTGGAAAATTCTGAAAGACACGGGAATACCAGACCACCTGATCTGCCTCCTGAGAAATCTGTATGGAGGTCAGGAAGCAACAGCTAGAACTGGACATGGAACAACAGAATGGTTCCAAATAGGAAAAGGAGTATGTCAAGGCTGTATATTGTCAGCCTGCTAATTTAACTTACATACAGAGTACATCATGAGGAATGTTGGGCTGGATGAAGGACATGCTGGAATCAAGATTGTTAGGAGAAATATCAATAACCTCAGATCTGCAGATGACACCACCCTTATGGCAGAAAGTGAAGAACTAAAGAGTCTCTTGATGAAAGTGAAAGAGGAGAGTGAAAAAGTTGGCTTAAAGCTCAACATTTAGAAAACTAAGATCATGGCATCGGGTCCCATCACTTCATTGCAAATAGATGCGGAAACAGTGGAAATAGAGTTAGACTTTATTTTGGGGGGCTCCAAAATCACTGCAGATGGTAACTGCAGCCATGAAATTAAAAGACGCTTACTCCTTGGAAGGAAAGTTATGACCAACCTAGACAGCATATTAAAAAGCAGAGACATTACTTTGCTGACAAAGGTCTCTCTATTCAAGGCTATGGTTTTTCTACTAATCATGTATGGATGTGAGAGTTGGACTATAAATAAAGCTAAGTGCCAAAGAATTAATGCTTTTGAACTGTGGTGTAGGAGAAGACTCTTGAGAGTCCCTTGGACTGCAAGGAGATCCAACAAGTCCATCCTGAAGGAGATCACTCCTGAATGTTCACCGGAAGAATTGATGTTGAAGCTGAAACTCCAATACTTTGGCCACCTGATGCAAAGAGCTGACTCATTTGAAGAGACTCTGGTGCTGGGAAAGATTGAAGGCAGGAGGAGAAGGGGACAATAGAGGATGAGATGGTTGTATGGCATCACCGACTCAATGGACATGAGTTTGGGTAAACTCTGGGAGCTGGTGATGGACAGGGAGACCTGGCGTGCTGCAGTCCATGGGGTCACAAAGAGTTGGAAACGCCTGAGTGACTGAAATGAACTGAACTGAACTGAACTCCCTCGCCACAACACAACTGAACAAGTGAGCCTAAATAAGTGACCACGTTTGCCCCCTTGTGTCAAGGTGAAAATTAGACAATGAAGAGACTTGCAAACAGAGGAAGCCAAAAGAAACAAAGAAGAGGGAACTGCTCTGGAAGTGACAGGTGCAACAGATTAAAACCCTGTAGTTAGCATTGACCAGACATTGGAAGGGACCTATAGACCTTGAGAAGAAGTTTAAGCTAGAAACCTACAACCAGATTACTATACCCAGCAAAGAACTATCTGAAACTGAACTGACCCCACACTGCCCTCAAGAACTCCAGATAATTTCTAGATATAATTTTACTATTATCATATTTTGTTTACAATTTTTTTATTTTTAAGTTCTTTATTACTCCTTTCATTTTCACTTTTATAGCCTATTACCTTACAAAAAGAGACCCTATTTTTAAAGCCATTTTCATATATATATATTTTTTTTAATTTTTGTGATTGATTTTGTTTTATATTTTTAATACTGTATTTCTGAGAAACCTCTACTCTAGAATTTTAATCTTTGCTTTTTGGTATTTGTTATCAATTTTCTACCTTTAAGAATCCAATCTTCAGTACTCATTTTTACTTAGCAGTGTAATTACTGGCTTGATTGCTCTCTCCCTTTTGTACTATCCCTTTTCTCCCCCAGGTCAACTCTATCTCCTCCCTCTCCCTTCTCTTCTCTATGTGAATCTGTGAACCTCTCTGAGGGATCCAGACTGGAGAGAGCACATAGGGAATTCTTTCCTGGCTAGATTGCTCTCTCCCCTTTTGACTCCCCATCTTCTCCTCCTGGTCACCTCTATCTTCCTCCTTCCTCTTCTCTCCTCCATGTAACTCTGTGAACCTCTTTGGGTGCTACTCACTGTGGAGAATATTTCCATCATTAACCTAGATATTTTATCATCTGTGCTACATGGATGGAGAAGTCTTGAGGCTACTGTAAGAATAAGACTGAAAGCCAGAAGCAAGAGGCTTAAGCCCAAAACCTGAGAACACCAGAGAACTCCTGACTCCAGGGAACATGAAGTGACAAGAGCTCATCCAAAAGCCTCCATACCTACATGGAAACCAAGCTCCACCCAACAGCCAGCAAGTTCCAGAGAAGGACATACCGTGCTGATTCTCCAGCAATGCAGGAACACAGCCCTGAACATGAAAATACAGGCGGCCCAAAGTCACACCACACCCACAAGACACTCCAAAGTCACTACTGGACACTTCGTTGCAATCCAGAGAGAAGACACCCAGCTCCACCCACCAGAACACAGACGCAAGTTTCCCTAAACAGGAAACCTTGACAAGCCACTCGTCCAACCCCACCCACAGGGAGCAACCTCCACAATAAAGAGGAACCACAAACTTCCAGCATACAAAAAGGCCACCTCAAACACAGCAATCTAAATAAAATGAAAAGGCAGAGAAATAGTCAGCAGGTAAAGCAACATGATAAATGCCTACCAAACCAAACCAAAGATGAGGAGATAGAGAGTCTACCTGAAAAAGAATTCAGAATAATTATAGTAAAGATGATCCAAAATCTTGAAAACAAAATGGAGTTACAGATAAATAGACTAGAGACAAGGATTTTGAAGATGCAAGAAATGTTTAACAAGGACCTAGCAGAAATAAAAGAGTCAATCAATAATGAATAATGCGATAACTGAGATCAGAAGCACTCTGGAGGGAACCAACAGTAGAATAACTGAGGCAGAGGATAGGATAAGTGAGGTGGAAGATAGAATGGTGGAATTAAATTAAGCATAGAGGATAAAAGAAAAAAGAATTAAAAGAAACAAGGACAACCTCAGAGACCTCTGGGACAATGTTAAATGCCCCAACATTCTAATCATAGGAGACCCAGAAGAAGAAGACAAAAAGAAAGGGCATGAGAAAATAGTTGAGGAGGTGAAAGTTGAAAACTTCCCTAAAATGGGGAAGGAAATAGCCACCCAAGTCCAAGAAATCCAGAGAGTCCCAAACAGCATAAATCCAAGGCAAAACACCCCAAGACACATATTAATCAAATTAATTAAGATCAAACACAAAGAGCAAATTCAAAAGCAGCAAGGGAAAAGCAACAAATAACACCAAGGGGATCCCCGTAAGGATAACAGCTGATCTTTCAACGGAAACTCTTCAGGCCAGAAGGGACTGGCAAGACATACTTAAAGTGATGAAAGAGGAAAACCTACAACCCAGATTACTATACCCAGCAAAGATCTCATTCAAATATGAAGGAGAAATCAAAAGCTTTACAGACAAGCAAAAGCTGAGAGAATTCAGCACCACCAAACCAGCTCTTTAACAAATTGTAAAGGATCTTCTCTAGATAGGAAACACAGAAAAGGTTTATACACTCAAACCTAAAGCAACAAAGTAAATGGCAATGGGATTATCAACTCACTTCAGTTCAGTTCAGTCACTCAGTCATGTCCAACTCTTTGTGACCCCATTAATTGTGAAACGCCAGGCCTCCCTATCTATCACCAACTCTCGGAGCCTGCCCATACTCATGTCCATTGAGTCCATGATGCCATCCAACCACCTCATCCTCTGTCATCCCCTTCTCTTCCTGTCCTCAATCTTTCCCAGCATCAGGGTCTTTTCAAATGAGTCAGCTCTTCTCATCAGGTGGCCAAAGTATTGGAGTTTCAGCTTCAACATCAGTCCTTCCAGTGAACACTCAAGAGTGATCTCCTTTAAGATGGAATGGTTGGATCTCCTTGCAGTCCAAGGGACTCTCAAGAGTCTTCTCCTACACCACAGTTCAAAAACATCATTTCTTCGGTGCTCAGCTTTCTTTATAGTCCAACTCTCACACCCATACATGAATACTCGAAAAACCATAGCCTTGACTAGAAGGACCTTTGTTGGCAAAGTAATGTCTCTGCTTTTTAATATGCTGTCTAGGTTGTTCATAACTTTCCTTCCAGGAGTAAGCGTCTTTTAATTTCATGGCTGCAATCACATACTTATCAATAATTACCTTAAATGTAAATGGGTTGAATGCCCCAACCAAAAGACAAAGACTGGCTGAATGGATACAAAACCAAGACCCCTATATATGCTATCTACAAGAGACCCACCTCAAGCCTAGGGACACATATAGACTGAAAGTGAAGGGCTGGAAAAAAATATTTCATGCAAATGGAGACCAAAAGAAAGCTGGAGTAGCAATACTCATATCAGATAAAATGGACTTTAAAATAAAGGCTGTGAAAAGAGAAAAAGAAGGACACTACATAATGATCAAAGGATCAATCCAAGAAGAAGATATAACAATTATAAATAAATATGCACCCAGCATAGGAGCACCACAATATGTAAGGCAAATGCTAACAAATATGAAAGGGGAAATTAACAGTAACACAATAATAGTGGGAGACTTTAATACCCCACTCACATCTATGGATAGACCAATTAAACAGAAAATTAACAAGGAAACACAAACTTTAAATGATACAAAATACCGGTTAGACTTAATTGATATCTATAGGACATTTCACTGCAAAACAATGATTTTCACCTTTTTCTCAAGTGCACACGGAAGCTTCTCCAGCATAGGTCACATCCTGGGCCATAAATCTAGCCCTGATAAATTCAAAAAAAATGAAATCATCTCGACCATCTTTTCTGATCACAATGCAGTAAGATTAGATATTAACTATAGGGGAAAAAAAACTATGAAAAATACAAACATATGGAGGCTAAACAACACACTTCTGAATAACCAACAAATCATAGAAGAAATCAAAAAAGAAATCAAAATATGCAAAGAAATGAATGAAAATTAAAACACAACAACCCAAAACCTATGGAATTCAGTAAAAGCAGTGCTAAGGGGAAGATTCATAGCAATACAGGGTTACCTCAAGAAACAGGAGAGAAATCAAATAAATAACCTAACTCTACACCTAAAGCAACTAGAAAAGGAAGAAATGAAGAATCCCACAGCTAGTAGAAGGAAAGAAATATTAAAAATTAGGACAGAAATAAATGCAAAAGAAACTAAAGAGACCATAGCAAAAATCAACAAAACTAAAAGCTGGTTTTTTGAAAAAATAAACAAAATTGACAAACCATTATAAGACTCATTAAGAAACAAAGGGAGGAAAATCAAATCAACAAAATTAGAAATGAAAATGGAAAAATCACAACAGACAACACAAAAATACAAATGATCATAACAGACTATTATCAGCAGCTATATGCCAATAAAATGGACAACTTGGAAGAAATGGACAAATTCTTACAAAAGTATAACTTTCCAAAACTGAACCAGGAAGAAGATATAGAAAATCTTAACAGACCCACCATAAGCACAGAAATCGAAACTGTAATCAGAAATCTTCCAACAAACAAAAGCCCAGGACCAGATGGCTTCACAGCTGAATTCCACCAAAAATTTAGAGAAGAGCTAACACCTATCCTATTCAAACTCTTCCAGAAAATTGCAGAGGAAGGTAAACTGCCAAACTCATTCTATGAGGCCACCATCAGCCTAATACAAAAACCAGAGAAAGATGCCACAAAAAAAGGAAACGACAGGCCAATATCACTGATGAATATAGAAAAAAAATCCTCAACAAAATTCTAGCAGACAGAATCCAACAACATATTTAAAAGATCATACATCATGACCAAGTGAGCTTTATCCCAGGGATGCAAGGATTCTTCAATATTTGCAAATTGATCAATGTGATACATCACATTAACAAATTGAAAGATAAAAACCATATGATTATCTCAATAGATGCAGAGAAAGCCTTTGACAACAATCAAAATCCATTTATGATTAAAAAACCTTCCATAAAGCAGGCATAGAAGGAACATGCCTCAACATAATAAAAGCCATATATGATAAACCCACAGCAAACATTATCCTCAATGGTGAAAAACTGAAAGCATTTCTCCTAAAGTCAGGAACAAGACAAGGATGCCCACTCTCACCACTACTATTCAACATAGTTTTGGAAGCTTTGGCCACAGCAATCAGAGCAGAAAAAGAAATAAAAGGAATCTAGACTGGAAAAGAAGAAGTAAAACTCTCACTGTTCACAGATGATATGATCCTCTACATAGAAAACCCTAAGGACTCCACCAGAAAATTACTAGAGCTAATCAATGAATATAGTAAAGTTGCAAGATATAAAATTAGCACACAGAAATCCTTTGCATTCCTGTACAGTAACAATGAGAAAATAGAAAGAGAAAATAAGGAAACAGCTCCATTCACCATTGCAACAAAAAGAATAAAAGACTTAGGAATATATCTACCTAAAGGAACAAAAGACCTATATATAGAAAACTATAAAACACTGATGAAGTAAATCAAAGAGGACAAAAATAGGTGGAGAAATATACCATGTTCATGGATCAGAAGAATCAATATAGTGAAAATGAATATACTACCCAAAGCAATCTATAGATTGAATGCAATCCCTATCAAGCTACCAATGGTCTTTTTCAGAGAATTAGAAAAAATAATTTCACAATTTGTATGAAAATACAAAAAATCTCAAATAGCCAAAGCAATCTTGAGAAAGAATGGAACTGGAGAAATCAACCTGCCTGACTTCACGCTATACTACATAGCAACAGTCATCAAGACAGTATGGTACTGGCACAAAGAGAGAAACATAGATCAGTAGAACAAAATAGAAAGCCCAGAGATAAGTCCATGCACCTATGGACACCTTATCTTTGAGAAAGGAGGCAAGAATATACAATGGAGAAAAGACAAACTCTTTAACAAGTGGTGCTGGGAAAACTGGCCAACCACTTGTAAAAGAATGAAAGTAGAACACTTTCTAACACCATACACACAAAAAAAAACTCAAAACGGATTAAAGATCTAAATATAAGACCAGAAACTATAAAACTCCTAGAGGAGAACATAGGCAAAACACTCTCCGACATAAATCACAGCAGGATCCTCTATGACCCACCTCCAAGGGTAATGGAAATAAAAGCAAAAATAAGCAAATGGGATCTAATTAAAATTAAAAGCTTTTGCACAATGAAGGAAACTGTAAGCAAGGTGAAAAGACAGCTTTCAGAATGGGATAAAATAATAGCAAACGAAAGCAACTGACAAAGAAGTAATCTCAAAAATATACAAGCAGCTCCTACAGCTCAATTCCAGAAAAATAAGCAACCCAATCAAAAAACAGGCCAAAGAACTAAACAGACATTTCTGCAAAGAAGATATACAGATGGCTAATAAACACATGAAAAATGCTCAACATCACTTATTATCAGAGAAATGCAAATCAAAACCACAGTGAGGTACCATCTCACGCTGGTCAGAATGGCTGCTATCAAAAAGTCTACAAACAATAAATGCTGGAGAGGGTGTGGAGAAAAAGGAACCCTCTTTCACTGTTGGTGGGAATGCAAACTAGTATGCCTATTATGGAGAAGAGTGTGGAGATTCCTTAAAAAGCTGGAAATAAAACTCCCATATGACCCAGCAATCCCACTGCTGGGCATGCACACAGAGGAAACCAGAATTGAAAGAGACACGTGTACTCAAATGTTCAATGAAGCACTGTTTACAATAGCCAGGACATGGAAGCAACCTAGAAGTCCATCAGCAGACAAATGGATAAGAAAGCTGTGGTACATATATGCAATGGAATATTACTCAGCTATTAAAAAGAAAACATTTGAATCAGTTCTAATGAGGTGGATGAAACTGGAGCCTATAATACACAGTGAAGTAAGTCAGAAAGAAAAACACCAATACAGTATATTAATACATATATATGGAATTTAGAAAGATGGTAACAATGACCCTATATGCGAGACAGCAAAAGAGACACAGATGTAAAGAATAGACTGTTGGACTCTGTGGGAGAAGACAAGGGTGGGATGATTTGAGAGAATAGCATTGAAACATATATATTAACATATGTGAAATGGATCACCAGTCCGGGTTCCACGCATGAGGCAGGGAGCACTGGGATGATCCTGAGAGATGGGATGGGGAGGGAGGTAGGAGGGAGGGTCCAAGTGGGGAACACATATACACCCATGGCTGATTCATGTCAATGTATGGCAAACACCACTACAATATTGTAAAGTAATTAGCCTCTAATTAAAATAAATAAATTTTCAAAAAAGAAAAGCAAAAAATATTTTGCCAATTTAGATGAAATTAAGAAATTCCTTGAATGACACAAATTCCCAAAACTAACTCAAGAAGAAAGTGAAAACCGTAAATATCCCTAAATCATTCAAAGATATGGAACAGAAAACTCCAGGTCCATGTGACTTAACTAGTGAATGGTATGAAATACTTAAAGGGAAAATATCACCAATACCATACAAATTCTTTCAGAAAGTAGAGGACAGGAAACACTTCTCAAATCATTTTATGAGGGCAGCCTTACAAAATACCAAACCCAGATGAAGACATTGCAAGAAAAGACAACCACAGACCAATATTCTTCATTAATTTAAGCACAAAAAATGAAATGCTAGCAAATTTAATCCAGCAATATATAAAGCATTATGACCAAATGAGATCTATCCCAGGAATGAAAGATTGGTTATGCATTAAAAAGTCATCAACCAGTGTTATTCATTATATTAAGAAAACAGAGGAGAAAAACCACATGGTCATTTTGATAGATGCCATAAAAACTTTTGACAATATTCAACAACCACGATGATAAAAACTGCCAGAAAACTAAGACTACAAACAGACTTTCTTAATCTGATCAAGGTAAACTACAAAACTCCTACAGCTAAAATGATAATGGAGGAAAACATAATCCCTCCACTGGGGGTGGGGAAGGCTGCCAGTGTTGGATTTGGAGGGCCGTGGAGAGGCCTATCCAGCCAGAGGGTGGGAATCAAGTGACCTGATTGAAGTACCCGCCCTCCTCGGGCAGTAGCCCTGATCCAGTCACCTCCCATGGCACCAGTGGTTCCACCTCCCAGGCAGTGGTGCCCCAGCCCCGTCATCAACCCTGGCTGTACTGTGTGGGTTGATCTGACCCCCTTCCAGAACAGAAGTAGACCAGCACCCAGCAGGCCAGCAGACACAGGATCACCTCCCAGTTGAGGTCCCCTGGCACCTCCAGCACTCTGGAGAGTCACAGGACTTTGTTCCTGCAGAAGGAAAGCCTGTGAGTTTTGTGCCAGCAGAGGCCAAGAGACTGGGAGTGTCCTGGGGGGCATTGCCCTTCTGGCAGCACTTGAGTGCATCTGGTCCAACCTGTGCTTCCAGGGGGCCTGTTGTAAGTTCCCAGCCTGGAGTTCCTATAGTCCCTGCAGTCTGTGTGCCTGGAGCCCCAGGTGGCCCTGCCCCATGCCATCCCCAGTGAATTCAACAGCAGTCCCCACTTCAGTCCCCAGGTGGGCAAGCACAGCCCGCTCTGTATTCCTAGTCTTAGGACTCCAGGACAGGGTCCCCATGCACTGCCATGTGAAGGCACCTGCACATGAACACAAGCACACATAGATGCCAATGTGCATGCCTCTGACCCGTGCTTTCTTTCACACACACACACACACATGCCCATGTGCATGCAGCACACACTCTCTCTCACACACACACACACACACACATGCACATAGGAATGCCCATTTGCAAGTACCTCCACAAACACACGTGCACACCCTATGTGCATGCACCCCTGCACACGTACTCACACACACATACACAGACATGGGCTAGCACCTGTGCACAGACACTCTCTCTGTCTCTCTCAGGCACACACACACACATACACAGACATGCACATCAGGTGCCCATGTGCATGCACCTGCCCACATGCACATGGACACACATGCACACACATGTGAGTTACGTGTGGGACACCAGAGGGACAGACCAGGCCTGACCCAGGGGTGCCTGACTCCCTTCTGGAAGTCGATGACAATGACCTGAGCTCAGCAGGATGCTCACCTGTGAGTGTGGCCAAGTTGGCAGCAGTGCAATCTTGGCGGTCCACAGGGACCGGGGCTCACTTGGGGTTTGCAGGCTTGGACCGGAAACAGGCACGTGCTTTGAGGAGTGGGGCAGGGTCTGTTTGAGCATGCGCACTGAGGAGCTGTCGCCATGCTAAAGGGTGGAGCGCCACACAAAGGCCTCCTTGCTAAGCCGTTTACCAGGTTTCCGGGCCTGAGGCAGGGCTGACTTAGAAGACGCAGATCATCTGGGTGTGGGTCTGTGCAGGCTCATTGGGGTGACATGGCACGCGAACGCGTGAAGCTTCTGCAGGGAGCGCCCATTGCCCGAGAGCCTGCAGCCACTGTGGGAGCCAATGGTCGGTGGGAACCAATTGTGAGGCAAGACCTGGGTGAGTGTGTGCACAGGCGCTCTGCTGGCTTGGTTGAAAGTCACACTACAGGGCTGGGTTCTGTAGGGAGGGTTTAGTCTTTCCCAACGTGGAGGGAAGGGGAGAGGGATTCAAGATGGAGTCCGAGGCACACGGTGGAGGAGCCATGAGGGCAGCCGATGAAGACGCAGGTGCCATGGGCTTTGTAGCGGGCATGGCACATGTCAGCCAAGGTGTACCAGGTGGTGATGGTGGCCGCGATGGCCCTGGCAACCCAGCTGGCCCTGGTGACACCGTCAGTCGTGGAGTTCCTGGCTGCCCGGTGACTTGGCTGATCCCAGAGGCCCCAGCGCTGCAGGAGAGTCAGGTGGCGAGCCAGTGCCATTCCACAGATCCCTGGGCGCCCCCAAGCACCAGGGCCTGGTGGAGACACTGCACCCGGAGCCAGAGTTCTTAGTAACCGAGCCCTCCAGTTGTATCCTATTCCAGGAGCCCTGGTGTGCCGGGCAACTGTGAGGGTCAGGGTGTGGGCTAGGGGTGGTGTGGGGGGTTGCAGGCAGCGGGGCCTAAAGTGTAGGAGGAGGGTACTCTGGGGGCATGGAGGGGTTGGGTCAGGGTGATCTGGCTGCCAGGGGAAGATAGTGAGGAAAAGCAACCTGAAGGGAACCAGAGGGTCCAGCGGTGATATCCAGGGTGTCCTTGAAGGAGGAAAAAGACAGAGCTGGACTCCATCTTAGGCCAGGCTGCAAACATTAGGCTACACCCATGGTCACCCTCCCAATGGACTCTGAACTTTGTGCCTGGTGTCTATAGAAGTGGCATATCAATGGGAAACCAGACCCCCTGGATAAAAGAGCCTCAGGACTTGTACTTGGACTCTCCATTGCCTAAAAGAATATGCTAATTATCTCTGTAACAGAACAAAGTAGTAAATTCCATTATGTTTATCTGGATATGACCACAGTCCTATTGATAAAACTCCAGTTTATCTAGTCTTGTGACACATGAATAACGGGTTAACTTTGATTGTATCTCTCTTTTACCTTGTCCAGACTAGTTTCAAGGAATTTGGGGAGGTGGGTTTGAGCAAGTACACAGGGTATATAAGGTTTTCACAAAAACTGGTCGGGGTCCTTGACTAAGAGGAGACTCTGCCTTGGGCCCGCCAGTGTAATAAACTGCACTCCACTATCTGCATTGTCCTTCTGAGTGAGTTTGTTTCCCGGAACGTGTGGCTACACCATCCTTAGGTTATAGGCTGGGAGATCCAGACAGCCTAGGCAGTGGCCTTGTAGGAGAAGGCGGCTCTCCGTGAGCAGGGAGCCTGACGTACAGGCAAAATGAGTAATGTGGATGGTGCCTTAACCATATCTCCACCAGTAGCCTCACCGTGCCTTTTTCACCGTTCGCAGAGGTGGAGATCGCCCGGTCTTCCTGTCTCGATGCACTGCACTGCGACACTTGATTTGGAAGGAGCTCGATGTTAATGGCCACCTGTTGGTTCTGTCAGTTCTAAAGGGGGCCGGGGCAGGGGAGGGGTGGTGGCTGGTGACCAGTCTCAGCCCAGGAGGAGCCATAACGGAGAGTTAAGCTTAAAGGAGAAGTGTGGTGCTCTGGGCTTTTCGGTGATTTAGGGACAGAGGGAGGACATGCTCCTCTTCCTCCTTCTCGTCGGGAACCTGAATTTCATTTTCCCTCCCTTTTAGCCAATTGAGTGCTGAAGACCATGTCATGTTCCAGACATCCATCGCCCTCTGTCTGCAGAAGATTTCCCTGGTAATGTGGACCTTGCAGCACTATGTGCCCCCCCCCACCCGCCCTTTTTACTAAGCCTCTGCGTGAAAGTTGGGGATAAATCTAGCCTATATGCCTTAACCTCATGTGTCCTTCCCCAGGGCATTGCTTTCTGCAGTAGGTGGATTGGGCTTCATCTTGTGCTTGTGCTGCTGCTTGGGGGCTCAGGGTCCACATAATTTGTTTGGTGATTGCTAACTGCAGAAAATAAAACTGAGCTACTGTGCTATCTCTGACTTTATTTTTAGCTTCTACACGTCTTAATACTGTATTTGTCTTCTGGTTGGAGGGGAGGTTCTGAGATCCAGATATTCAAGGAGTACAACATAATTGAAGACAATTTAAGAAGCAGGAGAATAAGACAGTAGTGTACTGCCATTCAGTATTAATTTTGGAATATTTTCTCACTATATGAAGTGTAGTGAAGTGAAAGTCGCTCAGTCATATCCAACTCTTTGCAACCCCATGGACTATACAGTCCATGGAATTCTCTAAGCCAGAATACTGGACTGGGTAGCCTTTCCCTTCTCCAGAGGATCTTCCCAACCCAGAGATCAAACCCAGGTCTCCCACACTGCAGGCGGATTCTTTACCAGCTGAGCCACAGGGGAGGCCTGAGCCATGGAAATACTGTCTGAAAACTGACGTGATGGACGAACACATGAAAGCACCTGAAATAACGCATGGACCACAGGAAGTGCTGGCTATCACTATGGTCAAAGAGCACAGGTATGATGTGGAGTGGGCAGAGAGGGGACGCTGGTGGGTCGTGTGGCTTGGCTCCTGGCTCTCGACTCCCACCTTAGTCCAGTGAGACCCTTCTGTGGCATACGTTGGAGAAATCAAAGTTGCATTGTGGAACTAGCTTTAGGCCTTGAAACTGGAAAGTTGACATTTGTGTTCAGTGGTGTCTCTGTGGACACTTGGCGGGGTCTCTTCCACGCTGTCTGAGCTGGCACTGGAGGGGCCCGTGTGCGCAGGCGCATCAGGGGCACCTGAAAGGAGCGTGGCATTGTGAGGGAGCTGAGTCCCTCCAGCCTCACGGGGTCTCCATAGCAGCCCGTGGGTGGCTGGGGTGTGTGCGCAGGCGCAATTTTGGCGTACTTGCGCAGAAGGGGAGGGACTTCGTGAGGGGCCCAATCTCTCCGCCCCTTATTTTCCGTCTGAGGGAGACGCGCGGCAGCCATGCAGGCGTCGGGTGGTGGCGCAGGTGGTGCAGAGGGCCGAGATGACCAGCATAGCTCCAGAACACCTGCTTCCCAGAGTGGTTCAGGCAGGGCTGAAGGTGAGGATGGTCACCCGGCCCCAGAAGGCCGGGGTGGGCCTGGCAGAGGAAGAGCGGCGATGGAAGCTGCTGTAGCTCGTCCCCGGGGTGAGCGGGCACCAGGTGGCCTAGGACCTGCTGGAGATGTAGCGCCCTTGGCTGTAAGGCCTAGACGTGGACAAGTGGTGCTGTATCCTTTTCATGGAGCCTCCCTGGGCACGGTCAGTGGTATGGTGGTGGGAAACTTGCCGGCAGCCTGACGAAGGGATAGAAGGGAGCATGTGGGCAACCCGGAGCAGCAGGATTGGGCACCCTGGCCGGAAAGGGAGTTGTCAAGGCCCGAGGAGCCTGGAGGGTGGGGAAGATGGACCGAAGGATTAGGGAGGCAGCTCAGGGTAGTCACAGGTTGTGGTCGGGAGCATGGGCATCCTGGGGTAAAAACGGGCCTCTTAGGTGTGAGGAAGCCCGAGATATCAGCAGATGCAGTAATGGACGGTGCCTTAACCGTGTCTCTCCCAGCACACTCAGAGTGCCTTTCCAGTCGCCCCTGGAGGCAGACATGGCTCGCAGATCTCTGCTCCCAGATGCCCAACGCCACCAAGGATTGATTCGGAAGGAATTTGCAGTGAATGGCAGTGACTTGCTTGTGTCAGTTCCAGACGAGTTTGCCTTGGGGAGTTGGGGGTGGCAGGTGCTGTGGTCTGAGCTCCCTCTAAAGCATGCTATGATGGAGACACTGAGGGGCTTGGTCTAAGGAGGGGGGCTGGTACCCTGGACCTACAGGAGCAATCTTCCCTTCCACCTGATTTTCTTTTCCTTGCTTTTAGTAGATGGACTGCTGAAGACCTTGCTTTCATCCAACTTTCCATGAACCCATTCCTCGATCAGCTTTCCCTGGTGATTCGAAACATTCGAAGCCTTGGGCTCCCACCTCGCCAAAGCCTAAGCTGAGGAGAGGGGCTGAGGCCTAACCTTGTGTCCCCTACTCAGTGGGCATAGGGAATTCAACCTAAGAGTCATTGCCACTTTGTTATTTGAGTGTAAGTTTTTGCCTGTACTGGCCTTTGGTCTCTCTTGGTTCACTTGCTTTGTTTCCCTGCTGCTTGAGGAGTGGGATGCTTCAGTGTTTATTACAGCAGAAAATAAAACTAAGTCACGTTTTGTGCCCCAGTTTCCTTTCAGTTAAGGCACTTCTGGATTTTAAAAACACTTTTTATCTCTGTTCTTGTGTTAGAGGGAAGGTTCTGAAATTCAGATATTTGAATTCAATTACAAGGGCATTGAAAACAATTTTGGAAAATGAAAATCGAACCCTATATTCAGCACTAAATACTGTCAACATTTAATAATATTTTCTGGTTATACTTGCACATTAAAGTATAATAGCATGTGATGCAGAAGTTATCAAGTTTAAATTTTTTCCTGAATTTTTTTCATTTAATATACTAGCTTTTGCACTTTCTAAAATATCTTAAGAAATGTGTTATTGAATAGATAGAAGATGCATCATAATGTAATTATTGGGACTTCCCAGGCAGTCCAGTGGATAAGACTCTGCACTTCCAGCATAAGGGCTACAGGTTCAATCCCTGGCAGCAGACCTAAGATCCCACATGTCATGTGGCATGGCCAAAAAATTAAGATTGTGTCTTTAAATTTAAAAAAAAACAACAATAATGTAATTATGGGACATTTGTTTCCACTTTTTTCATTACTATGGTTAATGATTTAGTGGAATTTATAAATCTTTCCATTAATGGTTATTTCCTTAAAGTATTAATATATTCCAAGTATTAGAAATACAGACCTAAATGGCTACTTGTTTCTTTTAATTTATCTTTTTAATTGGAGGCTAATTACTTTACAATATTGTATTGGTTTTGCCATACATTGACATGTCCAGGCTCCCGGCTGGGGTCCTCTTGGCCACAGAGCAGGGGACAGACACAGGCAGTAGACCAGGTCTTCGCACACCCTAAAACTGACTGGGGGCCAGAATCAACAGAAACTGGGAAGGTGGGAAGGTGGGACTGGGATCATCCACACACAGGAAAGGGTCAGCCACTGCTGGAGCCTCTCCCCCTCCTGTGGGGCTAGCAGTGGGGGAAGGCCACTGGCCTTGGATCTGGAGGGCTGAGCGGACTCTCTGGCCAGGGGGTGGGGCTCAGGGGCCGGATTGAAGTACAACCCCTGATGCAGTCACCTCCCGTGGCACCAGTGGTCCCTGGCAGATGAACCCAATGCCCAGGCAGTGCTGCCCCAGCCCCATGGTCTCCCCTAGCTGTTCCTTGCCTGTTGACTTGACCCCCCTTCCAGACAGAAGTAAACCAGCAGGCTGATACAGGGTCACCTCCCAGTTGAGGCCCCCTGGCACCTCCAGCCCTCCGGACAGCCTCAAGACACTGCTCCTGGGGAGGGAAAGGCCATGAGAGTTGTGCCAGCAGAAGGCAAGACACTGCGGGTGTCCAGGGCAACATGGCCCTTCCCTTGAGTCTAGCTGGTTCCTCTGGTGCTTCTGAGGGGCATGGGGCATGCCCACAGCCTGGAGTCCCTGCAGTCTCTGTGCCCGGACCCCAGGCGGCCCTGCCCCATGACTTCTGCAGTGGGCCCAACATTAGTCCCCGCTTCCCTCCCCAGGTGGTCAGGAACAGCCCACTCCACATCCCTGGTCTCGCACCCCCATATGTATGCACCTGCACATGCCCACATGCACAGAAAAGGACGCAGACTTGAGCTATGTGTGGGAGACAAATGGGATCGACCAGGCCTGGCCCTGGTGCTCGACTCCCTTCCAGAAGTTGAAGTCAGCAGGATGGTCACATGTGAACATGGCAGCAGAGGTGTAAAGGGAAGGGGCTCACTTGATGTTTCCACATTTGGCAGGAAACATTGACATTCTCATAAACACCTAAGAGGGACATCCGGGGACCTGCGTCAGGGCCTGATTGCGCAAGAGTTCTCAGTGCCCATAGTGACGTCACCCACCCAGGGGCGTGGTTTCCTTTGGGTACCTCAGACGCTCCAGGTGGCAGCGGTGGGCTGACCTGCAGCGTGAGTGGTCATGGAGGCCGCAGACCCAGGTGCTGGCAGGGGTGGTGTGGCGGGAGATGCTGAAGGCCAGGGAGGTCTGGATGGGCCTGGTGACCCAAATGGCCCTGAAGGGCACGAGGGCCTCGGAGGTGCGGGAGAGGCGGGTGCGGCCGTGGCTGGAGCCCCAGAACTGGTGCAGGCACCTCATGCTCCGGGACCTGGTGGAGACGCCATGCCAGGGCCGGGTGGTCACGCTGCTCCAGGACCAGGTGGACATGTGGCGCCAGGGTCTGGTGTCCATGGTGCCCTGGGACCAGGAGGACACGCCAGGCTGTGGACTCTTGGACATGCTGCATCGGGACATGGTGGGTGTGGGCCGCCCGTGGCCAGAGGACCAAGAAGCCAACTTCTCAATTTGTATCCTATTTGAAGATAGGCCAGGGGTGTGGGGTGGAGCGAGGAAGAACGGGCCTCCTATAAACAGTGGAATGGAGAGAAGACAGTCAGCCTGCAGATAGGAAGGGCTGTGGAAGGGGAGGCCAAGAAGATGGCTGGAGGGTCTGGCCTCGGGGGCATGGGTCAGGGGTGGCAGGGAGAGATGGAGGGGGGAGATGGCCTGAGGGACTGGAAGGGCGGGGAGCAGACTCAGAGTAGGGATGGAGACAAGTGAGAATGGCCAGAAGGAAACAGGACTCCGAATGAAGAGTAGGCTTGAGGCACAGGCAAGGTTGGTGTGAGATGGTCGCTTAACCTCGCTGCCACCAGCTCCATCGTAGTGTCCTTCCCTTCACCCATGGAGGCAGAGATGGCCCGCCAGTCCCTGAGCCCACATGCCCAGCCCTACCGCAGGGCAGTAGGGAAGGAGCTCACAGTGAACTGCAGCATCCTAGCAATGTTAGTTTGCAAAGGGGCCTGGGTGTGTGGCAGGTGTCTGGGGTCATTCTAATAGTGAATTGGAGACCACCGAAATAGGAAGTCTAAGGATGTAGACATGTGCAGTGAGCCTATCACCAGCTGAGGGGGCAGAATTAGGGGAACAGTTCCCACATTTAATTTTAATTTCTTTTTCCCTCCCTTTCAGCCAGCTGACTGCTGAAGATGACTCCAAAATTCCATCATGTTCTCTCTCAAGCAGCTTTTCCTGTTGCTTGGGATCAACCAACCAATTACAGGGTACTTTGTGCCCCTGGTTATCCCTAAGCCTAGGCCAAGAAAGAGCACCTAAGATTAACCTAGGCAGTGCATCCTTCCCCAGGGCATTGATTCCTACACTGGTTGCTGATTTATTATGAGGGCCTAATTGTTTGCTTATATTGGCTTTTGGGCACTCTTGGCCCTGTTGTATTCAACTGGCTGGAGAAGGGTGCTTCAATATTTCTTGTAGCATAAAATAAAGCTGAACTATCATTCTGTGTCTGAATATACTTTCAAATACTGCGCCTCCACAGTTTCTTGCCTTTATCCTTGGTTTCAAGGGAAGGGTTTGGGCTTCAGATAGTCTAGTAGGACCGTGTAATTGAAGACAATTTAGGAAATGGAAGAAAATTAAAATGTATTATGGCTTCTCATTCAGCGTTAACTGCTGTCAGCAGTTTGGAATATTTTTTTAGGTTTAAACTGGCATTTATATGGCTCAGCCAGTAAAAAATCCACCTGCAATGTGGGAGACTCGGGTTCGATCCCTGGGTTGGGAAGATCCCCTGAGAAGGGAAAGGCTATACATTCCAGCATTCTGACCTGGAAAATTCCATGGACTGTATAGTCCATGTGGTCGCAGTGTTGGACACAACTGAGTGACTGTCATATCATCTATAACAATAATTAATTTTTGCATGCTCAGGATTAATTTTTTCCTGGAATTGCTTTTATTTAACATATAAGCATTTTCTCTTTCAAAAATTTCTTCAAAAACATGTACTCGAATGCATATAAGAAGTAGCATAATGTAAGTGTTCAGTCAGTTCAGCTCAGTCGCTCATTCAGTCGTGTCCAATTCTTTGCAACCCCATGGACTGCAGCATGCCAGGCCTCCCTGTCCATCACCAACTCCCGGAGTTTACCCAAACTCATATCCATTGAGTCTGTGATGCCATCCAACTATCTCATCTTCTGTCGTCCCCTTCTCCTCCCACCTTCAATCTTTCCCAGCATCAGGGTCTTTTCAAATGAGTCAGTTCTTCTCATCTGGTGGCCAAAGTATTGGAGTTTCAGCTTCAACATCAGTTCTTCCAATGAATATTCAGGACTGATCTCCTTTAGGATGGACTGGTTGGACCTCCTTGGAGTCCAAGGGACTCTCAAGAGTCTTCTCCAACACCAAAGTTCAAAAGCATCAATTCTTCAGCACTCAGCTTTATAGTCCAACTCTCACATCTTTACATGACTAAGGGAAAAACCATAGTCTTGACTATATGAACCTTTGTTGGGAAGCAATGTCTCTGCTTTTTAATGTGCTGTCTAGGTTGGTCATAACTTCCCTTCCGAGGAGTAAGCATCTTTTAATTTCATGGCTACAGTCACCATCTGCAGTGATTTGGGGGTCCAAAAAATAAAGTCAGCCGCTGTTTCACTGTTTATTCATCTATTTGCCATGAAGTGATGGGACCGGATGCCATGATCTTAGTTTTCTAAGTGTTGAGCTTTAAACCAACTTTTTCACTCTCCTTTCACTTTCATCAAGAGACTCTTTAGTTCTTCTTCACTTTCTGCCATAAGGGTGGTCTCATCTACATATCTGAGGTTCTTGATATTTCTCCCAGCAATCTTGATTCCAGCTTGTGCTTCTTCCAGCCCAGCATATCTCATCATGTACTCTGCATCAAAGTTATAAAAGCAGGGTGACAATATACAGCCTTGACATACTCCTTTCCCTATTGGAACCAGTCTATTGTTCCATGCCCAGTTCTAACTGTTGCTTCCTGACATGCATACAGATTTCTCAAGAGGAAGTTCAGGTGGTCTAGTATTCTCATCTCTTGTTAAACATTTCATATGTTTACATTTGTCCCTAATAATGCTTCAGTGGAATTCTTCTGTATAAGTCTTTGCCTGACCGGTTATGTCCTCAAGATAGATTCCAAAGTTTAGAAGTACTGAGTTAAAAATTTACTTTTCTATTGATTTTTTTAAGGTTATTTGCCTAGAGTAGGTGGTTGCTACTCAAAAGTGTGCCTCCCCCCCCAACCAGTATTCTAGTTTGCCGACCACCTTTTATCAGTAGGTCTGATTCCTCCCAAAGTAAAAAGCTTAGCTTGCAGAAGATCAAACAACTCAGAAACACTAGAACTCTAACTTTATGGCCTATTGACCTTGTTTCAGATCAATGTAGAAAAGTTTGGGGACAATTAGTTAAGTCTTTGGGGGAGCAGTTAGCTTCCTCCAATGTCTAGTATTTCCTGCAACCTCACCAAATTTGCTGATAGTTTTAGTAGTTCTGTGAATTACACTGCATTTTCTACATGTATGATCAGGTTATCTGCAGATAAGGTGTGCTCAATCACTCAGTTGTGTCCGACTCTTTGCAACTGCATAGATTATAGCCTGCCAAGTTCCTCTGTCCATGGAATTTTCCAGGTAAGAACACTCGAGTGGGTTGTCATCCTCCAGGGGATCTTCCTGACCTAGGAATCGAGCCCACATCTGCATTGGCAAGCAGATTCTTTACCACTGTGCCATCTGGGAAGTGGCACACTGTTAAAACAGAAAGAAAGTAAATGTACATCTTCACTGAATAAAGATTCAGTAAATCAGAATAAGCCCATCCCTTGAGGGCTCAGTGGTAAAGAACCCACCTTCCAATGCAAGAGACTAAGATTCTATCACTGATTCAGGAAGATCCCCTGGAGTAGGAAAGGACAACTGATCCAGTATTCTTCCCTGGGAAATCCCATGGACAGAGGATTCTGGTGGGCTGCAATCCATAGGGTTGTGGAATAGAATACAACTGAGCAACTAAACAACAAAACAATAAAGAAATCAGAAGAAGTTGAGAATCTGTGTGAGGAGATGATACGTTCCTGTTTTAAGAGTATGCTCCACTATGTGACTGGGTATTACTTTTGATCTTTTTTTAATTTGTGTGGGTCTCAGTTGCAGCATGCAGGATCTTCAATGTGGCATGTGGGCTCTTATTTAATAGTTGCAGCATGTGGGATCTAGTCAGCTCACAAGGAATTGAACCTGGGCCACCTGCATTGGAATTGTGGAGTCTTAGCCAATGGACCACCAGGGAAGTCCCTGACATAAGTATTTTCTTTATTTCGGATAATAATCGTCTGCTCTGTTAGATTAATGGGCTTCCCAGGTGGCACAGTGGTAAAGAATCTGCCTGCTAATGCAGGAGATGCAAGAGATGCAGTTTCAAACCCTGGGTCGAGAAGATCCCTTTAGAAGGAAATGGCAACCCAATCCAGTATTCTTGCCTGGAAAATTCCAGGGACAGAGGAGACTGGTGGTCTACAGTCTATGGGGTTGCAAAGAGTTGAACATGACTGAGTGACTAAGCATGCATGCTATCTTAGATTAAGAAATAATCTTTCCCAGTCTTTCCTTTAGAACATTGGAAATTGATTTTGAACTTGATGAAAAGTGCATACCACTGTCAAGGACATGTATGAGTTTTGTAACCCAGCAACCATTTTCCTTCTCTTGGTACTGGTATGCTGTCACCCTGGAAAATTGCCCCTTTCCTTTTCTCTCAGCCATTGTGACTGTGATAGAGTTGACATCACCTCTGATTCCAGGGGTGGGCATGTGGCCCAGGCCTGCCCAATTGGAGCACTGCTTTCCTCCAGCTGTGGTGATATCATCCAACCAGTGATACTTTGGGTCTCTAGGAGAGACAGGCTGGCAAAAGACAGACGGGGAGTTGGAGCAAGAAGGCAAATCTCAGGGAACAAAATGCTGGATCCAGCCATGCCTAAAGACAAACAACTTTTGTACCTTGTAATTACACAGACCCAGAAATTCTCCCTTTGGCTTAAAAACCAATGTGGATATTCTTGGTCATTTTTGTTCTACTTGTTTTTCACTTGCAATAGCAAAGTCTTGACTATTAGTGAATTGAAGAATCATAATTTTCTTTCTTACTTAATTAACATGGTCTGAAGACTTGGTCCTTCATTATTACTTCAAGGGAGAAGTTGGTCTATTTTGTTACTAAGGGATTAGTTCCTTGCTAGTCTACCTATATCATGGTAGAAAAGGAGCCCAGTGAGTCAAAAGAGGGGAGGGACACTGCAAGGGGCAGCTGGATTAAGGGGAGAAGGAGGGTGACCATCCCTTTCCAGACAGGGCACCCAGAATTGACCCAAAATTGGGCCATATAGTAGATACGGCAAAGCCTGTGTCATCCACAGTACTTTAAGAGCTTTATAATATTCCTCAGAATGCGTAATCCATAGTCATTTTAACCAATCTCTTGTATATAGGTCTTTAGGCTGTTTGAAATTTGTTAGTATTATAAACAAACCTGAAATGGATATCCCGTACATCTGCTTTTGTGTAACATATTATGTGGAGAAGGAAATGGCAACCCACTCCAGTATTCTTACCTGGGAAATCCCATGGACAGTGGAGCCTGGTGGGCTACAGTCCATGAGTTGTAAGAGTCAGACATGCCTGAGTGACTAAACTACTACCACCAACACATGACGTACAATAATTCTGATTTAAGAAGGATTGTTGTGTCAAAAAGTAATTTCTTTTTAAAATGTTTTATATATGTTACCAAATTGCCCTCCAAAAAGGTTGCATCAATTTGACTTCAACCAGTTGGGTATGAAAGTGTCCAGTTTCTGACTTACTACCCTGATGTTGTCAGCTTGTTGTTTAGTCGCTAAGTTGTGCCCACCTCTTTTGCAACCCCATGAACTGTAGCACAGCAGGCTCCTCTGTCTATGTCCATGGGGTTTCCCAGACAAGGATAATGGAGTGGGTTGCCATTTCTTTCTTCAGGGGATATTCCCGAGCCAGGGATTGAATTCATGTCTCGTGCTTGGCAGGTAGATTCTTTATTTTACCACTGAGCCACCTGGGAAGCCCATTTGTCAGCTTAGCCTGGCATAATAAAATAATAATAAAATACCACAGACCAGTGGTTTAAGGGCTTCCCTGGTAGTTCAGCTGGTAAAGAATCCTCCTGCAATGCAGGAGACCCTGGTTCAATTCCTGGGTTGGGAAGATCCCCTGGAGAAGGGATAGGCCACCCACTTCAGTGTTCTTGGGCTTCCCTGGTGGCTCAGAAGGTAAAGAATCTTCCTGCAATTTGGGAGACCTGGGTTCAATCCCTGGGTTGGGAAGACCCCCTGTAGGAGGGCAAGGCAACCCACTCCAGTATTCTTGCCTGGAGAATCTCTCTGGACAGAGGAGCCTGGCAGGCTACAGTTCATGGGGTTGCAAAGAGTTGGACACGACTGAGCGACTAAGCATAGCACATTAAGAACAATGTTTATGAAAAAATTTGCCAATTTAGGGGCAGTCCTATGATGGCAGAGGAATAGGACAGGGAGACCACTTTCTCCCCCACAAATTCATCAAAAGATCATTTGAATGCTGAGCAACTTACACAAAACAACTTCTGAACACTGGCGGAGGACACCAGGCACCCAGAAAGGCAGTCCATTCTCTTCAAAAGGAGGTAGGACAAAATATAAAAGACATAAAGAGAGACAAAAGAGTTAGGGATGGAGACCCATCCTGGGGAAGGAGTCATGAAGGAGGAGAAGTTTCCAAACAGCAGGAAACCCTCTCACCAGCGTGTCTGTGGGGAGTTTTAGAATCTCAGAGGGCAACAAAACTGAGATAAAGAAAACAAAAAGAAAACCCACAGAATACGCACCTAACCACCACTCCCAGCGAGAAGTACCCCAGATGCTTGCGTCCGCAACCAGCAAGTGGCGGCTGGACAGGGAGGCGCGGGTTGCATACTTAGGGTAAGGACCAGGCCTGAATGCCCTGAGGACAACCTGAGGGAGCTAACATGAGATAGCAACCCAGCCCCAGAGACGGCACCCTCCACCAAACTGTGAGCAGGCCTCCAGTTGCTAATCACGTCTTCCTGGGACCCTGGACAGTTGACATCCGCCAGAAGTGTCGCAGCCTGACATCAGCTCCCCAGAGGAGACACACCAGAGACAGCGCTCTCATGGTGCACCTGGGACACCGAGCAGCTGGGACTATGGAGGAGACTAAGACGCACGGCCCACCTGGGGCAGTGCACTCGCCAAGCACCTGGTCGCATGAGCTGCTTGGACCTGGGAAGGGCAAAAAACGCACGCCCAACCAAGTCCGTGCCCTTGCAGAATGCCTGAGAACCTGAATCTGAGCAGCTCAGACCTGGGAAGTCAACAAAACACAGGGTCCGCATTGGACAGTTCCCATGCAGAGCAACCTGGAGCCTTAGCAGTGTAGACCGGGAAAACACGCCACCGTGAGCTGGGGCAAACCCCATGTGGTCCATACACTATGAACACTCCCCACACATGCCAGTGATATTTGTTTGCAGTGTTCTTAAAGAGATGGGAATACCAGACCACCTCACTGCCCTCTTGAGAAATCTCCATGCAGGTCAGGAAGCAAGAGTTAGAACTGGACATGGAACAACAGACTGGTTCCAAATAGAAAAGGAGTATAACAAGGCTGTATATTGTCACCCTGCTTATTTAACTTACATGCAGAGTACATCCTGTGAAATGCCGGGCTGGATGAAGTACAAGCTGGAATCAAGACTTCTGAGAAAAATATCAATAACCTCAGATATGCAAATGATACCACACTTATGGCAGAAAGCAAAGAAGAACTAGAGAGTCTCTTGATGAAAGTGAAGAGAGAGTGAAAAAGTTGGCTTAAAGCTCAAAATTCAGAAAACTAAGAGCATGGCATCTGGTCCCTTCAATTCATGGCAAATAGATGGGTAAACAGTGGAAACAGTGACAGGCTTTATTTTTGGTGGCTCCAAAATCACTGCAGATAGTGACTTCAGCCATGAAATTAAAACACGCTTACTCCTTGGAAGAAAAGTTATGACCAACCAAGACAGCATATTAAAAATCAGAGACATTACTTTGCCAACAAAGGTCTGTCTAGTCAAGGCTATGGTTTTTCCACTAGTCATGTATGGATGTGAGAGTTAGACTATACAGAAAGCTGAGCGCTGAAGAATTGATGCTTTTGAACTGTAGTGTTGGAGAAGACTCTTGAGAGTCCCCTGGACTGCAAAGAGATCCAACCAGTCCATCATAAAGGAGATCAGTCCTGAATATTCACTGGAAGAACTGATGTTGAAGCTGAAACTCCAATACTTTGGCCACCTGATGTGAAGAGCTGACTCATTTGAAAAGACCCTGATGCTGGGAAAGATTGAAGGCAGGAGAAGGGAATGACAGAGGATGAGATGGTTGGATGGCATCACCGACTCAATGGACATGAGTTTGAGTAAACTCTGGGAGTTGGTGATGGACAGGGAGGCCTGGCATGCTACAGTCCATGGGGTCGCAAAGAGTCGGACATGACTGAGTGACTGAAGTGAACTGAACTCCCTCCCCACAACTGAACAAGTGAGCCTAAATAAGTGACCACCTTCGCCCCCTTGTGTCAAGGTGAAAATTAGACACTAAAGAGACGTGCAAACAGAGAAAGCCAAAATAAACAAAGAAGAGGGAACTGCTCTGAAAGTGACAGGTGCAACAGATTAAAACCCTGTGGTTAGCATTGACTAAGCATTGGAGGGGCCTGCAGACCTTGAGAAGAAGTTTAAGCTGGAACAAGGAACTATCTGAAACTAAACTGACCCCACACTGCCCTCAACAGCTCCAGAGAAATACCTAAGTACATTTTTACTATTACCATTTTTTAATCTTTTTTAGTTTTTTATTTTTTAGTTCTTTATTACTCCTTTTTCATTTTTATAACCTACTATTACCTTTCAAAAAAGACCCTACTATTAAAGCAAATTTCATAGATATAGATAAAGATAGATAGATTTTATTTTGTATTTTTAATATTGTACTTTTGAGAATCTAACCTGAAAATCGACACTAGAGTTTCAATCTTTGCTCTTTGGTATTGTTATTCATTTTGTACCTTTTAGAATACAATCTTCTGTAAGTGTTTTTAATTAGGGGTATGATTACTGGCTAGATTGCTCTCTCCCCTTTTGACTCTCCCTCTTCTCCTCCTGGTCACCTCTATCTCCCTCCTCCCTCTTCTCTTCTCCATGTAACTCTGTGAACCTCTTTGGGTGCTACTCACTGTGGAGAATCTTTTCACCATTAACCTAGATTTTTTATCATCTGTGCTACATGGATGGAGAAGTCTTGAGGCTACTGTAAGAATAAGACTGCATGCCAGAGGTAGGAGGCTTAAATCCAAAACTTGAGAACACCAGAAAACTCCTGATTCCAGGAAATATGAATCGACAAGAGCTCATCCAAAAGCCTCCATACCTACACGGAAACCAAGCTCCACCCAAGAGCCAACAAGTTCCAGAAAAAGACATACCGCACTGATTCTCCAGCAACACAGGAACACAGCCCTGAGCATTAACTGCCCAAAGTCACGCCAAACTCATAGATACCCCAAAAATCACACTGGAAACTTCACTGCAATCCAGAGAGAAGAGATCCAGCTCCACCCACCATAACACAGACACAAGCTTCCCTAACCAGGAAATCTTGACAAGCCACTCATCCAACCCACCCACAGGGAGCAACCTCCAAAATAAAGAGGAACCACAAACTTCCAGCCTAGAGAAAGACCACCCCAAACACAGCAATCTAAACAAATGAAAAGGCAGAGAAAGAGTCAGCAGGTAAAGGAACATGGTAAATGCCCACCAAACCAAACCAAAGATGAGGAGATAGGGAGTCTACCTGAAAAAGAATTCAGAATAATTATAGTAAAGATGATCCAAAATCTTGAAAACAAAATGGAGTTACAAATAAATAGACTAGAGACAAGGACTGAGAAGATGCAAGAAATGTTTAACAAGGACCTAGCAGAAATAAAAAAGAGTCAATCCATAATGAATAATGCAATAACTGAGATCAAAACCACTATGGAGGGAACCAACAGTAGAATAATAACTGAGGCAGAGGATAGGATAAGTGAGGTGGAAGATAAAATGGTGGAAATAAATGAGGCAGAGAGGAAAAAAGAATTAAAAGAAATGAGGACAGCCTCAGAGACCTCTGGGACAATGTTAAATGACCCAACATTCGAATCATAGGAGTCCCAGAAGAAGAATACAAAAAAAAGGGGGGGGGCATGAGAAAACACTTGAGGAGGTAATAGTTGAAAACTTCCCTAAAATGGGGAAGGAAATAGCCACCCAAGTCCAAGAAACCCAGCAAGGATCTCATTCAAATATGAAGGAGAAATCAAAAGTTTTACAGACTAGCAAAAGCTGAGAGAATTCAGCACCACCAAACCAGCTCTTCAACAAATGCTAAAGGATCTTGTCTAGACAGGAAACACAGAAAAGGTTTATAAACTCGAACCCAAAATAACAAAGTAAATGGCAATGGGATCATGCTGCTGCTAAGTCGCTTCATGCCGGGGTCCAGCCTCGGCAGGATCCAGGGGGTACCCACAGGATGAACGGCGTAGGCGAGAGAGAGAGAGAAGACACGTGAGACCAGCCTTGATAGGGCCAATCAGGATGACGAGAGAGAGAGAGAGAGAGAGAGAGAGAGAGAGAGAGAGCAGACGGGGGTATTTGCAGGGTCTGGCAATGGTTTACTTTTTACCATAGCTTTTATACCCTTACTCAGAACATTTTCAAGGTACAAGATGCTTACTCGTGCTTACACAGGATTAGCATTACATCATTTTGCTTTTTAGGAAAAGCAGGATGTTTTTTGCTTTCTAATTCTATAGTAAATCTTAGCACATGATCTTCTGGCCTTGGGGCTTATTAACATTTTATGCAGGTTAGGTGACTGTAAACCTATTTTCTGTTTCTATGGTGACCTTAACTGAAAGGTAGCAGTCTCATAGAGCAACAGTACAGAATAGAAGTATAACCTTGTTAATATAAAAATTAATCCTTCTGCAGAAGTTGTCAGTTGCATTTATCTAAGAAGTTTACCCCACACTGACTGCAACTTTGGTGAGGCAGCCCCTGCCTAGCACTCTTGACTAATAATTAACAACCATTTCATTGTTACCACACTAGGGCTAAGCTCTTATTTTTCTAGATCTATATTAACAATGGTTTCTATAACACAACATTAGCACATTAAAAGCAAAAACACAGCAAGCAAATGTCAACCCAATAACCACCTTTAGAATAATTTTTCTTATGTTTTCTAATAGGACTCCTTCACCCCTCAAAAAGGCTCTATGTCTATTAGGGCTTTTATATAATCAGGTTCTTTATGCTACTTTATGATTAGGATATTATAAGCAATCATGCATATTAGTACCAAGGACATAAACGCATTTGGCAAACAAACTACCAGCAAAGGAGTTTAAATTAAAACACTCCTTTCACCCTGGATAATCTCATAAAATACCACCACCTGGGAAACTTATTGATTAAAGTTCTAAATTGATCCAGCAAGTGTTGACAATTTGACCTCTAGTTCCTCTTCCTTTTCTAAAATGGACTTCTCTGGTGGCTCAGACGGTAAAGCATCTGCCTACAATGCAGGAGATCCGGGTTTGATCCCTAGGTCAGGAAGATCCTCTGGAGAAGGAAATGGAAACCCACTCCAGTACTCTTGCCTGGAAAATCCCATGGATGGAGGAGTGTGATAGGCTACAGTCCATGGGGTCACAAAGAGTTGGACATGACTGAGAGACTTCACTTTCACTTTCTTTCTTGTGGACATCTGGAAGCTCTTGGTTGGCATATTGCTGAAGCCTAGCATGCAAGATTTTAAGCATGACCTTACTAGCATGGGACATGATTTGGCCCCTTTCATGCATCATAGCCTTGTTGTGGCAAAGGGGCTTGCATAACTCAATGAAGCTATGAGCCATGACGTACAGAGCCACCCAAGACAGATGGGTTGTAGCAGAAGAGTTCTGACAAAACGTGATCCACTGGAGGAGGGAATGGCAAACCACCCCAGTATACATGCCGTGTGAACCTCATGAACTGTAAAAAAAAAAAAAAAAAAAAAAAAAAAAGGCCAAATCAACGATACTGCAATATAAATTTTTTTTTTAATGTCATTTGCAAATATTTTCTCCCATTCAGTAGGTGACCTTTTTGTTTTTATCAATAGTTTCCTTCACTGTGGAAAATTTCCTATTTGAATAGGTCCCATTTGTGTATTTCTGCTTGTATTTCTGTTTCCTGGGATGTCCCATGCAACCTGTCCTGTTCAGGGTGCCTTGTGGCATTGAGTGCTTGGTGGTTTAACTGTATACTGTTCACTGTCCTTAAGAAGTTGTTTTGTAGGGATTCTTTGGCACCTCCTTTTGCTAGGCATTTAATGGTACTATTATGGGATGGATTGTGCCTCAGACTGAATGTTTGTGTCCTCTCAAAATTCATGTGTTGAAATCCTGACCTGAAAAATGATGGACTTTGGAGGTGGGGCCTTTGGGAGATGATCTGGGTCATGAGAGTAGAGCCCTCATGAATGGGATTAGTGCCCTGACAAAAGAGACCCCAAAGAGCTCGCTCACCCATTCTGCCATGTGAGGACACAAGAAGGGGGCTGTTTATGAAGCACAAGTAGGCCATCTCCAGACACAAGTTCTGTTGGTATCATGACCTTGGACTTCCAGCCTGTCTGTAGTAGACTGTGCTAGTCTGCGATAGCAGCCCAACCTGACTAGCCAAAGTGTCCCCCAAAAGATGTTTAAGACCTAAGCTCCACTGCCTGTAAATGTAACCGTATTTGGAAATGGGGTCTCTTTAGATGTAATCAAGATGTAGTCATACATCTTGGGGTGTATTAGGCTTGGGGTGGCCCTAATCCAATGATTGGTGCCCTTAAAAGAAAAGAAAACGAGACATAGAGACACACAGGGAGAAGGCCATATAAAAACAAGGCAGAGACTGAAGTGACATGTCTAAGAGTCAAAGAACACCAAGGACCACAGGCCACCAATGTGAGGCTGGGAGCAAGGTGTGGAACAGGATTGCCCTCAGAGTCTGAAGCACGAGGTGCCCCTGCTCCCAACTGGATTTCAGAAAGAGAATAAATCTTTGTTAAGCCGTCCAGTTTGTGGTCATGGGTTACAGCAGCCCTGAGAAAGTCACATGGGTGCCAGCAGCCCAGGAACTCTTGGAACCAAATTTAGGACTTGAAGTCCCTAAAGCACCCCAGCTATCCAAACCCAGACAGCACAGAGCCAGGCCCACAGCCCCAAATTCATGCTTTGCTCTCCTGTGTCTGTGAGCACCTCATCAACACTCCCTGCAGCCCCAGTACCGGGGTGAGTTGGGTTGACTTTCGGCCTCCCTTGTGTTCAGTTCCAGAACCAACATCCTTGGGGCACAGTAGCCTCAGTAGCCTCCTTCTCAGACTCCCATTTCCTCTCAGCTTTCACTCTCTTGTTGGTTCTCAACTGCTTTAACAGATTTGAAGAATACTTCATCTGTCATCTGTAGTTATTTTCAGTAGAAAAATCTGACTACTACTGCCCAAGGTTAGAGAAGCCCAGGCTTGTTCTGTCACACTCCTGGATGCTGACAGAATCCTCATTCTGGTACAGCAGACATCTACGTGAGTCTGAGAGATCAATCCCCACCTTGCCCCAGACCCACAACGCTCAGATGCAATGGAACCCGCAGAATTCACAGAACAGCCCCATCCCTGGGTCTCCCCGCTTCCAGACGCCCAGTCCTACCACACGCCCTGTGCTCTGCTCCACCCAGGATGCGGTAGTATCGGCTGTGCCTGCACCCCGCCCCTGACACGCACACCCCTGTCTGTGGGGGGTTCTCCTCTAAGGAAAGGACAGACCGGGGGCACCTGCATTGAGAGACCAAGGCAGACAGTCTCCTGTTCTCTTCTGACTTGCCGCTGAGTGCACTCGGGGCTTCTCAGCAAGCTCATTGCCTATCCTCGCGCTGGTCCAGGGGTTCCGCCCTCTAGTGGACAGAGATGTAAAACAAATCAGAAATGATTGGAGACTCCAACAGGGCAATGGATTTAGGATGGAGACTTTAAATGAAGGTGATGTTTCAACTCAAAGCTTTGAGTTGTGCAGAAACAGAAAGAAACCAGTCACGCAAAGATTTGGGAAAGGGCATTCCCTGCCATACATAGGGCTGGGGAGGAGGGGGGCAACAGGGGCAAAAGCCTAAAGATACAGTCAAGGAAGGGGAAGAGGGTGACATTGACTCTTGGTAGGAACATGCCATTCAACCTCTGGCACTCAGGGATGGCCAACAGTGGCTGACTTCTTGCAGCCTAAGGTCAGGACCCTGGGCTGATCCAGCTCCCTTTTGAGTCCCTGTCTGAGAAAACAGGGCTGGCAAGAGAATGTAGTTTGTTCCAGCTAACATTTGACTGAGCAACCCCCCTTTCTCTGAGTCTTTCCTAAGAAGGCTCCCCACATGTGAACCCCTGCTCTGTCCCTTTGAGATGTCCGTGTACCTCTAACATCCCAGAAGAGGCCTTCTCGGGGACCTGAGAGCCATTCCTTTGAAATGGAATCCTCAGGAAGGACAGGGCTTGAGTCTCCCCATCTCTGAGTAGGATGGAATCATAACATCCAAGAACTGACCCCGGGGATGGATGCTGCTGACCTCACCACATTGACCCTGACCAACCCGCCGTGAGTTTTCACTTGAGACCCTGCTCGCTGACCCCACCTCACTCTCCCTTCAAATCACTGGGACCCCTGTTCCTATCAGAAGGGTGCTGGGCGCTTTCACCTGCTGACAGTGGTTACCAAATAAAACCGGTTCCTACCCCTTTACCTGAAGGCCGGCTGAGCTGCTCCTCGACTGCATATCCTAATGCTGCTGACACGAGACAGATGAGGACTGGGAGGGCAGAGATGTGGAGTTAGTATCTATTGGGGACCAGGTTTCCATTAGGGAAGACGAAAAGGTTCCGGAATGGATGGTGGGGTGGTTGCCCAACCATGTGAATATGCTTCGTGCCACTGAACTGAACTGAACTGTGCACTTAAAATGGTTAAAATGGTAAATCTTATGTGTATTTTACTACCAAAAAAAAAAAAAAAAAAAACACCTGCATCATGAAGTGTTTGGGGAACACCTTTGAAAATAAACTTTTAACAATCAGCTTTTTAAAACATAATTTGCAGCTTGGAATTACATGCTTTTAGGTTTAAAGAGTGAGTCACATTATCTTTGAAGTTGCAGGAATTAACGAGCAGTTAGCAGTCAGTATGTGTGTGTGTGTGTGTGTGTGTATCTGTGTTTTGTTGTGAGCACCCAATGCAGTCCCTGGGGATGTGCTCAGAGAAGTGCAACTGTTAGGAAGTCAGTGCTCACCAATGACTGGGTAACACAAGCACAAAAGCCAGGGGTGGCCACCCCTGTGGTTAGCAGAGCAGTTAATGCAACTGAGAACATGGGCACCTCTGCCATAGAGCACTGTTTATGATGCTTGTGGCAGCCGCACACCATCACTAGACTCTTAGGAAATCACTTTTGCTTCTCACCCTATGTTCAGTTGGTTGCACTTAACTGCTCTCAGAGTCAGCAGGGAAGGTCACAGCACAGGTCAGTGTGTGGTCAGCACATTTTCTCATCCCATTTCTGAGTATCCACACAATGGTAACCTTGATGGGGCTGAAGAAGTCTTTACAAAGAAATGAAGAAATGCAACAAAGGCTCATGATGGTTCGCCACAAGCAAAACAAATGCAGATTGACTGCAACTGAGTCCCATCAGCTGCAGCAGGGCCACCTGGCCCACTCCATGGATGCAGTGGCAACGTGCTCCAAATTGTACCCACCTGAATTTGGGGGGCCACCCCCCCACACACAGTGTAGTGTGCAGTTTGACCCTAGGTTGAGATGTCTGCCTTGGAGTCTTGTGGTTTCTATCTTGACTCCAGTTCTAGCTCTGCCCTGGCCAAGGCTGTTCAAGCGGCCCCCTTGCCATAGCTTCACCACCATGAAGGAAGGAGACACTCGGCTATGTCAGGGCAGAGGTTGCAGAAACCATGAAGCAGCCACACTGCACACCACCCGCCTGCAAAACACGGCTGCTGCAGTCCTATTTCCTTTCCTCTGATTCTCCATCCACCCTGGGGGAACAGCATGCAAACAACAGTCTGCTCTCAGCAGCGACTGAAATGGAAGTCAAACCTTGGATGGTCTCATTTTATGGATGAGGAGCCTGAGACTCAGAAAGGTAGTCACCAGTGCAAGCCTCACACAGCAGACGGGCCTAGGGAACACACTGCTGGGCTCCAGCTCCTCTCCAAGGAGCCACTGTTGCTCTCTGCACCTCAGCAAAGCCTGCCGAGGGACAGGTCAGGCCTGGCCCTTCCAGTGATGTCCTTTTGCAGCCAAGGAAGCCACTCAGCCCTGACGCCTTTCTGACCCATCAGCGAGTAGGGGACCACGGAAGGCCTCCGATTCACCACAGAGGTGGAGCAGCAGCTGTTTTCTAACAGCAGACTCCTATATGCTGTCACCTAAATGCTCTCTTCAGCCTCCTATCAAATAGAGCTAGGGACTTCTCTGGTGGTCCAGTGGGTAAGAATCCGCCTGCCAGTGTGGGGAGCCCTGGGCCGGGAAGATCCCACATGCCAATGAGCAACTACTGAGCCTGCTCACCTAGAGCCCAGGCTCTGCAACAAGAGAATACACTGTAGGGAGAAGCCAGCGCAACTAGAAAAAACCCTCGGAACAACAAAGACCCAGCAGAGCCGAAAAGAAAGAAGATATTTTTGGAAAGAAGACAGCTAGGCATCCCACATTATGGGTGGAAATGTGTTCCCTCCAAGAAGACACCAGGCAGTCCTCACCCGCTGGCCCTAAGGATGCCACCGCATGTGGAGACTAGGTCTTCTCGGGGGTGACTGAGTTAAAGGGAGGTCACGAGGGTGGCCCTAATCCAATGGGACTGTGTCCTTATAAAAGTGGACACTTAAGAGACTCAGACACGCATGGAGGGAAGACGACGTGAAGACACAGGGCGCAGATGGCCTCTCCCATCCCAGGAGAGAGGCCTGGAACACACCCTCCCTCACGGCCATCAGGAGAAACTGACCCTGCCCAGGCCTGGATCGTGGACTTCCGGCCTCCACGACTGGGAGGCAATACATTTCTGTTGTTTGCAGCACAACCCCCTCAAGTGTGCACACACAGCTCGGAAGCAAGGAGTCTGCCCTCGTACCAGCTGCTGCCAGCCACTCGCAGGCAAACCCCTTGGCTGCACCCACCCCAGAACAAGTTCACAGGAACATACATTCTCTATCTATCAAAGTAATACATACAAATGAGGGGCATCTGGAAAATACATAAATATGTAAGGCAAACTTAATCACTGGTAATCCTACCACCACAGCTATCCAAATGGTAGCAGGGTGCACACAACAGCTCTCCCTCTTTTATTGGGGTCACACTTCATACATCGCTGCATCTGCTGGCTTTTTCACACCCATGTGATCCAGAGTGGGTTCCAGGTGACGAGGTATCCACCACTCCAGAAGTGCTGCCTCCTACTCCACAGCCTTTGGTGGCTACAGATGCTGCTGCAGCCAGCACCCTGACAGTGCCGAAGTTGCCGGGTCAAGGAGGCTGGGACACTCCCTATGTGCTTGTCCATCCCACCCGACCAGCCCCATGGCAATGGGTCCCCACGCCTTGTCAACAGGGCACAGGAAGTCGGCATTTGTTGCCATTTTGACATCACTTTTTGTCTAGTTTGAGTCTGTGTTGTTCTAGTCATTCATGAGGAAGAAATGCTTTTGTACTGTGCTTATTTGATTGCTCTTAACATGCATTTTCTTAACCAGGTAATGGAGCAGGGTGTGTGGAAGCAATGGGCAATGCCAACATGGAGGTCCTATCTGTCCATCTCCACCACCCAAACCCACAGTCGTGAGGGTCCAGGGACCACAGCTGACCCTGCAGGCAGGCTGCTTCCCTCACGGGAGGAATCCAACCCCTTGTTTCAGAAGGCTGGTTGAAAACCCTCAGTCTCTCACGTCCCGTCGGCCCCACGGGAGGCAGGAGGCCGGGTGTGAGGGATGCCCAGCCTGCAGGAAGAGAAGGTTCCAGACAACAGAGGGTCCCAGCTGGTGCCCGGTCCCCAGCCAGCCCCAAAGCAGCTGCTTTGGGGCACAGGTGGAACATGTGTGAAGCTCCCACTACAGCTACTGTGCTGCCTAGGTGGGGGCGTCTGCCCGAGCCATAGCAACACTCCTGGGTTGAGGGCGCAGAGAATGTCCACCTCACACCACTCTGGGGTCTCCCCTTCTTTCAGCCCCCTTTCAGAGGAGGAGGCTGGTCAGAGAAGCACTCTGGTGCGCCTGTCATCATCTTAGAAGCACGAAACCAATCCCTACCCAGCCAGGAGCCACCACCCAGGAGGCAAGTGGTCCAACAGAGCCACCCTCTTTCTTTTTCCTAGCTGCGTGCATCAGCCCCAGCAGCGGTGTCCAGCCGGAGATGACAGGGCCTGAAGCTCGACAGTCCCCAAGCCTGCAAGCACCTACCCCACTCCCAACTCTGTTTTTCCTCACCTCAGTGTCACCTGCCTCTGCAGAGCACAGCGGTCATCATCACCCCGGAAAACAAGCCCTCTGACAGAGCTGCCAATCCCAGAGATGCCTGCCTTCGAACGCATCTGTCCTTATCTGTAGGCTCCAGAAGATGACCCTGTGCTGGGCTGAACGGTGGCCAACACAGATGCACACATCCTGACCCCCAGAACGTGTGACTGTGATCTTACTTGGGAAAAGGGTCTTTGTGGATGTGATGAAAGCAAGCATCTGGAGACAAAGTCATCCTGGATGACTCGGGGTGGGGGAGGCTCTAAATCCAGTAAGTGTCCTTGAAAGAGAAGACAGACATGCAAACAGAAGTGGAGACCATGTAGAGACAGAGGCAGACGCTGGAGAGACACGTCCACCTACCAAGGAACACTGAGGAAGACCACTGGGAGCTGGAAGAGAGGCCTCTAGAAAGAACAAAGCCTGCCCACACCTGGATTTCAGACTTAGACCTCCAGAAGTGGGAAAGAATGAATTCTAGATGGTTTAAGCCACCAAGTTTGTAGTCACCTGTTCCAGCAACAACAGGAAACTAATACATTCCCCCAAAATGGCAAGTGCTCTTATAGAAAAATTGCAGGATGTGGTCTGAAAGAGCATCCATGAGCAGAGAACCTATCTGTGCCTTTAACATGTTCCTGAGGACCATTTGCAACTGAACACTTGGGCTTCAGGAAGTAGATCAGTCTACCCCTGCAGATGACAAGAAAGCCCTCAGCCCAGGCTTATTTTCAGAACAGGATGCTGGCTGGGCCATCATCCATCCAGACTGATATCCCAATCCTAGTCCTCCCTGGCACTGCCAGATAGCAGGGAGTCCCACACAAAACCCAGGGACGGGACTCTGTGCCATCCCGTTTCCAACCAGGCAGCCCCCGGGGCACAGAGGGATGCTGGGCGCTGAGAAGGAAACCACAATTACAGGGTTGATGCCCACAGCATTGACATCCTCGGAAATATCCAGATTTTTGCAAAACTATAAGGAAGAGTTCTCTGGTGTTGGTACTCTGCCAGAAATGGTGAAGTGGCTTCTGTTGGCCAGGCTGGGGCATCTGGGACTGGCACAGGGAACAGCATCACAGACTTTGGTGGCAGCGCTCCTGGGGAGGACCAGGGTGAACTGCAGCGTCAGGCAGCACGGGGCAAGTGTACCTGTGGCACGCATACCTCCTCAGACCAAGAGGTGGTGACAACGCTGTGCAGGATAAACGAAACGACAAGAGAACAGGCTCCAGTGTAAACACACTGGTACCAAGTCAAGAGGAAGAGATAACCGCAGGTTACATCACACATGAAAAGAGTCGATCCCCCTAATGACCAAAGAGCTCTTGTAAGTCAAGGAATAAAAGACTAACAGCCCAATAGAAAAATAGGTAAAAAAATCCAAGCAGGCCATTTATACCAGAACTGAAAAGGACCCTTCAAGCTCTGAAGAGATAAGTCAAGCTCACTCTTAACAGAGACAAGCTCACCTGGTGGGGGGGCACAAGCCCCCCCACTCTTGGACACCCATCATTCATGGCAGAGCTGTGCGGAGAGCAGGAAGGCACATCAGGGTAGGGGCCCCAGCGCTGTCTAGCCCCAGTGGATACTCAATGGTGCTGCTTTGAAGGATCCAACCCAAGGTACGTATGAGAGATGCATAAGGATTTTGTACCACAGCGATAACCCCGATGTCCATTAGTAGCAGACAGTGTCAGTCCCATGTGCTCCAGCTGCCAAGGGAACAGCACCCAGCTTACAAGACCTGCACCCCGGGCACTGTGCCAGGTGGCTGGGAGGAAGGCTCTGCCCACCTCAGCCTGGGAAGCCGGTGTCCAGGAGCTCCAGCTGTGGCTTGTGACCTTCCCAGCAAAGGTGGAAAAAGTGTGAACCCCAGAGCCAAGCAGCTCAGGCAGACAGAACGAATCAAAAGGGCATAGTGGTGGGCCACACTGGGGCTCTGTGTTGCCCTAAGAGAGGTGAACCTGTGGACAAGGGTGTAGAAGCATGGGGTCCTGTTGCTAGGTCTTGGGGCTCAGAGAGGGCGCCCACTCTGTGTCAGCTGCCCCTAGTTCAGGCCCAGGCAGACAGGAGAGGAAAGCAGCAGAGAGCACAGTCCTGGGCTGCCTGGCAGCCTGCAGCCCTACTCGATGCACTCCATGACGTGTATCTGCAGGGTGTCCATGTCAGGAGCCTGATACTGACACTTGGGGCAGCAGAAGTTGGGCGGCTCGTCAGGGGGGCTTCTCCTCTGGCTGGGCAGGGTCAGGTGAAAGGAGTGATGAGCTGGGGAAAGAGATCAGGCACCAGTTGGGGTGGGTTTTGTGTGTGTGTCCCCCTGCACCAACTGTGGGGCAAGGCGAGGACCAACACCTGGACTATGATCACCTGAGTCACCAAGGCTAGCATCTCCCCTTTCGGCCTGCCCCTGGGGTGCGGGTGTACTGATGGGGAGAAGGGGGCCACGTCCAGTTCCCTCTTCCCCCATAGTTTTGGGATCCATCATGCCTCCTCCCGCTGCTCGCTCACCTGGGGCAGGGGCTAAGGGGGGCTGGGAGACCTCAACGTGCCGTTTCCTCATGTCTTCAATCCTTTGAGAAAAGAAAAGAAAGCATCCAATCAACACATCTGGGTCACGTCTCCAGCATGCACGAGGCTGGGGGAAGGATGGGATGCAAGGCGGGGAGGGGGAGGCCAGCCCCCCTTGACCCAACGGGCCCAGGATCCAGCGCCACTGCCTGTGGGGCCTGTACTCCAACACCCACCTGGCTGACTCCTGACAGCTGGTCTTCAGCCTGCTGTATTCCCTCTGCAGCTGCTCCAGCTGTTCTTGTAGGAATTCCTTCTTCTCAGCCAGCTTCTCCCGGGCCTGCCTCTCAGCCTGGAAGTCCGCCTTGTAGATATCCGCCTGGCAAAACCAAGAGAGGGGTGGCGTGTGCTGTCCATCGGCCGCTCTGTGCCAGGCCCGGGGAACAGACAGGGGACAACAGAGCCCCTCGGCACAAAGACGGTCCCCACCAGGGCGTTGCGAGTTCAAGGAACATCTTGAAGGGCTCAGAGGCTTTCTAAGAGGTCACTGCTAAATGACACCCGAGACGTGCCAAGTCCTAGCCCTCGTGTCCTAGCCTGCGCCCCCACAGGCCGGCCACAGGGGTAAGCCCTCACCTGGGCTTTTAGCACCGGGACAGTCTCCATCACGATCTTGTGCTGTTCCGCCTCCTCCTTCAGCTTGTCAATCACTTCCTGTTTGGCTACCAGGGCCTCCTCGGCCTGCTGGAGCTGCTGCTTGAGATCTTCCAGCTGCAGTCCCTAGATGTGGGGGACAGGGAGCTGACGGAGCCTCATCCGGCCTGGCCATGGAGGCCGGGCTGTCCCCGGGCCGGCTGCTGCTCCTGGGGAGGAGGACCAAGAGGAACCAAAGACGGGGTGCTGTGCAAGGCATGGGAAAAGCAGAGGAGGCCAGAAAGAACCGCTGGGGTCACCTGACACAATCTCCCCCAGGATGACGTTCCATCCTGAGCTGTACAGTCCTCCTCCAACCCTCCAAGGGACAGGGGCCACCCACTCCACGCGGACCAGTCTCATGCCCTAGTGCTCCACTACATGCCTGCTAAGCCGAGTCTCATAGGTCCTCCTGCGACGCCACCTCACAGATGCCCCACAACTCCCTTTCCTGCCCGATGCGCGCGCACACACACACACACACCGGGCCTCCGCCCCACCCACAGAGACACACTCACACACAGATGTGCGCGCATGCACACACACACACACACTCACACACACCACCCAGCGACCCAGTTTCAGGCTTTACCCTTATAAGTCTCTTCCAGGTATGTTTCTGTTTTAACTATATCCTTGAAATGTGATCACTAAAAACTACACTCAGGATAGGTCTGATGATGACCAACAAGGCACAGGGCTCCCAGCTACCTTCAATACTGGTACAGAAACAATCCCAAGGGACGCCTGGCAGGCGGAAGCAGCCATGGAAACAAGCATGATCCTGCTCAGAGCAGAGCATCTGGAGCCCCGCCCCCAGTCCACCATGGGCAGCAAACAACACAGTCCAAGCATCTCCACCTCCCCCCAATCTGGCCTGACCTGTCACTCCAGGGCCCTGACCAAGCTCTAGGATGAATCGAATATCCCTCTCCAAAGCTAGCTCTGTGAGTCTGTTAAGGTAGGGCCTTGACTTCCAATATCCCAGATCTGGGGGGAGGGGATCAGCTCCCAGACTGCAGGGAGAGGAGACAGGGGCAGGTCAGTCCCCAACACCCGGAGGACACCTCTCCTGTACTCACTCGGTTCCGCTCACTGCTCACCATGCTGCTCTTGATGTGGTTGTCATACTCTTGGAAGAGCTGGTGATAGGCCACCTGTAGCTGGGCCAGCTTCCGCCTGAGGAAAAGAAACCACGTTGTCCTGATCCAGCCACAGCGTTCAATTTCACCCCCTTCCTTCTCCTCAAGGCCAAAGGCCAGAATGAGGCTTTTGGGGTGCCTCTGGGTCTTGCAAGCCATCAGCTCCGAGACAAGCTTTGCTACCTAGTTCATATCCTTTTCCTTAAATTACACGTTTTCGAAAAAGTATAGAAAGCAATGTGTATCAAAAAGCAGAGCTTTGGTCCAACTACACATCTCTGTGAGGTTGGCTTTTCTTCATGTACTTCAATCAAAACATACCACAACAAAAACTAAATAACTTCAATCAAAACCTTATCACAACAAAAAAGAAAGAAAAACAATAAAAAACCTGTCACAACAGACTGACCGCAGCAGCAGCAGACAGGAGAGTCCAGCAGTTTTTAGTGAACCAGAGACAATAATGAATGAAATTTATAAAAATGTAATACAACGTCAGTCTCGAAGTATTTATTCTGGAAGACATAGTTCTTTTTCAGAAGAATATGTATTTTTATGTGCAAAAAATAAAACTAAAGACAGCTGTCCTGTCCCCTTCAAAAAAGTCAACTTCATGAAAATCCAGAAAAGCAGGAAGATGGTTTAAGATGAAAGAAGACTCAAAAGACACCCCAACAAAGATAAAGCAGGATCCTCAACAGGACGCTGTGAACATGTGGGCCAGAGGGTGGAATCAGAATGTGGACGGGAGAGTGAAGGATGTCACCCTCTCCAGGACGCCTCTCTGGGGTGTGATGATGGTCAGGGACAGCGTTGGGCGCCCCCCAACCACAGCCCACTTACTTCTCCTCCGAGGCGGCCTGGCGCTCCATGCGCAGGGCAGCCTCCATGTTCTGGTTCTGCAGACGCAGCTGGTCCACCTGCACGCTGTGCCGCTGCTGCAGGGCCTCCCGCTCGCTCTCTAGCTGCCGGGCCTGCTCGCTGGCCGCCCGGACCCTGCAAAGAAGCGGATTTCACAGGCAGGCCCGGGGCGGGGGGCTACCGGCCAGCCCAGCACCCCCGCCACATGGTGCCAGACAGACACCAGGGCGGGGGACCAGTCCTGGCACAGAGCAACGAAGGGGGAGGACTCCAGGTGACACTGGGATGGGCGCTGGCCGGGGAGACAGGGACGACTGCGGGGCGCCTGGCTCAGGGTGGGTTTGGGCTGGGGACAGCCATCCGGGAAGGCTGTTCTAGGGGTGAGGGAGGTGGTCCCAGGGGAGAGGAGCCCCAGGAACTGCCCATGAGGTTACAACAGGCGGGTGCTGGGTGTGCTGGCCAGGGCCGTCTAGTGGACGGGTCGGGAGGGACTGCGAGGAAAGAAGCAGAGACACCCAGCCTTGATAGAATTTCTAGAAGGTGGGGAGGGAGAAGTAACAAATGGGGGGGAGCAGGAAAGGGGCACTGCTCCAGAAGCCATGCAGGCTTCACACCTGCCCAAAGAGCCTCTGACTTCCTGCCTGCAGGGACACAGCACTGATGGTCCAGCACCCCCCACCACCCCGGCTCTCCTATGTCCACACAGCGCCCTGCACTCTGGGTCCAGGCTTCGGCCAGGCCACCTGCTGGACTGAGGCTGCCTCAGCCCCACTGCAGGGTGATGGCGGGGGGCTGCTGGAGATCGGCTCTGGTCCCAGCATCTCTCCATGCCTGGGCCAGTCTATCAGACTCAGATCCCGTCTGTGAGCTGACAAAACCCAGCCCTGTCTCTGCCATCATCAGATGGGACTGCCACCTGCCAGGGGCCCAATGGGAGACGCCTCCTGCCCTGAGCTGTCTAGCTCAGCACGTATGTGCTCAGCCAAAGGGGTAGGGGTGGAGGTGGAGTGATAGGAAAGCAGGGCACCCAAGAGCCTATAATTGCTGGAATAACGGCCCTCCAGGATCGTTAGAGGACCAAAAGCAGTTACAAAACTGCACTGTCAGCATCCCAACTCCAGCAGCTTCTTTTAGGTGCAAAGAAAAAAAGATAGGCAGAGAAGATACCAGAGTGTCCTAAAAATTACATGTGCCTTTTCGCAACATGGAGTGACAGAGGCATGTCTGAGAAGACGGCAGGATGCAACAATCCCAGAGCCAGCAGGCTCAGCCTTGAGTGGCCTCCCCCCTCACTGTCTCTTTCCTAGAGGGTAGCAAACTCACACGTGCTTACCTCCTGCCTGCTCCCCCAGCCTCCTTCAGGAAGGCATCCCAGACACCACCCGGGGCACCCTGATCACCTCTCATGCTGTGAGAGCTGGGGCCACCCTGTAGCCTGAACCCATCAGTCTGGGGCATCTGCAGTGGGGCAGCGTGAGAACCACAGAAACATCCGTGCCCTTTGACCCAATAACCTCACTTGCAGGAACCTCCCTCTGCAGAAGAGAGCAACCAGAGAACCTAAGGACGCTAACTACAAAAGGGCTGGTGTGCAAGGCTGGCCCGGGGGTGGTGCCTGAGCAGTAGGCTGGTGCGAGTCCTTGACATCAATGAGACACTTTCCCTACTGATAAGGGTGGTCTCTGTGCCTCAGCTGTTGGCACCACAGGGTGGTTTATGGGGTGCACCTGCTTTCCTCTGGGAGTCGGGAAGTTTGGCATGTGAATGACAGCCATCAACCATCAATAATACTTGCGGTGCCGAGTCTCGAGTGGACTCCCTAGGTCTCCAGGGGGACTTCTGTTGCTGCCAGTGAAGTAACCGTGCTGGGGGCCCCTTCAAGGGAGGGAGACAGGGAACCAAAGGCGTGGGGGTCTTCACCCCTGACCCGTGTCTTCTGCCCTTGGGGGTCCTGGTGTATGCCCATTCCTTGTCATCAACCTCAGCTGGGAGGGCTTCCCTGCAGCCCACAGGCTTGCCCTTCCATGCCACTCCAGAAACACCCACTCAGTAAAGAAGCCATACTCCAGCAGAAGATCAGAGAGCCCACAGGTGCACTGGGACCCAGATCCTGGACACCCAGTAACCCCAGTCCTGTGTGTCCTGTCACAGAGGACATCTCCAGAGGCTCCCGAAGGGTCCTGTTGTCCCTGGCAGTGGCCTTGGACTGGGATCACCCTCCCTGCCACCTCACCTGCTCTCCAAAGCCTGGCGCTCCTTAGTGGCAGCCTCCAAGCGACTCTGGCTCTCCTGCAGCTCCCCCAGCAAGGATGTCACCTGGGCTTTCACTGAGGCCTTGTCCTCAGCCATCTGCTGCATGAAAAAAAAAGAGCCACTATCTGTCAGCAGTGGTTTCTTGCCAGCTGCTTGCCCCTGGCACCCTCAAGTCCCCGGGGAAGCCTGGAAACACGGTGACAGGCCTCCTGAGGGCTGCCCTCAGCAGCCCCCCTCACCTAACCTCCACCTCTGGAAGCATCTCCCCCTCATCCAGGCAACTGAAGCGGTGGAAAGAGATCCCATCCTGTGAGCCCCCCCTCCCAGGCCTTCCTCATCCCCGCAGATGGGGGGAAAGGAGAGGCAGGGACGTGGGAGCCTTTCCACCTCTGAGATTCAGTGCTGGGGAAGGCAAGACACAAACAGAGTGACAAAGATACACACTCCGCTCCGCGGGCCCCAGGCCAATGGAAGGTGATGTGGACAGACACCATTTCCAGAAGACTTTTACAAGCAAGAAGATGCAAGAGTTGGCCCAACTCCCCTTTGCCCAGCTCCCCTCATCAAGCTGTCCAGACTACAGTCCCCTGAGACCGAGGCCTGCTCAAGCCCTGGGTTAAGCCCCAGTCCTCGGCTTTCCCCGCCCCTCGGTACCAACCACCACAGAACTCCCAGCCAGGCCTGGGGGCCTGCACATGCGCACTGATGCACTCGCACACATGCACCCAGCCCCATCCACCATTCCTTCTCAAGGGCAGTCTCAAGCCCGTGACCCTCTCCATGTACACGCATGTGAGGATGACCTGCTCTGTCTTAAGGCCTTCAGTACCCTCCACAGGCTGAGAGTTTCCAGAGTCCCACCTCCAGGACCGACTTGTCTCTTGCAACCCAACTTAGCTATCTGACTGCCTGTCTAACTTCTCCACCTTGAAGCCCACGGGCACACCCTATGGATTAACGCCCACACTGCAGCCCACCACTGGGCCCAGCCTGCTGAGAGCCCCTTGCTGGGCAGCTGCAATAAGCTTGCCCAGGCTCCCAGTTCCACCCGTGGCTGTAGGAGTTCCCCAGGGCTGCCCAAAAGGACCACAAATTTGGCAGGCGGTTAAGGTAACAGGAACAGATTGCTTTCTAGAGGCCAGGAGCCCAAGAGCAAGGTGTCAGCAGTGCTGGATCGTTCTGAGAGCTTTGGGGGAGGATCAGCTCCAGGCCGCTGCCTTGGCTTCTGGGGGTGGCCAGCGGTCCTTGGTATTCATCAGCTGTAGCTGCATCACTCCATCTCTGCCTCCATCATCATGTGACCATCTTCCCTGTATGTCTGTTTCTCTTCTAAGGACACCAGTCATTGGATTTAAACCCATCCTCAGCTACTGTGTCCTCACCTTAACTTGGTTATATCTGCAAAGACCTCATGTTTAACTAAGGTCACATTCTGAGGTAGTAGGGGTTAGGATATGGATATTTCTTTAGGGGAAACATAACAATCCATAATATCCCCCACACTCCAGAGGAATCCACATAGCACAGCTCCCTCCCCCGGTTCCTGTCACACTCAGGATCAAAGCCTGAATCCTTCCACTGGCTTACTAATCCCACATGACTTGTCCCCACCATGACTACCTCCTCAGCCCCTCTCCATTCTGCCCCAGCTATGCTTGCCTCTTTAGTCTTCCCTGAACATTACAGGTATGCTCCTGCCTCAGGACCTTTGCACATACTTTCCTCTCCTCTAAAACAGTCTTTTCCCAGATATCCATATGGCTCATGTCCTCAGTCTTTCAGGCTTACTCGATGGCAACTTAGTGAGGCCTTCCCCACCTAAGAGTGCAAATAGCCCACACCACCTGTCCTGCTAGATGAATATCTCCACTTGGATATCTAGTCATCCTCTCAAAACTAACCTCGGTAAAACTACACTCCTGATCATCCCCAGAGGCCAGTTCCACTCATGGCCTTCCTTATTACCAGTAGATGGCTGACCCATGATCTAGTTGGCAGGACAAAACCTTCAAGTCTTTCTTGAGTCCCATCTATCTCTCACAGCTCATGTCGGATACAACAGGAAATCCTGTCAAGATGTATCTTAGAATCTATTTGATGACACTTAGCAGGTCGGAGAAGGCAATGGCACCCCACTCCAGTACTCTTGCCTGGAAAATCCCATGGACAGAGGAGCCTGGTAGGCTGCAGTCCATGAGGTCGCTAAGAGTCAGACACGACTGAGTGACTTCACTTTCACTTTTCACTCTCATGCGCTGGAGAAGGAAATGGCAACCCACTTGTGTTCTGGCCTGGAGAATCCCAGGGACGGGGGAGCCTGGTGGGCTGCCGTCTATGGGGTCACACAGAGTCGGACATGACTGAAGTGACTTAGCAGCAGCAGCAGCAGCAGCAGGTAATGGTACTATTTTACGTGTGACAGTGCTGTTGTGGTTATGTTTCTTTCAAAGTCATTTCTTAGAGATCCACATGGAACTTTTTATGGAAGAAATCACATGGTGTCTGGAATTTGGTTCTAAAAAATGGGTGAAATCCTAGGTATCTACCTGAAAGAAATGAAAACTCATGTCGGCACAGGAATGTTCATACCAGCATTACTCCTAACAGTCAGAATGGAAATGACCCACATGTCCATCAAATGAAGACTGAATAAAAAAATATGTAGTCTCTCTCTATACTGGAATATCATCCAGCCATAAAGTGAAATGAGGTACTTGGACAAACTACAGCATGGATGAACCTCAAAAACATGATGCTGAGTGAAAGTAGCCAGACACAAGAGCCACACATTGCAGGATTCCACTCACAGGAGATGTGCAGGTACCTGGGGCTTGGGGGGATGGGACTGCAGAGTAACCACTCATGGGGACACTGTTTCTTCCTAGGGTTTCTTCTTGTGGTTTTGGAATTACATAAAGGAAAGAGATGGTTGGCCAACTCTAAGACTATACCAAAAACTATTGAATTCTACACTTTCAAGGGGGGAATTTTATGGTATACGAGTTTTATTCTGGTTTCTCCAGGGTTAGCATCTTACCCCCATCACCTGCTGTCCATGTGCAAGAGTTTCTCTTATGTATACACCTGGGGTACAACTGACGAGGTGAGGGTAACCTGAACTTTCAACTTGAAGAAAAAATGCCAGATGGTTTTTCAAAGCAGTGTCACCAACTGATGCTTCCAGCAGCAACATGAAGCCACGGCCTCTCCAA